>NC_138663.1:155183678-155801091 GCF_964273445.1 Streptopelia decaocto
TTTTTAAGGCGTTTTATGGATTCGGGCCCAGACATTTTAAGTTATGAACATCTGATTTTTGTTGTTAGAATAGTCTCAGTCACTCTGCAGATTTAATAGAAGTAAATTATCTTGAGAGGTTTATGGGAGAGCAAGAGGTTGGGTCTGCATCAAGGCTAGGACTTTAATCAAGGACTATTTTCTGTGACCTATGATTTTCTAGGTTGCTCTGCTTGTCTGACTGATGGTTGTCAGTGCATTGCTTTGCAATTAAACATGATTCTTGCTGTCATGTTTCTGAAAGTAGGATTGGATATCTATACAGTCAAGTTGGTTCCATTGGTAGTCTATTTGGATAAACTAAAAATCCATACGTGACAGTATTTATGAGATTAAGATCACCCAGTTTATTTTCATGCTTGTAATGGTCAACCCTGCTGAAGTTTATTTTCAGCTCTTTTGAGATGCAATTTCTTTTTACAGCTGATCAAAACTGAGGGTCTAATCCCCACCTGACCCCACAAGGACCTGCTGCTTCAGTCCCCATCTGCAGCATGTGGATGAGTCACACTCATTTCTCTTGTGGAGAATTAACTAGCAAAAGTAGGGGATCCAAGGATTCAGTGGATCATCAAACTTTGTCCATTTGCCCTGCAACCCCATGTTCATGAGATGTCACAGGAGGCAGAATGGAAATGTGTCTTTGGCAGCAGCGTGTGATTAGACTCAGATAGGTGTAACATATTACACCTTCTGTTAGAGAAAGCAATGATTTAATGCTTGTGTTAAGGTAATATTGAGTCATGTTGTTATGGTGAACGTAATAGTGACTAAAATTAAGATTGTTAAGATAGCATTTAGACATCGCACTGGCAGACTAGTATCTCACCAGTCTAAGCACAGTACAAACACAAAAGAAAAGGACGAACCATGCACCAGAGCAGTGTTATGGTCCTGAGCATGGGTTACAATGTGTTCTTGAGAAGTCTGGGAGGAAACAAGAAGGAAGATTCACCAGCATTGAATACAAATCTCTTTCATTCACTATCAGTAACTGCATAAGCTCTGTCTTAAGATTAGAGTACTGAAAGAAAAGAGAATAGTGTCTGAATATGTAGTTAAAACACAGTTTTAGCCTGACTTAACCAAAATTTTATATACCTTAGATAATTTCTGTAATTATTTTGGACTGCCTTTATTTTTGTGGCATTATTTCCCACATATTCTTGGCATTTTGTCATTTTGTTATTTGCAACCGATGGCACCTGGTGGACAGCAGGATGACCATGAGCCAGCACTGTGCCCTTGTGGCCAAGAAGGCCAATGGCATCCTGGGGTGTGTTAGAAGCAGGGTGACTAGTAGGTCGAGAGAGGTTCTCCTCCCCTTCTACTCTGCCCTCGTGAGACCACATCTGGAATATTGTGTCCAGTTCTGGGCCCCTCAGTTCCAGAAGGACACGGAACTGCTGGAGAGAGTCCAGCGCAGAGCCACAAAGATGATGAAGGGAGTGGAGCATCTCCCTTACGAGGAAAGGCTGAGGGAGCTGGGTCTGTTTAGCTTGGAGAAGAGGAAATTAAGGGGCAACCTTATTAATGTTTATAAATATGTAAAGGGTGAGTGTCACAAGGATGTGATTCTGTGTGATTCTGTGATGGAGTCAGGCTCTTCTCATTGAAAACCAATGATAAGACAAGGTGCAATGGGTACAAATTGGAACACAGGAAGTTCCATTTGAATTTGAGAAGAAACATTTTCACAGTGAGGGTGACGGAGCACTGGAACAGGCTGCCCAGGGAGGTTGTAGACTCTCCTTCTCTGGAGACATTCAAAACCTGCCTGGATACATTCCTGTGTAACCTCATCTAGGTGTTCCTGCTCTGGCAGGGGGATTGGACTAGATGATATTTTGAGGTCCCTTCTAATCCCTAACATTCTGTAATTCTGTGATTCTGTGAAAATTATGAATCAGTACAAGTCAGGACAAAGTAACATATGCAGAAAAGATAACAGAACAACAGAATGGATAAGGCTGGATGAAACCCTAGGAGATCATCTAGTCCCATGCCCTGCCCAGAATAGAGACTCCAGGACCATATCCAGTCAGGTTTTGAATATCTCCACAACCTACCTAGGCAACTGGTTCCTGTGTTTGACCACCCTCACAGTAAAACTGTTTTCTTATGGTTAAACAGAAATCCCTGCTTTTCAGTTTGTGCACATTGCCTCTTGTCTTGTCACTGAGCATCACTGAGAAGAATCTGGCTCCATCTTCTTTACTCTCCCATGGGGCATTTATACACATTGATAAGCTCCTCCTCAGCCTTCTCCATATTGGACAGTCCCAGCTCCCTCAGCCTCTTTTCATATAACAGATGCTCCAGTCCCTTTGTCATCTTCATGGGCACTTGCTGGATTGGCTTCAGTATGTCCATGTTACTTTTATACTGGGGAGTCCAGGCCTGGACCCAGCTCCCCAGGTGTGTCTCACCAGTGCTGACTCAAGGGGAAGGAAAAGGATCACCTCCCTCCACCAGCTGGTACCACTCTGCCCTGTGCAGCCCAGGATGCTGTAGGACTTCTTTGTCGTGAGGGTGCATTTCTGGCTTATGGTCAACTTGGTATTTACCAGGACCCCTGATCCTCCTCTGTCAAGCTGCTTTCCAGACAGTCAGCCCCCTGTGTGTACTGGTGCATGAGCCAGATGGTAAGGTCTGGTAAAATGAACAGGTATTCACAGATTAAATGTAGCTAAATATACTATTTGTATTTAATTCTAGTAACAGTTTATGCAATAAGAAAATGGTCAGCAAAATTTCTGTAGGATAAATTTGGAAAGACCTCTTGAACCGAAATTTGTGGTCCTTGCAGATAAGAGTATATAGGACATAAATAACAGCGTAGAGGGCTTGGAGTTTTGGGATTTTTTTTTTTTTTTTTTTAATAGTAAGAAGTACTGTGTTTATTTTTTATTTTTTTTTTTTCTGTCTACAGGACAACAGTTCCACATAAACAGGTTCCAGCTACATTAATCTAAATAAATTTTCCTCTTCCCCTCTCTTCTCATTTCTGTCGCTCACAAAATATGATTACTTTCTCTGCATATAAAGATATATATATGCACATGATTAAGCTTCAGTTTTATATTTAAGAAAGTTTTTATTTTGGTACTTATGCCAAAACGCGTATTTAATAAACTAAAGCCATAGAAGCTGCAGTACTTAATAGCATAGGGAATGAGTAAGATTATTTTTAACCCTTTTATTTATCATAGAGTGCATGTGTTGGTCCCTTTCCCTCATCCTTCTACATCCCTTCCTGGAAAGAAAGGTCAGTAAGATTGAAGAGACAGGTCAGGCCCAGTTTTTAGAAGATACTCAAGAGATATTTTTCTTATTGCCAAGCATGGAAATCTCAGCAGCTGGGCCTCCAGCCTTCCACAGCAAAACTTCCGCAACATCTAAATTACAGCTTGGCCAGCACTCTCATTTTAAGACTTATTTTAATTTCCTTTCCTTTATGTTCAGAAATCTCAAGACTCAAGTTCAGGTCCTCAGCTGTGTTTTTCTAGGAGTGCAGAGCAAATTTTAAGACCAGAGATTTGGCATTCTGCAAATTGTCATGTGGCTATAAGAGAACCATCAAAAATCAAAAAACAAAAGGAGGAACAAACTTCCTGTTCAGATAAATATCACGGGGACAACTGGCCACTGCCTTTGTTTTCTAGCTTGCTGTTTAGACTACCTATAAACAATAGACTGTTGCCTGACCTCTCCCAACTAAGGATGGTAGCTGGGCACAAGCACAGACTGAAAATACAAGTAATGCAATTTCATACAGTGTTCTGCAAACTGGAACTTGTAGGCTATTTATTTTTGTTGTTTATTGCATTTTTAATGTATTTGATTTCTTAGAAGATGAGCAAGTAAGTAGATGAGAGAAGGGATTATTAATATTAGCATATAGTCTGCTTTTTGATGGGCTTTCTACCCAATAAAATGTGACATCAGACAGAGTCATATGGTTCTTCATCAGAGTTTAAACTAAGTCTCTTAAAAAAAAGACAAACTAAAATATATCTGTAAACAAATATCCACTAGAGGAGAGGTCCATCTTCTTTATTTTGTATCCTGTTATTTATATAAATATGGAGAAGCTTCAGCAGTCGGAGCTGCAGAGCTCCAGAATGTGTTCTGTCTGCTAAATGCACTTAGTCTTTTTGACTGCCAGTTGAGATGGTTGAAGCAGTACTTGTTCTAATTTTCCTCCTATAACTTCTGTTTCCATCTATTTCACTTAAACTTTCAGTGTAACTAGACACAGACAGGGTGCTAGATAATCTAATCTAGGCTTCCTTTCCCATGAAAAGTGAGACCAGATGATCTTTCAAGGTCCCTTCCAACCTGGGCTGTTCTGTAATTCTGTGATTCTGGGACAAGCTGAAAGACTAAAATTATGTATATTTATGTCTCGAAGTTATAGAATACAGCATTTAAGCTTTCATTTCTATTTCTTTTTTATTCTGTGTTGTAAAATTTGATTGTGTTTTTCAAGTTCCTTAGCACTCAGACAAATGATATTCTTTTGTGTAAAGGGTATAGTATTTTTTAAGGCAGTCTTCAAAAAAGGAGAAATTTAGTCATTTCAGCTTGCAATAGAAACAACTAATTTGGTTCCTGGACAGGATTTCTCACAGCTAGCATCTGGATACTTTTGCAACTATATACTTCGGTTCAAAAGTGCTTGCAGCATCACTGGAGCTAAGACCAGCAAAAGTATTAACTTAAATGCTATGAAAGTCCGTAACAGAATCTGTGAAGGCATCTGTTATGTGATCCTACACACTATTATAACTCATTTTGTTGGGTACAGATTGCATTAAGATGTTTAAATAAATCAGTATTTTTTACTTTTGTGGTTTAGTGAAGGTCGACAGATGAAGGTCAATAGCTGTACTTTAAATATACAAGTTTCATTGGAAGTAGAGTTTTTTTAAATTAAATTAAATTAGACCTAGAATATACTAATATATGAGTGGTATACACGGAGAAACTTTCTTGTGGAAATAAAGGGAGTAATAATTATTGTTATTTGATGATTACCTGTGATAGCTGGTTTACATAAAACCTCCCTAAGACTGTCCTATAAAATACCATTAACAGTAGATTTCTTCTAAAATAGATCCCATATGCAGCACTTAACTACGTAGGAAGTGAACACTCCTATGAAACAACAGACCTTTAGTTCTCTCTGAGCTCTTACAGGTCTCAACAGGTTATTATTTAAATAACCGCATGTAAGAACCTAAGGTAGGTGAGAGGGAGGCAAGGAAAGATATTGCTTCCTCCTCTCCAATACAGACTGAACTTATATGGCCATAAAGACAAAGTGCTTAAATGTGTTTCATTGCGAGAAAGATAAAGACCACTGGATTGAATTAGCTACTTCATGTCTTTCTTGACATTGATTTCTATCACCTGGCAGCAGTGGACTGGAGTTTTCCTGATATTTTTCTTACATGATTCAAGGTGATGTTCAGGAGCTTTCCAGAATAGCCCACCCAGGTGGGACCATGTTCTCTGATTATTAGTTATGCACTAAGAAAATAAGTAAGTCTCATTAGGAAATCTGTGTCTGGGAAAGCCTGAAAGTAAAATGTTCTGAATATGCAAAGCGTGGTGGTGAACATTCTCCTGAAACAGGAGCCAATGTGTTCTCCATGAATGGTCCCCATTCCAGTATTCATCAGATTTGCAAATGCCTGTGTCTGAATCTTCAGATTGATATAAAAAATCAAAGTAGGCTATTGTGGGTGAGGCTTCTCAGATCTTATTCCTTGTTCTTCTGATTTTGTTTTGTGGGAAGACAAAGATCTAAACCAAACATGAATTAATGTGGAATAACTCAGAAACATGGCTGACCAGAGTATGTGTTTTCCCTGAGCTTCCAAAATGTCAAGAACGAATACCAAAAGTTAAATACAACTGAAAATTTTCAGTAATTCAGGCGAAGAAGCCTGCTGAACTCTGGACAGAGCTAGATGGCAGTGAGGGATGGTTGCCACTGCCATCAATTGAGGTCTGAGAAAGAGCTATATGCTTTGTCTCCTAGTATGTGGAATCATAACTTTTGAAATTAGTGCTTGCTATGAAGTAGGTAACATTGAAAATGTATTTGAGTTTATATACTACATAATTTTAAATCTCAAGATATAGGCTGATATCTTCTCCCTATAATTTTATATAGGAGAGGTAAAAAAAAAAATGTCTTCTTGAATTAAATTAAATATTTTCTTTCAAATGCTTGAATACATTACTACTCTAAAAATTAACTGGTTTAGTTCTAAAAAATGAGGTTTTCTTGCGCTCCTTCATGGAACTTTCAGCAGAAAGTCTACTAAGAAACAATGTGATTCTGAATAATTTATAGCTAAGCAAGTAGTTAATGAACCATAGGTAATGGAAAACAACTGTTATTTGGTGAAGTATCTAGCATATATGCTGTACATGTTTGAATATTTGGATATCAGCTGAAGCTGGAGATGATAAACTACAGCATTTCTGGTATAGTATGGAGAAAACTAACAAAGAAAATAAAAAATAATCATATTGCAGAATTCACATAGCTGCACTTTGCTCTTAGAAAGATAAACACATCCTGAAATAATAATTATTTCCTGATAGGAGTTTATGTTTTCTTTAATGTTATTTCCTAAAATGTCTAACATTATTTCCCAAACAGGCACAATGGATATATCTTGATATAAGTGCACATGGCCTTGACTTGAGCTTCTTTCTGCATTTTTCATGCATCTGCAAAACTGATCCTTGAGCTCTTTGAGATATACAATGTGCAACTTTCCACATTGTGTTTGAGTGTGGCTTCCTTCTTTTATTTACCCTTCTTGGCCCTTATTCATAGCATGAGCTGCTGATGTAAAATTTATCTTCTCCTAATTTACACCAGACATTGCTTTCATTATCTTGTGAGGTTACAAGTGGATATGTTGTTTCTCCTTTTTCTTCCAATTAAGTAATTTGCAAACATGTTGTTTGCTTAAAAGACATTGAAATACAAGATTCAATTCAAGTTTGACAGCTTCTGCTTGGGTTGTTCTAGTACAATGTGCAAAAAAATTATCTGTATGGAGTATATAGTGATGCTTTCAGAAAGTACAATGTGTTCCTTAGACTTGCTGGGTATTGTAAGTGCATTCTTCTTTACAAAAGTTTAACCATAGAGCACAATGTTTCTGGATAGTACAGTGGAAATATTATGCAAAAAAAAAAATTGCTTCATTGCCTGACTGTTCAGGTGTCTGTCTGTCAGATTTCTCAGGTGGGATATCTCAGCTGGATCGGAACAACTGCACATCTTGAATGACCTATGAAATTAACATGTGTTTATTTTTGGAATTTCAGAACCATTTTTTATGTCATTTGCAAAGTGCATAATATTTAGTGTTAATGTTGAGATGATAAACCAAAATTAAAGTGTGTGCAGAATTCATATGCACAGTCACGCCTGAGCTTTCCAGGATTTGATAAAACAGCACAATTATAGGTGTAATTTATGCTGATAGTTTGACCCAGCAGTTACTTCGTGCTTCTGTGAATATTAACAAGTGTCCTATATCACAAATACATTTTAGAAGCAAACACTTTGAAGCTGGTAAAAAGAATATTTTTTGTAACAACTAATACAGCTTTATAATTGATAGGCTTTTTCCTTCAAACCTTTACTGTCCAGCCAGTATATTTAAAATATTGGGAAGCATGCATATTATATGAGTTACAGTTTTCTCCTGAGAAAATGTAATTTGATCCAATAAAGGTGGTCTAAGGCCAACTGAATGATCAAGGGAAAAGGTCTTGATGAATAACTAGGCATATTTTACTGTATCACTAAGTAATTAGCTTCCTTCATTACAGCATAGGGAAAAAAAAAAGGCTGCTTCTTGTTAGAAGGATTGGAGATAAGCTGTATTCAGGATGCAAACCAAAAAGTTCTGCTGTCCAAATACAGGAAGCCAGACATCTTAACCATGTGGGTACTGAAACTGTTCTCTCTGAGGTGTGAAGACCAGATGCTCTTCTGTTAGCATCCGTTCTTTCCAAGAATGTCAAAAAGAAACATGCCTATTCACATCTTCCATAAAATAGGTCTTTATTTGTTCAAAACAGGTCTACAGCACTAATAATTCTAGTATTAGAAACGTGAGAGTTTCTGAACAGCAAAGAACACCTTTTGTGTTTGAGGCTGTCAGTGTAGCGGTATGAGGTCTTGCTTTTCAAGACAGAAATAGGAAGGAGCCCATGGAATACAGCCATGGGAGGACTGTGCTCTGCAGTCTGCTTGTGCTTTTTCCAGGTTTGAACAACTATGTGGTTTTCATTGAGAAGAGTGTCTACAGCTGAACAACCTCAGATAAGAAAACCCTGTTTCCTCACCTTCAGCTGAATTTAGTTGCGTATAATTGGCATAGTAACATTTCAATTGGACTTAAACATGATCTTTTTCCATCTTAAAGATGGTTTTATTATGGGAGAGATGTGCTTATGCAAGGCAGTATTTATCATAACCAGTTATGGCATACATGTTGGTAATGTCTTTAATCTTTATTGAAGCTAATGTTTTTTGGTGCTGGTCTTTACCCTAGTCGTCACTTGAAAGCAATTTCAGAACCAGGGCAGCAGGAAGACCAGCAAGACACAGCCATGGCATGTTATTCTTGTCCCTTCTACTCTTAGGTTCTATGGCTGCAGATTACAAAACGTCTCCTGTAAGTTTCTGGACCTTTCGTAAAATCTCTCTCAGAATACATTATTCTACCAAGGTGGTTAGTTCTGACTTCCTAGAGGACATCTTAAAACAACTTGTGAGTTATGTGGAGTGGTTGCTTTAATGTATCAGACTCAACAGCTGGGTCCTACATTATTTCAGGATATACTGAGTTAATGAACTTTGATTATTTCCATTATTTCCATTACTCTATTCTACTACATGGAAAAGTGAAACAAGCACATTCCCTAACAGGATTTATTTCCTAAAAAAAAAGTTTTTTAAACAGTGTCAAATTTCTATTCCACTTTTATTAAATTCCAGAAAAGAATGGGCCCTGACTTTGCTTTCAGTTGTGTTAATGCAATGTTTTAATCAGCTTGACCTATCTACAAACAAGCAAATGCTTCTTATACTTAGCATGTGTTTCAATGTGATGTTGAACGTATGAAATAAAATATCCATTGTAGGCATAATACTATTATAAGATCTAGTTTTTTCATGTGGTGGATGTGCTATCACTCTGAGAACAAAAACTAAAAATATTTTGTCACTGCGATTACTTTTCCTTCTTTGCTGCACAGATGGGAATATTGATCAGCATTATCACTCTCTCCTGTTTTGTAATGGATTTGCTTTTAAGTTGTTTTTCTGAAATCTTGTATTCAAGGCATGATGACTAGAGAGTAGCACATTGTGAAATCAGAGAAATTAATAGTATGGTTAAAAGTTCAATCTCTTCTACAACCTCTGGACATTTTTTTCCCTGAGTCAGACTCAGCTGACAGTGAATAATGTTTTTCTAAATGATTTCTTGCATTACTGATGGAACAAATTATGCCTTAATTGCATGACCACAGGCAAGTGACATGATCAAGGCTAAGTACCAAAATAAAGGAAAAAACAGGGAGGCAGTGAAAAGGTAAAGGAAGAACTGTCTCTCGGATACCCGTACTGCATGGTTCTTTGAGAATAAGTTTTCCATGTTAATACTTCAAGTAACACCCCCTTATGAGATATTGCAAATACATATGATATTTGGGGGAAATAATGTTTTTGTATCTTGAACCAGCCTATATTGTACATGATCTAAAATAATTGCAAAATAATTGTAAACCTCTCTCACCCCCTAAATCTTTAGTCATAGGATCCTGAATGTTTAATGTCAGCTCTACTCTACTGTTCCAGCCCTCTGATCATCTTGGTGGGCTTCTCTGGCCCCACTCCAACAGGTCCATGTCTTTCCTGTACTGAGGGCTCCAGAGCTGGATGCAGAACTCCAGATGGGGTCTCACCAGAGGGACAGAATCACCTCCCTCAACCTGCTGACCATGCTCCTTTTGATGCAGCCAAAGATATGATTTGCCTTCTGGGTTACAAGCACACATTGCCAGCTCATGTCCAGTTTTTCATTCACCAGTACCCCCAAGTCCTTCTCCGCAGGACTGCTCTTAATCCCTTCATCCCCCAGCCTATATTGACCTGGGAGGTTACCCTATCCCCTGTACAGGACCTTGCACTTGGCAGTGTTGAACCTCATGAGGTTTGCATGACCCCACTTCTCAAGCTTGTCCAGGTCCCTCTGGATGGCATCTCAGGTGTGTCAACCGCACCACTCAACTTGGTGTCATCTGCAGATTTGCTGAGGGTGCACTCAATCCCACTGCCTATGTCCTTCATGAACATATTAAACAGGACTTGTCCCAATATGGACCCCTGAGGAACACCACTTGTACATGATCAATGCAAAAATGAAGTCTTTCCCCTGCCCCTGTCAAAATGCCGGGAGCAGGTTGATAGATACAACAAACAGCTCATGCATTCCACCTTTCTCTCAGCAGGTTGCCAGCATTGAGGACTGTTGGGGAGGAAGTTTCTCTATGTAGTAATAATATAATAATAAAGGTCCTGATGGCTGCCCTCTCCAACACTGAAAGGTTGCTCTTTGCTCTGATTTGGTTACAGGGAAATAAAAGGGGAGAAATAGGAGGGTCCTAGTAATCCATTTCCTGAAAATGTCAAACTGACAATTAGACCATCGTGTGTACTTCCCTGCCCCTCATACTTATCCACTGGAATGAAGCCTATGATGCCTCTTTCTTATTTCTTTTTTGGTCTCTTTACTGAAGAAGAACAGGACTGTGGTGTGGTAGTGGTTTTTATCACTAGTATATAAACTCTACATCCGTTCCTTGTATGAATGTACCTGACTATCCCTTTCTTTATTTCTTGGAAACTATAGCTGCATACCTAACTTTTGCCTACATAGGAGGGAAGCAAGGTTTTTCCATAACTGTCCATCTGTTTTTCTTCTTGCTTGACAAACTTTGGAGAAATAGTCAAACTTAGTTTCTTTATTCTGAGAGTGCACTAGTTCTTTCCTTCCTTATAGGTTCATTTATGTGTACATAATTGTGTTTAACCTTCTCCCAGATGCCAGCAATAAAGGGGACCAGGTTCAAGCTCACTAGAGCTCTTCGAAAAGTATATCAAGGTGGCAGAAGAGCTTTCCCAAAATTGCCTGTGGTTACTTTTGGTACTGGGAAACTAAAACACCATCTCTTTGAATGTATTCTTGGCTTCACTTTCATTCACACAGGATTTTGAATTTGTACTTGGAAAAAGTGGGGAACGTAAGAGAAAGTGGAATATAAGCAAATATGTCAACCAAATATATAATAAAAAAAAAAGAAAAAAAGTCACCCTCATTCAGGAATCTAGCTTGCTTCATAGATGCAACAAAAGAAACTCCTTTGTCAGGTTTTTGGAAGGTCCATGGCAGTTAAAGACGGTATCCCACTGTTCCCTTCACACTCTTTATGCTCTCACACCACCAACCACCGCCGAAATGTAGAACAGGCATTTGTGATTTTTTGCAGCATTCCGTATCTGGCTCTTATATGCTTATTCCAGAAGTGGTATTAAAATGACTAGATAGAAAGAAGAGGAATTTTTTATCTGTGCTCTAGATGAAGTCTCTACTCAGTGCCCTTTGAGGCAAGTGCAGATCCCTTACCTATGCCCTCACAAGCTTGGATCGTAGGCTGGTTTGGCAGTCTGTCTTGTCCTACAGAATCCCTTCCATGGGCCAGTTTTGTGCAGTAAATGCTCTTACATGGTCCTGTTCAGCTTAAACTTGTTCAGTGATGGAGTAGACTCCTGTCATCCTTTTCATTTTTCCTTTGATTACTGAAAAACACAAAATAAAGCATCTCAGATCAAGCTGACCTACTTCCGTATTCGTAAGTCTTGTTACGGCAGCACTTCAAAACTGCACATACTGTCAGAGCTTGAATTCCTAGTAATACTACAAAATGTTATGTGTGGAGTTCTGGGTAGCCTTAGTAACATCAAAATTAATGCCAGTGAGAAGGAGTAAACTGATTTCTTCCTCCTACAGAAGGATTGGCATTCTGTCCCCCTAAACTTTGTAGCAGCGGACCTCATGTAGATCAGAAATAATCCATATTCTGGTCTATAAACAGCATCACAAATCCAGGCTTTTCTCTGAGGCTTTTTAAGATTTTTTAAGTTCTCTGAAAAATGCCCCTGAGATTAAAAGAAAAGGTTTTCTATTAATGTTTCTCTTCCTGCTTCAAGGAGTTGTGGTGAGTGTGCTATGAAAAAAAATTATTGGACCTGAACACATTATGGAAGAAAATTATGCAGAAAATAGTCTGCAAACTACAGTGTGTTTTTGGCCCATAAGTAAGACTTTTCATGGGAAAAGAGGAAAACATGCCTCACGTTTCCATGACACAAAAAGGAAAATAAACTCAGGGTCCTGTTTGCTAAATGCAAAATATTTGTCTGGAAAACCTTCCCTGAATGTGCTGGGGCTCAGATCTTTGTGTGGATTTCAAGGACTGCTTCCTGACCTGCTGCTGCTTCTGTAATTTCACATAATTAACTGCAACATAAATAGCTTCTTCTCCTGGATGAAGTCTCACTTTTTGCACAGTTCTTTTTTCTTAACAGTTTAATCAAACTAATTGTGACAAGCAGTGTATTTGTATAAATATTTAAATGTGGAGCATGAGGATTGAATTATTTATTCTGCAAATGTAAGCTTAATGTAACTATCTTTGGAAACCATCTCGTTCTCATATGGTTGTGCAATTTGGTCGTGCATGCTGTCTGCTGAATTCCATGTTTAATGTTGCAAATGACTCAAATAAATTATATTATTTGCATAAGCGCTAAGAAAAATGCCAGAAGAAACAAAACACAGGAGATTATCTTGGTTTAGCACATGGCAATACTAGTTATCTTTCTAAATTCAACTGCCAAAGGACCCCAGTTTCCTGAAAATGGGTTAACAAAGAAACAGATGATGTCATTCGTTGTCCAATCTTGTCTCATGCGTGAAGAGGCATATGTTCTGAGCTGGAAAGAAAAATATCATATTGATGGCAGATGCCAAGCTGCACAGGGAGATGCTGAATCTGAAATTCAGAACGATTTTTTTCTCTCGTGTGATATTGTGTGATGTCTGTTTGTGCACGATCTCTCTCAGGGAAGGGTATGGAACTGCACGTAATGGTACGTCCCATTGTGTAGACGAGTTACTGCTCTCTCGGGAAAAATTACTGCTAAACATGAAAAAAAGACCACAGCAAAAACTGTACTGCATCCCAGTAAGTTGGTAACTGGTAGAGTCTCTGGCTTGACTGCATGCATCAAAGGGTGGCTTAACAGTGCATGAAGGCTTCTTCCTCACCATTTCCATACCCAGCTTTTGATCAGCTGGTCGCGGAAGCTGCTGTCCTGGTAGCAGAAGTTACGCTCAGTTGTTGCTGCTCCCGTGGGCATCAGCCAGGAGCTGTTTCACCAGCTGTGCCTCAGAGGTGAGGCAAGGAGGGGGAGACCACAGTGCAGATTTGGCAGGGGGATAGGGTTGGTGGCATTGATATGAATTGGTATTTGGCGTATTTACTTTTATATTCATCGGACACTGCATTTCTGAGCAGCAATGGTATCTGTATCACCAGACTGCACCTTGTTGCCTCCTTATCTCTACACTTCTAATTTAGTAGGCTGGTGGCATAAAACTTAAAGAATATTAGCCAGTGAACTGAAACTCGTTACCAGCATTAAACTCCAAACTCAGCAAGAGCAATAAAGAAAGTAATTGCCCCCCCTCCATATCTATTTTTCCTTTTTAAAAAGTGTGAAAGCATTTTCTGAGATCAGGATTCAGTTGTTCACCTCCCACTGACAGCCTTCAGTACTGATCTCACTTAGAGCACGTTTGAAGAACACTTTTATTTTTCTGACTTCTTAGACATGCAACAGAGCTGCAGCAAAATATTTTTCTTCTGCTTTTGAAAACACCTTATGATGAATATTTGCTTGTTTAAATAATTCAGCATGTCAGCACTACTTCAGACACATTTACTGGTTGACGTTAACACTGGGAGCCTTCAATGGGAGGCGAATTATAACCCCAAGGAATATTGCTACAAAAAGCAGAGGGTAGACACCAACTCTTTTATTCTATTTTATTATTATTTTTTTTTTTTTTTTCTCTCAATAAAATTTGCACAGATTCTCTGCTATCCTGCTCAGACACCTGGAGAAGCCAGTTTGCCTGAGCACAGCTGGTTCTGGGATTGCAGTTTTAGTCACAGGCAGCCAAGTTTTGCTACATTCTTACTGTTTAAACCTCAGAAATTTGTCCTAAATTGTTGTCATCAGATCAAGTATTCAAAAGAGGAATTATTTTTAATTAGCCCTTGCTCTTCAATATTTCACTTGCCTCTGGCAAAAACCATACAATTTATCAAAATCAAGCACATCTCTAAACGTTACTTTTGACAGGGATTTCTAGGACTTAATTTCTGTTTTAAAATGAGACAGATGTGTCTTGGAAGATGTGCTGTTTCTTGGAATAAGTAGTATTTCAGAGCTATTTCTTTGGAATATGAGAGGCCTGGGCAAGCTTGTCTATGTTTGGTCTGCACTGGTGCGGTGCCTTTCTGGCTCACATGCATTTGGTGGAGAGGTGGTTGTTGTTCCTCTTTCATGAAATGTCAAAACTCTCTAAAAAGTTGAAGAAGGAAAACAGCTTTCAAAATGTTTTTGTGGATTTTGTTTTCCATCCAGCTCTGCCTGTGTCTTTCAGATGATTTCATTCTCTGAAAAGAAGTGGTGTGAGTATTTCTAGAGATGTTTCTGTGCTCGATGACATCAGTTTTTCTAAGTTTAGCAGAACTGCAAGAGTCTAAATTAACAAACCACTTGACTGTGCTCTGGTGCTAGAGCTAAATCAGCGAATACTGTTTTCAGTGAAGCATTGCTACTTTTTTTTTCTCCGAGGTTTTTTTCACTGACACGATCTCAGCAGGGGACGAAGAGATGTTTAGTGAACAGATCAGGGCACAGCTAGAATTTTACCATGTCACAGTTTTGGAGAGGCTTTTATTTCTCCCTGCAATAGACTCTGATCAATACAGTGAATATAGTGTTATTGAATGTGCTAAAAAAATGCCAGTTTTAATTATGCTTCTGTCACATGTGAAAAATTCCAATTGACCAATATAAAAGGAAATTACTGTTTCAGTTGCATGTGCTGTCAGAGGACATCTCCAACACTCACAGTGACATTTATGGGGAGTATGTACTGAGTATCCCATGCAGAAGGCTACAGTGAAGGGAGTGGGCACCACCAGGACAAAGGGTTTTTTTGGCTTTTCTTTTTCCTATCGTGAACAAAGACAAAATCTTCCTGACTTGGAGGAAGCAGAACATCTCTAGGATACCTTCCTTATTTATTCTCCATCTTTGTTTTTTTGTTTTGTTTTGCTTTGTTTGTTTGTTTCTTTGTTTGTTTGTTTGTTTGTTTCTTGAGCCATTAAAAATCTCTTTTACTTAATTTTGGCCAGCAGGACTGGGCAAGTGACCATCCCCCTGTACTGGTGAGGCTGCACCTTGAATACTGTGTTCAGTTTTGGGCCCCTCACTACAGGAAAGACATTGAGGTGCTGGAGAGAGTTCAGAGAAGGATAGTGAAGTTGGTGAGGGATCTGGAGCACAAGTCTGATGAGGAGCGGCTGAGGGAACTGGGGCTGTTTAGCGTGGAGAAAAGGAGGCTGAGGGGAGACCTTATCACTGTCTACAACTACCTGAAAGGAGGTTGTACCACGGAGGGTGTTGGTCTTTTCTTCCGAGTAGCAAGTGATAGAACGAGAGGAAATGGCCTCAAGTTTCTCCAGGGGAGATTCAGATTGGATATACGGAAACATTTCTTCACAGAAAGGGTTGTCAGGCATTGGAACAGGCTGCCCAAGGAAGTGGTTGAGTCACCATCCCTGGAGGTGTTTAAAAGATGTGCCGATGAGGTTCTTAGGGACATGGTTTAGCGGTGGACTTGACAGTGCTATGTTAATGGTTAGACTCAACAATCTTAAAGGTCTTTTCAACCAGGACTATTCTATTATTCTGTGATTGTATGATTGATTGATTCTTATATATCTGATTAATATTTTCATTGGAAATGTGTAGAAATTAAAGATTTGTCTGCTATGATGGGATAAAGAAAGCACTCACAAACTCCTCAACCCAAAGCTACATAGTGAAGTGGGAAGTGTTCTGCTGAATCCTGTGCTATTTTGAATGACAGCTGGATATTGCTGCAATATTTGTCTGTGATGAGAATATTTGTGGGGTCTCACTGAGGAAATGGATTTAAATATTAATTGTGCTTTACTATGGATACCAAAATCAATTTGTTGTAACTTCCATAAATGCGTTCTTATAGAAGGAAATTCTCTGTGTATTAAAATGATAGTGTAAGTCTGTGAAGTGCTGCAGTTTAGCCATAATATTGGTAGTAGAAGTTAGTTAAAGACCTCAGTTACTTGAAAAACTTGAAGTGCTGACTGCAGTTATCTTCTGGTAAAACAAAAAAATAAAAAGGCACCTGTTTCTGCTTAGCTTATGCCAAAAAGTGTTTTGATATCTAATAAAGCAACCCTTCCAAAGTAAACTTACACATTACTCCTCTTTTCAAGGATAATAAACGTGGAGGAAAAAATTCGTTTTGATGGCTTATAGAGGGAGGTTTTGCCTCCCCAATTAACCTGTTTATGCAGCATATTTCTCGTCTGGGCTGCAGCTTGTCTCAAGCCACTTATAGATGGTGGCTGCCCAGAGAAGCAGTCTGTGGGTTTTCTCACTTCTTTTACCTCACTTCTTGAAATCGGGGAACTGCTAACTTCAGCTGGGCCTGAATATGCATGAATGACAACTGGCACACATTTTTGAATGGGAAGGAGGAGGTTAGAGAAATATGACACAAGCTTTGGAGGGCGTAGTGCTTGCGGGCTGTGTGTTGCTGTCCTCATGTCTGTTTTTAGCTCAGTTCAGTGACAGCCCCTTGAGGGAAGGAAGCTTCTTACTTTTATAAAAATGAGAATGTTATTATTTTACTTCATTTTTTTAATTTAGTTTATTCTTGTATTTTAAAGTTTTTATTTCATGTTGTATATTTATTTAATCTCTTGACAAAAAAATATTCTTGCCTGCTAAGATCCCATCTCATAAAACCAGTTTAGCTAGAAATTTTCAATATAGATTTTCCTTTAAAACAAATAGGATTTTCAAGCTTTCTGTAGAGTAAGAAAATAAGTCCATAATACAACACACTCTGTAACATCAAAAAGGAATCTGTGACTTACCATATTACCAGAAAATAAACCCAGTGTGAAGCTGATAAGGAAAATGTGGTTGCTTTTGTAATGGATGCAGCTTATATGCCATTATATGTCATAAGACTGTATGACCAGTGAAGCTAAAAGAAACTGTAATCATGGAGAAATGTTGCAGGCAGCCTTGGAAATAGGCAGAGCATTTGGAGGTGGATGAAGGAAACAGGAAAACAAACTAAGCCTGTGTTTGGGGATTGTTGGTAAACAACAGTTGCCTTACTCAAAGCTTAATATTTTATTATTTTTTCATACCATGAACACACCTCTTTTATTTCAAGTAGTGTTGGGACCCGTAACTGTCTTGAACGACAGCTTGCAAAATTGCAAGATTGAGTTCTTTATGCTGTGTTGATATACTATGTGACTGTTTCTCACATGATAAAATCGAGAGAGTCAGAAATTAGTATCTGTTTCAGACTGTTTATCTTACAAGTGTTAAACCAACATATACCTGTCAAATCTTCCAGAATATTTAATGTTTAGCTTTTTAAAAAATCATAACTGCACTGAAGTGCTGAAAGGCTGTTTTATTTTCCTACATGTAGATGGTAAATGCCAAAGTTCTGAAATTTAAAGTGCTTATTTATATGCAGTGTTTTTAGTATACATTCCATTAATTTAATGGAATATATTCTACAGACAAGTGATAGCTGAGGTGTCTGACATTACCTAAACTCTTAGGGAATGTTAAATCATGAGAATAAATTAATTTATGAAGGAAAGAGTGAGTGACTGAAAACATTAGACACTGTGAGACACTCCAGTTAAGATTATGTGCATAGCAAGCAGCTCAGTGAATATCTGAGCTCTGACATACCAGTATTTCTGCACTGGTATTAATTTGAATGATGAAGTTATCAATGATGATGGAGAAAAGACAGAAATAATGAACTCTTTTTCTTTAAGAAAAGCTGAGAGTGTGTTAGCGCACTAGTGCCATGTTACCTATTTCAGCAGAAGTCAGAGGGCAAGTTAAACATCAGCTAAAACACAGGAGCATTTTTCTATCTGCAGATTTGGTAACTTATACTAAAGACGTTCAGAAGAATTGGCCACAAAACTCTGAATCAGTGACAAAGTTTAACAAATCTGATGCTAACAATGGATTTAAGATTGATGGAAAATGCAATGTGTCAGTATTTTTTGTTTGCTTTAAATGTAAGTACAGGCTGATAGAGAACTCTGCAACCCAGTTAGCTCATTACCAGAGTTTGAAGACACCACAGAAGATGCAGTCAGTAAGATATCAGAGGATGAACACTTACTTGGATCAGTCAGTGTAGTTTTATGAAGAATGGGACCTGTCACAAAAACATCAGTGATACTGTGCCATGCAGAGATGACAACTTTGCCTGCTGACTGTATTTCTGAATTTCTTTGAGGCACTTGATTCAGTATCACTCTGTTTGGTATTTGGAGTTTGGATTTCAAAGAGTCCCGTGCTGCATCAGTCTGATGCCCTTATTAAGACTTCTAATTAACAGGCATTCTTAAAAATACAGTGGGTATTTCCTACATTTCTTAAATGCATTCTTATAATTTCAGCTAGATTTCCCTTAACAACAGAGTTTAATATTGAGGTCCCTGAGGCAGAGAAACTGAAGTTTCAAAACCTTTGAGTTTTTCTGCATATAATCAACATTTTTGAAAGCCTGAAGCTGATGGATTATGTTTGATATCAAAATGAAATTAAAAATTAAAGGAAAAATGTGAATATTTCTTCTTAAAGGCAGAATATTTCAATATTATGTTAGATATTAATAATATTGATATTATCTAACTGACCTCAGCTATTAGAAATTTTATGGAAATCAGTGCTTAATTTCAGTTTAAAATGATTTGCATTCTGGCCAACATTTCCTATTAGATATCAAGTAAAACAGGTACTTAAGTGAATATTTATTCAAGACTTTCTTGTTTTGCCCAAAATATGTGTTATATAGACTTATCTTTCATTACAAACTGCAAGAATTTACATTTGGATGTACTTTGTCAAATGGACACTTTTAACATGCTTGGTGTGTTGTCATAAGTGGTTTTGTCCAAGAATGGAGGTAAAACAGCAGAGGGAATGTCTTCCAGTTATTTGGAAACAAACACAGCAACCAGTAAGTGGCAACAAGTGCTTGAATCTCGGTGTTGTACCACACACTGAACCAGGGCTTGTGAATTGGGACAATAAGCGATTCACAAAAGCTTTACAAGTTTCCTGGTAGGAGATTGAAGGGGAGGCAATAAAATGGAAACATAGTATATATATAACTCATTAGCAGGCTGAGACAAATTCCTTTTGTAGTATACTGCTCTGAGAATTTTTCTGAAAATCAATAAAACATAGATTGGCGTAGAAAAACAAATTTTTCTAGCATTTCCTGCTGAATGCTAGCATGTTGCATTCCTCTTTTCCGTGCATCAGGTATCTTAGAAAATTTTCATTAAAGAGCCATGCTATATGGAGACAAAAGAACAATATATGTATATTCAGTGCTGGGGCCAATATCAGTGCTGGGGCCAATATTATTCAATATATTCATTAACGATTTGGACGAGGGAATTGAGTGTACTATCAGCAAGTTTGCTGATGACACTAAGGTGGGAGGAGTGGCTGACACGCCAGAAGGCTGTGCTGCCATCCAGCGGGACCTGGACAGGCTGGAGAGTTGGGCGGGGAATAACCTGATGAAATTCAACAAGGGAAAGTGTAGAGTCCTGCATCTGGGCAGGAACAACCCCAGGTTCCAGTATAGGTTGGGAGATTACATATTAGAGAGCAGTGTAGGGGAAAGGGACCTGGGGGTCCTGGTGGACAACAGGATGACCATGAGCCAGCACTGTGCCCTTGTGGCCAGGAAGGCCAATGGCATCCTGGGGTGTATTAGAAGGGGGGTGGTTAGTAGATCGAGAGAGGTCCTCCTTCCCCTCTACTCCGCCCTGGTGAGACCACATCTGGAATATTGTGTCCAGTTCTGGGCCCCTCAGTTCCAGAAGGACAGGGAACTGCTGGAGAGGGTCCAGCGTAGGGGAACGAACATGATTAAGGGAGTGGAGCACCTCCCTTATGAAGAAAGGCTGAGGGAGCTGGGTCTCTTTAGTTTGGAGAAGAGGAGACTAAGGGGGGACCTTATTAATGTTTATAAATATATAAAGGGTGAGTGCCATGAGGATGGAGCCAGGCTCTTCTCGGTGGCAAACAATGATAGGACAAGGGGTAATGGGATCAAGCTGAAACACAAAAGGTTCCACTTAAATTTGAGAAGAAACTTCTTCTCAGTGAGGGTGCCAGAGCACTGGAACAGGCTGCCCAGGGAAGTTGTGGAGTCTCCTTCTCTGGAGACATTCAAAACCCGCCTGGACATGTTCCTGTGCGACCTCACCTAGGTGTTCCTGCTCCAGCAGGGGGATTGGACTAGATGATCTTTTGAGGTCCCTTCCAATCCCAAACATACTGTGATACTGTGATATGTTTAGGTACTGCATAATAACCCAATAGTATAGATTTGTGTTTATAGTATACCAGCTGGTGGTATTTATAAAGGTCTCTCTGATCTGTGTTGATTCATAAGGCAGTGACTTTGTCATGCTGCTTAGTCTTCAAGGTGTTACTATCATATGAGAAGGGAAAAAACAGATTTCAGGATAGTGTCATACTTCATAAGTCTGTTATTTAAATGCTTGGTATTCTAAATAACCTTCATATTGAAAAGTTTTAAGAGTTAATTCAGAAACTCCCTGTGAACCAGCATAGATGCTTAAAAGTTCATAGTCCTGAAGAGGAAAACAAGGAAGATATTGACAAAGACACTCGCTCTTATTAAAACTGAGTGAGAACATCACACCAACATTTGTGTTACAAGAACCTGTTGTGTTTATCGTTTGCTCATTAAAAAAAAAAAAAAAAAAAAAAAAAAAAATTCAGCTGCTCTATCTAATATACTTCAGAGATTTCTTGAATCTGAAATGTCATCTTTGACAGTCAAACTTCAGAGAGGAAAGATTTATTAAAATGGTTCGGGTGAATCACCAAGTGAAATCTCTGATTATGCCCACGGCAGCGTAAGCACAGTCATTTACCTCCTCATACATTATTTTATTATTTATTTCCAATGTTTAGCAAACTTAGTGGAAATCATTTTGAAAAAATAGCAGATGAGTTGGAAAATGTCATCTTGGCTGCCCCGAAGCATTGGCCTTATGACCTGGAGCTTCTTGAGTGAGTTTGTGCACTGAAAAGAGGCAGAAAATTCTCCTAAGCTGACCCAGCTGCTCTCAGGGTGGCTTTTCTCAGATGGCTACCAGCCTCTGTCCCACTGCTTTAAAATGCCTGAGTTGGTCAGAGGGTGAGAGAAAGAACTGACTCAAGGATCTCACCTTAAAAGCAGCCCCTTGGAGAGGCTGGGGCATCCTGGTGTCATTCACAGCCCCTGAGGCTGAGACAAGCACCATTTGGCTTCTGTTCCCCAAATGTTCATGTTCTTAGATTGGCGAAGATTTCTCATGAGATGATGCTAGAAGCTATGCAGTTTGTAGACTCAGATGTGGTATGAACATACATATATTTATCTGTTTTTAAAGTATGATGTAATAATAATTTGGATCCAATTTTGGAATGACAAATGTTGAACATTAAATATAGAAATTCTTTGAAATATGTATAGTCTTTGTATTACTTGTAAACCTACTAGTTTGTAAGGAGTTTTTTTAGGCTGCAATTAATACAGGAGACAAAAGAACAATATATGTGTAAATGAAAACAAAAAAAGCTTTTAAAATGAGTGCCTTAAAAATAATTCTAGGAAGAGTTAGCTGTGGAAGTTCTCCTGGAATTCAGTATTAATCATTAAGTTAGGAAAAATTAGGTATCTATGACCTATTATACATCTAGATATAACCTATCTGTACCACCTGTTTGGTAGGAGAGGCTAGCACAGTACAGTTCCCTCAGACTATAATAGGTACTTAAAAACTTGAGGTTTTTTTTCCCTTCAGAAAACAACCACAGGAAAGTTGATCTGTCTTAACAAGTCTACAACTCATTTCTATTCAGGAACTCAGCTGCTCCTCTGACCAAAGATAATCTATATTTTGCCTGTGATTCCTACACTTAAAAAGGAGTGGAATTAATTCTAATTCACCTTAAGCATTACCAGAATAACTCTTTGAATAATGCCCACTGTTTGTGAGTAAAAACAGTGGGATTGTGTACTTAGAGCTTGTGCTCCATCCAGTGCAAATTTCACTACTATCACAAGCTCCTCCACTGCTTTCCTTGGGTAACTGATGTACTACATCTTTGCAAAAAAAATTTAGGGCATCTTCTTACTTCCACTTCTGACATTTCTGTCAGAGAAAATTCACCTGCTCCAAAACTGTGAATTCATCCTTTGCACCCACATTTAAGGAATTTAATGCCTGCAAGCTGGAAAGCCAATATTAGCTTGGTTACTGTGGTAACAGACTCATTTTCAGCAGCCTGTAATGAACACTGCCAGAAGCAGGGCTGCTATTCTTGAATTTTATTTATGTAAATGTGTTTGAAACACCTTTTTCCCATGCTACATCTGCTACTAATAATCTCCAGGTATGAAGGTACTTGTATTTGAGTCTTTCTCATAAAGTTTGGATTTCAGTGGGACTGTTCATTTGGGTGAGGTTAAAGA
Organism: Streptopelia decaocto; assembly: GCF_964273445.1. NCBI lineage: Eukaryota > Metazoa > Chordata > Aves > Columbiformes > Columbidae > Streptopelia > Streptopelia decaocto. The sequence goes on from NC_138663.1 coordinate 155,206,802, forward strand.
AAACTCCGATCCTTTTGAGAACTCTGGCCTATCACCCCAATTGATACTGTACCCAAAGCCTACCCTCAAAACCGTCTGCTGCTCTGTTTTACAAAAGCTTGCTGATTAAAAGACCTTATGACTTCTTGGTTTATACTCACATTTTTGAGACAGAGAAGGAGCCTGCTCTCCAGTGCCTTTGAAACTGGGTATATATCTCAGTTTAATAATTATGTTGTTGAAGACAGGAACATTGTTCCCCGGATTTCTTGTAAAGTAATAAGAACTCCTAAATCACATCACAAAAACATTAAAAGGATTGTTCAAAATTTATAAAACTGCCAGTACCTTTATGAGAAGCTTTGTTCCCCCTCCTCAGTGCTTGAGTCTCTTTGGAATTAAGTTTTCACAAATATATTATTTAAGCACATTTATCTATTCTGAAAAGCAGTGTACCAAGGCTTGCTGGCCTGCTCTTCTTTGTCTTGTCCCTTGCCCTGACTGCTTTGGTTGCATTAAGGGGAGACAGTCTTACTACTTCCCGCTCCCCACTGCATGAGATCATCAGATTTTTTTATTAAGTTTATTCATGCCAGAACCTAGAGACAAAATTCTCTAGGCATAATCGCTTTGAAACAAAAACCGAATATGTTCATAATCAGAAATCAAAACAGTACACAGCTTAAAACACTGGAGGAAAAAAAAAATAGTATTTGCTGACCACTAAGTCTTTCTTACAAGGACTAACTTATTTTCACTACAGAAAAGCTGAATAAGGCAAATAACATCAGCATAATTGTCAGAGCCATCGTTACTTTTCAATATAGGAACAATACGTCAAGGGATTTAGACAAACATTAGAGAAAGTTAATGGTGGGAGAACAATGAAGGAATTAAATAGAGATGCCTGCATTAAATTAGGGCATTGCAGATGCACTCTGGAGAACACTTCCCAGCCTGAGACAAGTAGCTTCCCAGCGAACTCAGACTGACGCCAGCCTTCCTTTCCGAGAGAGGGAGGTTGGGGCTAATACGACAGCTCACCACAATTACTCAGTCTTTCAATAACAAACCTACCAGCAGTGCCAGTACTACCACCATATAAAAATTGAATTTGAGCATGGTGGTCTCCAGGGTCAGCCCCAGCTCACCCTCTTTCACAGAGCTGTACTTCTCCCAGAGTTTGTGTGTACAGTCTCTGGAACAGACTGAAGCAGCCATGGCCGGATTGCAACATTTAAACTGTGCTTGTTGTCGCAGTATGATACTGACTAAATTCAGGTTTTGTGTTCAGTACAGCGGTGCTCTTGTCTCACTCTCTTACTTCTCACCTGGAATGAATCTTTTAACCTTTTTTCCTTTGTTCTACTCCATGCAAAAGTTAACAATGTATTCATTTTACCAGAGACATGCAGGTGATTTAAAGAAAATTAAGCACCTCTTTTTTATTCTGCAATCATTGCCTATTTTTCAAAGTACTGCTACATATTTGTTAGAAACATGGATCAGACATCTTATTCCCATTTTAAGTTTTCTGTCTGAAAGGCAAAGATATTTACCAAACAGTCTTTTTCTTAGCTGTGAGGAATTTTAGCATACATTAGAGCTGCGAATTGCCCAAAACTCCTCAGCTACTTTAGGCTGGGCTGTAGCATGTGTGGATTAAGGGTGCTAAACAGCTATTATATTTAGCTTTCTTCCAGAAGGTGACGTTTGCTGGGGACAGGCACGCAAGTTCAGTGATTTGGCATGGCTGGCACTGCAGCAGACGGAGGTTGATGATCTGGAGGGAGAATGGCCTGTGGTAGCCCCCGTGTCCCTACAGCAGCTGATTTGATCGCACCCTTGCTCTAGAAAATACCATTGTCTACTAGCTCAAACAGCTTTTAAAATACATATAGAATAGCGTGTGGTGATCTGTTTTCAGAGGAATGACGGGTATCAGCCTGAGAGAGCCAGCAAAGCTCTGTAATAAATCATTGGTGAGAAGAGAGGCCAAACAGGTATTTCATGTCCATATGGAAAACAGCAGAAGAAAATACATCAGCAGTACCTTCTCTTGGAGAGACCATGAAAAGAGCAGGGTGAACAGATGCCTCCAGCTCTTGCAGGCTTTTGCTAATTTATCTGATCACACTGTTCAGGGATTAAATCTGCTCACAGACCTTCACACAAGGCGAGTCTCTGCTCACTCTGCACACACTCCTTCACTGGCCAAGGGGACAATGTCCTGAACTGACAGGGCAATCAGGAGCTCCAGCTCCTGTATTTTTGTTTTGCTGATGATGCTATTGTCCTGCACTGCCAACACAGACTGTGTAAAGCTGTGACTGAATTGCAGGAGGTAGTTTCCCATGCAGTGTCCCAGAGACGAAGAGGCTGGAGCAAGGCAGGCTCCAGGCCTATGTTGCTGCTTCTTTATTGAGGCTAGTTTTGTTTTTTGTTCAAAATTTCAAAATTCACTAGGAAGCAATGCACGGTCTAATCTTGCTCTGTTGCTTCCGCAGCCTTGCAAGTCTGCATTGCATTGCATATAAAAAAGCCAAAAAACTGCATTTGGTGTGTGGTTCTCCAGGCAAGCAAACTCCCTGAAAGCACGCTGCTGCTAGTATCAGAGGTGAATAGGTGGTGAAATTCATGTTGTAAATTATGCTGTTTTCTACTCAAACCAGAGATTTGGATTAGGTTGTGAAGAGAGTAGGGAGTTGTTTTAATATTCTGAAATATTTAAAATTTGTAACAATCTGTAAGTTGTTGTGCTTCAGGAAGTATAAATATCTTGGGGGGGATAATAGAAATGTTTATGGTAAATGTGTTTGAAAATTACAATTTCAATACAATCTTCTATGTAATTATTGGAGCTTACCATGTGATTAATGTGGTCTTGACGAGGAACTGGGATAAGGGAAAGAAAATAAAGATGCTTCTCTTTACCTGTGTGCATTAATAGAATATTGATGTGTTCTTAGTAGGCTATTTCTATTTCCCTCCTGCTGCCCATAGGAAAGCACTTCAGAGAACAACTAACAACATTTGACTTTCCTTCGTATGTTGTTTTACATGTTTTGCAGTAAATTAACTGATTTTTCCAATACCTCTTGCTGTTAGCTGTTTTGACTCCACAGCTAAAGCGCAGTCAAACCAAGCATCACAGCTTCTTTTCCTTGAGAGGAGAGCAAGGGAAGAGTTTGTTTCCTTTGTAATAAATTAAAAACAGATTGTGCTTGTTTTCTCATTTCAAATTCCTGAGTCACTAGTGGGAATGAAAGGGTTTGATACTACTGGTAATGCTGTGGTTTATATTGAACAAGGGAAAAACTGATATTTTTGCAGTGATTTTTCTCCTTCGGTCATTGGTAGCAAGAGAGCATGGGGTTTGTATTCTTTTTTTTTTTTTTTCTTGTTTGTTTTTAACTGGTATTGATAGAATCTGCTCAGCACTGAAATCCATTTCTCCCACGTCACTGCTGTGGGTGTCAGGATGACCCCAATCAGAACTGGCCTGAATAAATCTGTGTCTATTACAGTCATGTCTTCAATTGCTCTGCTGTCATCATGTAAATAGACATCTACATAGGCTTCTTTCTGCTTTAGTATTTCTCATGGACACAATTTATTCCTAAACACCCTTGCTTTAAGAAAATAGTGTCAGGTGTTCTCTGCATTCACCACTGGTCATGACTCCTGCCAAAAAGAAGCACCAATGCTGAATCCTGCTGGGCCATCTAGCTGGAAACATTTGATCTGTGGGGCACCGTAGCATGAGAGCCACCTCCAGGGTTTCACTGCAAGTTTACGAGGCACTGGGGCATGCTTATAGTTTCTAGACAAATGTCCAAGAGTAGGAGAACTAGTCATAGAGGTACTAGTGACATATTGCAAAACCAGCACAGTGTGAAAACTACAATTACTTCTGGGTACAGGTAAGAAATTTGCATGAGTATCTGCCTCCTGCGAGGTCCAGAGCCCTCTGTCTGTGGTGACACATGAGTGTGCTCTGTTGCTTTGGCTGCCCAGCTTCACCTGAAATTTCGTCTCACGAACACCAAAGTATTTCCCTGTCCTGACAGAATGAGTTGTGCAACCAGCAGTTTCATCACAAAACCTCACTGCATTTCAACAGCCTGTGGTCATAACTAATACCAGCCCATAAGAAGTTTACAGGAACAGCTGTAATATTTTAATTCAAATAGTGCTTGCTGTCAAATCCCTAAGGAAAAAAAGAAAGAAGGAAGGAATGAGAGAAAAGGGGGAAGGGAAGGGAAGGGAAGGCAAAAGGTGGCAGTTTTTGGTATTACCAATTCCTTGTATTTCTCGTTCTCCTGGATGAAGAATTCCATGATGGTGACACAGAACAGTCATGCTGTTTATTTAAAAAGCTGAGGGCGCATATTTGTAAGCAACGAGGATAAACATTTAATTGTCAGCAGTAAGGTTTCCGTTACAAACAAACTATTGAAAGACGAGAACTAATATTCCTTTATGAGTAAAGCTTTTCCTCCCCAGTTCAAGGTTTTCTGGTGATAATGCAGTATGTATTTAAAAAGCAGTAATAACTTGAAGAAAAAGATAATTTAATATTAATACATTTCCTAATGAGCTTTATGCCATGGGGAAATTGAGCCTAGAAATGTGAATGATTGATAAGAGACTGTTGTATTTTCTCTACCAAATGAGAAAAATGAAATATGTATGTAAAAGACCCTAAAACTGGGACTTGATTAAAAATAGGGTAATTTTGCTAGAAGGCATTTGCTTCCTCCCTCTGATGTTTATTTTATTTTAGGATGTGTTCCACAGTTTGCACCCTCACCTTCTGGAACTTGTACTTCTCTTTAAACCAAATTGCTATACAGCATATTTAGTGCTTTCAGTATTAGTACCAAGCTATATTACTCATCTGAATTTCTACTAGTATGCAGTAAGTAGCTTAAAGGTATACTAACTCAATCAAATCTGCTAATTTAAAAATATTATATACAAAGCAAGTAGGGTATTTTAATCAGTTTTAGTCATCTTAGTATGATTTTGGTTTTTTGTTGTGCTGTTTCTGAGAGAAGAGGATCAACTGCAGCCAACCATTCGGGAAGAGCTGCAAAGTTCTCAGTGTGCAGACCTTCCTCTCAAGCTTATTTCAGGCTTTTTTTGGTCCTTCTAGGGCTTGTGACAGCTTTTGCTTCAACATGATGGCCAATAGTATGTGCACATGGTGATGTGCATCTCATGTTTTAGTAGTGTTACTTGTATGCTTTGTCACTAGTTTATTTGCTTTTGATTATTTTTATTGATCTGACTTTGTATTACTAAAAGTAATGCTGACTTTTGCTACTCTAAAGCAAATACCTCTTATGAACTGGCTCGAAAATATGTTGGCATATGATCAGCTGAAGGGCAATCACCACTGGCATGCTGTGGGAGCATGATGGTTCTTCATGCATGCTCTGCATGTTTCCTGGTCCAGATTCATGCTGAGAGGAGGAGGGAGATGAAGGCTGAGGTCCTCTCAGCCACACGTGGCACCCAGGCTTATGCCTTGCAGCACAATGATGGCTTCTGCTCTGGCCGGGGCTGGGCTCATTTTTATTCTTAGGTGGTTACCTTGGGCATTTGCTTCCTTCAGAATGATTGTGGTTATCTAAAGGCAAGTATGGAGACAGTTATATGTAACTGTTAAAATTACTCGTTCAACCCAAAGGTTGGGGGATTGGACTAGATGATCTTCTGAGGTCCCTTCCAATCCCAAACATACTGTGATACTGTGAAAGGTTCATCTAACTCTGTATGCTTTCACTCAATAACAGGTATTTGGGGAACAATAAGAATGGGGTGGGCAGGGAGGGATACTTTTTCCAGCAAGTAATTTTCTGGTGACAGGCAGTTTAGAGGTTTCCAGAGTCAGAGGCAGTATATTTGGTTTTAATTTGACTCAGATTGTTTGCCTGAGAACTGGTCAAATAATTTTTGCAGCCTGTTCACTCCTTGATACATCTACAGTATCCAGTGAGAAAGATCTTGACCACAGAATTTTCTTTCTTTCATACTTGCCCTTTCCCAACTTCATTTGGTGTCACAGTTCTTTCTCTCTTTTTACCTTGTCTATGGTGCTTCTGAGTTTACAGAGAACTCTCATGCTCCCCACCCACAGTAGTATTGTTGTCTAGGCTGAATAATCCGTGTCTGTAAGACTTTGGACTAAAACAATTAAAATGCTGAAAATTTTCCAGCATTTTCCAATACTCTACAACAGAATTTATTCTGAACTTTCCTCCAATTCCAAAACACATTGTGGGGATGGAAGCAACTACTGGCTAAGTTTGGGGATTTTTTTTTTCTTTTTCCTTTCCTTTTCCTTTCCTTTCCTTTCCTTTCCTTTCCTTTCCTTTCCTTTCCTTTCCTTTCCTTTCCTTTCCTTTCCTTTCCTTTCCTTTCCTTTCCTTTCCTTTCCTTTCCTTTCCTTTCCTTTCCTTTCCTTTCCTTTCCTTTCCTTTCCTTTCCTTTCCTTTCCTTTCCTTTCCTTTCCTTTCCTTTCCTTTCCTTTCCTTCCCTTCCCTTCCCTTCCCTTCCCTTCCCCTTTCCCCTTTCCCCTTTCCCCTTTCCCCTTTCCCCTTTCCCCTTTCCCCTTTCCCCTTTCCCCTTTCCCCTTTCCCCTTTCCCCTTTCCCCTTTCCCCTTTCCCCTTTCCCCTTTCCCCTTTCCCCTTTCCCCTTTCCCCTTTCCCCTTTCCTTTCCTATATCAACTTTTTGCTGAATGCTGAATAATGCTTTTCTTCATGTTCTTTAAAAGAAAAAACACAAACACCATCCAAACCCACTCCTCTCCCCCCTGCCCCGCCCCCCCCCCCAAAAAAAAAAAAAAAAAAAAAAAAAAGAACACTAACTGCTCATTTTAAGTAGACCTTCTTAAATTTCATTTTGCCTGCATATGGCTTAGATTTTTGGCTACATCATTAGGAACAATAGAGCATTAGCTTTCATTTTATAAGTGTGCATGTATGTGTGAGTGTGCATGTGTAATAATAATTTTTTTCACCAGTTGCTATGGAAAACAGTATTGTGTGGTGAATCATACTTTGACTTTTGTTGAGTAATGTTGTTCTGCTTATTTTACAGTAATTTTAATTACAACTATTTGTTGCAAAATAAAAATGTTAAGGAGTAGGACATATGCCTAAGTAGAGTCTGAATACACTTTAAAGGTGGTGTCTTTTGGAGTGTATTGCATGATGTGTGGCATTTTTAATGTCACTTTATAAAGGAAAATATATAAAATTGTTTGTAGTAAAAGTCGTATGTAGGAAGAGTGGGAGGGGTTGTTTCCCTGTCCATAGGACATGTTTGAGTTTAAATGCATTCTGTTCTGATCAGGACTGAGTGTTTGGAGATGAGCTGATAGGCATGTGCATTCATTACAAAATAGCTGATCATCCAGTTAAGACATAACTGCAATTTTATGCTGTTTTACTACATTTAGTCATTGGGCCCAAAAGAGCCTGATAATCAACATTGACACCAAGGTTAAAAGTATCTCCTGTAAATTTTGCAGCAAGTGAATCTTAAATGGGGTCTCCATATTCCAAATGTTGTCCTTGCTGGGGATGTTTTTTAAATATTACTTATCTGGGCTTTCTTTTTCCTCTTTTTTCTTTTTCTTTTTTTTTTTTTTTTTCCCCTCTTCCCACTTAAAAAAAAAAAAAAAAATCAATTCCACTGAAAAGTGACAAGTGTCTTCCAGCCAAATATTTAGATTTGGCAAATCGTTATTTTGACATTTTTTCACGTGCTCTCTCTCTTTTTTTTTTTTTTTTTAAGAAAGTATCTCCCCACACTGGATGGAAGAATTGCTGATGAGCTTCTCTTAGATCATTAAGTGAAATATGCAGGAAGTAGGAGAAAGCTCCTAATTTCAATCAGTATTTTGGAGAAGGAGACAAAATAGCTTAAATAAAAATAATAAAGACGAATGGGAAGTTGTCATAGCAGTGTTTTGCAAGTCAATTTATGGTAAATAAACATTTAAGGCTTCATTTTTTTTTTTTATATTCCTTATCCACTCAATTTAATGACCGTAACATCAAATCTGATTTTTTAATTACCATAACATCAAATCTGATTTATATGAGATTTATAAAAAGGACAAAACAAAACTAGAATCTAACATAACCATCTTCATGCCTTTTTCTTCTTCTGCATATAATTTTTATTTATTAAACTTGTTTCCTGAAAACCTCAAAATTTGTATTTGTACTAAGAGACCAGAACTGTTCAAAGAAAGTCATATTAATTGTTGCCTGTTAATTCTTTTTTACTTATGTATGATATAACAAATGCAGTGAGCAATGGGTGGTTATCCAAGTAGGGAATTTAAGTTATCTTTACACTTATGACAGAGAGGCTAGGGTCATGAAAGATGAATGTGCACGTGAATAAAACAACAAACACGTGGCAGTATCAAATGTGATGCAGCAACTAGACTGCAGAAAGTCTGTGACTTAGTTTCATCTAGAGGGTAAGATAAATCCAAGATGTGAGACTTTTTCTTGCCCCTCACTTAAGATAATAACTGTTGTTCAACACCAGAAAAACAAAACAAAACAAAACAAAACAAAACAGCATCACATTAATTTTCGTTTTAATCTTGTTTTTCTCTTCACATTTTAGTCTTTTTACATTTTCTTTAGTGTCCCGTTCCATTTTTTAATCGTATGAAACAAAGAGACAGCAGCAACAAAAAGTTGCCATCATTATTTACCACCTGTCTTTGGATCTGAACATACTTGTCTTCACCTGGATTTTCTGTACAAAGCTCCAGGCTCCCTGTCCTCCTCCTGCATTGAACCTATCGAGTCTTTCCTTTGTGATTCCTAAAAATGATACAAAATATATAAAGGATTGCAAATAGAGACTGGAGCTCTGAGTCTCGTGCATTCTAAGTTCCTGTCCTTCATATGTTCTTCACATTACAGAATCACAAAATGTTAGGGATTGGAAGGGACCTCAAAAGATCATCCAGTCCAATCCCCCTGTCAGAGCAGGAACACCTAGATGAGGTTACACAGGAATGTATCCAGGTGGGTTTTGAATGTCTCCAGAGGGGTCTCTACAACCCATCCTGGGCAGCCTGTTCCAGTGTTCTGTCAGCCTTACTGAGAAGAAGTTTCTTCTCAAATTTAAGTGGAACCTCTTGTGTTCCAGTCTGAACCCATTACCCTTTGTCCTACCGTTGGTTTTCACTGAGAAGAGCCTGGCTCCATCCTTGTGACACTCATCCTTCATATATTTATAAACATTAATAAGGTCACCCCTCAGTCTCCTCTTCTCCAAGCTAAAGAGACCCAGACCCCTCAGCCTTTCCTCATAAGGGAGATGTTCCACTCCCTTAATCATCTTTGTTGCCCTGTGCTGGACTCTCTCCAGCAGTTCCCTGTCCTTTGTGAACTGAGGGGCCCAGAACTGGGCACAATATTCCAGGTGTGGTCTCACCAGGGCAGAGTAGAGGGGGAGCTCTCAGATAGCTCTCATGTATCTGATTTGTTTTGTGATAGCTATTGATGCTTGGTTTCAAGTCTTCAAATGTGGTATGTCTCAGTGGGTTGAGAGCAACTGGATTTCTTGTATTACTATTTTGCATTATTATTCTGATTATTTGTTTTGGCACAAACTGAAGTAAAAATTAATTTCAATAAAATGAAAAGAATGAAGCATTATGGAAATAGATAATTGTGATGCACGGAATATACCTTGAAAGCTCATGAAGTAAGGCAGATACAATTACTTGCATCCAAGTTAATCCAATGATGAATTATCTAGATTAACAGAACTTGTATTAATTAATCTGTAAATATGAAGAATAAAGATGATTACACAACGTAAATTCCATTTTACCTTTGTATGTTCAAGATCTTTCTGTTTTCTTATATATTTTTAAAGGCCTTTGTTTTTATGTGGACTGCCTAGACAATAGTTTTAGCAGTAAGTGTTATGTATTACTTCAGAACCTGAAAATAGCTGATCATATAATTTACTGATTTTTATGAGCATATGGTGTGGTTCTTGTTTTTAATCTCCAATTAAATTTCTCCAACTTTAAGTGAATAAAAAGGAGTGCTGATTAGTTTTATTTCTTTTTTTTTTTTTTTTAACAGCCCTGGTATATATTGATCAGGATTGTTTCAAGTTTATGGTAGTATCAATAATACGTCTTGTGTTCCAGGTTATTGAATTTCTCAGGGTTGTCTTGTGTATCATAACATTTTGTAAATGTAATTGGAAAGGTGCAACCATTAACTGCCTTAGGGTATTTTGGGGGTTTGTTATTCTGGTAGTGCCTTTAGAAAAACAAAATAGGTTGTTGAGCAACTCCTTTAGTTTCATTTATACTTTTTATTCAACATTATCTAGAAAAATCTAGAAAAAAAAACAGTGCTAAATAGCACTGTTAGAGAAAATTCAGATGGGCCAGTGTGTGGAAAATAACAAAAAGATGGTGAAGCAACATAGAGGAGGTGGAGCGTGGGTGCTTTCTTTCGTTGTTTTGTTGAGTACCTTTCCCCAACACACACCTCAACTGAATCATAGCAGTTTAGTGGAGATGATGCTTAGAAGAAAGTTGTAAGCATGGTCAATACATTATTATCTTAATTTTATCACTCACATTATTTCAGGAATTCTGTATGGGAAAAAGTGCTGAATGACATGATATAGAAAATAGCTGTTCTTGTGAGCCAACAGCTGATTTAAAAGTTTGCAATTTCCAAAGATACATTCAGAAACCAGTTGAAAATGCCTTTTTTTTTTGTTATTGTTGTTAACTTTAACTTCTGAATGCTTCTGTTTTATGTACATGTCATTGGACAAGTAAAGCAAGTCTGCTGTGCTTTTGCTCTAACAGAGCATCTGAAAGTTGTTAGCTGGTTTACTTCTTTGGGTAAATGTTTGTCTTCAATAGATAGAGTTCTTTGTTTTGTCCATTATGTGTCAGAGGATTAAAAACAATGTTTTATGTCAGAAATCTGCAGAAATCTGGTTATTGTATTGATGCAATCATGTGCATACATACATCAATTAAAAGAAAAATCATTACAGTCTACCCTTCTCAAATGTTTTAAGTTTCTAATAATACTGCAGATAAATAAGTACCAGTTTCTAAAGCAGCCATGATGGTTTGTTTTCAGAGTCTACCCAGAGGTCATAGATACATTCTGCTAAACCTCTGTCTATTGAACTTGTCCAAAGACATAGGATTTAACCCAGATATCTCTCTTTCATAGTACCTTTTCTTGTTAAGGCTGCAAATTGTGTGCCAGGCATATTCAACCTTGTGAAAATATTTTAGACATTTGAAACAAATTATGGATGAAAATAATTTTTGCTTGTTGTGCTTTTTCCTCTGACTTTGCCATAAAGCAGTTGAGCACAATGTCAGAAAAGTCGGAAGTTAGAGTCATTTTTGGTGTAAGTAGCTATATAAACTGTCAAGAGCATGGGCTTCCAGAATAGCATGTGTTTCACTGCAGTAGAAAGGCCATTATATTCTATACACCTTAAGTACACAAAGGACAATGTGCTTTCTCTTATGTGCACACTCAGAACAGCCAGTAAAATACTTCTTTTTTTTAATAATTGCAAAATACTCGTTTGTAAGTAACACCTCTGAGGTTATGTTATAAGTGGCAAAAACCTATAAAGCTTTTGAAAACACAGGAAAAATCTGGCTTTGAGGACTGCTTTCATTATGGTATTTACATGTTTTATATTTATAGAGAATACAAAAAATATGTGTAGATATTTATAGAACATCTAAAAAAAATCCTATTTTACCACTAGTAAAATAAAAATATGGGGTTTTTTTTAGGTGTTTTCTGGATTTTTTTATTTTAACCATGATTAACACCTTTCTTTCCTACCATCTCATCCATTCCTTTGCTGTGTTTTCTTTATACTTAAATATATATATTTATTTCACAGCTAGAACTGTGCAGCATTGTTTTATATTAAGTGTTGTATTTTGAGGAAAGTAATCTGGCTTTGTTCCATAGATTAATAGATAAAGTGTTTTCTGCGCCTTCTCATAGTAACTGCATGCCTGCATGACCTATAGGAGACTGGTCTCTTGATTCTTCTGTTCATGTATTGTTGTACACAGATGAGTAAATGCAAGTTTAAATTTCTGTGGGTTTTCTTCATTCAGCACTATATAGGTGTAAATGAACTGTTTATATGCATAATACTTCCATTACATGAAAGAAAACAAGATCACATGCATTTTTTGGAAGCTTTTTATAGTTTTCCTAAAAATGTTTAATCATTTCTATTTAATAACTTTCTCTGAGGTTGTTCCAAAGTTTTATTAACTGAAATTAATCCTCTTAAATATGTAGAGCATCATGTCTCAATTTTTGCTCCAGTGTTAAAGTAGATGAATCAAAACTACCCCATGTAACAATGTAACACAGATCCAGCAAGGCAAAAGTCTGAGGTGCCAAATTCCATGGATTAGTGAATAAAGAGGTAAGTATACTTACATATATAAATTTGTCCTTTGACATGCCTTGTATTTCTTTACCATCATAGCATGCAAGTCTTTTGTTACTTGCGTGTGCTTGTTTTTTCCCCATTTCTTGAGCAAAGATACCGGGCACAGGGGTGTACGAAGTTGTGTGGCTGCAGCTAAAAAAGAGGCTGGAAGAGAACACAGAACAAACTCTGCACTTGCACAGCCCGTCGTCATTTCCAGCCTCTTGAATTTATCATTGGTACTTCCTGTTATTCCAAACTACGTTATCAACAGCACTTTTATTTTGGTGTTTCCAAGTTTATTTGATATCAGTAACCATCTCTCCATTTCTCAGAGGCAAAAACACCAGTTAACATGAAAATGCAAACATTATGCTGGCAGTGCTGAAGTTATAATATTGCTTATAGTGCTCTTCTAAACTATATCACAGTCCCCACATGAGTGGCATATAAATAACATGGTTACCGTGGAAGACAAACAGTGATTTACTGCTGAGTGCAATGGTGCTTTCACCCGTTGTGGGGAGTAGTTGGGTGTTGTGTTGGTTTTCTGAAATACCATAATGCACCTGAAATGTTTCAGACTGAATGCTAAGAGGAATAATAATATTGAGCCACAAAACTGAAGGTGGGGAAAGCTAGAAATATAGATAAAATTGCACATGGGAATTGTTGATATTATCCAGGAACTGAGACTTGAATTTAGAATATATTATGTATCACTTCCTCCATAGATATGTCAGCTAATATGTATTTCTAGACAGGTGGTTGCGATAAATAATGGTTGCAATTCCAGAGAACCTATTACACTTACCAAAGCTGTTCTCTTTAAAACATTATTTACAGAGTATAATTAACCTCCTGCCTTTTTGTGTTTCTGTTGCATACGAGTGACTGGAACAAATAGCTCTGTTATAATTACCTTCTTGCACTCTCTTCCCTCTCACTCATCTTAAATATTTTATCACAACTTTCACTTTTTTATATTTCCTATATTATTTGCAAAATTTTAATTTTATATTGACTTTACAAGAGTCAAAGACAATCATTTTGTTTGGACGTAGCTGTCAGAAATTTGAGGGACTGAGGGACTTATGCAGAGGTTTACCCTCTCGTTATTACAAGCAGCATAGCTATCAATTTTTTGAATCATTTCAACATCAGCAACTGATATTTTTCTTCTTCTCTACTACTCTTCTGAGCAAGATGTCCTACAAAATCACTAGGCTGATATTTGAAAGATGTTTTTTAATTCCACAATTTGTTTTCTTCTCCATAATTTGCATTCATATTTTCTTCAGCAAATTCCATTTTAATTTCATTTTGAAGGAAAGCTTAAAAGTTACCATATTTATGAAATATCATTTTTTCACAAAATTAAGTTCTTGTTTTCTGGAAGAGTAACTAAACTGTTGATTTTAATTTAAAAAGCAGCTCCTCAGATTTATTTTTTTTTTAATAGAAGTGTTCAGGCTTCCCACATTCCTCACAGGGTACAATTCTTAGTGCAACAAACAGTTACAGCCCAAAACAAAGAGCATTTATGCTGTCTCTGCAAGAGAACCCATCTTAAATATTTTGCTTGAAAATGAATGCCCTCTGTAAAGTCTTTTCATGTGGCAAAGGTGGCAACTCAGTGCTACTATTTTGCCTGAGATTGCTGGGCATCTTCAGATTTGTGTTCCCATCTCTGGTTTCTAGGAAAGATTTAGAGACTGAAAAAGACCACATATGTGGGAGGGGAGAAAGGCAAAAAAGAAATGGGTTATAGAGCTTGATAAATAAGATGCAAAATCTGTAAAAGGGCAGAAGGATGAAAGGCAAGGGGATTATGAAGACAGCAAATAGGACAACAGTCATACCCTCTCCCCATCATAAAAAACCCAGTGAAAACTGAGTAAAGAGCTTGTTAACAACAATGCTGTTCCTGCATCTCTGATAACCCTTCATCACTGTGGAGGGGGGAAATCCTGATAGTGATGTGGAGGACAGCTGTGGCCAGGACCCCAGATTTGGCTGACAAGGGGTTGGTCTGACTTCTGTTGTCTTAGTGCCATTTGCTGGGTCGTTGCCTGACACTAAGCAGCATCAGGGCAAAGTGCAGCATGGGCTAAACCTTCTAATAACTGCTGGTCTATATGCAGAGTGAAGGAAAGGTATGGGCAAAAAAACACTGAAGCTCTGGAGGACAACAATGCTTTTTACCTGTGAAAGTGGTTCTAGACGATGGTCTCTCCAGCTGCAAGGCAGTGGGTTCATACCAGGTTTTGGAGGTGAGGCTTTTAGGGACTTTACAGGAATGCAAAATATTCCCTGATTAATAGTGTTTAATAATTTTGTATTCTGGAGGATGCTCAGGAGTGGCAGATTAAGTGGCTGCTGAGCAGAAATATGTCTGACCTGTTGTACCCCTTGGATTCTTACTTTTACCCCCTCATAATGCCAGCGATGATAACTGGAAACAAGTTCTTTTTTGTGTCTTTTCCCTCAAATGACATTGGACAGTGAACACTTGATATCTATTTTGGAATCTGACCAGTAGGAGGACTTTATAATATATGAAGTAAATGTTCTTATGAGAAGAAGAATTTTAATGTCTCCTTTTTTTCTTCTGATTGCTATTTTTTATGTGAGATGGGATACTGTAATTGTAGATGTCTTGTTTATATCATATGTTTTCACCAGAATGAATAACTAAATATTTTTTTCACGTTGTTCTGAGAACAGGAAATATTTATCATCTGTGTAGTTTTCACTCTATAGGAAATTGATTCACTCTACAGTAAAAATATATATTTTTGAAGCTTCATTAAAGAACTTGTAATTTTGCTTTTCATAGTAACAAAGCAAGAAGTACTCTTTAAGGGTCATTCAATGGGAAGAATTTTACATACAATAAAATAATCTGCACTTTTGGGTTTTGTTTAATTAGGATTTTTTGGGGGTGGGGTTGAGGTGCTTTAGATGAAAATATAAGCAGGTATCCCTTCCAGTCTTCATCCCGGTAGATTTTCTTAAAAAGAGTATCTTGGTAGGATGAATTCAAGCCCAGCAAGTGTTGGAGAGAGCAATTAAGAAAGCTGAAGCTGTATGTACAGAAGAAAACATTTTGTGAATATTCCTTGGCATTGCTCTGTAAAGTGCACTTAGCACAGTGAGAAATGTGGCCAATAGTCAAATTCTTCAAATACAGAAAGTTCTCCTGGTAGCTAATAAAAATATTATCTGACAAGCTGTTGAAGTCCTACTGGCTTCAGAAATACCACATAAAAGGCTTTTTAAGGCTGAAGAAGTTGTATTCACATGCTTCAAGTGACTTAACATGTGGTAGTTTCACAGTGGGCTGTTAGTCCCATGTGGGAACACTGTGTCCAGAAGTTTTGTCCTTCTTGGACATGCAGTCTCCTTCAAGTGTGGCAGCATCATCGTTCTATGTCAATAACAGCTGATTTCCTCTTGTCCTGATTGAGGAACAGCCGATTTGTTACTCTTCCTGCTGCCAGCTAAGAGGGACATTTTCTCAGGAAGAGGAATATCTTATTGCTTCCTTTTTTCTATTTTTTTTTTTTTAAGTCAGCCTCTTTATCCTTCATAGTTATCAAATAACTTCCTAGCACTATGCAAAAGTGTCAATAAAGTTTGGAAAACCTAATTTGAATTAGAACTTAGTGAAAAATGACTAACTAGGTAGAATTTGGAAGCTTTCTGTTTTCCAGAGCCAAAGATACTAGATCATAACAGAATAATTTAACTATATTTTACACTGCATTATTAAAGGTGCTTAAATCAAGAGAATGTGCTGAAGCTGAGGCCTGTTATGCAAACTATTGATTAAGCTGAAATACTGGTTGGAAAAAAACCTAGTTCATTTATAATTTTAAATTCGCAGTTGAGTAAAATAATTAAATCCCTAAAATCTGGATGAACTATTTTCTGTAACTCTGTGGTCTGCTGCCTTTTGATTTTCTTAATAATTATGTGTTAACCATGATGATACATACTGAATATCCATCCCCGTGACGATTTGTAATACGAACCTACAACAACCTTTATCTTAGTATAACTCCTTGCATATGTGTAAGTACAGAAGTTTCTTTGAATCAGCAGGGGTGGTGGTGAGATTTAGCATGTAAGATAGCTAAAATTCTCAGCTGTTCTTCAGTGGTGACATTACTCTTCTGCTAAGTTGAAGTGTTGGATGTGGTGTGCCTTCATGTTACAAAAATAAACTCCTCAGGGATGTGTATGTAATTGGTTGACTACAATCAGATCACTCAAAAAAGAAAAATGTGTATTTATTTGCATAATATGTATCTTTAGTGTTTTTAATCACCTATAAAGTTGAAGACATTTGGCTTCTGATTTTTTACCTAAAATATTCAAGCTCATGTGATCGAGATGCCTATGTTATTAAATTAGGCATTTTTCTTTTTGGACAGTATAATTTTTTTCCAGGTTACTTTACATCTTTTGAGATGCAAATGGTAAAACACAGCTGTTCATGTTATTTTCTAAACCAGCTAAGACTGTCAGGGGTTTCTTGAACTTGAACTCAAACAGCTAAGTTGTGAAGTACTGAGAATCGTTCAGACTTTGCAAGGAGCTCTTCAGTTTGCAGGACCTGCCTCCCTGAGCTAAGAAATGCACATCCACTTCCAGGCAGCACCCAGTGCTGCTTCCCTTGAACTGCATGACAGTTGCATTGTTCAGGGATTAATTTTCCTCTCTGGTGATTGCATAATGCTGGGTTAAATCCAATTTTGAGTCCTTACCTGTGATCAGAATATTCCAAAATGTTTCTGGGATAGCATCATAAACCTGAACGTTTGAGCAGAGTAATGGAGTTTTCCCTAGTTGATTGAGCATCAGTCACCTGCAGAAATTTGAAGGAGACTGTGGGTTGTGTGGCCTGGGATTTCTCTGGCTGTCAGCTATTAGAAAGGTCAGAAACAGAGATTACAGTTGTACTTAAAAAAATATCTGTCCTCTGCTCCTCTGAGGAAACTCCATGAAGAGAATGGGAGGAGACACTTCTTGCTTCAGAAACTTGTGACAAGCGGTGACAGGTCCCACTTGGGTAGGTTTAGGGGAGGCAGCATTACAGGGCAAAAGGATCTTATACATCTCGGAGTTCACTTGTGGGCATATATGCAGCCTGCCTTTGGGCAGCTTTGCTGCAGCAAGTGTGTGATGTAGATGATTTCTCTGTTGACTGATATGAAATAAAATGTTGTTGTGTTTACCTTATTCGTCAAGAAGTTTTGAGTCTCTTTGAGGTGGAAATCCATTATTTTTTTTTTTCCTTAACACTGGACCTGAGACCTGTGAAAAATTCAATAGTGGGATGTGAAGTCAGATTAAGTTATTCTGTTTTGAAGGACAACTGGTTAGGAAATTAAAATCTTCAGTCAGTCTAAGGTAATAAATTGTTTAACCCAGATGACTCTTTTGTTGCACATCAATCATGTTTTATTCACTTGGTAAATATACTTTCTTTTTTAGTAGCTCTGAGTACACAGAAGTGAGCAGATTCTTGCCTTGTATCTTAATTCTATTATGTCTTACACTGTCCTTCCTTATTACTTCACAAATGTAAAGAAGATGCATAGCAGGCTGGATCTTTTTCCACCCTAAGTGTTTGCAGACCTGGAAATCATGCTAAAGAATGTATTTGAGGTTCAAACTAACTCCAGTACCATTAAAGTATTTTAATTTGGTGTGGGAGAAGATTTGGTTTCCTGAACTATATTTTTCTTTCTCTGAAACACCAGCAGGATACTTCAATCTTATCTAGCTATTAAAATAAGACATCAGCTTTTTTCGAAGATGCTAAGTATGTCAGTTGCTAGACATTTTGGAAAATCTCTTTTAGGTACCTGAACGGAACCTGGGCCATTAGAAAAATCATCTACAAAGCATGTGTTAATGGCCCTTCCTGAGGCTTACATGTAGAGGAGGTAGCTCAGTGTTCATTTATTTATT
This sequence comes from Streptopelia decaocto, assembly GCF_964273445.1. Lineage (NCBI taxonomy): Eukaryota > Metazoa > Chordata > Aves > Columbiformes > Columbidae > Streptopelia > Streptopelia decaocto. The sequence continues at coordinate 155,225,275 of NC_138663.1, forward strand.
CACCCACTGGAGAGCTCTAGTAGGACTCAGTGAATGTGCACAAATCTAGTCTGTAATCACTAGTCTTACACAGCAAGTTACAACAACTCACAAAGAGTGAGTCATACTTACTGCAGAAAGAAGGGACTTTAAAAAGTACGGGAGATAGGTGGGTACTTCATTTTCCGTGGCATGTGCAGTTTATTTTTCTTTCCTTTTGAACCGATTCTTGAGATTTTTCAGTAAAAGAACCAAGAATTTTTAAAACTTAAACAGATTAGGAAATAAACAAGACATTTGTCATTCTATACAGTGTGCTGGACCCATAATAATTGCTGATGTAAGTTGGGTACCACTCAACAGCTGTCTGATATGCAGACTGGACAAAATGCCAGCCCTGAATTCAAGCTGTTACAGCCCAACATAATGTGTTCTTGTTTCTTTAGCACATAATATTCTTTGCAGAAAAATTTAATAAGCAATGCACTGAGGGGATATAATCAACACTTCTACAGCTGATGTTAGTCAACTCTGCTCCTATTCTAATGCTTGGGGGGGGTACAAGTTGTAAAAACAGCCCAGTTGTTACATGTTAAAGTGAATTATTGTAGTATACAAAAAGTCCTCAGTATTCAAACGCAATTCTACAAATGTAGGCATTTAAATATTGTGCCTAAGCACGTAGATATATAATTTTTATAGTTTCTAAAAACTATTTTAAGCAGTCAAAACAGTCTGCTGTTGAGACCTTTGAGACCTACAGAAACAGTGAGATTTCTAAGAAGTGGCTTTTATTTACCTGCACTTTACTTGCTACATGGATTTTTTTTTTGGTTTGGTTTGGTTTGCTTTTGGTTTGGTTTGGTTTGGTTTGTTTTTTTGTTTTGTATTGCTTTGTTTTTAAAGACTCATCATACTCTCTTAAAACCTATTTTCAGCCCTTTTAATATATGCTTTTGTCCCCTGTTAATTATCTTCTGTTTTAATTTCTTTTAGTGCTATTATCCCCCAACATACACACAAGCACACTTGCTCTTATTCTGTTGTCCAATCTACCTCCAGTTCTTTTCCATCTCTCTGTAAGGTTCCTTCTCTCTCTTCCAAGTGTGCTTCCTTACTCTGTTCATATTGGGGCTCAGCTTTTGTATTTGAAAATCACACTTGCTCCTCCAGATTAATTATCTTGTCAACAGCCGTCTTGACTTTCACTCTTTTCTGTTATAAAAAACTTTTGCATGTGTGTTTCCTAGAGGATTTTCTCTTCTGTCTTCCCTGATGGCCATTGTATGCCATTCACTGAAGTCCAGGTTTTTTTTAGTGTTATTGTACTGAATTCACACTTTGATTGTTGCTTTACGTTACAAAGTGTATCATATGTGCTCTCAAACAAACAAAAAAAAAGTATGCTTATGTGGTCAACAGCTCAAAATATTACATATAGTTGCCTTTATTTTGAGGCAGAATTAAGGAAGCAAGTAGTCTTTTCAAAGAAACAATGGACAACCAACCACAACTGAATAGCTTTGCACGGAGACACTACACTTAGACCCATTACTTAGACTGCAGTAGTACCTCAGAGGCCTAGTTGTAGACCAGAAATCCACTGTGTGCTGTAAAAACTGAAAGCAAAGGTGATTCACTTGCTCTAGCTTTCATACAACTGAGCAATGACATCCTTACTTGAGCAAGCATCTCTCTTAAATGTGTCAGTGTAGCAGGATTTTAAGAGAGCAACTATAACAGAAGTCAGTTGTAATATGGTATTATTCTAGTATTTCTTAGGTAAGCCAAGTAGATGAATATAATTTCATTTTTTTTTCCTGACTTTCAGGTGTTCCTTGCAGTCTGCGTAATCATATCCCATCAGGCCTGCATTTAACTACAGTGCTTATATCTTAGGGAATTCATGCAATTTTCTTTCCTTCCCCAAAGCACCTTGAACATAATTGTCTTCATGTGCAAGTGGCTTAAAATAATAAGCACTGTGTTGTCAAACTGTAATTATTTATGAAGCAAACTTGGGATAGCAAAAGGTGCTGATTTATAAATAAAATAAACTCATTTAATTATATGAGTGCATGTAGACACATTTTGTGTCTACAGTACAGTGAGTGATTAACTGTTGTGACAAGAGAATAATTATTAATTATATTGCAATTTGTGAGCTGTTATGTGTGTATCTAATAACTTTGGTTGTGCTGTGAAGGCTTTTGGGCCAGACGAGGTTAGTTACCTTTCTAAACAACTGTGAAATGTCTGCAGTGCACTCTATGCTCCAACATGTGCATTTATAGTGAGCTATTATATCTAATACATGAGCCTAATTGAACCAGACAATAAACCCTCAGTCTAGAATCATTTCACCAATATTTTCACTATGAGGATAACAGTTTAAAATAAAGAGAGTCTACAGAATCAAAATTGTGTAGTCTCATGAAGGTAGTTTGCATGCCCATCTGAAAGATGTGAAAAATGTCTGGTTTCCTTCATATAAAAATGTTACAATTTTTGCAGATTTTTACTTTTTCAGTTTTTGAGTAGTATCTGCTTAGGATTAAGTGCTGGAAAACTGAACACTCAGCTGGTAGCCCGCCCTTCCTTTCCTTCCTTCCTTCCTTCCTTCCTTCCTTCCTTCCTTCCTTCCTTCCTTCCTTCCTTCCTTCCTTCCTTCCTTCCTTCCTTCCTTCCTTCCTTCCTTCCTTCCTTCCTTCCTTCCTTCCTTCCTTCCTTCCTTCCTTCCTTCCTTCCTTCCTTCCTTCCTTCCTTCCTCTTCCAACATCTAAGACACTGTTTTGTGGTGATTGCAATACTTCTATTTATACTAATCTCTCAGAGACAGGTGACCCTCACCCAACAAAATTTTCTGTCTTATTTTTCATATTTCATCTTAATTTTATTTTCATATATCACTTCTTCTCTTAGCTCACAAATTAACTTTCCATACAACAAGCAATATAGCCCCACCTAAAAGGAGGAAATAGAGAGAAAATAGAATAATGGAAGGTATAATCAATCCAGTTGCATGCTATCTTAATTCAGTGACTCTCTTAACACATGTGCTTCTGAGTCCAAGCCTTTTGCTTCTAAAGGAGGTATGAGGTATATTTCCTTTTATAAAGGTAGCTCAGAAGAAAAAAAATCACATTCAAACTTTTGTGGACTTTGTTGGCCCAGATGTCACAGGTTGCCTTTATCTCTTGGAGAAGTGGGGCAAATATGTTGTACTAGCTCTGAGCACTGCATGTTGTCAGAAAATTCCAGTATCATTGACATCCTGACAGAGCACAGTCACTTAGTTATAGCTGTCTAATTTCCTAAGTGTGCTTCTCAACCCCCCAGGGTTCATTAGTTGTTGTGTCATCTTTTGTTGTTGTTGGTTTTGTTTGGGTTTTCTGTTTTTTTGGTTTCGTTCTTTCCCACCTCACACCCCCCCCCAACTTCCTTTTTAAAATGTTTTCTGCTCTTTTGCCCAAAGACTTTCAAGGAAAGCAGGAGTTCCAGTGTTTTAATCTTATTTTCAGATGTGTGTCTTTTGCTTGAGCTCATGCTAAAATGCAGGCTGCAGATACAGCTGGGCATAGTCTCTCTCTTCAGAATTTTAGGGCACATTTCCATATCTTTTTTTTTTCTTAGTAAATCATTTAATGCTCCCTCAGTAGGCTTTTTTTTAAGCCCTTGTATGTTCCTTGGCTTTTTTTCTTTTTATTTTCCCGCAAAGTATTCTGGCAGGTGATGTGTTCTATACAATAGATAAAGCTGTCCTTCATATCCACTGCCCAATAGGTGGTCTTTCTGTAGATGTTCTTATTATTTAGCCATTCTCTTTTTAGTAGTCATTCACTCCATACTCTTTATTCTCTATATATTCATCACTTGCTAAACAGAGAGTATCCCAGCAAGAAAAGGCCATTCCTTTTGCAGAAAATAGCTTCTTTTCTTTTTGTTTCTGCACTGCCTGCTTCTGATCCGGTATTTTGGCTCTTATACTCAGAGTACTGAGACCTGTTCTTCAAATAATGACATTTATATGGATACAAAACTTTGCCAAAAAACAATTGTTTTGCAGGTATGTAGAAGAACTCCCAGGTGGGACAGCTTTTTTCTGAAAAAAAAAAAAAAATCCTTCCAGGAAGTTTGAGACGAATTTGCAAGAACCTTTAGGATATGATATTTAACACTAAAAAAATGGCCAATCCAGGTTTTGACAGAGTACAGTGTCTCAATGACTATTTCCAACATCCTGGATCTTTTGTATCAACCAACCACCACTCCCCATGAATATTCTACAACTTGAGTAGAGCTAGTTGTGATCAAACATTCTTTTTCTGTGGGAGCAAGAATGATAAAAAATTCTGCATTTCATTTCAGTAGAAATATATTTAACTAAAATCAATGCTTTGGTGATTTTTGCCAAAGACCAAATCTTGCACTGTAGGAATTGCTTATATAATCTTTTTGGCAAAGTTTTCATTTTAAAGGATCTTTCAGGCACCACAAGTGAATAACATCTTTTACTGTGGTCTCTGTGGATTTCATGGCCATTTACGTGGTTTTGGTGAGAAAATCATATGTATTATTTGGAGTGGGGATGATTCAGTTCAGCATTTATGGGTCTAAGAGCCTTATACTCATGTTACCAGCACTGTGCACTGAGATTTGGACCTCCTTTGGTATTCTGTACTGCGCACACTGTGCGGGTTTTGATCCAATTAATCTGGGCAGGCACTGTGTATCTGACAGCAAACTGCATTTTAAAATGATGTAATCTGACTGCTAGGTCTATTAGGATATCCCCACTGAATCAAATGTGTATGACAGAGGGAAGCCTGAACTTGTATGGGAAATCCAAACCTGCTTTCCTCTGCCTTCAGTGACTTATGTGTGTAAGCAAAGTTTTGCTGGATCTCAAGGTGGCTGTAGGGTCAAAACAGGCCATACAGCCAAAACGTCAGGTGTTATATCCTCTGGATCTGTACTGAGATGTTGACTTTGAGCCTGCTTGAAGTCTCCAGTTCAGGTAACCCAGCCATAAATGGCATATTGAGGGAGCCAGAGGTTACTCGGCATTGTGGTGACTGTTATCACTTGCCTGTGTGGAGTAGCTATGAGATCCAGTTTCCCTTGTCCTCTCTAACCCAGTGGATCATCTGGTGGTGCTGCGTTCTCCTGTTCCCTTGTGACTTGTGGTTTTTCAGTTTTTTTGGTTGTCTTAACATGTCATTGTCAGCAAATATATTCTCTTTGCTTTGTGGGAATAGAAGTTTATGAAGTATTTTATCCTGCAACTTGGCAAATAGGTAATTTATTTGGCTTTCAATCTATTTCAGTAGCTTTGTTCTCTGGGATTGACGAAATAGTTCTATTTTCTCACAGCTTCTCCATCTTTGAGTCTATTTCTTTTAGGTATTGAGTTATTTGGTCTTCAGTCTGCCTTCAAAGTTTACTTCTGCTTGGTTTACTCTTGGAAAAAAATGGACTATAGAAGATGAATATTTATTTTCAGTCTTTCCTTGGATTTTGCTTCTTCCATCATACTGCTGTTCCCTCTTGCACTGTCTGCTCCCTGTGACTTAAATATATTGATCTAAAGGAGATTTCAAAAGGAGCTGAAGAATTTTAACCTTCATATTTTCAAACTTTTGCATCTAGTGGAAATAATTTTTTATAAAGATTAAAAAAAAATCACTCTCTAAATTTTGCAAGCTTCCCAATACTGTAATAATTATTCCAAAATGTACAACTTAATTACTTTCCAATTCCTATACCTTAGTGAATGAACTGTAGCTCCTGTGTGAACTGATATAGAGGAGTGCTTTATTTTTTTCTCATGGACAGCTCTTTTATAATCCAGAACTAACAGTTACAAGAAACACTTGCTAACAGTGTCAGAAAACTGCATTTCTAAAGCTTGTCCTATTGTGACATTTGGCCAGTTAATGTATGACTATCTCCCCCTGTCCTCTCCTTTTGGCTTAGTTGCCTACTTATACTTTGAGATTTAAATGTGTGTAGATACAGTGACATAACCTCCTGCAGCAAGGTATGTATTTCAACAAATATTCTTTCAATCTTCTTGAACTTATCCACAACCAGCTCTGATGAACCTACCTCTGTTTAGTGGTAATTCTATCACATTTGTCTTATAACTGCAACATCAATTTATCTTCATATTTTTTGAGCATTGAAGCTGTTTTACATCTGTTAAGCTCTCTTAGGAGAGTTTTGTTATCAAGTGATCTCTGAAGTTATTGGATGTTAATTTCCCTTTCCAGTAAGATCATCAAAAAACACTTGTTAGTGCTCAAGATGTTTCTGGATCTGGTGTAATCAAGATACAACTTGCCAGACAATAAGGAAAAGATATTTCAAAACCTGGATATTCCAAAATTTTCTGTGTGAGTCTCTTTGAGCCCTCTAATTTGCTTCTACACAAACACCCATTGCAGTCAGACTTTGTTATTTTTCTGAACCAACTACTTCCAGATGAAATTGTTTGTGTAGTATGTGATTCTTTCCTTCAACATTATATATGGATTGATATACATCTTGGTTTTCTTAAGAGCCATCATATGTGCTTTCATCTTTCCTAACCTACACCACACTCCTGTGAAGAAGAGGTCTGTTTTATTCTATGAGAAAGGAAGTTTTCAGTGATACTTGAAATAAGCACCGCTTAGAGCTGTGAAGATACTCCATTGGGTACAGAAAAACCTTAGACGTCTCCCTGTTCATGAGCAGTGTGTTGAAGCATTTTAATCTTCTAGAGCAAAGAACTGAGACAGCAAGATCTGCTATACATAAAGCTGAGATTTGATCCTTGTTACAGTTCCTGCCACTATTGTTATCAACAAGATTTGTAACTTACTCTGGATGATTTTGATTGAAGAGTTCCTCAGTCTGGACATAAGAAGGGACAATCTCCTGATTTCATTTCTTACCCATTCTGCTTGTTGTATGGAATCTTGTTTTGTAGGATGGGAGGAGACAGGACATACAACAGTGTAAAATTACATACTAGTAATTGTGTTTGTCATATTCTTGTTTTCTCCCATCCTACCTTTCCCCCTCTTTCCCCTTTTTACATCATACTGACTTTCTCTATTGTATATTTCCTAGTTCCATAAAATTTATAACTATTTTTTAATGACTACAAGGGGGAGAAAGGGTGGAAGTTTACTGTATGTAATACCCCTGTGATTGACAGTCTTTTTGCCTCCTGCTCCCTAGTAGGTAGATAACGCTTGCTATATGGGATCTTTTTTTGTAGGGTGGAAGAAGAGGGTGGACTACAACAAACACAAATAGTGGTATGTAATTTTCTGTTTCTCCTTTGTCTCTCCCTGCTTACCAGTCTTAACACAGAATGTGCTCAATCATATGGTGATGCCTTGTATTTCTGTTGGCTGCTTTTCATAAAAACACATCTTCCTAGGTTTTGTTAGTTAATTGCCTGAAACATTTTAACAAAAAAATAGAAATTAAATATTATGTAGGATGCATAGGTAGTGGGTCAGATTCTGCTCACTCTTGGTCACAATGTGGTTGAACTTAAACTGAGCAGGTTCTATATCCCATTGCAACATCTGAAGTCCTCTAGTCATCCACTATCTTTTAAAATATTTAACAGGCTACTGTATGTAGGAATTTGGAGAAAACAGTCATGATGGGGAAAGGGTAATCATCTTTCTATTTAAAATAAAATTGATTACATGCATACAGCATGCTATCTTTTTGAAAAGCTAGTACTGTAGAGCTGATAGAGAACTGCTTGATTTTCTGGGTCAAGTTTCATCAAAATACTGTAAAGTTAAACTCTAGCTGCAGAATTTTAATTAGTTTGAAAATTTTAATTAGTTTGAATGGAACAGGGAGATGGTACCCAGCCTTGTGTAACATGTTGTCTGGAGGTTAGAGGGTTTTTTTCTCATAAAATGAAGAGGAAGACCACTGCTAGATGGAGGAGCTGTGTGATTTCTAAGGGTAGGACAGCACTTTAAAAAGTACCATGTTGGGTAGTGTCTGAACATTTCATTCAAAAGCACAGAATTTTTTTAAAAGTTGTCAGGTTTTTTTTTTTTGTTTGTCTTCAGTTTTTATTTTCTTTTTATATCATAAGGCTCACACTTTTGCCTTCTTGTTAAAATGGTACAAATTGGCAGTGTTTATCAGACAGACATGTAAAGCGTCATAGCTGCAGCACAAAGATTATGGAAAAAAATGCTTTATTGAGTTCAGTTATCAAGAGGAATGGAGAAAAGCAAATGATGTGTCAAAAACTTGTTTCAGGAAAGATATTATCTTCATTAGACCAATTTTTCTTAGTGTTGTTCTGGGTTCTTCGTTCACTATTGACTGAGAAGGAACATGTCTGCCCAGTGAATCATTCCTAGTTTCTATGACACCCCTAAGATCTACACAGTACAGCTACAGCAAAATCAAGTCATATTTTCAAGTTCTGAATAGCTATGATAATTATGAAACAAAAGCTGCATTTGTATTTGCCATGATGATTAGAAAGCTTTTCCATTTCAGCTGAAAACAGGAATAAAACCCAGTAAATCACGATCAGAGTAGCGAATCTGTATTTTTCTTGGTAAGAGCACATTAGGGAGCAGATCCTGTACATTAACTGTTCTGCACAGATTGTGTGTCAAGAAAGTAAATGGAAAAGGTAGAATAAACTTTATCTGTTTGATACTCAATAAAACAGAATACTTTTTTTCCTTCTGTGCAGCGAAGAACCCATTTTAATGGATTACTTTAATCCTCAGCATGATACTGTTGATGTTTATGGACTGACATGATGCCTGTGGTCAGGAAAATTCTTTTCTTTCTACTGTGAAACTAAAAACAAAGGGGTTCTAAATGATCTCTGTGTGCTTGATCCATTTAAAAGGAAGTTCAGCATTTTGGTGGAGAGATTCTTCCCACACTGGAGTAAAACCTAAATTCACATTGCCAACATGGAACAAAACTACTCTATCATGGTGGAAAATTGATTCCCAAAGTGTATTTTATCCAGACAATAACAGCATGTTGTGGAAAAATACAAAGTAACATGACAGAGAACTAACATTGAATAGACACATTGAATAGAGCTGCCTGTTTGATAGAAAGTGCACGGGCTACTAAGATGTCAAGAAAAATGGCACTCTTAAAGATTCCAAAGGGTGTGTAATTACTGTGGATTAAGTTTTACTTGAGCTGGGTGTGGAGGGGGTTTCTTTTATTTCCTATTATTATTATTATTATTATTGTTGTTGTTGTTGTTGTTGTTGTTTTTAATGGAATCATGGTTTTCCTGCATAGCCATCACATAACTTGTGAATATAATAGCCACCTTCTCCCCACGCAGCCTAGAAAGTTGTTCATTTTAATTTTGAGAGGTGTTCTTGGCCTGTAGCAGAGTGGCCAGTGCCTCTGGGTTATACTGGTACTTATTATCTTAATCTCAGTATTGTGAATGGAAGATACTTTAATGGGAACGGGTGTGGAAAAGCGATTCTTTTACCAGTTAGGGTGGAGAGGAATAGTGAAACCTTGGGACTCCAGATAGCCATTGGTATCTCTGAGGCACTGGGAAAATCTAGTTAGCAGCAAAGACCCCAGTATCTGTGTTGGCTGAGCTGTGAGTGAAAAATACGTGTTGCAAAAGGTCGGTGTTGTATTTGCTGTTTCCTGCAAACAATGTTTCCAACAACCCTCCTGATGTGATGAAGTAGATACAGCAATTTCCTAGAAATACAACAAACCTTTTTAAACAAAGCTTTCCTTTGGACTGAGTAGATACTTAGTAACAGGTGTGTGGGTGTATTTTCTGCCATTTGCTAGATTTTTGTAATTTTTCTGTTACAAGTAATGAAAGGCAGCATTTAAAAATACTGAAGGGTAGATTTTGAGAACACATACTTAAAAGTAGAATGTTTAATATTAAAAAAAAAAAAATCTAGTTCCTAAGTCATATTGAATTTTTACAATGCAAATTAGAAAGATGACATGTTTTGAATTGCTTCGGTACCTGAAAACTGCTATTCAGGTGTAACAAATCAGATTAATAGTAGTTCAGTGTTCATGGCTGTTCATATTGAAGCTGGGATATACTTTTGGCTGCCTTTTCATTGACCCACAGCTTATAGTTTTCTTGTTTTGCATCAAATACATTATGCTTATTTTACTGTGAATATAATGATTGTTGCCTTTAAAATAGTATTCTCTGGTTTTGATCTTTTCACCTTTAATTATTATACCCAGTTTATAAATATTCCTGTCCATTTTTTCTGTCTGTTTTGGGGATATTTATAATTCTCATTAGTAGCAGCAAGAGAGATTTCTCTCATTAAGCACTGAGGTGGGATCCTGGAAGTACTGTGAAGAGGAAATTGTTAGTCATGGACATGATATTCAAACAAAATAGATGTTAGCCAAAGAGAAGCAGAAGCCTTCTTAGGCATCTACTTCCCGTGGAAGCGGAATTACTGAAGTATTCTCTTATCTGAGACTGAGGTGAGGCAAACATGTAGTGTGTATGCAATGAATCCCAAATCATTTTATTAAATTAATTCCAGTCTAATGCTACTCAAAAAAAGAAAAACAAACAAACAAAAATCTTATCTTCATACCATTGCTTCCTTCATCTTACAGCACTGCTGACTTTTGTCAAGCTACGTCTGACCTCCAGAGCATCACTGGAGATGAGTGATGATTCAGCCCATCTCCCTTTAGCCTCTCTAAGATATGGACAATGACCTTGGGCTACTTACTCAGGCTTAGTAGAGAAACTGGCCACATCAGAAGCTGATACTTCTCAACCATCTGAGTAGGGTTAGATACCTGTCTTAACACCATGTTCGTGGCTGGGGTGGGGTAAATTGTTACTATTACATCTCAGTTCAATAAATCTGTAGCTCTGAGAGTTCTGCTGGTTTTGTTCATGTGATTTTTTGGTAATTTCTTCTGCATTGTAAATGTGTATTACATTTTCTCTGTAAAGGAGACTAGAAGAAAAAATGTTTCTCTTTTAAACAGATGACTTTTTTCCCATTAAAATAACTATGCACTTCATAACAGTTTATAACACGAAGAGGGATTAATGATCTCAATAAAAGTTAGATTTCTTTACCTTATAAAGAAGAAAAGGGAAACATTGAACTCTATCTTTTGCCTAAGGAACTCTATGCCCTCATTTTATTTTCTGGTCAGGAAATTTGTAATGGTCCTCCTCAGACACTATTCAACGTTTTCAAAGTTGTTACCTACATATGCTAACCTTCTAAAAAAAATAAAACTAGACAGTTAATAGAGAATTTTCTCTTTGGTCCTTTCATAAAAGAATTTATCTCATATCTAATACATTTGTGACGTATTTCTTCAATTAACATAAGAAAAAATAAAGAATAGTCCCTTCTGATGGAGGGAAAGTTCTCAGTAATATTTTAAAAAACAAACAAAAACACAAACAAAAAAACCCCAAGCAAACAAAAAAACAAAACAGATTTTGTACAATTGCTGTTTGAGAGGTGTATTGAGACCCCAAGCCTAAGAGATGTTGAATCATCAATGATAGCTACACACTTAGTCATTTCTCTATTCTCTAAGGTAATTTAAGGAGTTCTCACTGAGAAATATGACTTATTTGAGATTGTGCAGAATAGGATTAATTATTTTTGTGGTGGATTTTGTGTTTGTTTGATTGTTTGTGGTTTTCTGGTTGGTTGGTTGGTTGGTTTGGGTTTTTTTTGTGTCTAGGGCAGGCGTGGGTGGGTTCTGGTTTTGTTTGGTTTTGGTTGTTTTGTTTTGTTGGGTTGGGTTGTTTTTTTTGTTTTGTTTTGTTTGTTGTTTTTTTTTTTTTTTAATTCCAGATTCTTTCTCAAGTGTTACATATAGTCCATTTAAAACATATCTGTTCTAGAGAGTATTCAAATCCTACAGAATCATCCTAGCATCCTAGAAATTGAAAGTCATTGCAGTCTTTCAACTCACCTATTGTGACCATCAATACGTTTCCTCCCTCGATATGTTTATTGTCAAGCTGCATTCTGCTCTCTCAATTGTCTCCAAATGCCAGCCTAAGCTGCTACTGTCAGTTGTTTTTTTTTTTCCTCAAAACATTTACTTTCAGGGAAAAAAAATTCTAAGATACAGATTTTTCTGTATATTGACACACATAAAAAGCCTATTTTTCCATATAAAGGAGCTTGTCTTATCTGTTCACTGCACAGAGCATAACAGCACTCTCTGGTCTTATGCTCTGGACCTGTGAAGGGAGAAATCGAAAGTGGCACATGCCTGGATGAGTGATCTGGAAAGAAGTGGTCCCATGTTCATGCTTGGTCTGCACTCTTCATGTAGACCAAAGACATAAATAAATATATATATGTATAAAATGTATCTTAAGTTCTATCATCAGTTTTCTGGTTACTTGTATTCCCCTCAGACTCAGAAGGATTATTTGACTGTTTTTATGCAACTTTGAAGAACATAAATCATTTATCAATCAACTGACTTTTAATAACTGGATAGCAGAACCATGACCAAGGGAGTTTCATCAAAAGTTTAGTGGCACTTATACTATTTTTAAACTGAAATATATATATATGTATATATATATATATATATAAATACTTGTGACACAATTATACTATTTTCTGCTTTAGACCAGAGTTCAGAAGAGTTGCTGAAATGTCAAAATGTAGATGGGAGGAGGCCCATGATTGAGAAGACTCTTGCTTCTATATCTGTCCAACCTGGCTTATTGTCAGTGCATATTTGGTATTTTGCTGTTCTTTTGAATTCTCACTGTATGTATTTGACTTAATAACTGTGATTATGTTATTTCCATCTGACCCACAGAGTATGAAATGTTAAACATGTTTATTAAGTGTATTAGAGTCAAGTGATTTACCATGGAAACCAAAGGTTTCCCAGTCTTCATGTGATATTCTTGGAACCTGCCTTATTAATAATGAAGTTTGTTTTGCCAATGTGCTTAATACCACCTTCACCTTCTTTGAAGCATAGGAGGTGAGAATGGAGTAAGCTATTTTTAAAACATCACTTCTTGAAAAAGTTTGAAAAATAAACCTTACTTAGCAAAGGCAAGACAACAGCTGAACAGTTTTGTAACTCAATCCTTTTTTACAGCATTGCTTGTCCCCTTCATTAGGACATCAAAAACACATGACTGGATTTACAGAGGTTCTGACTGGGACTCTGCATTCAATAGGAGCCAGGGCAGTGAGACCTTTAAAAATAAGTGGCCTGATTTTTATACTTTGGAGGAATTTTCACTCAAGCAAGAAAATTGTCACTGCCAGATGGTGATGGAAGCATTACTACAGCAAGGGGATGTTAACAAAGAGGCACTCAGCAAGGCAAATTGTTACCATAGTTACAGGATGCCAAGCATTTAAAAATAAATAAATAAATAAAATTAAACTGTATTATTTAGATAGCTCAATGGGAAAAAATAATTTTGTATGACTTTCCCTTTTTGAAATGGACTTTTTTTTTTTTTTTTTTTTTTTTTTTTTTTTGCCTATACTCTGCTTAATACTTTGTTACAAAACTCTCTTGCTGACTTGGTGCATTTCTTTCTACCTAAATACCCTTATCAGGTGTATTTATTTTTGTCCTAGAAAAAAACCTGATACTTACTCCTTTTCCTTTCTACATTCTTCCAGTGCATCTGTACAACTGGATGGACCATTAATGGTCTGTAGGAAATGTAAATATTTTTTAGGCTTTTACAGCAGGATATGACAAGCAGAAAGGTTAATGTTGGTGTTGTAACACCTCTTGAGTGTCCTTAGCCAGGGACTGGCCTTCCACTGAGTTAGTTACCATACAGAGCACTTTCATGTAAGTGTGGCTAAATTAAAGAGTCTTGCATTTAGTCTTAGTCATCATAAAGTGGAACAAATTAAATCTTAGAGAAGAGTTTGTGATATACAGGAATTTTAAAGCAAGCATACTTAAATACAAGAAGCAGTACTGATGTGTTTGTTAGACACATGGCCAAATATAACATCTTTACTGTTGGGGGTGTGCTGTGGAGGTTGTGTTTTTTCTTAACATCTTGTAGAAGTTCTTTAAGCCTGTCCTGGTTTTGAAACATTCACATTTACAATTCAACATATTTTCATGGAGCAGGGAAAGGGAGGGCAAAGCAAAGCAAAGGGAGAGTGCTGCTACTGCTTGGATATTTCTTCTTCTTTTGCTAGAAGCAATCATCAGATGCTACTTAATTAAACAAAAATTGTGACCAACTAAATCAACAAAGAAAAGATTAAGGCAAATCTGACAGGAGTTCGAAGGTGGGAGAGTTCTCATCTTTACAAATGAGAGAAAATGGAGCTTCTCTTGGCTCAGTGGAGCCATTTTTCTGTGTGTTTGAAAAAAGCGTCCTGACAAAGGCCTGAAAATGTGAGTTTTGGCACAGGGTGGTTCTTGAACTAGTTTGACAACTTGTTGCTTTATCTAGGAATTGTGTGAAGTCTGTTGCTGTTGGGACCAAATAATTTTCTCTTTAAAATGTTCACCACCAACCTGAACATATGGAATACTGATGTTGCTCCCATAACTGGGCTCTCCTTCCTGCAGTATCACACTGTGTGTTGTATTGGTACCATCTGTCACTATTTTAAATATTTAGATTAATGGTCTAACATTAATCCAATGTCTCAAACTATTAAGTGTCCTAGATCTGTAGAAAGAGAGACAAAGAGAAACTGATGTCCTCCAGGAAAAGTTGCTCTAATTTGATTTTTCACTTAAAATATTTTCTAGATTGGGGCCAAATACGCTAATGTGGTTCAAACAAGCAAAGCATTCAGATGTGAATAATCCATGAATATACATAACAAATCATACTTAATTACATTTTGATGTCTGGATAGAAGCCAGTATGTTTAGTCAAGCCTCATAGGGAAACTGCACAGGCTATTTCTGCATCATTTCAGAAATTGTTTTACCACCATACTTCATTCTGTTCTTCAGGCATATTTTAAAGCTGACATCACTTGCTAAGACCAGCATCACATGAAAGAGGAAACTCAAATTTCAGTATAAAAACACCAAAGAATACTTAATGAAACTTTTTCACATCTTCTTGGATTTGTCTTTCCCTCTTTCATTCAGTGTTATATATTTCATCCATTAGGAGCCTGGCAATATTGAACTTAGTTTAGTTTGTTATACTAGGTAGTCTTAGAAGCAACCTCTAGCCTTCTTTATAAATTGTATAAATTTAGTAATCATTTTACATCTGTGGAATATCAGCATCATATCTTGGAAGAATGTGGTATCTGACTGTTATAATTGTGTTAGTAGTTAATAATCATAATACATAGTTGTCCTGAAGGAATGATTTGGTATCTGTCTGCAGTGCGCACTCCCCCTACACCTTTTAAAATGTGTAACGTAGTTCCTTAAGTACAAAGAAATGTATTCTAGCTTTTTTACTTACTCCTCTCACTATTTGGGATGCAACCTTCAAAAGTTTGACATTTAATTACTTTCTTACTTAACTCTTTTATTTGTCTTCATTACAATAGTAAGTACGTAATTTTCTGTGGTTCCATAAATTAGTTCCATAAAATAAGTTAGAGATTTCAATTACAAGAGCAAAATCCAGAGGAACCACTGGAAACAAACTGGTTTAAATATGTAAAAATTATGATAGATAAGCTGCATTGTTACTTTAGCCATTTACTAAATGCATTTATGTGATGTATTATAGAAACTTGTGAGTGTACATTTTTCTTTAGCTAAAAATCAGACACTTTTTCCAGACGTTCATTTGCATGAATACTTAGTCTTGCTAAGATAATGCATTGGTTTGTTAAAAATGCTATTTATTAAATATGCTATTATTTTCTTGCATATCTGTATCTTAATTGACTGAAAGGGACAGCAAATTAATTTCACTTTTTTTGTCTTGCAGGCTTGCAAACACAAACAAATTAAATTAAGTAAATCTGGCTGAACCAAGCAAAATATCAGGAGGGGATTGGAAATGGGTGCTAGAACATGACAATGGCATTTTTCTTTTTGATCAATGGTAGTGAATCTACGCTAGTGAACCTTTGAAGCAAGGGAGATGTCTCCCCTGGAGTATTTAGGCATCCATGTCATAAGCAGTGCCATCTCTTAGGCCAATTACTTCCTTCTATGTGCCCATATTCTCCAAAAATGTATGGGTTCTTGGCTGAGTCAGGGTCATGCTTTGCCTTGAGGTTCTCCTTCTGTTGCAGTTGGTGTCAGCAGAGCATTTCTAGCAACCCTGGACTGTTTATGTCACTTTCCCACTATCAGTGTTTTTGTGTCTTTTGTGAAATAAATTACTCATCACACAGCTTGATATCAAATGTCTGGAACTTATTATTTCTGAACCTACTCGAAGGCAGTTTCTTTAGTTCTGCTCTGGTGAAAACTGACCTGCTGTTTGGAGTTTTATACATGATTATAATAGCTTGCAAGGAAAATGAAGTTTCATTCATCACAAATTACTCCAGTTGAATTGCATTATCTAAAATTATTACTCAAAAAAAAACCAACAACATTTCTACCATTCTTATGTAAAGAAAAATTGAAACTGGAAGATGGATGATGTGTAATGTATGGATATATTTGAGGGCCTTAAAAAGTATATTCTCTGTGGGATATGTGCATCAATAACACCTATGCGGTTCTTAGCTCCTTTGCTGGCAGCAAGGGGAACGATGGAGGAAGAAGGAAGGTGGGAAAACAGATTTCTATTTCTTTTTTATTCTGGGAACTTAGACTCTTAAATAGTACCAATAGATGCCACAAAAACAATTTTTACATGTATTTTTAATTAGGCAATAGATTTTAATTTGTGTTTTACCAGAAAGTGTTCTCATAATTTGTTTGATAAATACCAACTGTTTAATCTTCATTTGCAAAGAAGATTCAGTGAAATTTACTTGAGGAATATGGATCAGATAAATGTCTACATTCATATTGAGTTTTTCTATTGCAAAATAAGTCTGAAAGACATGATATTTTTATTAAACATCGAAATTCATGTGACAACTTGTGATTTCTTTATTTCCCACTTCTTTAGTATTGTAAAAACAAGACATTACTTGATTTTTTTTTTTTTTTAGTTCTGCTGTAACTGTAGCTGTTCAAACTTCTCACTTAACATCATCAAAACTTGCTAAGTGTTTAAGGTTTAACCTAAGATATTGGTTTAGGAAAGTAGGGCTCACTTACTCTCAGAACACAAAACATGGGGTGGTAGACTGACTGCACTGAATTGAAAGAACACCTGCATTTGCCTTACTGTGACATATTTTTTTTGTCATCAATTGATCTTGAGGGTCTTGTCTAACTAAAATGATCCTATGATCCTATGATTCATTATATGCACTTACGCTTTCACAATGTTAGAAAAGTGCTTTCTCATTCACTGAGGAGGAACACAGAGAGAGAACGACATCATCAGGAGTAACACCTCCCTGGGAACCAGGTCCAAGTTGGAGTCCAAACACATCCTTCTCAGCTTTCATCTGACATTTAGAGGACTTAAATTCTATAGGGCACCTTTTCTCACACCAAATACAGAATCACAGAATAGTTAGGATTGGAACGGACCTCTGTAGTTCATGTAGTCCAACCCACAAATACCTCAAATTTCACTGGGTATCAGGAAGCTCTTTCTTGTTGACAAGATGAGGCAACCTGGTAGCAGGCTAGGGGTGGGTGGGACATGGAATGGCAGCACGTCCTGCACCAGAGCCTCGGTGTATGGGACCCGCTCAGGAAGAGCTTATGTTCAAAATGCACCTGAGGCTTTCTGATGAAAGGAAGGAGAAACAAGAAGTGGACAGAGCTCAGAGTTTAAATAATTTATTTAATTATTAATATATATATTATTTTTAATATATTTATATATATTAATATATATATTAATATATATTTAAGATATAAATATTAAATAATTTTAATTCACCTGGGCAGACCTGAGCCCCAAATCCACTGGGGATGATTCCTAGGCATCATACTTGCAGTAGGTTTCTGGGAGTCCAAATGTGAATTACCTCTGACAGTGAAAAGGGGTAGTCCAGAACAGCTAATTAAAAAAGAACCATCATTTTTTTCAAAGTTGTGCAAGCTGTGTGCTGCTTTTAAGAGACAGGAGTAGGCTTTGGACATTTGAGGAGATTTTTGGTAACCGTTGGATGCTCTGAAGAAAATTGTCCTCTTAGAGTGGCCTGGGGGTAGGTGCCTCCATCACCATCATGCTACCGGTTCCTCACCCTCACCATGTATTTTACAGACAAACTTGCTGCCCGTCTGGGAATCCTGGGGACTGTCCTGAAATTATATAGGTTTTTCAGTGTTTCTGTGAGTAAAGAACGCATTGAACAAACCACTTAGGAAAACAGTGTATTGTTTGGCCCCACTAGTAGGTGACTTTGACCTACCAGACTTTGAGTTTATTACTCTTTGAGTTTAGACTGCGTAAAGATCCATGGAAAACATCAGCCTGATAACCCAGGTTTCAAAAGTGAGTCACACCGTGGATCGCTGTGTTTGCCAAACTGTCTTTGTTTACAAATTGTATCTGATGGGTTTAAACATGATGCAAGATCCAAACATTTAGGCATTTTATAGACCAGTGCCACAGAGCCTGCAGACTTTGGATTAGTTGAAAATTTTAATAGCTTGTGTTTTGGACATAATCACTAGTGCTTCATGTAGGATGACAGGCTTCTTCTGGTAACTGAGTTAAATATTTTCAGTTGTCTTCTCTGCATGAAGTTCCCTGATACAGCAGTTTTCCACTCACATAGTTTTATTGAAGTCAATATAGTTGCTTGTTCTAAGGCAGTAATACCTCAAGGTTGCAAACTGTTGGAAGTCTTGTGAGTTTTGAAATCCTAGAGACTGTAATTATTTTCAGTTTTGTTTTGGTTTGATTTTTGTTTGTGGGGCTTTTACTTTCCTTTTCTTTTTTTCCTTTTCCTTATTTCATATTATTGGAACAGATTTTTCTTTGTTCATTTTTAAGAATTTTACTTGGAAGAAACCAAATATAAGACTGAAGATGTTTCTATTGTGCATGCACCGTGCCAGCATCTTCAGTTGTCTCGTATAAGTTTTTAGAGAGTACAGCCTGCATTTTTTCCTACCAGTCATTCTAGAAAAAAAATGCATTAGATTTACTGTATTCAATATCTAAGACTGTAAAAAATTATTACGATGTCAAGGTCCAAACTCTGTTCAAAACTTTTAAATTCATTTTCCATTTCTTGTGGAGATTTTGGATTATGATCAGCAACTAAATAGAAAAAATGCTTCACTAACTATCAGAGAAGCAGTTTGGTGCCGATTGTTCTTTAAAATTATTATTTACATCAATCATTAAACATGGACTTTTTTCCTGCTCAATTCAATTAAGTATTTTGAGCTGAAATGATATATCTTGAGGAAAAAAAAAATCAAAGTAGCTCTCTTTCAAAATGCCTTTCAAATTAGTAAAATAAAAGTAAAATAAAACCATAGTAATATATATATATTTTTAAGCAATATTTAACAATTTAGAAAAGAAATAACTACTACATAAAAAAATCTGAGAGTGTGATGTACATTACTATATCAGAAACCTATTTGAAAACAAGTACAGCTGCATTTACTTAGAAAAAATTGAGCTACCTTAGAATATCAGGTGTCCTGCAATGTTATCAAGTGAGTTTTGATAATCATAGAAGAAAAAGTCTGACATAATATTTTCATACCTCTTGCTGTATGGTTATATCTCAGACTGTACCTTGATTCAAGTGCACTGGGCAGCAGATTTAACTTTTCATATGTAATCCTGTTTGATTACATGAATTAGGCAATTTTCTTCAAATGTCTATATGCATGTGTATATAATATGGATTTTCTAGGGAAAAGCTTCAATTATTCTATAAATAATGGTATTTATATGCTAAGTACAAAATACTTTTCAGCTTGAGAGTTTCTAGTCTGTGATTTGAAATGTCAGCACGCACATTTATATTGTGCCTTTTAAAGATTTTTCACTTTAAATGTATCTGCATTTAGTCTATCCTAAGCTTTTATTTTTGCTTACAGTGCCCTCACCTGTAACTTAAGGCCAATTGCAGAACCTTAGGAATAAAAAGGTCAATTTTGTCTTAGAATATTAGCCAGAGAAATACCTCTCTTAATGTCTTATTCTGATAGCTAGAAACAGCTAAGTTGTTCCAGCTGATTTCTATTAGTTTTCAAGATTATTCTGGAAACATTACTGTGTTTTTTTAGTATACCCTGAAAACAGTTTTATGTCAAACTTCAGTTGTGTACTTTTACTCTATAATGGAGCCTGCAAACACTAATGAAGCAATTTATTCACACTTCAATTTCAAGTGCTATCCTTGATTTAACCATTTATCAATTTGTGGAACACAACGGATCAAAATAGAAAGTAATTGGGGTGGGAGAAATAAAGTCAGTGAGCTGTATTTTCTGGTGTTTCTTTATTTCTCCATTCCTCACTTCTGCCCAGGTAAAATCTCTCTCCAAAGTCCACAAGAATTATAAGCACACCTTTCAATAACAGGCTTCATTTAGCAAACTTTTCAGAAACAAACAAGAAAATGGGGGAGTGTTATGAGTTTAGTCTGGATGCATTTATTTGTTTATTTATTTATTTTAGCATTGCTTAAAACAATCAACCAAATAGCCATTATTTAAATCAACACAAAACTAAGTGGTTAGTCCCGTAGGGTGCAAAGCAGCTGTGGTTTTCTCATTCTCAGGTCATTTTTGACATGCAGGCAAATACCATACAGGCTACTTTAACTTACACTGTGACTCCTAGTTTAGTACACAGGTACAAGGTGACCACTGGTAGCGTACAGGTATATTTCTAATGCCAGAACAAGTGAATGGGGTGCAGTAGCTTTTCTTTGACAGGGGAATTTGAATCTGGTAGGATCTTGCAGTACTGACTTTCTGGGATTCCCTTTCTTTGAGAACTTTTCTCTCTACCGGGTCTTCGAGGCTATGGATCTTCAGGGGTCATGCTGTCAACCAGGCTACAGAAGCAATTGGTGACACAGTTGTGGAATGTCAGGTGAAAATAGAAAAAGCTGTCTTTATTCTTTTTAACTTAAAAGCTCATCACATAAAATATAAAGATTTTGCTTGAATGAAAAATGGTGCAAGGTGGGAAGAGGTATAAGGGGGACAGCACCTATGTATCATTTGTTGGACTCAAAAAGTTCAGATTTCTGCAGAATTTTCAGGCAACTTTCCTTAGGTATGTTTTCCTGCCAGGAGTTGATTGAAATTTAGGGGTGTTCTTGACTAATTCTTTCTATGAGGATTAATCCTATATCCTGTAAATCAAAGCTTACTCCCTGGCATACCTGCATGTTCTCTTTCCCTCCTCCTCCTCCCCGCAAACACACACTTCCATCCATTTCATTCATGCTAAGTATTTCTCTTACAAATATCTGCCCTGTTAACAGTGGATTGTATAAGCTTTGCTTGTGCTCAGTTAGACACTAGTAGGTTGTGTTTTAGAACAGGTATCTGATCTTCATGCAGATATACTTCAGAGAGATAAATGAGGGACGGGAGTCAGTGGATATGTGGAATTTTGTATGAATTACTGCATTGTTTCCTTTCAGCTTTATATACATGTGTGAACATTTACACGTTTACTCTTTTCCTCTAATACCTCAGTGTCTTGGGCCAGGACCCCACTGTGCTGAGGGTCACTGTTTCTCGGTTTGAAAGCCAAAATTAATGGGATGTATGGGATCACAGCCAACCTAAATTTAGTTTTCACCATATGTATTCCACTGTCACAAAAATAATTTATTTTTCCTCTTTTTTTTTGGGGGGGGGGGGGGGAGGGGGGGTTCTGTTTTTAGTTTTGTTCACTTTCCAGTTCTCAAGCATTAGCATTATGGTACAATAGCTGGACAATGAAAGTGATGAGATAATTCTTTGAAGACAGCTGTTTTCAAAAAATATTTATTTCATGACATTTTTACTGAGCTTAGGGTTTTCAAAAGCTATCTTTACATCTTCTTTTTGAGCCAATTTACATAGGCAACTATTCTCTTCAATATCAGGTGTTATGGCTATCTTCCTCAAAACTTGTTCCAATATACATGTTTTACTGCTCTTTTTTTTTTTTTTTTTTTTTTTTTCCAAAACATGACATTCTTTTAGAAATTATGTATAAGCTGCTGACTATTAACATGTGAGTTTTATTGTACTAAACACTGAGAATCTGTGTGGGTACAACAGATGGAAAAGGGTTCAGTGATTTTTGCTGTCTTGTAATGTGCCTGATATTATAACCTTGGACAAGGATTTTGCTTTGACCTTCCAAAAATGAAGATTATCAGCCCTTGCAAGTGTTTGGGGTGGGTAGGTTGAAATGCTAAAAGCTTTGCCTCTGGAGTTAAGAGCCAGTCTTTGAAAGCATTGGCCTAGGTTGAGAGATTGAAAATTGGAGTGATAAACACATGAGCATTTGCTAGCAAAGCAAGTTTCTTGTTGATACAATTGAGGAGTGGAAGGGTTTCTTAGGAAATTTCCTCTAGAAAGTATTCACCAGAGCAAGCTGTGTATGTTTTCTGTCCAACAAAATATTTTTAAAAGGAAATTCAACTGCAAGCATCCCATTTTAAGAACAAGAGGTTCTTATAGCTGAACAGAAAAAAAATAAATCCTATTCTTTTGGATCTAAATGTAAAATAACAGTGCTTTTTTTGTGTGCTCATGCGTGTCTGCCATTGTAGCTACAGCTTCTATGACGTATCAGCAACTGAAGCTGCTGCTTTTGATGGTATTTGAGCAGCACCAACATTTTGTTTCTTCTGTTAATAAGAATTGTTACAACTAGCCTGATGATAACTTCCTGTAGAATATTTCTTTTAAGGGCATGACTCCTACAGTGACAAGGCTCAAACAAATAATTACTTTATTTCAGATAGTGTCAAAAAAAGTGTAGAAGTCTGATCCTGGAAACTGATGGAAAGTTTTAGTATTTCTGTTTTTTAGAAGGACACTTTTTCACTTCAATAAATGAGAATGAATCTGATTTTTTAATTTTAAACTTGTTGTTGACTTAATCCTTAACTAAAACGTTGTTTGATGACTAAGGCAAATCAGTTCACACATTGAAAGAAGGTCTAGCAAAGGATCCTGACTTGGAAAACATATCAGGCATAGCTGTTTTCATAGTTGTCTTAGTGTACCAAAATAATGCATTTTAGCAAAACACTGGGCTAGTTAAAATTCTTTAGGAAATAATACATTCTGCATTTTATCCCACTTCAAAAACAAATTACTTTTAATTCACCTACTTCTGTGTCTGATTTCTTTGACTGTCCTTCCTTGGAAGGGTAGTTTGGGCTAGTATCCTTGTTTTGCATATTAATATCTATAGCAAAGCTCCAAAAAATAATGAAGTGGTGTTATGTGATGACTGAATATAGTGATCAACTAACATTTGTCAAGGACATCTAGGTTTTTTCATCCTACTTTTTAGGATTTAGTTCTATTTATTTTGAAGTTCCAGGAAAATTTATTGTTCCAGCATATTTATTTAGAGTATATTAAGTGAGGTAGACCTGGAAATTACAACATATTCTTTTATTTTGCCCTCCTCTAATTTCTTATAGAATACAGAATATTGTGGTTTTTCCTATGCATTTTTTAATGTTTAACTTACCATAAAGCATTCTCAGCTATCATTTCTTACAGAAGGAAACATTTTTTTCCTCACTATAACTTCTAACTTTTATTTCAGTGTTGCGTGCTTTAGGCAACTAAGTATCATAAATTTATTTAACTTACATAAACACAGTTATTTTGTAAGAAATTCTTAATAGGAATCATTCATTAATAACAAGCCCAAACTATTCAGATATTAAAAAGCATTCTGAAAAGAAGTATTATAAAATTTCAAACGTGGATATTAAACTTCCGGTGATTAAAGAAAAACAAAACAAAACAAAACAAAAAAAAACCACAAAAAAAACACAACAACCAAACAAAAACCATGTAAAATAAGAAGTAGCATTGCTGATTGCTTATTCACTAATGTAAAACCTTTGAGCCAAATGTGTTTCTCACCAGCTCAATTTCTACATCTATAACTGTGACCATATTTCTCTCTGCTTCACCGTGGAAATAAGAAGTGCTCACTTTGTGGTCAACTTCATTGTCATCTGGGTATTTGGGTGCATAATTTATTTTCATGTTCTCTGCATACAGGTTTAATGAAACCTGTCTGATATGGTCTATTTCATGTTATCCACAATAATGGATAAACCACATGTTCTTGCTCTCTGTGTACACCTGTATACCATACAATGTAAAATCTTGATGTAACTGTATAACAAAAGTCTCTGGCTTTTCTTTCAGTTCATAGTATGGTTATTGAGAGTGAGCTCAAAGGTCAGATATTCTCACACAATCACCAGTGTGTGTGAAGCCATTGATTAACTGCTAATTATTTTGATCTGACAGAATGCATAGCTCAGCAGTGTTTTTCTGAATCTTTAGTGGAATAAGATAGTTCTTCTAGAAGTTATTGTAAGTTTATTTTTAATTATTTTTGAGAAAACAACGTCCAAATGAAAATTTAGTTCGATTGTCAGACTGTTATAATTATATGTAAGGAAATCCTTCTTAACACTGGTTTTAATCTACATCTTGCCCCCTCACGTTCATTTTATGTAAAGCAGACTTTAACTGATACTGGAAAGTTCAGACACTTTCAACTATGCTTCAACCTGAGTAGGCATTTCTTTGACCAATAGTTGGACTTAAGCTACTAAAAAAACCCTATCAAATATCTTACAAAGAAAAACATATTTTTCTATATAAATGCTATACCAAGTTAAGAAGCTTTGGTATTATTTGAAAGGAATAACATAACAAAAAACCTTCTTCTTGAGGAAAACACTGTAAAAACAGTTATATAACTTATATTTGCAAACCTCCTTTATGAATTATTCTATATACTTGTTATCAATCACTGGGAAACTATTTTATTTATGTTTTTGTGTAGATATTACTTACTTCTTATTTCTTCCTTAGGTTTCCCCCCCCTACCTTCCTTTTTTCCCCCTGCTTTTATCCATACAGCTTAAGACAAACTCAGTATTATTACTTCAAATAAGGTTGGGGTTAAGGGTCTGAGGTTTTAAACACACACTCTCTTTTGGAGGAAAATAGAACAAAGCTTCTCATCTTCAAAATAATTTCAGATTTAGGACAGTTATTTCAGCATAGGTAATTTTGGGATTTAAATTTCTAATAGTTTTCATTAAACTTACTACATAATGTGCTCTGACGCATCACAACAGAAAAGCAGAAACTATGTATAATACAGTATTTCATTATGCTTTTCTCATATTTCCTGTTGCATGAATAGATTTGCAGGGTGAAATAATACGTAGCTCTACCCCACTGCCCCAACAGAGATAAACAGTTCTAAATGCATCTCAAATAGATTTCGAGCACTGTAATTGACAGCTATTTTGGGTCTAATCTATCAAAATCATTTACATTTTGCCATTGATTTCCATGAGAAGTCCCTTCATCAGTGATATCACTGTAATGAAAATAAGTACTGGCATGAGGGCTGGCATGAAAGAGGTTTTCAAGATCATAACAAATGTAAATATGCAGTTTCTATGTTGTCTTACACAACCTAATCATTGAACTTGTATGTTTGAAATGATTGGAAAAACAGGTCACTGAATAACTCAAAACAATGTTCATGTGCAAACATTTTTTCTAGTTTATAAACAAGGTTTTCTTCTATACGTTGTTTAGATGGATTCACTGAATCTGTCATTCATACTTACTTGTCTAATGTTATCTTCTTCACAGAAACAGTGCAAAGATAATTCAATCTGATTATTGCTTCTGTTTCCAAGACTAATTAGCTCTTGAGTACTTTATGGCTTCTTCTAGGCATTACTTTTACTTGGCAGTGGGAGAAGACATATTCTGATTAGAACTAGAGGTCACTGGCCCCTGTAGTTCTTGATGACTGTAATTCACTGCTTATAGTCTTTTTCCCTTTCCAGGACTGGGATAGTTCTTCACAGATGCCTGCTGCTAGCAGTCATAAAATAAGCTGAAAAGAAGCATTCTAGAGGAAACTGTATATGGTCTGGATGCATTACTACCTTACCATAGTCACTCAGTTGCAACTCAGAGAGCCAAGATAGGGTCACAGTACCACAGATTTTCATAGGACTTGTCTTGTGAAATTATGATAGTTCTTGTGTCAAGTATCACTGAACCCCAGAGTGGAGGTCATACCATTACAAGCCTTGTGCTGCAGAAGTCATAACTGAGGCCTGAGTCAGATTACTCTGTATCTTCTTAGAAAAGTGAGAGCACATACTGGGTGAATCAAGAACATTAACTTGTATTTTTCAGCTTTACTTTCAGCAAAGTAGCTGTTCTAGAAATGTACACAATGTTGAACAACCCAAGAGCATTTGTGAACATGTTACAACAGTCTGAAAATTCCTTGAGTCCATTGCATCTTCTTCCTATCAATGCAAAATTCTTCAAGTTGTCTTATGTCCATGGCATTGCCTTTGAAATAGCCTCACTATTTGCATGAGATACTATCACTTCACAAAGACTCTCTGTAACATTAATTAATTTCCATTGATTTTTAAAATGTAACTTAATTTTTTAAAGTATCTATGAAGTCTTTGTGATAGGATATTATACTTACAGACTTCCAGTAGCAAGGACATCTTCTGTGCTAACAGATCCCAGACTAATGTACAAACCTCAGAACTTCAAGTATGCATGGCAATCATCTCCTACAGAGCACTAGACATTATAATAAAATATATCAAGCTTTTATAGAGTCATTCATCTGGGATGACTTGTGTCTTTGTGGCCTCACATTCTTCTCTACCTTCCATCACTGTGGGTATGGGGCAAACAGGATCAGCATGATGATCCAGCATATTAATCTGCTAAAACTAACACCATTTTTTCTATCAGATCCATGAGCAGCTCTGACTCCCCCTAAAGCTGCTGGTCATTGGAGGAGAGAAACAGTGCTCAGATGAGGGAGCTGGAGACTAGTGGTTAAATCAGCATTAAAAACAAAAACAACAAACCAACCAACCACCACCAACAACAACAACAAAAAGAAAACCAGAAAAAAAACCCCAAAACTCCACAAACAAACAAAAACGAATCTTGGTCAGGACCTGAATATCTATCTAAACATACATAGAGCAAATGCAAGAAGAAGAAACATGCTCTTGTCTAAGACCTGTCATCTCCACATAAAAGTGAATTCATGTCTTCTGTGACCAGCAAATTACATTGCTATACCTCTAATGGCTTTCAAAACTATAGATGGATTCCTATTCCTGGCTTTTAATTACTGAACAATACTTATTGTCCCATTCAGACTTTCAAAGCTGAGGAAAAGCTAAACAAGAGGGGAGATGTTGTCTGCACATATTGAATGTCTTTGCGGGAGCATTAACTGACTAATAACTGACATTTCTTTTGTGCATTGTACTGACATGGACATGGCAATTCATTTTGCTTCCAATACACCATTATATGTAAGAAGTGGAGAATGACCAGACATTTCTAAATTGCTTGTCAAGCTTTTAATTTGTAGCTGTTGGTTTTTTAATGGCTGAGCAACCTGCTGTGAACTTTTCTCATTAAAATGGGTTGTAACACAAGCATCTAACAGTATTACTTGAATTTACACCTTTCATTTCAAGGCTATGTCAGAAAAAAGGATTTGCTTGTTTTCTGCTAACTAGGATATTAGCCATTTGTGTGCTAACATATTAAGCCCTGCATTCAGATAAAATTTTATTTGAACCTAGGAAATATCATATTTCAGCAGCAATGGGAGAATAATGCTGAAAGTCAATTTCTTCTCTGGTCAAAAATCTTGTTGGTAGATACTTTATGATATTCAGAATAATGGCTGACATTGCTAACTTTTTAGAGGCAGCATGGAGAATTGACATTTTCAGAAATGATCACCAAATGTGATGCCTTGATTTTTTTTTATAATGACTTCAAATTGAATTTTAAAGCAGTGTCAACCACACCTATAAAATATTCCAATGTTGCCACCCATGAACATTAGTCACATTATTTTTCTACCTACTGCTTTTGTTTGATTCTTCACCAGGATGAAAATACTTGTATCTTTAACATGTGACTTCTAAACGTGAAAATTTTCATATTTTATGACTGCAAAGTCATTTTCCTTGTCAAGCAGAACTGTGCATTCTGTGAATAAAATTTTTGTCTGTAGTTCCTTGTTCTTACTAACAAAAAGGAATTGTAGTTCTTTTCTGCAATTGTGCTATAAACTCCTCTGGAATTGTATTAGTCTGACTGATATTTACAACCAAAACCTTCTCCTGAGGTTCTGCCAGAACCCTCTTCATTACCTTAAATATTAGAGCTTAATTAATTGCTTCTGTCATAATGCACAACTGGCACAGAATTAAATGATGCTCATTTTTTAATATAGTCTCTGTAGTTATACACTTACTTGCTATGGACTGTATATATAATGAGAAATCTTAGCTACACACCCTTTGCAGACAGGAGGGGCTTGGGAATTGCAGTTTACAGACTAGGCAGTGAGTTGGGACACTCTTCCTTCTGTTCAGGCTGTAGCCTTGTGCAGCAAATACTGAGGGGGGTGAGTAAGGGGCATTTCAGCAGCCTTGAAAGAAAATTTTTCCTATGAAAGAAAGATTTCCTGTCTTTCAGTTCCTATTGCTAGGGTAGTTCTTTTCCCTGCCCAGTGACTGTTTAGTGTAAAATCACTTAGAGAATGGGTGAATAATTTACAGGATTTAGAACATGGAAGGGAAAGGCAAGGGTTGTGGGTAGAGGGGAAATAAGAGAGAGCAAAAGGTTAGAGGCAAAAGGCAGTGAGACAGGAAGTACATTAGATACTTTCTGCTGCTGTTGAGTACTTGAGTATGTCTGATGGCATGCAATTAACAAAGATTATTAGCTCAGGAGATTTAATAAAGTATTATCTAATCAAATTAGTGCATAATAATCCTCAAAGGTTGTATATCATTCTTACTGCTCAAGACAGTAAAAAAAAAAAAAAAAAAAATCAAAACCCCACACTAATATTAGCCCTTAATCCCAAAGATCTTCTTATAATGAATCTAGCATCTCTAGATGTTCTACTGAAAGTGACTCTTGCAAGACTTGAATGTATTTTTTGCCACGAGGAATTATTTAGCTGAAATAATGCAGCTAATGAATTTTAATTACTTTCTTTACTTTTCATTTGAATAGCTTTCTAATGTCTCTACAGAAAGTTATGAGATTTATGGCCATTTAAACACAAAGACAAGTTGACTCTCTGATTTAATCTCAATGCAAAAAAACCCACCATACTAACTGCAGTTTGGCCCAACATGGGTGCTCAGAGGCAAAGCGGCTTCACCCTGCCTTGTGACCTTTCTGATTCTGGTCTGAACCTGCCCTTCAGCAGAGTGAGAACAGCTTCTGTTGTGCCTCTCTCACACACAGAGGGGAGCACAGAAAGATCCAAAGAAGAAGAAAAGGGTGGGTTAGCAAAATACAGAATAGAAAGAGTGAAGGTAACCTATCTGCAGGTTGTACAAAATAAGTTTGTAAATCTTGACCTTCATTTTGGAGAAGACACAGCTACTGAACCTAAACTTGGCAGACAGGAAGGAACCTGGGTGCAAAGAAGTTTCTGTTATGCCAGATCTGTTGAATAGTTCTGTTGTGTCTCACCTGATCCTTAGGACCATGGATTTCTTTATGATCAGCAGAGGGTGGTGAGCATTTTTCAAAGGATGGGTGGGTGTTTGTCTCCTTTGGACAGGTTGGTCCATGAGAGAAGGAGCCAAAAATTCTAGTCTCCTAGCGATGAAATTTAGGTGAGCTTAATCTAGTTCTTTGCATATTTTGTCTTTATAGATCCTTATCAACATCTTATCTGAGGCTTTAAAGAGCTCTTATTGCTTGTGTATAATAACTATATATTCCTGCACGATCTCCCACTTCAGATTCACAGTGTTTTGTTAGTAATGTTTCTTTGATTACCTGAAGGGGTCATAATAAATACTTGATTTTTTTTCCAAAATTTGAGTAATGTTAACATTGTTTAGACCTTGAGTTGATCAGTAGTACACAGAGCATAAAATAATTATCTTTGATCCTGTTTTGAGGAAACTGTAGTGCGTAATAGTATGTTTTGGGTGAGTGTAAGCATTATTGTTGCTCTTTGTACCACCACCTGATTGGAGAGTACAGAAAAGGGGAATAAGGTAACATTTCACACACCTTAATGTTCAATTTTTGAGTGAGATTGTATTACTTCGGCTTTTGTTTTTAATGTTTGTCATAAAATAGCAACTAGTTTCAATTGGAAAGTATTCACTTAAGGCAGCATTAACAGTGAGTCCTAAGTTTCTCTAATATTTGCTTTAAAAAATATGTCCTGATTTATTTTTCATACCCATATTTATTTTTTTTTTATGTCTGTTTTAGAGTTTTTGTTCTTTCATTTGGCATGCAGTAGGAGGAGAGGATAAGCAAGGAAATTACCTATAATTGACAATAATAACGAGTATGTCAGAAATAAAACTGTACTTTGTCTCCTAACATCTACCTACTGTTCTTCAGATTTGTCTTCCTTTCCTGTATTAGGAACTGTGATTTCCACTATACTAAAAGAGCACATAGACACCAGTGAAAATACGGCCCTATTCATACTAAAGTTAGCTATTCTATATAGTGCAATTTATATTAAAGGAAGGAAACCTTTGTGCTATCTATGAGAATTTTCCAAATGCTCTGATGCTTGCAACAGCACCGATTTCCTCCTGTACTTTTGTATTATGGGAGGAAGCTGTTACTGGGTTGGATAGGTGATGAAATCATAAATGTTTAACAAGTGGGGATCACCAGTGGGCTGAAGGTTTCTTCTTGGCATATCTGTCACAAAGGTTCAGTCCTTACACTAGATACCAGACATACAGAGAATTCTGAGACCCTCCTCTGAAGAGCTCAGCCAAGAGACATCAGGTTATAACACTGGGATGGAATTTCAGTGGTGTACAAAGGAAAGCCCCACCACAAAACACAGCATAGGATTTGGTTACAATGAATCCAAAATAAATGAATTAATAATTCAAAAATAACTCAGGCTGGATTTTGATAATGTGCAATAACTGAGTTTTTTGGTAGCATGTAAAAGTGAATGAAGACAATTGGATGGAGCAGAGTAACAGGGGGGTTAATGGCACACAGAAAATATATTTTAGGAAAAGCCAGTTTCTTGTCATTAATATCTATTTGAAAGGTGAGTGTCTACAAGGAGATCTTGCAAAAATATAAGGGATTTTTTGCTTGCATTTCTGTGCTCATCTGGAGCAGAGCAACAGAGAGCAGGGGAGTAGCTTCAGCTTGCCTTTAAATTGAAATGAAATTAAAATTAATTTTCTCAGGGAAATATCCAAGTGTCCTGTTGTTTAGAAAGAACGATATTGTCTCAACAAAATAAGGTATAACCTTTAATTTTGTGACAGAACTGTATCAAGTAGGTTTTTTAGTTGACTTAATTCAGTGAACAAGATTAACATTAGGCATATATAAAAGAACAATAAACTAAATAGTATTTTAATGCAAATATTTACCTCAACAAGGAAACAGATTCTAAAATGGAAATGTTCTTTCAGATTCAGACTGTGTAAAGTGGGCTGATGTTTCTCTTCCTTTTCAGAAAATGTCTTTCAAACTAGAAGGGCTTTACAGCAAAGAACATGTCAGATTTATATGTAACACTTTCACCTCACTTTCCCCCTCCCACCCAAAACCTCCACCATTAACACAATATTTTGCCACTTAACTGCAGAGAAATAATGGAAGGGATAGCCAGCTCTTAACACGAAGAGAATAGATGCTGACACTACTATTAATTTCTATTAACTAGATAATAAAGCTCATATTTTTTCATTTCAAGGATAAGGCCACAATGGGAGCCCCTGTATATAACAAAGTACATGCATAGTAGATATTGGTGATATGTCAGAATATTAATTAAGTCTAGTGAGAAGAGAGGGGAAATCTGCCTTGAGATGTGTTCAGGCGTCACCAGCTAACCAGGAAAAATGAATAAAGCTACAATACAAAATTTCTGAAGTTTCAGCAGATATAACTAAATGTGTGAAACTCAGTAATCTTTGATAATTTATAGTGTTTCAATGCCTCACATTAGAACTGTTTTACATAATCTTTTAATTAGCATCCCTGTTGCCTTTAGTGAGAAAATTTAAATTTCTGATGAGCATGAGCATTATAAACATGAAAAAAAAGAAAATCCAGGATATTTCAGCTGATACTGGAATACAGAAAGCCTAGTTCAAACAGTGTTTTATTAACTACTGAAAATTAATAACTTTTTAAAATACCTTTGAAAATTTCCTTTTAAAAAATCTGTCTCAAAATTTTTGTTGTTGGCATAAATCCCTGCAGGAACCTAAATAATTTAGACTGTTTTAAGCATTAAAGGTGCATTTCAGAAAAGCAGAATTAGGCTTCTGAATCTAAATATAAAGACTACATTCAGAGTTAGTAGAAGAAAAGTGGGGTCTTGCATGCAGCAGCTCAGAATACCTGTTAGCCAAATGCCGTCACATACAGGCTGTTGAATACATGTGTGAACGTTCCTGTTAACCCAAACTGTCATAATTAGTGTTAGGTCAGCTTTGTCATGAATGGGATTTGTCCATCAAATCCACTGATCTTTCTTTGGAGCAGATCAAAGAGGCACAGATCAAGACTCCTCCTTCCAAACCCTCCATATCTTTCATTAGAATGATACCTTTCCTTCTGATTTAGTCTTAAAGTTGCTAGTGATGACGGAAATTACTAAAATATTTACTCTAACTCTGTTGTATATGATGTGCTGTGATATAGGTTTCCATTTCATTAAGATCAGATTTACTGATTGGTAGCAGTATGGTACCCTTACCTAGAAAATTGTTTTGCTTCTAAAAATAAATAAATACGATTTTGCTGGCATTTCCTGCCATATGCTTTTATTTCTATAGACAAAAAAGGCAATTTATTTTTCAGTCTGCAAAAGACATTTGCTCTTTCAGTTCAGAAAGTTTTCTTTATAGCCTCATTGTTTTCCTGAATATTTGGAATGAAGAAATCAAACCTCCTTCAGTATTAACTAGATTAGAAATTTGCTTGGATCACTAAATTGACCACTGGTTTCTTTGAAGAACATCTTCAGTTATATTATTGTCCAGTCTCTCTAATATTTGTATGTTTTCTGTTTGAGTGGACATATAACCTACATGTAATTTCATTATCCTCATAGTAAAAAGTTCTGAGGACTGCTAAAGACACATTTTATCTTATGTTCATTCATCTTGTAGCCTTCTTTTCCTTTACATCCACTCTTGATAAACTATGAAGTTTATTTTTCTAGAGTCAAGTTTTGCATTTCATTTTTAGCAAAAAATATCAGATTTAGAAAGTTCTATATGCTGTTGAGTTCATGGTCTGTGTACAGAGATTTTTGATTTACGGAATCTTTTGCAAAGGGACTGCCAGAGGTCCCTTTCAACCTAAGCTATTCTACAGTTAAAAAAGCCAGGTTTCACTAAATTTATTGGTGATTGATATGCTTTTGATTAAGAAAATCCATATTTTAATAGAGAGTATTTTCACAATTTTACACTTCTAAACTTGTATTTTTTATATGTTTGCAAAACCTTGCATAAAACCGTAAAGGGATTTGCAGATTACGATAACAGATAATGGATATCTCATATTTCAGATCATTGTGCTTTTTCTTTGTTTTCCTCTAAGTCTTCAGCAATGTTAATCTGGTAAATTTCTCTATGTGAGGGTCAGGTTTTGAAATAATGAGAAAGCTGGTCTGCAAAGTGCTGATATTTCTCAGAAGAAATTCTATGCAAGATTGATCGCACTTACACAATATACTGAGAGAGAGCTGTTAGGTTTTGGTTGGTTGGTTGGTTTTGTTTGTTCATTTGTTTGTTTTAAATTAGGAGATTTAAAATAATACAAATTCATTTCTATGGGAAGTTGACCTACCTGTATCCAAGGTTTTAGCAGGCAATTTGGAAAATGTAAGGGACATCAAAGCACTATTATTTGGTATAACACAATCATAAAAAAAAAAACAAACAAAAACATTAAACACCTACTTATATGAGTGATACTTACAGCATGGTACAGTACCCTATTCCACATGTGTAAAGCTGAAATGGTAAGCAGATTTTTTCTTTTTCACAAGAAATGATATGTAGATTGGTTATATTTGAGTCGTTAAGGCACAGAAAGGATTGCTTTGTCTCTGGAGAGAGAATATTATTCAAGGAACTATGGTTCAAAGCAATTTGGCTGCCAGCATGTTCCATTTCTAATGACTTCTGTTCTTCCTTATCAGTCTAGCATAGCCGGAACCGTTCACTTATTATTTACAGAGCACAGTTTGGATTGCATCAAAGAGAGCTTCCACTCATCAAGCTGTTTCCTGGTATTAATTTAGCTCTTCCTCCCTACATCTGTAGCTAAAACAAGTTTCTGTAGTGCTCAAACTAAGGCTGGAAATAAGTAAAAAAGGCTTTGAGACATGGTGAGAATTTTCTTTTCTTTCTTTTCTTTTCTTTTCTTTTCTTTTCTTTTCTTTTCTTTTCTTTTCTTTTCTTTTCTTTTCTTTTCTTTTCTTTTCTTTTCTTTTCTTTTCTTTTCTTTTCTTTTCTTTTCTTTTCTTTTCTTTTCTTTTCTTTTCTTTTCTTTTCTTTTCTTTCCTTTCCTTTCCTTTCCTTTCCTTTCCTTTCCTTTCCTTTCCTTTCCTTTCCTTTCCTTTCCTTTCCTTTCCTTTCCTTTCCTTTCCTTTCCTTTCCTTTCCTTTCCTTTCCTTTCCTTTCCTTTCCTTTCCTTTCCTTTCCTTTCCTTTCCTTTCCTTTCCTTTTCTTTTTCTTTTCTATTTTATTTTTTTAAACACAAGGCCTACCTGGACACTGAAGGGCAGTACAGGGGATTCTTGGAGACTTCCAGGAGCAAATAGAGTCCCAAAGGCTTAAGTCTGAAGAGTGACCTTGTACACCAGTAGCAAGTTTGATTTCAAGGTAGATGGCTTGGGAAAAGCAGGCTTTGGGACGGGACCTGTTTTCAAGGCTGAGCAGGTTTAAGAGCTGATACGGCTGAGGGATGATTTCAGCAGTCTGCAGTCCAGTGCAACTGTTCTGTTTTGACTGGATTCATGCGCTACCTGATGGCTTCTAAGTCACTTTTATCTAGATAATAAGAGTCTGTGAACAGAGAGTCATTGACCCAGTAGATGCTCAAGGTTCTCAAATATTGAAATGCAGGCAGCTCAAAGCTAGACCTCACACCAACCTTTCTGAGCTGCCCAGCTTTCTGGGAGGCAATTTCACAACCACCTGAGGCTGATCTGAGACTATCCCACCACTGATAAAGGCATGTCCCTCTCCTTGCTACATGTGTGACTTTGCCAGCTCTGCATGGTAAATCATAGCAATTTACTAATTTAGGTGAACCTGGAAAACAAAACAAAACAAACAAACAAAACAAAAACAACAAAAAAAGCACAAACAAACAAACATGCAAAATGAAAAAACTTGAATCTGCAACTGACTTTTCATACAACAAAAAGGATGGCTCTTGTAGACTTTTGGGGTGTCCTGTGTACACATACAGGTAACAGACTGTTAGGCCCTATTTGCAAGTTTTCAGCTGCATTAGCCAGACAATGAGCATTATGCTATTAAGATACTACATACTCTTACATGAAAAGTGCATTTATATAATAGTGTTAGACTGATGGGAATTTTAGAGGGAGTTTAATGAGTCCTTTGAATACTGAGATTAGAAGGTGATTGCTGATTAAACCTGCGCATTGCTTTTCTTAAATGCTTAGATTTTCTTTCTGTCTCTAAGATGAATGGAAACTCTCTTCCAACTAGCTAGGCTGATTCCTAACTAATCCTTCTGCAACTCTCTTTATTGGTCTGATAACTGTATGTTCTTTCTTCCTAGTAAAAAATCTACACTGCAACTTCAAAATGCCTATAAAAGTATCAGTGGGTCAAACGTTTCCTTTGCAGATTTTGAACAATTATATCACTCAACAAATGGTACAGGCTGCTGAAGTAAAAATCCTGTTTAGAATTTTTTAGCTTGCTGATTTCATTACTTGTAGCAATTATAAAGAAGCAAGGCAAAAGATATACAGATTTATTGTGAGAACTGTCATTCTGGGAAAAAGAGGAATTAAGAAATTATCACTTTTTGTATCAGAACACCTATGACTTGAAAATATTATGTTAAAAAAAGCAATCCCATGTGAATAAATCAGTGTTTATTTTTCTTAAAGATCTGTTAAAATAGCAGTTTTTTAAAGAAAGAGATAATATATCTGCTATCACACAGATGTTGAAAAATACTCCTACTGTACTATTTTTATTCAGCTGTTACCTAGTACAAAAAACTCTAAATACTTACTGCAGTGCAAGTAATATAATAAAAATTTACCAGTATGTATTCCAAGTTATTCCCCAGTTAATATTTCTGTGGATAACTAGAGTAACAGTGTCCACTGCTGGCAAATCAGATAATTGCACTGTACATTAGAGCAATACACTGTTGACAGGTTTCAATAAATTTAGTCTTGATTGTGAGATATTTCATAATTTAGATTTGTAGAACTGTGTTGTAAAATCAGGTAGCTACTTTAGGAGTATTTCTGCTATTACTGCCAATAATAAATGCTAAGATATTTGAATAACCAGGAATGCCAGCAGGGTAACGTGAGTAGCATTGTGATATGTTTTTCAAGACTTAAAAATAATTGTAGTATTCATTATATTCTAACTGCCACATTATGAAAATTAAGGAAAAGATAACAAAAGTTGATGAACTCTGTCTTGATGTTCTAATCTATGAGAATAAAAAAAAAACAGGCAAGCATAAGTTGAATTTTAGGATTTGAGTGGGGTTTTTTGTTTTAGTTTTGGTGTTGTTCGGTTTGGTTGGTGGTGGCGGTTTGGTTTGGTTTGGTTTTTTGTGTTGTTGTTTTTAGGTCAAAGCATTCAGTACTGGTTTTGTTATATTTTTCTTAAACATATAAATGAAGTAGAGAAGAAATTTATGTTTCTATTTGGGAAGAAGTAAAATGGAAATATGCAGTTTGATATAGCAACTACCATTGTTAATGTTGAAACTAGCACTGAAGTAGACTGATTATCAAAGAGAGGAGGAAAAAAGCCTGGTATCTAAAAAGTGATTTTAATCAATATTCTCCTGGTATTTTTTGTAGTAGATAATATTTGTTTGCATCTGTTGCTTAACAATGGTATGTCAGTACAAAGAACATCTTTCAGTCAAGGAAAATAATACAGAGTGAAAGAAACATTAAGGGGAAAAAACCTACATTATCACATCAGATGCTCCCAGATATCTAGATTAACTAGAAAGTAAGGCATGCTTGTTCTCAAATACCTAAATCTGTCATTTATTTACTCCATTCAACAGAAATAGTAGACAATGCACTGAATTTTCTGTTTGTTTGGAAAGATGGAAACACAGCATATGGCTTTTTTAGAAAACATTAGTTTTGTCTGAACCCCAAAGGAATGAAGGGCAAAACCTCAGAGGAGATCAAGGCTTACCTATGGATCAATGTGTCATTAGCCTGTGCTGTTCTACATCTACTTTTTCTCCCTTCAGAGACTTACCTTCTCCTGGTTAGCAGTACCCAGAGAAATACTTTATTACCTCATGTCTGGAATAAGACAAGAACAGGATTTTAGCTTTCAGAGCTTTTTTCCTTGCAGATGTTTTGAAAATAATATCAAATAGATTGTGAAACAAAAATTATTTGAAAATAACTGGTACAAGAATTGTAAAAAAAGACAGACAACTATAAAAAAATTGTTTTCCTAAATTAATGACGCTGCCAATTATAGGTTAGATAATAGAAAATATATATATATATTTCTAAATTATTTACCAGGAAGTGTCCTTCACATTTTCTTACACTATAAAGTGGTATTTTGTGTGTATGCATGCAAGTGCACAGGTAGCCAGGTTCCAGTCCTTCCTGTCAGTGGTGAAAACCACTTTCTCTACTTATAGGATTATTTAATGCATTTCGGAGTCATCCTTCTGCTTCTCAAGCTGGTAATATACGTATGCCTCAGCTCACCCTGTCGCTTTCTGTTCAGCATTTTATTGTAATGAATATGATGTTCTTTTTCTCCTGGGTCTCTGTGAGATAACCAAATCCAACACCTGTCTTGTTCATAAAGTCAGAAATAGAACACTTTTTTTTTTTTTTTCTCACATCATCAAATGTTTTCATATCTGTTCTGAAGAAAGAAACCCTTACGTAAAGATTTAAAATTGATAATTTGGAGGACTGTAGAAAAATACTGTCAGTAAGCTTGGGATATACAGGTTTATAGGTTTATACAAACACACACACACACACACACACACATATATATATATATATATATATAAAAATTGAATTGTTTGGATGGGATTTTGGGTTTACTAATAATTTAAGACAGAAGATATAGATTCAGTGTCTAAGTTGGTATTTACACAGCATATCATGTGGAGGTAAGTTATTAACTTTTAAACTCTATTCAGATAAGGCATCTGAATGAAAATATCTCCTTATCAATTGCTGTAAGTTCTCATACATCCAAAAATACTCTCCCTATGTCTGAAATTTTTGTGTAAAATTTTCCCCATATTGATGTATTTTATACTTGTATATGTGGTGTGTTGTAAGTATACACTGATATTATTTATTTCATCAGCAAAAAACTAAAGGATTTGACCCCTCTATGAAGTTATCAGTTGAAACATAATAATCTAGTTAGCCTATAAATACTTTTATTGTGATGTAGGACGAAGTCCATGAAGGGATGTTCCCCTATGTGTATGCTACCGATGGCTACTTTTTTACAGGCCATGTTTATTTCTAGCATTTGTGCAGTGTTTATT
This sequence comes from Streptopelia decaocto, assembly GCF_964273445.1. NCBI lineage: Eukaryota > Metazoa > Chordata > Aves > Columbiformes > Columbidae > Streptopelia > Streptopelia decaocto. The sequence goes on from NC_138663.1 coordinate 155,264,359, forward strand.
TGTGATTATTCCAATCAAGAGATTGCAAGTAGGTTCATTGCAATCTCCTTAGCTTTTTTTGCTGTTTTAGGAGTAGGAAATGCTCACAGGACAGTATTGTCAGGCAGTTATAATAGCTGACACGTTGTCATTCTCTGACAGTTGTACTGATTCAAGGGGAAGTTCACTGTAGACACCAAATTTTTCAGTAATGGCATTCCTTTTGTTTCTGTAGAAAAAAATTAAGCAGACTCACATTACAGAGACTTTCAGTTACTTGGGAGAGTAATAGCAAAATGTGTTGCATGTTTCAGAAGTCAGGCAAAACAGAAGAAATTCCTGCTGTGGCTAGATAAGGAAATGCAACAGATGTTGTTTTAAGCTGTGTGTATAGGAAATTAATGAAGAAGCTCTCCACGCTGTTTTTAGGTCTCTAAATCTTAAACTGCTCTGTGCATCTGTGTGGGGGTTTTTTTGTTTTTCTTTAATAAAAGTTGCTGTTCTGGCTGGTGTCATAGGAGCCTTTTCTGAAGCACTCTGGTGGCAGATTTTCTGCTATTATCTTCAGTGAGAATAAAATAAGTGGTAATGTGTTTCTGTTGTTAGTAATTAAGAATCTCTCTTTAAGGGGACTATTTAATATTTAAAGTTAAACTCATATATGGATGTCACTGTAGAAACCACAATGTATTTTGGTTTTAATTACTTTCACAGATTTGTCCCTGAAAGTAATCTTATTTCTTTTTTTTTTTTTTTGTCATTGGTATTAAATGTTGTTCAGAAGAGATTTGTTGGAGAGAAGTTTTGGGTCTGAGTGAGCTATCCTGGAGAGCCTCGTATGATCTGTGTGCTGTTCAGATTCTCCTGTCAATCCAGCTGATGACTTTTGTTCACCTAGTCTCAAAAGAAGTAGTATCAGAAGCAGAGGACAGACAGAATGAGAACTAAGAAGACTCATGAAGGATTTCACAGGAGATGTGCTAATAGTCAGGATCTGTAATTGTGCGTCTCATCTTGCTGAAAGATCAATTGTTAAAAATAGCACAAGAATCTCCATTCATTTTACTTTTCCCTGTTAAGAATGAAGAGTTAGCCAATGGAATTGAGAATGAAACTAGAAGTAATTAGAGCAGGTATTTTTCTTGTCACAGCACTATTTGTGAGACCCATTACTATAGTATAATCGGTGCTAAATTTAAGAGAAGTAGAAAAGAAAAAGCAAAGCCAAAAAGAAAAAGCAAAACCACACAATTTGAGAATTATACTATTTCTAAAGAATAAGTGAATATCTATTAAGTTCTGTCATATTGGTCATCTACAAGACAGTTTTCTTCAGTATCCTAAATGAAATTGAATCCTTATCAGCATAGAGGTATTCAGTCCTTGAAGTTGCAGACATATCTGACATATCCCAGATGATGTGTGAAAGAAATATCACCGGTCAGTGCAGAAAAAATATTGCAGTAGCAAATCCATTGGCTCTGAGCTAACATAGTTATTCTTGCTTCCTTAAATGTTATGTATATTGGTGTTTATGTTTTCACAGTTCTCTGCATAATCAGTCATCTAATGTAGGACTTCCTTGCATGGTGGATTAGTTTATTCTAGTATGTACATTAATTATTTTTTAATGGTTCTTCCAGTAATGTAGATACAATGCCTATGAAGAAGCTGGATAAATATGTGTGGTACTTTAAAGAACATACTGGAAGCTTTCTTCTCTCTTATTTAAAGGGATTCACTTGGCCTGTTTAAACAGTTGACTACATGCGACCTCCTACGTATTCATTGAATTTTAATAGGTATGAGTTTGGCTCCTTGAGTGCCTTGTGAATGCTGAGACTGAAAGCTGAGTTATTTTGACATAGAACAGTGTAAAAACATAGATATCCAAATTCTCTCAAGTATATTAGCATGTTTAAGAAACTTGGTTCTTAATACTCTTAAAAGTCTAACCACCCAGCATCAAGTGTTGAAGGTGTTAAGGATTTTAAATTGCAGTGCTTCACAGTTCATTGTCTTCTAAAAAGTTACAGTGATTTATGAGAATTATACCCAGATTAACATACCAGAATATGTAAACTGAACTAATTTAAACTGTTTAAAGCTCATCACATAGTCATACTAGTTTTATTATGAGCATAGAATGAACTTAAACTATCTGAAAAGGGATTCCTTATCTATGACTTATTATGTTCACACTGATATCATCATGACATATATGACCTTTTATGTAGACAAACATTTTTCTACGTTGTTAATCTTTTAAATAAGTAAGTACCTACCAAGCTAAGAGTAAGCCCTAGACCATATTTCTTTCATCTTGTTCAAGTAGTTAAGTAGAACTCTTGTTCTACCTTTGCTCCCCAAGAAAAGAAAATCAGGAACTGGAAGATGCTGTTGCTTCCCAACACCCACCCTCTCTCCTATACATACACATTGTACACTCTGGGCACCTATCAGTTTGTAGTTATATGAATAATCCTATTTGTAGAACTGTATCACACTTTCTTGTGATACCATTATGTGGGAGTGAAGGAATCTTAGTATGCAAATTGAATTCTGACACTTGAATTATGGTCCACCAAAATTACCAGCAACTTTCAGTAAATTTTGGATCAGTATCAACAAGTGTTCAGAATCACAACATTAGCAAGAAACAGGACTTTGGTAATCAGTCTGCTGTCTTATCAAAAATACTACAAAGTTGATTGGATTAATCCATTAAAATTTATTAAAAAAAATATTTTTTCACTGCTGAGATATCTCTTCTTGGGATGACATTAAATTTTACCAATGGCTCAGATGTACTCTTATGCAATTGTTATGCCTAAATTCGTACTTTTATGTCTAGAGTAGCCTTTCCAGCTTGAATGGAAGTTTAAGGAGTAAGGTATTAATCTTGTTTGCAAGTACAGCGCACACCATCTTCCAAAAAAAAAAAAAAAAAAAAAGAAAAAGCCTTTTTAGGAACACAGAATGATCTTCAGCTCTTCAGAGTCTGGAAGAACATCTAGATTCACAATACTTTACTGATAGTTTCTGGGATATAAAATAGGTACCATATTCTAGAGTATTTACCTGGACAAGTGAGCTGTCTGTGCCTACTGTTGGCAAGTAAGTGCAATAAAAACATTACTAGAGCTCATGAAACTATAACATGTTCAGTAGAAATGTAATAATGTGGCATTTTACACTTCTAGAAAATCTATGTATAAAGGACTTCAGGGTATTTTTTTAGGGTTTGATTTTGTTTGGTTTAGTTTGGTTTCTTCTTGATATGAGGAATGGTTTCAGGATATCTAGGAGGAGAAAATGTGGGTGGAGTGTGTGTATGTGGGAACATACCTGTAGAAAGACATTTTTGTTTATATTGAAATGGTTTATGAAAGGAAGAACTCTGTAGAGTTTTCATGTTTGCACTGATCAAAAATTACTCTGTAGCTCGTAACTCTAGCCAACCTAATGCAAAGCAAACATAATGAAACCACAAACTTTAAACCATAAGAATGACATTTCTGATTCTGTAAACTTTGTAGCCTATGGATCTAGGTTAGGACAGAATATAAAGCATGGAATCTTATTTTTCCAAATGGAAGCTCATACAAAAGCATTTAATGTATCAGTAGTAAATGTATATACACAAATATTAATTGTGTATATTTCAATATTAAACTTTGCTGCCTGAAAACAACAGCACATTGTAATTTACATTTTGAATTAGATGAGATGAAATATGGTTTGATCCTCAGTAATAAAGAAAACAAAAAGGAATAATCATGTTTCATAGCCTAGAATATAATAAATCAAGTATTGTATGCACACTTTATATCTGTTGAATGTTGCCATGTAAAATTATCATAGAATGGTTTAGGTTGGAAGGACTTTAAAGATCACCTAGTTCCAACCTCACCCTGCTGTGGCAGGGACGCCTTCCATTAGACCAGGTCGCTCAAAACCCCATCCAACTTGTCCTTGAGTACTCCCAGGGGTGGGGCATCCATAACTTCTCTGGGCAATCTGTTCCAGTGTCTCAGCACACTCAGAGTGAATAAATTCATTCAGGCAAGTAATTTTAAAGGTTCTAAAACATTTTTGCTTCAGAAAACTCCCAAGATCCATGATAAATTAGTAGATAGAAATGAACAGATGGGGAAAAAAGAATCAATCCCTTCACCCACTCTTTTGCTTTTAATCACTTGTTTTCATATCCAGAGTTTTGTTAACCAGAAATAAAATTCTATTTTAATGTAGCAGATGTTATAACTAAGGTATTTCCATTTTTCCTAAATGTGTAAACTTATGCAATTACTAGTCTTTAAGGTAGCAGATATGTTAATACTTCTACAATCTGTTAACAAAACCTTCACTTTTACTAGAATTGCACACATTTTATCACAGGTTAAGACAGCAGATGGCTCTCTTGAGTTTTCTTTGCAAAACCTCAAGCTGTAAACAACTGCTCTGCATTTCTGAGATGCAAGTAGAAAGCTATTGTTTTTGATCTCTGGAGTAAGAAGCACGTTTTTTCTTGTCTATAGCCATACTGCCCATTTTCACTTTAATTCTTTCCTTTCTTTGCCATCACCCCAAGCATCAAACCATTGAGAAATGTCAGTGTGTTTTGGAAAAGGCACAGTATTTGAAGGAAACTGTGGGAAAGGAAGTAGAGTAGTAGATAGTATATAGTGAATAGTGTCACTGGATAATGTAAAGAGGTCCTACCAGCAAAAGAAAATGTGGAATCTACCTCTTTTTGAAGAGAGTTTCTCATGCAAAAATTAGGGCTCTATGTGTTCCACTCGTAAATTCCCCCCAGAATCAAAGACAGTGGAGGGTTGGCATTTGATTCACTTTACTCCCTCTCATTCATTCCTTTGTTTGGAGCCAGGTGGAACAGGACACTTTGGGCTGCCTCCTGTCACCTCCTGCTCCGGCGGCGCAGGGGATGCCCCAGGGATGCGCGAGTCGCGCCTCTCTGCCGCTGTCCATGGTGCTGACGACAGAGACGGGCTGGGGCTCATACAGAATCGGGACAAGGGAGGTCTCACTGGGGTGGCATTTGAAGGAGCTCTTCAGTCTTGACGAGCCTTAAGGAAGGCAACATCTTGTCTTGTGCTTTGCTGAGAAGTATGGAAAAGGGAAGCAGTGTGCAAAACTACTACAGTGAAATTTAAATAAATAAATAAACAAACCCTCTCTGTCTAATTGCATTAGCTAAGGTAATTGTGACCGTTGTAAGGAAATTGCTGCTTTGTAAAAAATTGCCAGGCAGAAAATCCAAGGCGAATGTTTTAGTTGAGTCTCTTTAGAGACACTTTTAAATAGAATTAAAATGTATTACCCAGATCCGATTGTGCACGTTCTGCTCCTCGTTGGTCTAGTATTTAATACAAAATCCCTGTACAAGGGAGTTCCTACCATACATTTTGCCCTCTATATAAAAATAGCCCTTTGTAGATTAAAGGATTTAGGGAAATAATGGTCAGTATTAGAGATGCTGAAGCCTCTGCTGAAACAAGAATCTATTCTTACCTATGATGATCTGTATTGCAAAGCAGTGAATTATTCTGGATGGATATTTACACTTCAAAGCTTGTTTTTGTGAAGAACCATCTAACAAGACATCAGAATACTCTGAAAACAGTATAAGTACATCTACTGTAAATTTAATGTAAAAGAGTAAATATATATTTATTGCATGATATTTCCCTGTGTGCAGATCTGTCCCTCTTTATAGGATAACTCAGCATTCTTTTCTGTGTTGCTGCTAGCTTCCTTTTTCTGCTTTCCTCTGTTTAGTTATAACTTCAGGAAGTTTCACCATCAGGCTGGCCGAAAGTAAATCTGGAAAACATTGAGCCTTATTTGAAAAAGGAAAAGACCCAACAGAAAAAGATGAAATAAATGAGACATATTTTACATAGTATATATTATCTGCAGTGTATTGTGAACTCCTCGGGGCATAGACTCCTTAGGAATTCTCTGTCTAACATGCTTGGCTGGTGCTTGCTCAAGTGCTCCAAGACGTATACAATGACAAAAAAAAAAAAGAAAGAAAGAAATAATTTTACATAGTGCTGATGATCAATAAATCTACCTACTGCAGCTTATTTGTGAGAGCCCTGTGGATTTCCTTTGGTATTTCTGAAACCTCAGAAATCAGTTCACGTTCCGACCTAAAAGTCTATTTGTGCTATAGTCCTTTCTCCCAAAGAGTGTGTCTTGCTTTGGGTGGAAGGTCTCTTCAGCCTCGTAGGTGTGTTTCCAGCTTCCCCGTCCTGGGAACGGGGACAGGAACCGGTGTCACCACTGGGTGCGGAGGCAGGAACCGTCCGCTGGCAGCCAGTGTGAGGGAGGTGGCGAGAAGGTGGGTGCGAGGGTGGCTCGATGTGCCGGGGTGGACGGCAGAAGGTCGGGAGGGCCATGAGCCCGTCCGACAGCGACCCGCGCCCTCCTCTCCCGAAGGGAGGGAGCCCGGCACGAAGCCATCCGGAAAGATAAGGGGGAGCAGAGGCACCTGGTGGCCGATCGGCCGGGAACCCGCTTGTTCCCACCAGAAAACCGCATCGGCAACACCCCTTCCCTCCGCCCTTCGCCCCCTTTTGCTTTATTCTCCTGCCTTTCCGCCGTCCCTCCTCCACTCTCTGCACCCTCGCCGCCCCTCGCCTTGGGGAGGACAGAAAAAGCTCCAGCGGTGCGTGCCTCTGTGTGTGTGTGTGTGTGCATGCGTGTGTGTGTGTGTGTGTAGGGGAGGCTGGAGCGGGGTGGGACTGAAGAGCCGTGATTACAGCTCTCCCCGGAGAAGAAGATTGCTCTCTCCAGATGCTGATTTCTGAAAGCACTTGGCAATCATCAGGCGGGAGCCTGCAAAAGGCGGCGGTAGCCACCCCGGCCGCGGCGATGGCAGCGGCGGGCGAGCGGGCGGCGGCGCGGGGCTGAGGGGCAGCCCAGGGAGGAGACGCTGCCGGCGGGACCCGACCCGACCGAGCGCGGCTCTGCCCCGAGTCCCGCTCGCTCCGCTCCGCGCCGCCAGCCCTCCCGCAGACACCCACGGCCCGAGCAGGTGCCCCTGCACCGGGGCAGGGCGGGAGGGGCGGCGGGGCACCCATGCGGTGACCCGCGGCGGCAGCAGCTCCCGCGGGGCTCAGGGCGGGGGTGCCCCGCTGCAGCCGCGCCTCGGGCCAGAGGAGGCTCCCGCTTGCCCGCACCTCCGGGGATGGGTCCCCGCCGGGGCTGAGAGCCCCGCCGCTGCCCTCCCTGCTGTCCGTCGCGGCGCCGGCCGACGTGGGCGAGCCGGTGAGCAGCCATGGCAGCGGCCATCGCCAGCGGCTTGATCCGCCAGAAGCGTCAGGCGAGGGAGCAGCACTGGGACCGGCCCTCGGCCAGCAGGAGGCGGAACAGCCCCAGCAAGAACCGTGGGCTCTGCAACGGCAACCTGGTGGACATTTTCTCCAAGGTCCGCATCTTCGGGCTCAAGAAGAGGCGGTTGCGGCGCCAAGGTGCGTCCCTGTGTCCGGGTCCGCCCGTGGGGATTCCCGGGGGGGCGGGAGGGAACGGGGCAACCTGTGGCCAGAAACTTCCCGGGCCGTTCGCCTCCGTGGCGGGAGTCGACAAACGCCGTCCCCGCTCCTGTCAGCGGGAGGCTCCAGGCTCCCTGTTAGCGGGCGATGGGCTCCGCGGGATGAGGGGCGCGGCGGCCCCGTGGCCCCTGGGTTGGGACCCCCGTCTTGCCGGCTGGGCAGGCAGCTGCCTGCCTGCCTGCTTCGCCGCCCCGCCCGAGGTGTCGCGGCCGGCGGGTCCCAGCCGCCCAGGGCTCAGGTGTCTGTCACGGCAGGTGAGCTCCGGGGCAGGAAGCCCCTCTGGGAAGGCGGCCCGCATGTCGAGGAGTGAGCCCTGCCCGTCTCCCCACGTGTCCCTATCTCACCCGTGTTTTTGTTTAAAGGACAAACAGCACACAGCGGGAAAGCCTTTTCATTGTCTAGTGTCTTTTGCCAGTCCCTTCTTGAGCCGCTGGCTTGGCTTTGGTAGGCGTAGCCTGGCCGTAATGCAGAGGTCCTGCTCCCAGCTTCCCGGTGACTTCCCAGTCACCAAAGTAAGAGGTAACAGCATTGACTGTCAGCTGTGGGAGTGTTGGTCTGCGTCCCAGTGAGTGCCCAGTCACAGGTCTGTCTGCTCCTGCCCATCTGCATCAGGGCCGCTTCATATAGACCAGCAAGTTTTGCAGGCAGTTCTTCTTTGGGGTCGATGGCCAGTAGTCAACAGAGAGGAATAAAACTAGTACCATGGTGACTGCATTTGATCAGTACTTTGTATTAAAAACAGAGAAATAAAATAAGTTAACTGATATACTGATATTGCAATGACTTATTGATTGATTGATTGATTGATTGATTCATTCTTTCTGTGGTATTTAACTCAATATTCAACAGTGTTCAGAAATTATGATGACTTACTTTGTACTGGTCCCCAGGAAACACATAGTTCTGGAACAAAGGGATTGTATAGTGAACAGTAAAAACATTAAGTATCACTCAAAAAGTAGCTAATATCTACCAGTCAATGGTAAAGTACAAGCCACACTGTTACATTAGAGAATGCCACCATGTGTTGTAGCTTGTTGTGTATACTATAGGTCTTCTTTAGGTTGGGTCAGAAGATAATTTTAAGAAACAAAATCAGTGATCTGTCTTGCTTGATCCTTCCTGCTTTTTTTCATGCTTTGTACTTGAAATAGCATGAATTAACAAAATCCATACCATTTTATTTTTACATGTTTTTATTACTATAAGGATTATTTCTTGTGATTCTTAATGCAAGCTAAATCTTGCGATTTTTATATAGTACAGTGACACAGGGAAGATGAGCGAGAACACGTCACTGGCAAAATCTATGGTCCTTTATTTTTAGGCAGTCTGCATGTGTGCTTAAGAAGAAGACTAGAGTAGCTGGTTTCTGATGGTGCATTCATATGTGTGATAGTTGTTGATGAAAACAAGTTTAGGGGTATTTGGTAACTGAGCAATTGTTCTTGACCACCTGTGAAGTCTTATCTGGGGAAAGCTCTGTATTTGACTATATTATGGTTTGAGGAGGAGATGACTGTCTCACAGCACCGAGATGCCAAATATTTTCTTAGGTTGGAAGGGGCTTTAAAGAGACTTCTGAACTCATTCTTTTTCATTCATTCATTTTTTGTAAGGGACTTTGTGACATTCTTGAATAAAAGAACTCCATTAGAATTTAACTTAACTGTAACCCACACCATTGGACAGATTATTTCAGGAAGAATAATCAGAACAAGGGATACTGAGTCTATATTCTCTAAGAATCCTTCAAATTGAGACATGGTGCTATTTATCCATTGATTTACATTAAGGTCTCAAAATTACTGTTCACCTGCAAGAATTCCTGCTGAAAAAAGTACTGTCATGCCTTTCACTGTGTATGTTCATGATGCATAAAGTGATATATGGAGTACCTGTGGATTCAAAGTTGCATGCTATTTAGGAGGGAAACCGAAGAAGCAATAAAGCAGAAGTCATTATTTAAACATCTTATGTGGAGTAATTTATAATAAATAATAATTTGGAAAAAACACATTTTAGAAGAGTGTTTTACTTAAAAGTACCTTATATGAGTTACAAAAGGAACATTTATCAGAGTCTCTTTTTAGGTTTCCTAAACTGAGTTAAACAACCACTGAATTCTTCACTGAAATCACACTGTCAAACCCATTAAAATAAGTCTTGGCCAAGCAAAATAGCATGTATTTCAAAACATCTTTTGTCAGAAAGGTGCTATGGGATTTTGACAAATAAACCTTGTGTAAATGATATACAGAGTGTCATGAGAACATTGTGAAAAATGAGCTCACTAAGATTTGATAAACCATCCATAGCATTTTTGTACAATTCAATGGAAGAGTAGAAGTATCTTTAAAATATTTGTTATGTAGAGCAGTAAAAGCTAGACTGTATTGCTCAAGGAATAAAGAAGTGTTTTGCCTTGTACTTATATATGAAAAATAAGTGTCTTTCAATCTTTGAAACAGGCAGGCAGCAAAAACTAGTGATGATGCTTTTTAAATCAAAATATACATTTACTCTTGTACATATGTATGTATGTGAATTAGATAGATGTACATAATGTATGAACACTTACCAAAATGTTAGAAAACTTTTGAAAATATTATTTATTTTTCAGTTCTTCTTAAAAAATGCCTTTTAGTGCTGTTCTTGTTCAGTGGGATTTATTTGTGAAACATGAAGTTACTGCAAATACATAACATGATAAAATCATATGTATCCTCAAGTGAATATAATTTTTTTCTGTCATTGTGACTAATTTTCTGTTCATGATCCTTCCTTTAGGGCCATACTAAAATATCAACAGAAGTGCGTTTTGGGAGATTAACATTTTAGGAAGGGCAGCATTAAAGATACATCCAGGAGTTCACTCAGGGTAGAAGGTAGTATTTGTATTTGCTTATATATTGGCTGTAATGGCAGACACAATGGCAATTTAAACCAGCTTTTCTAAAACTTTGATTAATGAATTAAACTGGCAAAATGATTTCTGTGGAAAACTTGTCTAATAATCTACTGAGTGGATGAAACCATTTTCATCTACCAGACAGCTTTGATTCATATTGTTTAGTATTATGATATTTCAAATTTATTTCATCTTTATTTTATTTTATTCTACCTGTCATCTGATGAAGAAATCACTGTCATTAATTTCTGAATAGCCACAAAGCCAGGATCTTGCCTGACACTGATGCCAGACATCAATCAATTATGAATCATCCTCTCCTGGAACAGAGGTTGTTCAGTCATAATGGCTTAATGTATGTTAATATAATCAGTAATGGGACAATCGACAGACAAGGTTTTGAATCTTTTTATGAATAACCTTATATAACCTGGGGCTACCCAATAAAAAGAAAAAAATAAACGTCAGTTCTTCACCTTGTGCAACTACAGTGCAGAGACATTAAAAACATATGCTTGTCACTAGTGCAAATTCAAACTTCTTAGCCTATATTTTCATTTACATATCTAGCTTCTTTCCTAATCTGAATAATCGTCATTTGGTTAATTAGGTCCTTTGAGAGTATTCTACTGGAAAATACTCAACATTTAAATGTATTAAAAACCAAGTGTGATGTTTACTGTTTCTATGTGCTAATGCCACATTAAGACTTCAAAATTCATACACGGCGTGTATGAATTTTAGAATGATTTGGCCTCTGATTTTCTACATTAATATTTATGAGAGAGACCTAGGGAACATGTTCAGAAAATGCCCTGATTAGATTTTCTTGCCTCTACAAAGGGAATTTAATTCTCCAAAGAAACCATTTTTGGAAAATTCCTCAGTATATCAGCTAATGTTTTGCGGCAGACATGGGAGTGGCCCATAATCTCAGACGTAAGTTAATTCCCCATATACATAGTGCCTTAAGTAGTTCTTAGTTCTCCTACTTGTGGAATGATGTAAGAGGAACCAAAATGGAGATCTGTGCACACAGGTGTGCATGCCTCCTTTCCCAAAACTTAAGAAATCCCATTGAATCCCAGTCATTTAGCACTAGCCTCAGATAACTGGGCTTCCTCAAAGTTTCAGTGGACCAAAACCTGGAGCTTTGCTTTCCTGTGTGACTGTCCTCAGAATTAATTCTTCTTGGAAGTTCATTAAAGCCCACAGCTACTGCATTGTATAGAAGCAAGACTATTTTTTTGGGTGTTGAACTGATGTTGCTTATTCTTCACTACTTTTCTTCATGTGAAACAGATTAACCCCCAACCCTTTTGGAACTACAAACCCAGTGTTAACAGTATATATAAAAAACCAAATTTTCTTTTTTTTTTTTTTTCTTTCATTGCTGCTAATCTGTTCAAAGAACTGATCATCACAAATTAAAAAATGTGTTAGTATGCTATTTATCATGGTAAAATACTCTACGCATACTTAAAAATCATTTTTAAATATGTGGTTTGCTAGACTCAGTGTCAAGATTTCCTTGCATTCAATATTTCACATAGACCCTATGCTTGCTAAGGGAGTCTTTAAGAAGAAATGTAGTAATGTCTGGATTGTAATTCTCTTATTCTGAGCTGGTCTTGGCAGCTCTACAAGTGATGAATGAGAAGGTTTTGAGAGGAAATAGGGAAAAAGAACTTTAAGTTGATAACATAATTGTTGGGACTATTGATTTTTGGAAAGATCTCAAATATGGGTGATAGAATACTGGACATTTAACATACATGTAGTGCTCTACTACAGTTATTTCAGAATATCTCTTATTTTAATGTAAACTGAGTAGAAAAACTTAACTACACCCAAGTTTGGTACTGGTTGCAAGTTAAGATTTATTGAAATTTCTTGGAGGCTTCACAGCTGTTTTGGCTTGAATTCCTTGCTTGTTTTGTCTACAAAGTGCTATGTTGTTTGGGGGGGTGTTTGTTCAATTCTTTCTTCCTGATAAGCACTGGTTTGCATTGATTTGCCTCAGGAAGTTTGCATATATGGAGGATATGTGAAACTGGAGGAACCCAAATTTCACTTTTCTTTTATACAAATATTGCTTTTCACTACCCTCACTTGACAACTGGAGATTTAACTCTTCATTAGCAAATGAACTCTTCTTTCTTGCGTGATTGTGCTGGATCTCCAAAGTTCAGGAAATTTCTGTCCATATACAATGATTTTTTTGGTAGGATATATCAGTTATTGTATCTATCAAATGCATTGTAGAACTAATATAGTTAATAGAGATATTAAGGGAGATTTCAGTATAGGTGGTTTCTGATCCATGATGCTGTAGCAATTGAAATGTTATAGGCAAGGCCAAGTGTCTATGCTCTGTTTAAAGACAGTATTGTGTCTATTAATGTATGATCTATTACCGGGTATCATATTTTTCATGGAATTTCAGTCTGTTTATTTGAATTAAACAAAAACTCTGTGCTTAAAACTCATTTTCAACAGTGAATTTTCAAGTCAGTAGCTTACAAACAACAGTAATTAATTTTAATACAGAGAGGACATTCAAAATGTATATTACAGGAAACTTTGCTGTTAAAGTCTTGATTTAGACTCTAAACATAAATTAGAAATTTGAAGATACAGAAAACTGTGAGGTTGGATACCCATTTTTTGTAATGAGTAAACAGAAGCCTATCTTGCTTGCTCATATATGAGCTTTTTTTACCTTTTGCAAGCATTAGAGTTAGTGATACTAAGGATGAAATATCCCAACGGTATGTATTCTTACTGTGCTATCATCTTTTTCTGAAACCTTTTGGAACTGGTATGGTTTTGCTCTCAAGAGTTCTTAGTGCTAATTCAGATCTTATGCTCTGCCATACAAGGAGTGGTGTGCAAACAGAGAGAATATATGATACTACATTCCATGATAGAAGATGCTGAGAAAATTACTAAAGCTCTGATTTTCTCTATTGTGATCTAAAATCAGCAACCACTTTCATTGTATTTTAGACCATAACATTTCTGTATGGGACTGGAAATGAGGGAATGTACTCTTTCCCTGGTGCCAAGAAGGAAACTCACTGCTTTTAGTGCCAGGATTTAGGAATGTATAATTGGATCAAGTCAGAGACAGGCAGGAGTTGATTCCAGGACTCTCAAGTTCTGATTGTATGTTACAAACTGTAGATGATTTCATCATATTCTGAAATAGGTGACATTATTTAAGTTTACATTACTGTAAATTAAATAAATAAATAAATAACCAAAGAAGATGGATAATTTTGATATTTCAAAGGAAAGCTAATATATGATGGAAAGAAATAAGTAGTAAAAGTTGATAATTTAAACAGATAGACTATGTTAAAAAACATTACAGAAACCTTGTTCCCTCAAGGTTTTCAGGATTCCGGCTTGTTTTGTGTGCTGTTTCATAAAATGCTGAGTACAAGCTAATAAACATGATATTGCTTGTTCATAAGATTTTCATAAATGAAGCAGAGAAAATGGACTGAAATAAGAATATGAAGTATATCCTTTCTCTAGGATACCAAGTATAATCTCTAGGATGTAACTAAATTAAACAATTTGATTAAATCTGTGGTCTTGATTTAGGTGCAGAACTTTTGAAAGGCATTAGAGTTACCGTGCTATAAAACTGCTGTATGTTGAAGCAAGATTGGACTGCTGATTGACAGTAATCAGCATAAATAAATGATAGGACTCAGCGCTTGTTTAAAATATTAAATCAAGTATTTTATGTCATGTATGAATCCTTCAGTATTCTGAAACAGAAGCACACAGTCTTTTTCTCTCTGTTTAAGTTAATTTTTAAAAAGGTAAAAAGTCCTACTTAATTAACTATCATTTCCATTGCAAAAGCTGCCTTTTCTGCTTCATTTTGCTAACTCCAAGATGTATTTGATACACTAAGTGTAGCTGCTGCTGCTCCTGTGTTGGTACTGTGAAGCCTGGCTCCAGAAGGCATCTAGTTTTGGTTGCTAAACTATTTCCAGTGTTTGTTTTGTTTTGTTTTAATGCAAATGAGAGAAAGGAAGCAATATTTTTTTTTAAATTAGTCTCAATTTTGTAATGGTTCATTGTACAGGTAAACCTGAGTGGAATTTCACGTCCTAATGAAAACAGACTTTACAAGCCTCAAGGCATTTTTGTTACTGAATTTCAAAGTCACTCAGCAAACAACAGACATGTCAGGCTTAAGAAAAGGTCAGCAGGTTTCTTTACAGTGAAGATTCTTGTGAAACTATGAGCCTAGAGATGGGAGATGGTACCAAGGTCTCCCTTACAGTAGGGATGTATTAGAGGTATTTCTAGCTTGGTTTTGATGAGGGTTTGCACTCTCTGAGTGTTACAGAGATGCTCAGTGTATAAAACTAGAACAATGACATTTTTTTACTAAAATTGCTATGCTTTTATTGTAGCATTTTCCGTAGTGCAAATTTAAGATGTCTTCGAAAGGCAACTATTTTCATCAGACTTCTGTGATCATAAGTACTGAGTTTATAGTTTATATATACCCTTGGACATGGCACTTAGTGCCATGATCTAATAAATGGACTAGAGTTGGACCAAGGGTTGGACTCGATGATCTCTGAGGTCTTTTCCAACCCAATCGATTCTGTGATTCTGTGAAAACATTACATACCTATAATGCCTAGATTATGTTAATGCTCTTCTTTAAAAGGTATATTCTGTAATGAAATAGTGAGTATTTCAACAACAAGAAGTCTATTTCAGTATGATACTTACATTTTCTGTCCAAAGCTCTAACAGAGCTTTTCATATAACGGCAGACTTAATTTTTGTGATTAATGTGTGCAAGTTTATTGGCAATTCATAAATAATGATCTGTTTGCTGGAGTATAATTACAACAGGTATTTATGTTTTTATTTGTTTTGGTTTTAAGCCATGATAGTTTCTTCTTTGTTTTGTCTTTAAGAATGGTCTTTTAACAAATTTGTGTGTTCATAAATGTGATGAGTAAGGTTTTTCACCAATCACTCTCACTTGCAACCTAAACTCTGTAGTTCTTGGATTATAGTTCATAACTGTTTCAAAATCTTGCAACATTTACTGGATGTTTAGTTGTTTGCACTCTTACTGCGTTATGCGTTGTGAATACCCCAGATTAAACAGATGCTCCTCTCATTTTCATCCATGTAGTTTAGGTATAACTGAAACTTAAATTCCTCTGCCTTAATTAGTGGTTTGCATCTCTTCATAAGAAATTCTGATGAGTTGAACAATTTGCCACTGTAATCTATATACCAGTGACTATGAAATAAGTGAACTCTTAAACTTCATTGCTCTGTTTTCTTCGTTCACTTTTCTTGCTGTGTAATCAGAACAGTTCATTCTTTGTAATCAGAACAAATACACATGAAATGTGTAATATTTTATTCCCAATAGCACTTTGAACTGTGCTATTTAAGCCAACGAAAATAAGATTCCATCAACTATGGAATATCTTTCTGTGACACTAGAAAGAGGCTTACATGGCAGGATAGCTTCACTACAGTCTTCTGGATTTTAGCAAGGCTCCTGTTGTGTCCACTGCAAGCCTTGTCTTATCAAGGCTCTGGTAAGGTGACCTGTGATTGCCATCAAGCAAGTAAAGGTATGATGACAGGATGAAGATCTAAGTATGGCCGGCTTCTCCTCTTCTTGTGTAGGAACAGACAAAAAAAATTACTAATGCTATTAGTTCCTTTTCTTTATCTTATAATTTATCTGGGATCATGACTATGCCAAGAAGTAGAACTAATTATAAAATAACATAGAATGCTTTAGAATTTTTAATAGAAAATTATTCCTGGGGTTGAAAAATTGAGAGATTGATCCCCTCTGATGCAGGTAGTCTGAAGAAATGCAAACCTCTGTTTCAGTAAATATTATTGAAATTAGATTGTGCAGTTCTTAGGGATGTGAAAATATGTATATTCCTCCTAAGAAACTCATTAGAAAATTACTAATAGTGAAAAATATACATTATCATCACTTCTTGCAACAAAGCAAGTTATTTTTTTCTTCTAAATAGCTTAATTTGAGTAGTCAAATTTTGTGTTTATCACATGCTCCTAAGAGTCTGGTGCACAGATCATTTATACCATTTTAATAAATATTAACAAATGAAGGGCATAGTCTTAATTCCTTACTAGCATAGTTTTGGTTTGCTTAAAATAACACCCTCGATTTGGAGAACCATTTTTTATACCAACCTTATTATTTTTTCCCCTCTGAAGTTGCTTTTGTGCAGAGATTAGTTTATGATTGAACTCTTCCAGGCATTAGGTTGCTAAATCCCACATCATTATTGCTTCTAGTTATATTTTAGTTTTCTGACAAAGTAGAAATAACTGCCATTCTAGTTCCTGTGTCCATAGACTTTTGCTAAAGCAAATGAGAGACCTGCTTCCACAGGCCCTCAGTAATGTTTTTTTGTGGCAATATTTAAGGGAAAAATTTAGCATTTAATACTTTTGTAGATGTAAATGTATAAATTAAATTTTGTTGTCTAAGTAGCCTATATGAGCTAAACAACTGTGAGTTTGTGATGTTACTACCTTAAAATCAGATCTTTCGATGTAATGCACATGATTCTGGAAATCTTAGTAACACTGATTTAAAATGCTCTGTATAAAAAGTATTCTGTTGTAACTTCTGTGTAAAATGGGCAAAAAAGTTATGCATGTAAATAAATTGAAATGAATGAATGGCTCAGATTTATATGAATTATGGCATTTAGAAAACATAGAATGTTACAAATAAGCAGCCATCTTTGGAAACAGTGAATATCACTGTAGAGATAAGATAATTTACTCCAAACCACAGGAAGAAAGAAAAAGTGAGTCGTTCTCATTACCCATACTCTGTAGTTCTCTACTTACAGATAGGTATATCAAAATTGAAATGTTTTTGTCTCACAAGTTTGTTTTTGTTAACAACAGAGACACCAAGACTCATCAGGTTTTCCACACAGTTAAAAAACTACTAAAATCAGTGTAGGTTAAGCCCAAATAATCTAGTTGTAGTTAAATTAAGGTATGAATAGTCACCTGTATCTTGTTGTTGTGATGACAAAATGGCAGGATCGAGCCAATAGCCATCTCAGGGCTGCCTGTCATATTCTGTACAATTCAATCCATCAATCAATTAATCATCACCCTGTTTACCAGGGTTTTATGTTGCAAATGTAATGGTTGAAATGAACTGGTGGCGTAAAGAAACATTTCTGTTGCATTGCTGGGGTGGTTTTCAGGGTCAATGGATGTCACTGGGCAGGTCTTATTTGAGGTTTGTCACTGATAAACAGTCAAAAATTCAGGATCCAATTTACTAAAACTCTCCACTTCAATAGTTCCAATAACAGTAGCTAAAAAAACCCCCATGGTTTAAGCAGCCCTAGTAGCACAAGTATGAGGAACATAGTGAATCTTATCTTAAAAAATATTGAAGCTTAGAGGTTCTTAACTGTTACATTGTCAGCTTGTTACCAACTTCACACAGTGTTGGTATTTTGGTTTTCACAGTTGGCATTTGTTTTAAATATAGAGAGGGATGTAAGGAAGATAAGCCTGTTTTCTGCTCTTTGTGCTTAGATATAAGTAAGACTTTAGATGTAAGTCTATGTGTTTCGATGTAAGTATTATAAGGGTGGGGTCTAGATAGTTAAGGGGGGAATGCATTGCTGGTAAATTGTTGATGCTGTTATTCCAAAAGCATTCACAACAAATTTTGGCTAGACTTTAAGAAAATTCAAGCATGTTAACATGTGGAAAGGGTCAGCTGAATCCACCTGAGCAACCCGACTAGAGGTGTAAGAACTAGATTAAACTGACTCGTAAAGACAATGTAATTTTTAATTTTTTAAATTATTTCTGTCCTGATATTAGGACCCATCTAGGACATAATTGGGGTTGTTTGGAGCAGTAGCTTTGAATTCAGGCTTCTTATTTATCTAAGTGGTGTGACTAACTTTCATTCCTAATTACAGTAGGGAACCAGTCACATTTGGAGCTTGAAGCAGCAAAAAGGTTTTGTTTCTTTTTAGGTATTTTTTTTTACATTAATTGTATCAGGGATAGCACAGACTACTACAGACAAGACGTCATATAGAAACAGTCTTTAACTATTTGGTTGTTGTTTGTTTGTTTGTTTCCATTTATTGATATGAGACACATAGTTTTTGATTGTGTCATAGTTTCATGTATAATGGTGTTAGTTCCAGTTGATTTCCAGATAGAAGTGTGTTATTACATAGGATCAATTTGAATCTATGCTGTTTATTTTCCAAAGTAGTTCAGATGTGACATTAGAGGACTAATGGCACAACTCTCATCCTGAGTCCAATAGATTGTGGCATACTGAGTTCTTTTTTAGGGATATGTCATAGCTGTGTAGGAGGTGAAAAAATGTTTCTTCACTTATGCCATAGTATCAGCAATGTCTCGCACAGTGGCTCTAATATGTTGACAACTTGGTGAGTCCTGAATGCCTCCATTTGGTTATTGAGTTGAATTTTTATCTCTGCAAAGGCTTTTAAAAATTATTATTATTATTATTATTATTATTATTATTATTATTATTATTATTATTATTATTATTATTATTATTATTATTATTATTTTTAAGTAACATGAAAACTACGCAGTTTTGCACTCTACTGTCTACTGCTATGGAAACATAAACTATTGAAATAACAGTATTATTGCTTTGAGGGGTCTTGTTTCCCTTCCTGAGCTTTGAGAAAACATTTTCATGATGAATTAGACCTTGGTCTTTCTGGACACTGAATGCAATTGGGCTTACTGCACTCGTAGTGTGTGGCTAGTTAGGTTTATTTTTCTGTCTTTGTAGGGTGGCACTGAATCAGTGGGTTTTTTTAAATTGTGAGGCAGTTGATCTGTGAGCTAATTCTGAATATTTTCAATTTGTCTATTTGCTGGTATCTAAGCTCCTATTTCAGGCAAAGATGAAAAGATTTAATAGATTTTCTTTATTGGGGTCATTCAGACTCTATATTTGGAGCAAGACAGAAATTTTTCTACTTGCATTCCCACAGGAGAAGGAGAAATATGAATTTCTATAGCTCTGAAAGCCTTTTGCTGCCACCTTTGCCTGTAAACCTCAGCAGAGTTACTTTTGAAGTGAAACAGGATTGTTCGCCAGCCATCACAACACACAGTTGCTCAGTTCTGTCATTCGGAGTCACCGGGTTTTGTGCTGCCATCCCTCTGTATTGCAAAAGTAAGGCTTGAGGGAAGGTTAGCCATGAGGCTGATGCTCAGTTATTACAGTAAGATCAACCAGCGCCGGATCTCACCTCTTGCTCCAGTGGGAGCAGTGAAACTTGCTGCTTAGCTAACTATTTGTCTGCAAATTAAATTAGGAAAAACAGTTGAATGGAGGAAAGTGGTTTTGACTATCCTGGCAACAGGGTGCAGCCATAGATACATAACACATGTAGATCAGTTATGGCACTAGATGTTAAGGTTGCTCTGGATATTTTTGTGACTACTGTGGCAAGTATGTACAGTGGTGGTGTTGCTTCCATGAACACCTGGACTCTTGAGGAGAACCATATGACTTTCTGATGTAGGTGAGGGCATAGTTATCATTGGCTGTGCTGTGACAAAGCTTAGAGCACTGGAGGGCATGTTGTCTTCAGCCCACACCTTGTGACCACTCAAATTCCAAAATAAAGACTAAGTGGCTTTTTGTCTGCTTAACAAGCAACTCCTAACAGAAGGATGCACCAGTGCATTGGAAACTGCTCTGGCTGCTTAAAAGCTTCATCTTAGAAGTCACAATAGTAGTAATACCAACAACTTATTAAACAAAGCAGTTCAGAAAATGACTGTACGGACATCTGGGAAAACAAAGCAACATTTAGGGTTTTTTTGAGTTTTTCACCGCAAAGCATGCTGTATTTTCTGTTTTTTTTCAGAACAGCATTTCCAGTCAGAGCCCATTTTGACTCGCACATCCTGACTGGACAGTACTGTATAGCCATATTGGTAAGACAGCTGATTATCTGGGGAAACAAAGAAAATAAGCCAGACAATTGAGCTACACCTATTTTGTTCCCTCTAAAAAATTACAGCAGGTATACAAGACATTTTAAAAGTACTGTAATATGAATTATTCAGGCTTTAACTTTGATTTTATTAGTTCTGTAGTGCCTCTTACTGCCTTGATCCTGCAGTTTCATGTATTAAAATACAACCAAGGGGAATAACAGTTGGTTTGTGACAACCAGCTACCTGACAGCAATTATGTAATTTTCGTCAGTGGAGTGGAGCTGGCAGCAAAGTCAGGCTTTGCTATGGGTAGAGAGACTATTTAAAAATAACAATATAGAAATGCAGCAAAAAAACCCCGAATGTCAGGTCTGTCCCTGTGTTCCCAGTGTATTTCAGTGAGTTTATTTTTCTTACAGCTTTCTGCTACTAAAACAGAGTGATAGTTGGAAGTAGTTTCAGTTCAGTAAAGGGAAAATAAAATATAGCCTGTTGGTTCTGGAACTGCAAGTTTGGAACCTGCTTATGAGCATAACCAAGTTTTGTAAAGGTTTTGGTGAAACAAATCAAGGACTTCACTATTTTTTGTATGAAAAGAAATTACATATCTCTTTCAAGACTGAGATTTTAATTTTATCAAGAGAAGCTGCAGAACTTGCTCCTCATTCTGAGCTCACCACTGGAACAGGCAAGCAGGGCTGTGAGAACAGCTCTTACACCATATTAAAAGCAGCCCTGTCAGCAGTAGATATATATAGTAGTAGTAGTAGATATATATAGTAGTATATATATATCAATATATATTGATAAGAAAGTGCATTTAGCACTGTGCAAAACAAAAGCACATTTCCATGCATAAACTGTGGATTCTGGTGTCCCTTTGGCCTTGTTTACATTTGTAGGCTTTAATAGTATAGTTTTAACTAGGGAAACTTCAGAGTCACTAACACTCAGGGCTTTCACCAACCTGTCCTTTATACCTGTGCCTGACCTCTTTCTATACTACCGCTGCAATGGACCAGTGAGGAATGAACTGGTAAAAATTACTAATAGATCCTTAATATAGTCCCTGCTGCTAATTTGTGTTTAGTTTGTCTAGGCCGTATAGAGTGAGCCTAGTAGAATCTTACATAAAATATGTGGAAGGTCCTAAAATCCCCTCATACCTGTAATGGCTTGCCTTTCTTTTTTCATCACATCTTTCCATTTCCAAACTTTTATCATTCCTTATTTCTTTTTTCCAAACACACCTGGCTGATGATGAAAGTGCACTGCATTTCATTCCTGATGTTCCTCTGTAGATTCATGAAGATCAGCTATTGCAAAAGAGGGGAAGCTGAGGGAGGATGAATAGAGCCATGCAAGCTATGGGAGATGCAGTGAGGGGAAGAGAAACATGTATGCTGCATCATGTATTTCCTGTATGTCATATATTTCAAAAGGAAGGTTATGTTCTTTGTACTTAGGGGCTTTAGGGGGAAAAATAATATTAATGGGAAAGTTTGTGTTCTTCTGTTTCAGAAACCAGGATAATTTTAGGAACTTTTAGAGAGAGGAAAAAAAAAATAATAATAAATGTATCTTTCCAAGGAGTCTTGCAAATACAAGGTTACTTATTTCACAGTTTCAAAAGAAGGTGACAAATACCTTCTGCTGCAATTAAACACAGAGGTAGTTCTGCCTTTGCAAAGGATAAAACTATCTTGGCAAATACTTGTCTTTCTGTACTTTAATGTTGAACCAAAAATATGTCTTCCTTTAAGTTCAGATTCACTTTGAATATAAGGAAAGATACTTACAGATTCATTAAACTGCTATGGCCTATCAGCAATAAATGCTGGAAGCTTTTGTTTGAATTGAATCTTTTAAAAATCAAAACGAACAAACACAACCAACCAACCAAACCCGCAAACCAACAGTGATCAAGCTCTGATTTGTCTCATAGAGGATCAGACTTAATTTGAAATATAACTAAAATCATTCTATAGATGGAAGTTTTACTGGATGCTTACTAAAAGGCGTCATGTTTGGCATTCAGAGTTCAGTACATTGCATTAGTCTTCTTGCTTACATTTTTACAGGAGTTGCACTATCAAATATATACACACATGCCAAACCAGATACAGAAACACAGCAACATATTAGGTTTAATATCAGGAGCTATGTAGATTAGAAAGTTCCAGTCACCAATACAAGGAAGCAGAGAGATAGAGTACACAGTTTAGTGGAATGAGTTAAGAGTATATTTTAACAAATTAAATAGCTTCATTTATCTAGAATTTATTTTTAGCAGCTCTAATGAACATACATTTTGCAAGGGTTTATGTCACTTTGTGTTTTCACATAATGACAAAGGAGTGATGACAGCAGTAAGAGGGCTTCACCTCCGCTGGAATGGGTGGAACAGGGTACATGTATTTGTGTGCCCTAAATTTGAGATTGTCTACTGCTGTTGTAGCAGTGGTGAAACTCTGCCCTAATGAATAAGTTCTTTAGAAGACTTGGGTAATTTGTTTTCTGACTTGTTCAGGTGACCTTCTGTTGTGCTGCCTTCAATTGCATTTTGCTTTGTTCTTTATGCTTGTAACTAGAATTGCAGTTTGTTAAGACTGTATATCATTATCAGGAGAAGGAGAAAGGAATTAACCAAATATTTCATGGTGAGCAAATAAAGTGAAATTGTCACATGACTGTGGTAATCCTTTCATCAGAAAAAGACAGTTTTGTTAAAATATCTGCTGCAAAAGTGTCTTGAGACTGGATAACTTTGTTTGTTTGTTTGTTTTGGTTTTGTTTGTTTGGGTTTTGGTTTTTTTTTTTTTGTTAACCTCTAACAAACAGCTCTGTGGCTCAGGCACTCTCCTACCGTGTGGACATTTCAAGTCTCAGTTCCTGCTTGCTTTGATTCAGACAAAAAGGCTTTAACCTGAATCTCCAGTGGGTGCTGATTGCCAGGCTACTAGTAATTCATGTGTGAGTAACTCTGGTGATGTTTTCCCTTCTTACTAATTTTTCTTGAAGAAAGCTTTGTTCTGGGCTTTATCCTGAGAAAGTATTTCACGACAGAATCATTATTTTCTGCTTAATTCAGGCTGGAAATCTTTTGCAAAATACATTGCTGTAGTCAGATAAGAAGTGACTGATATTTGTTACCAATGCCAGGACATTATCAGAGAGTGTTTGGTGGTGCAGAATGATGGTAGTTGTAGGAGAGTTGCAGAGCTGGAAACTCAGTTGATGAGGTGAAAAGAGATCACTTCAGAATGCAGGAAAATCTGGTATTTTGTCAGCTGTTTTTGAGTATTTGCTAGGCAGATACTCAAAACAAAAGAGATCACTTCGGTGTCTTAGAAGCATTTTCTGCTAGACAATAGCATAAACTTCATCTCCTTGAGGTTTACTTGCCATATTTTCTCACACTCATATGCACATTTGGAGGTAAATTGGGCTAGCTGAATATCTCTGGCACTCGCACACTAGTGTTACCAGTACACTGTGATAGGGAGTTAGATCAGTATGCAATCTGCTTGTTGGTGTTGAAGGATCTCATAATCTTGTTTCTTCAAGGGACTGCATATCGAGTACAACAGGGAAATAGTTACTTTCCTGGAATGCTGCAGCTGAGTGTCACAGAAGCAGAGGGTCTGTTCCCCTTCAGGTGTGTCTTTCAGGAAAGGTTTAAATATTTCCCTGTGTTTCTTTAGATTTCTAACTTTAACATAGTCATCTTAAGCTCTTTGGAAAGAAGCAGAGTTGCTGAGCACAGGCATTTTCCTGTTCTCTCTAGAAGGAAATAACTTTCTGTTAAGGCCAGCTTTGAAAAAGTTCCTCCTTCACAATGTCTTTTAAAAGGGTTTTAACATTCACTAGTTAAGATGACTCACAACATTTCTCAAAGAGGTCTCATTGCAATCATCTGTAACATCATTGGTTATTTGTTGTGGTCACTTACCATTGAACCAGAATATTTTTCTGGATATGTTGATTCTGCTGAAGTTCAGGAAAAACAAAGTATGTTTTCCATCCAACGAACTGGTGGCCATGGAATTTGTCTAGACTCTAGGGAAGAGATTCACCCAGCTCAATGCAAATCCTTGCTATGTAGACACCAAAGTTGGAGGAACTTCTAGATTCATACTCAGCCTGTCATACAGTTAGTAAAAAACATTTATCTCTAGGGTGTAATTCATGGCATCCTAAAATAGATGGCTTCACAAGCTGTGAAGGAAGCCTAGGAGGACTACATCAGATATATGCTCTATAAATCATAATGACTAGTCGTAGAGTCTACTCTAGAAGTAGGCTATTTCTGGTTCCTGAGATGCTGCATAACAGGTTTGAGGAGAGCTGAACCCCACAATAGTACTGTGGATCCCAAACCCAACCTTTCTGCTTCTTGAAAGCCTCCCAGTCTCCAGTGCCTGGACAGGCAGCAGGCTGCTTAGTGGAGCTGTGAGCCTTGAACCTTTGGGAGGCTTCCTTTGCACTGTAGTGGCAGCTCAGCTTCCCAGAGTCTCCAGCTCTCAGCAAAGCTGAGGAGAAAACCTGATTCTTCTCTCATGGAGAAGGTGGATTTCTACGGAAGGAGGATTGTGTTATGGTGGAATAAGTGTGTTTCGATGTCGGAAATTCCCTAACATTTACCTCCCTTTTTTCCCCTTTTACTTGTACTGATCAAAAAAATTCTGATTAATTTTAACTCTTATCACTAACATTTTTCTTCTTTCAACATGGCTGGAGTACAGATGTTTCTGTGGAAGAAACCTGAAGCATTTACTAATGTTTAGTTATTTAGGAGATTATGAGAACTTCAACATTTTAGATATTTGCTGGTGTCCCAACACTATGTAAGATAATCTTCATTCTAATTTACAGTTTACTCAGCTTTAAATGTCTTGGGAGTTTAAGAAAAGTCTTAGAGCTATTTGCAGTCTACAAGCACTGCCATTAAAATGCTTTGTGACTTTTCAAAGGAGGCAATTCCGCCGAGAAATTATTTATTCTGAACAACATATATCCAGTAGTTAGCATGAATTGTCCAAAATTGAAGAATAGGATAGAATAGAATAGAATAGAATAGAATAGAATAGAATAGAATAGAATAGAATAGAATAGAATAGAATAGAATAGAATAGAATAGAATAGCATAGCAGATTACTTTATTTTGAATTGTTTCGAAACTGTTGGCAAGGGTTTATTTTCCTTTTTATTGTTTGTTTTGTTTGTTTGTTTGTTTTAGTTTTGTTGGTATTGTTTTGGCTTCTTTGTTCCTTTCAGTTACATTCATCACTAGATATTAAAGCACTGGAGAAGGTTTTTACAAGCCATCATTCTGCTACATGGATAGAAAGCTTCTAGTAAGTGATGTCTATTTGTGCTGACATCTGTGTATTTTATTAACAGTGACAAGCCTTTTCCTCTTGCCTTCACTTTCCCCACTTTAAATTCCTCTATTAAAATCCTTCCATTTGCCTCAACAGTGGAATTAATACTGTCTTACACAAATAAACACACTCAATTTAATGTAAAACTCAGGGTAGTAATTGGCCTCTGACATGCTTGTAAATAGCAGTTTCTGTCTATCCAGTTGTTAATTGTGTCTTTTCCAGTCCCATTAAGTCCTTTTGCATAGCATGGTAGGAGTACCTACATCCTGGACTAGGATGCAGTAAGTCTCAATTTTTATTGCCACTTTGGACAAACCGTCCCTCCTCTTTGTGCTTTTGTTTTGCTGTCTGTAAAGTGACAATGATGCTGATCTCCTCAGTTTAGACTCTGCCTGGAAATCTGCAGGCAACAGGGTCTTTTTGCTGTGACTTTGCAATATGAGGCCAGTGCTCATCGTCCTTCAGGAATATGCCCCAGTGCTCTGAACCAGCCCAGTCCACTCCAAAGTGGAACCTGACCCACACTCCTGGCTGAGACCTCTGGGCTTTGCCCATGGGGACATCTTGACCTTCTTCACACTGCAAGTGTTCTGGTGTAACATTATATTCATTAGACTCTACAGAATGTTGTAGTCAACAGGACACATACAAAATCTTGTAGATACTACAGGTTTTTTTAACCTAGGTATAAGCTAGAAGCAGCCTATCTTCAAACTTGAATAATAATTTTGATGAATAACTGTATGGCCTTTAAAATATTTATGTCAAAATATTCAAACTAACCATGTTCTAAAAATAAAAAAATGCCAAGTAGAAATACAGAGACAACTTGTGATGCAGTTTGGGGCAGAAAATGAAAGCTGACTCTGGCTTTTTTTGCATTAGAGTTGGACGTTTGGAGACTTCAAGGAAATTCAATAGAGGACAGTTGTCTTCTCTGAGTGCACGACACTTTCCCAGCAGGAAGAGTGTAGATTCTGCTCTTATGAGAGTTTGAATCCGGTAGTAAGACTGCTTTCTCACTGCCTCTGTGTTTCCAAATGGGGCATATATCTGTGACGAAGTCTTTATGTTTTGAGTCCTTTCTTATATATCAGAACTATTCTGGTGGGTGAAACCAGAAGCTACAGAATTGATCTTCTTAGCTCAGGTGGAAAGGATTTGTCTGCCTCTTCTTTATATGGGATACTTGGTAGGACAGGGCTATTTTTAAAGGTGCTTTTCTTCAAAAGCTTGTTGATTTTAAAATGTAGAACTCAAAGCAACAAAAGAGTCTTCACAGACATGTTAGTTTAACCATGTTGCTGTTGTTGTAGGAAAAAGTAGTGAGCCTGGAAGCCATCTGGTATAAGCTTTTTATTTTCAGATAGGCATATTACAGTTTTTGTTAGTATTATTTTTCCAGTTTTGAAGCAGGTCTTTATTTCAAGTCATCGGTCAATTTAATTTTAAAATTATAAAATTGCACTCATCTTTGTAATGAAATATTTACTTTTTGACTGAATTAAGTATTTAGTTTGTCAGGAAATAAAGGATTTAAACTCTGATGATTTTGTTTGTTTTGGTGTGATTCAATGTTTTGGGTTTTTTTTGTTTTCACACTATGCTGAGTCAATACGGGATTTTGAAGTTAGCGTGCCAGCCTGACGACCAGCCCATGGCCCGAAGGCATCTGCCTGGCCAAGGTCTGCACTGTGGGCATGGGGCTGCACTGATGATCTGGAGCTGGCCCTGGCCTTGGAAAACTCAGACATGGGTTGTGAAGCTAAAGAAAGATGAAACATTCAGTGGAAGGCTGTTGTTAGGACATTATTACAGAGTCAAGTTTGCACCACTTGTTGCAGCTGCTCAGTGATATGGGCTAACAGCATTGCTGTCACTGCAGCATCAACAGAACAGGCAAAAGTTGCTGTTGGATGTCCCAGGGACAAATTTCCTGCTTTTCAATCTCTGATCTTCCAGCTTCAAATAACATATAAGTTCTCGGTATAATAAATGTGCAGAAAACTTAGGAGATGTAAAGAGAGGTTAATATTAATACTCAGAAAAGGCTGTAATACCTGTTGGCTCACATGGTAGCACCTCAGTCTTCACTGGGGTGAACAAGATACCCATGCAGTACAAGCAAACACATCTGGAGAATGAAATTGCTTTTGATGTCTCTTTGAAACATGCTAGTTGAATGTGTATGTTCTGTAAAGCAATTTTCAGGACAAATTTCAAAGTAAAGGGTGGAGTGGAAACCCTGGTGTGAGAAAAGTCAGCAGCTGATAGATGAGGATGCTCAGCAAACCAGTTTAAATTTATTTGTGCTCATATGACTTTATTTTTTTGTATAGGTGGATCTCCTAACACAACATAATAATGAATAAGTGGCTCTCTGGGTCAGACCACAGGTCTAGTCCAAAGAGAATAGTCTGACAGGGACTGGAATTGAGTCTTGGGCAGGAAAGGCTCATCCAAAGGGTAGAGAGAGTTAGTGTCTCCAGGGGGTGAACAGGCCTGAAGAGCACATGATAGATGTTTTGGCTGTATAAGCTCTTGTGTGTAATTAATTCAGTGTATTTTTCACCTGTCCTTCAGAATGAGGGAATACCTAGAGCTGCCTGTTTCTCCCCACTGCTTCTTGAAGGAGTTCAAAATCACTAGCTCAGGGGCAGATGTCCATATCTGGTCAGAAGAATGGCACGTGATATGTCATTGGAAGACACCAATGACAGGTCTGCAATCTACCTCATTTAGTATCTTCACACACATAACTGGGCATCTGTTATAAATTAAGAGATGATGTTAGACTTGACAAGGAATAACACTAGTATCATAGAATCACAGAATGTCCTGAGCTGGAAGGGACCCACAAGGATCATTGAGTCCAACTCCTGTCCCTGAATGTGACAACTGTCACCTGAACAGGTTAAAAAAAGTACAAGTGGTAGCCAGTGTGTAGCCAGTTCTCCATGATGAGAGGGCTGGACTGGAGGCAAAACAGAATAAAGAAGCATATCACAAAATCACTGCAAAAAATGCACTAGATAGGACGAGAGATTCCTTATAAAACTCTTATTTTTATTTCACTTTCAGGTTATATATGCTTAAAAGCTATTTGTTCTGATTTGTGTTCTAATAAAATTGAAACTTAGAGACTTAGAAACTTTTCAGTGTGTTGAGGTATTTTTGAGCAGGTTCCATCAAGGTATGGACCAACTTTGAACTCCTCAAAAACTTCACAGACCTTTGCAATCTTGTGAGACTTCATAGAATACTTTTGGGTTTTTTTGTAGATGAACAACAGGTTTAGTTCATGGTGCCAATGAGAAGCTGGGGTAGTCTCTACTGACTGTGTCTCCACCGTGTCATCAGAAGACTCAGAATTCGAAGATTTACTCCTTTTTTAGTAACTGAGTTGACCTGAAATGTTTCTGCTTCTTTTCTCATGGATGCTATCAGTATAGTTCTGCTTAGTTTTGGGTTAGTAGGTAAATATCTGTACTAAATAGCCTTTCCAAGAGAGCCAGAGTAATCTAGGTGGGATAAATGAGTTTGGTGTTTTCTTTTGTTTGTTTCATAGCTTTTGATCGTTTGTTTCTTTTGTTGGTGTGGTGCATGGGTTTTGTTTTGGTTTGATTTTTTTTTGCCTCTAGAAGCATTAGGTGGCATAAAAGGAGTTTGCCACTTACAGCCTTTTTGGGTTTTTTTTTGCTAGAGTCAGTCTGGAAGCAAGTGCAGTTCCAGAGAAGCAAGGCTATTTGTGCTGAGGTCCTTCAAAAAAGACTTGTTTAGTGACTGCCTGTCACAGTTTTCTGTGATCTGTCCTGTGTTGTTAGTGTCAAAATCTACTGATTTCCTTAAAGCCCAGCTCCTGGGGTAGTGTAACTTCATAACAGTTTGTTTTCTTTCTGTGTATTCCAAGCACAGATGGGGAGAAGAAAAACAAAAATCTTGAAGTTGTTGCCCAAGTTAACCTCATATTCAAAAAAAAGCAGAGAGGACCTCCAGTAGAGAGGCATCGCTTTGTCATACCAGTGACAGAAGAAATAAGTCTGTAATTCTGAATTAGAAATAGCACAGACTGTGTTCTTCAAGTACAGGGGATTATTTTCTTGTCACACTGGATGAAGATCAGTTTCCAAGCTCATTCTCTTAAAATTCCTGAACTGTGTTTAATAACCCAGATTATGAGGCCTTGCAGTCTGTAGGCTGAACAGGAATCTTGTCTTTCTCACAAGAAGGATTTGGGGAAAATGTGATCTCAGAAAACCAAAGCAACCATGCATTGCTTCTCTTTCTGTCTCTCCACCTCACTGCACTCTTGCAAATGAAATACACAAGTGCTTGTGCGTACAGTAGAATAAATTATAGGAAAATGTCTGCTATTTCTCCAGTGGGTCCCTGGTTAAATGGCGTTCCAGAGTAACACTTAGTTACACTGAAAAAATGAAAGAACAACTGAAATATTTAGTATGACTTGCTATTTTCTGGTTCAAGTAGTTCTTAATAATCCACTTCCTATAACTCATGATATTTCTTAGGTATATAATTTGGTTTTGTTTTTTCTTTTTTTTTTAAAAAAAAAAGGACAATAGATCCCTGATTATACTTTATATATATATATTATATATATATATATATTGCCATACTTTCACTTCTGTTACTGTTAGAGATTTTGGAGATTAAACTGAAAATAGCAACCCTTTGTGAAAGAGCAATAGAATGTTATTAGAAATGTTAAATAATTATTAATGGTACTGCATGCATAATAATATTTAAAATTCTATTGTATAGTTTCCATATGAATGAATGCTGGTGCATTCATGCTCTCCTACACAAATAAATATTTTTCTAAATAAATAAGGTATTTTATTCATATCAGTAGTACAAACTTCAGCTTGTCTGATGGGACCTCTGTAATCTTGCTTTATAAAGAAACAATAAATATTGTTCCTAACTAATAAGAAATATGGAAATACATTTATTTCCTTTTCACAGTGGGATTATCCATTTCTCAATCAATTTTCCTTTCATCCTGGCCACATATCTTTGCAGTCCTGTATCTCAGTAATATTACTTGTTCATGAAGAGGACTGAAATGTAATTTGCATTTAACAGTTCTCATTTTCTGCAATTTTATGTCTTTGTAAACAAAACTGTTCAGACAGTGCTGGTGAACTATGTGGTTTGACAATGAGGATTTATGTTAAACCATAAGGATTAGCTAATAATATATAGAAATACCTACTGTTCAACTAAATAAAAACACATGCTGTTCAACTAAGGAAAATTTTGACTTTTTTCCATTTTGAAGGTTGAAAGTCAGTTTACTGATCCATACTTTTCATAGTAAATGCTTTCTGTCAGATATAAAGAAAACAAGTGATTCCTGTGTTTGTTATATCATCAAACACTAAATTAAAATGTAATTAATTTATCAACTTCCTGGTACCTTTTTATTTCCTTTTCAGTGATTATTTTTTTTCAGTATCAAACAGATTTATTTAGTTTTGTTCACAACTTAATGCTTTTATTGTTAATCAGGACTTTATAAGTATGTACGAAATTATTAGCACTGATCAAAAAGAGCAAGTCATGTTTCTATTGGCTTTCTGAAATATATGTTTAAGCCTGCAAAAATCTTAACTTGGTCCACTCAACAGAGCTAACCTAGAAATGACAATTTGTGATTTTTTATAATTTTGTAAAATGTAGTAATGTATCTGTTCATGGTGGTGGCAGTAAAAACTGATACTGCATTGGGGTATGTTTGGAATCTGCTGCACCTGAAACAAGGGAAATCTTTTCTGTTCTTGAGGTATCAAAGAAAACTGAGTGTCTTTTCTCTGCAATGAGTCTGTGACTCATCATACGAAAACAAATCTTATGAGGAGTAGCTGAGGGAACTGGGGCCGTTTAGCCTTGGAGAAAAGGAGGCTGAGGAGAGACCTCATCACTGTCTACAGCTACCTGAAAGGAGGTTGTAGCATGGAGGGTGTTAGTCTCTTGTCCCAAGCAGCAAGAGATAGAACAAGAGGAAATGGTCTCAAGTTGCACCAGGGGAGGTTTAGATTGGATATTAGGAAACATTTCTTCACAGAAGGGGTTGTCAGGCATTGGAACAGGCTGCCCAAGGAAGTGGTGGAGTCACCATCCCTGGAGGTGTTTAAAAGTCTCATAGATTAAGCTCTCAGAGACATGGTTTAGCGCTGGACTTGACAGTGCTAAGTTAACAGTTGGACCTGATGATTTTCAAGGTCCGTTCCAACCTAAATGATTCTGTGATTTTATGATTCTATATATTACAATTCCAAGTTGTCACTTCATAAGTAGGTAAAATCTCCTTTGTCCAAGTGCATGGGCAGTGTGATTCATCTGTGCCTCTACTTTTGAGGCTAGTCGGTAGGCAAAAATTAAAAACTTGAAAGTAATGCAAATGGCTTCTTTCAATATTTTGTGCCATTGGCAAGAAGGTAAAAGTAAATATAATACACTATGTTCTTGAGGTGCACATTTCAGAAGTGATGCTGTTGCATATCTAAACAGAGGGAATATACTACTTGATTTTGTGGGCTTTTATATATTGTGGCAAGAATTAAATGAAGTTAATAACAAGTTAAGGACCCCTGCCACTTGGTATTATGAATGCTTCCTGTATGTAACAATAGAAGATGCAGTGTGGTTTAGAATTTAATACTTAGCATTGCAAATTATCCTGCTATCCTTTCTCCATTGAGCATTGCCATGATAGTTTGAAATACTTTTAAAATTGATTGTTTAGCTGCTTTCCAAATTTAATTCTAAGATGGTTTGTGAAAGAAATAGAAGCTGACTTCAAATATCCCATTGTTTTGTGATGCAGAATGCAAGGAGACAAATAGTCAAGACTAAAATAAACTTAATGCTTAAACATTTAGTTCTAAAAATATGAATTATCTAGGAAAGGAAGAATCAAATTACATCTTTGGTAAGTTAGGTATTATGTGAGGTATATTCAGCTGAATTTGGAAAGCACATCAATGCCCATCCTTTTGTGCTTTCAACATTCAGTGACATGTTCAGAGAAATCTTATTCTTAAAACACATTTATTTACTGATTCAAAGGGCAATGCTTCAGTCAGATTTTGAATCAGTAAATAAATGTGTTTTAAGAATGATTGAAGTTAAATGGTAATAATGTGGTTCCTTGACATTTTTTGAATGTGACTAAAATGAAGTTTTGTCTTTCACAGGGCTTTTTTATGGGAAGTTAACACAGTGGAGATTATTGGAAAAGTGAGGACACTGAAATTACTTAACCCTGGGATGTATTGTTAAATGTCATTGTTTTAAAGAGAAATGCTAAGCAGTGTTAAGCAATATTTTGTATGTTGTTTTACTGTTAGAATTCAGAAGCAAGAAAATACCAGGTGGAACTAAGAGGTTCAGGTATAGGAAGGAGTCCTAAACAAAATTCTAGAAAATATTTTTATCTAAGTCAAGAAGGCTCAGTAACACAGTTCAATTTTTAGGCCTATGTGAAGTGAAAAGAACAAATAAAAACTGGAATAGTAAGACTGCTGTAACACGGAACTTTGGACAATAGAATTTTTAGCGTTTTGAATTAAACTTTGAGAAAGTTAATATAGTTGCAAAGATGATTTTTGTGTGTCGGTAAAAGATGATGCTTTTCAGATAACAGTTAAATGCATTAAACTCTGACTAGTGCTGTCAAAGTAAGCCTGGAAATAGAGACCAGCTTCTTAATTTTCCTATATATAACATCAGCTATTTTATAGATTTAGAAATTAGAGATCATTTAATTTTAGCACATTGGAAGGAACATGGGTCAATAGTAGAAGCCATTAATTAGGGGGAAATCTCCCAACTCATCTGTGTGTTGCAAGATCAGAAATATCAGAGATGTACAATATATTCTAGTAGGAACAGATATGCAAATTATTAAATGAAGTTACTAAAATTGAACAACCATATCCTTGTAGAATTGTGGTTTTGAAAAATGTATTTTCTTAACAACTTAAGCCTCTCCCCTTTACAACAAATACCCTCCAAAAATAATATGACTGGCAAGGGAGACAAGTCTATTATATCCAATCATCTTGTGAATCTGAACAGATATAAATTACCCTAGCTAGAAGCCAAGTTGCTGTAATTCTATTGATGATCAAATTTGTTCAAGTAAAACCACGTAGCGAAAAGCAAACCTCATGTAGTTTGAAATGTATTGTAAAACCTAGAGACAAAATGTCAGTGCACACAAATGGAAGGGAGCACATTTTGCAGTTACCATAAAAACATTTCCAATACAAAGGCAAGGATGCCATCACAAAGGGTACGGTGCTGTGCTTTCAAGAAAAGCAACCATTTTGCAGAACTCTGACCCTCTTTCATAGTTTACCAAGAAATTTCATAAACGCTGTGAATGTGCCGATGACAATGGCAGCGCAGGAACGTAGGAGGACTCTGTGTCTCTTGAATGTGCTCTCAAAGTGAGATTCTGCGGGAGAGGAGCTTGTGATGTGAGGTGTGAACGGACAAAAAGTAGAGTTAAAAATAAACGCCGAAGTTTAGTGCCCTGTAATCATGGTGAGGACAGAAAAATAAGTGAGCACAGAGAAATAGGCTCTCAAAGCCACCACGCTTCAGAATAAGTACTGTTATTACTTATGAGAACAGGGAATAATGGTAGCTATTGCTTTTCTGAGTTCACATTATATCCTTTTCCCCTCTGTCTGAACACAGCAAAACTTTCTTTTAAAAATACTTTCCTTTCAAGCTTTTAATTAATTTTAGTTTTCTGGGGCCTATGATGAGATATTGAAAATATTTATATTAAAATCAGAGTGCACTAGCATATAAATGTCCATATTTTATCACTTTCTATTAAAGAGGAGAGAAAATAAAGCCAACACAATCACAAACTTTGAAACACTGAGACACCAGGTGACAGAGAAGTCAAAATAATAAAGAAGTTAGGAATGTATAAAGCTTTTGAATGCAAGAGTTACATCATAACAGCTGAAGTGGTTAATAATGAAGGAACATTATGGTTTTAGATGCTTATTTAGGATTTCATCACCTCTAAATAAAGTACAAAATTCTGCATTTGGAATTCCCCATTGGCTTCGCAGTTGTTTTAGGCAACTTGCTTTTGTGGTTGTGTAATACACGTATCAGAGGATCCTGCACTTTTACGTACTGGAATGATGATGCAAAACTTGCCAAAAACAAGGCAAAAGGAGTGTGATGGGTTCATCTGTACCAACTGTACCTCTTAGAGTACTGTTGCAATTAAACATATGCAGTGTGCTGGAGAAGAAGACAACTTTTGGAAACTGGGAAAAGTGGTAACAGGAACTGAAATACTTGAACAGCAAATCCAAAAAGGAAATGTCATTTTACATGGGATTTAGTCGTTCCTTCTAGAGCTGAATTGCGTAGTGGAAAATGTTTCTAAAATACTAAGTAGTGGTGTCACATGTTTAAAGTTATGAATGCTATCCTGACATAAATCTGAAGTATCAATGGGCTTCTGTGCAGAAGACAGTGAAGGGCTGGAGGCTGCCTTGAGCTGTGGTCTGGGTGATGGGCTCTAATCCCACTTGTGGTGGGTTGGGAGCTGATTATTATACAAAGCAGAGTGGCTTCAGCTGGAGATACTGCAATAATCCCAGTCCAAAACTCCACATAACACTATTGTCAGGGTAGTCTTGTGTAAGAAGTCAGGCAAAGTGGCCTTTCACACGTCCCAGGCCTTATGAACTAACTGGGAGACGGGTCTGGAGTGGGTAAGACACTCTGTTTTGGGGGCTATTTTGCTTCTCAGCTTCACAAGAAATGCAGGGGTTGCAGGTTTGTGGGGGTTTGACTTTTTGTAATCCTAATACGGGTTATAAATGTTTTTGATATTTCAAATAAAGTTTATTAGATGAGAAATAAGATTCCTAAAAAATGCTGATCATAACAACAGTGAGCAAGAACTGACAGTCAAGTCATGGTGACTTAAAAAAGAAAAGGTGACTGATTTATTCTGGACGAGCATGAGTCGTATGTTTAGGATTGAAATATCCAAAAGCAAAAACTGCATGAAGGAAATGCAAGGAATGAAGGGCAAGTAAACATGAAGGATCTGGAGTTACCTGTTGTTAGCATGAGTTTGATACTATGCTATCTGAGCAGAATGTACCTCTAAATCCTGACTTCCATTTAGTTGCTGAGCAACTTATTTTGTGACAGAATGGTAATTGACTGGATAGTGCAGTTTATTCTCCATGAGAATGTGAGTTGATATGAGACTAACCCACCATTAAGCATTTGCTTGTCAGCTCAAACAGGCTTTTATTTAGTAAGCAAATAATGACAGGCAAAGTAGCCCTCCTACAGTAAAAACTAAAAATTAAAACTCCAGTGGTTGCTAAAGGATTCATTTTTCATTATGTCAAAATACAATGGGTACACTCACTATTGTTCTTTCAGCATTGGAAATTCATCTATGTCTGAAGACAAAGGTAAAATCCTTAACCCCCCTATTGAATGAGTTTTTCCCCTTGTTTATTTTAAACCTATAATATTTCTAAAGAGATCTGTTCTGGCAGCCTGTGCAGGTGGGGAAGGAGATGCTAAAACCATTTTGTTTGTGAACAGAAAATATTTTAAATTTGTAACATAAAGTGTCATAGTTGTCCTAAAGCAAGACCTGCATGTAGCCTGTCATGAGTTAATGCCAAAGCCTTTTTTGTAGCCGCTATTCGTGGGAGAAGAGAAGACATCTTAATTAAACTCTGCCTTTGTTGAGGACATCAGAAAAGCTACTGACAGAGTGTGTATGCCAACTGCAATCATGCATCCTGCTATCGCCACTGACAAGGAAAAAAAACAATAAAAGCAGCTGCAAGTGGCTGCTGTCACACAGGTTGCTGTGGATAAGAGGCTTGAGAAATGTTGCTTCATCCATTCAATACAGCCTCTTTTAATATTCAGTGACAACCTTTAATAAGAAATCAGAGTAGTTCTTCCCATGGTGGGGCGTTGCAGACTTGTCATGCTGAACTATTCAACACCACAAGTCAAGGTGCAAAATAACGTCAATAAAAATCATTATAAGATGTTGAAGTGATCTTTGATTTTGATCCATGGTGAAGTTTGCTTGTTTGTCGGGTTTTTTTGTTTTTCTTTTTTCTCCCTGAAGTCAAAGTGTTTAAAATTAAATAGAAACAGTATTTTTCACATAACCACCTCCCTTTGACAGCTAAGACTTTAAAAGAACTAGTAGCAAAATATCTATCATAAAATCATGAGCGCTGGGAACTCTTTGGTGAGGTCATCTACTCTCTGTCCATTTGTGGTTTATTATTTTGCTGTATTCTCTTGCCATTCCCTTTTTCTTTCATGTGGGAAGAAAAAGGTGTGTGTGGGGTGTAAAGGCTGAGGGTAATTGTTGGTCTACCTGTATCATTGCAATGGGAGGTATAAAACATATTGTATCCAAGGCTCTTGTGGACAGGCAGCATCAGTCTTCTGCTGGTGTTCCTGGGCATTGCTGGTTGCTCCTGTGTGTGATAAAGAAGGATTTGAGAAACTTGTTTGTAAAACATCTGAAGCTGAGACTGTTCCTGTGATATTATTAAGTAACAATGAGTAGATAAAACACTAGTAATACAGGGACTAGAGGATTTCTCTTTTCTGCTTGCTCCCTAAGTGTCTCAAAAAGGACCTGAAGGAGTCATTTATCTTTCTGCAAGGAGAAGAGATAAATTCATTGCCTGACAGGATTGTCTGCTTCATTGTGGAGATCTTTACCTTGAGGCTGTATGGAGTAGTCTTTTTGACTGTTGCATATTGTGACTTGCATTGGGATTGAGTCATTTCATGCAACTCCATCACTAAATCTGGATTGTTTTTTGGCTAAGATCAATGAAATATCATGTCTCATTGTCCAATTCCCCCAGTTTTTTGAGCTCTGTTCAGCTAAAACATTTTGTTGTTATTTACTTTGATTTGTAGATCTGAAGTGCTATGGTATAAATATTACAATTGATAACTAGCAAAAAGTGCATTATTAAATTACTTGTCAGATATAAAAGTTTTAATCTTGCTATGGGCAGGTAGGAACTTAAAGCAGAAAAGATGTTCTTAGGAGGGTGGGTAAAAAGTTTTCTAATAATACACAGGAAAAAAAAAAGAAAAAGGAAGTTTCAGTTGCTACAATTCATGGGAAGAAAAAGACTTTTTGACATTTATTGATCTACAGAGATCTACTTTACACAAAGTATTGTTTAATATCACATTATTAGGAGTAAATTCCAGGATTAAATGAAACATTCAAGGGAAAGAGCCATGTTCTGGGACAATATTGTTCAGTTCTCTGACAAATGAAACCATTAAAACTGTATAGAAGTGAGATATAACACATGACTAAGACCCTCTGGTCTCATGCTGTAATAGTTACTACTTTGCTGTGTTTGAACTTGAGTAAACAAATAAATGGGTGATCCATATCCTGTCTCAACACACACAGCCTGAAACACTAGCTGAAATGCATAGCTATCCACAGAATTATTTTCATTCAGATATAGTTTTGAATAGGTGGTAAAGCAGGGTTAACTTTAAATAACGCTTTTAGTGGAAACATAGACAAATGATGGTGCAATTTCTTGTTAAGAAGTAGATTTTATTTGTGAATTTAGGAAAATTGAAATAACAAGTATGAAGAACAACTTTGAAAGTCACTTCTACATTTCACATTTTTCCCTTGAAGTAGTAGCTGGTGATAGTGAGTTGACTGTACTTTACCTTCCTATGACACTTTCTTGAGCTAGAAGTGATAATAATCATTTGTTCATGATTCTTTGGGTGTAGAAACTGTTTTTCAAAATACTGATATTTTTTCTCTAAATACTTTTTAAAGCTCTACTTTTAATAATACTTGGTGGGGTTTTTTTGTTTTGTTTTTAATAAATTATTTTAATATGTGTAAAGCAAGTCTGTTTAAAATTGTCAGTTTGGAAGTGCACATTGAAAACATGAGTTGATAGGAATAGTGCCTAAGAGGAACTCACTTTTAAATCATGAGAATACTTTTGAGTTGCCTGATGAAGTTGATTGAGACAGTACATTCAAAGAACATACAGTTTATTCTGTTTATGAATTTAAAAAATATTTGTTGCTGAATATTCTTATATATAGACAGAGAAAATTTTGCTAATGTAAAAATTCACAGAAAAAAACTCCAGTTAAAAGAAAAACGTCGCAATGTACTTACATGTTGATCATCAAATGTTTATTTATCTCCATGTCTCAAAAGTCTTACAGTGTTAATATTTATAGTAACAGTTTTTATTATATTTACAGTTTAATCTTATGGTTTTAATATAGATGGGTTTATTGATTAATATGACTTAGTAATTTAGATATTCGAGAAAAACTTTTCATAATAATTCCATGGAACTGACCCTCTATAGAAGACTTCAGAGCATTCCATTCACAGGCAGGTTTTTTTTTATTAGTGTTTATTTTCACCTCCCCTTAGGATACTGTAAGTAACTCAGCATGATTGATTGTGAGAGCAATTATACATGAATTCAAGGAGGATTTTATATTGTGGCCACAGGGTTGCATGGAAATCATTTATGTCTTCCTTAGAAGTTCACCAGTTCCTTTTATTACATATCTAACTCGAAGTTTTTATGATCTTAATTCATTATTGCAGAGCTAAGCTTGATACAACATAGATGCTTTTAATGCCAGCATCCCCAGAAGTTTATGTAGTGGCTGCCTGGAGCTGGGCCTAATAGTTGATGTTTAACAATATTAATACCAATATCACACAGAGGTAGTGCTGTTGATATTTTTTAAGATGGATTGTCCGCTTCCTCAGCACTGAGCCAGTTCTGCAGCAGCTTAATTTGTGATTTGCTAAGGCACCATCCTTGAGATGAATCATAAAGTTGTGGCTTAGCAGGCCCTGCCCAACTCCTGGCAATTTTCATAAATGCAGAGTATTAAACAGAGGACCTTAACTGTTCAGCTACCTGAATTTC
Source organism: Streptopelia decaocto (assembly GCF_964273445.1). Lineage (NCBI taxonomy): Eukaryota > Metazoa > Chordata > Aves > Columbiformes > Columbidae > Streptopelia > Streptopelia decaocto. The sequence continues at coordinate 155,304,284 of NC_138663.1, forward strand.
CCATATACTTTTAGCTTCCTAAGGTTTTTTTTGGGTATTTTCCTCTGTTGAGGGAGGTATGTCTTTCCCTGACTGTGGATGTTATACCCTGGGGGGTGGGGGAGGACAGGTGAATTGTATCTCTTTCTAGATTGGTAAAATACTTTGGGAACTCTTCATGTGGGATTGATACAAAATATTACACCAGAGAGTGAAAGGAGATAGACCTTTTCCTCCAAGTGTCCTTAAAAGTTATGTAAAGTATAGTAAGTTACTAACATGTATGAAATGAGTAGGGTTTTTTAGAAGTTTTGTTAGTTTCTGTAAGGCTCTTTACTTGTTGCTGAAGTCTAGAATATTTTGCAGGGCTTAATCTGGTTTAAATCTTACAACTATGGGTATTTGGGATGTTCTTTTTTTCTGTGCTTTACCTGTGTCAATTGTAATGAAGGATGTTGGAAGCAGAGAACAGGACATGTAACTGGCCTAATAATACTCTGTGGTGAGATTTTACTCCATTAGGACCCATCCTGTCATAGTACTTACTTTTAAGACAGCAATGCTACTTCACCAAACTTCCTCCTACAGTGAGAGAAGTAGGGATAACTCTTGGAAAAAGTTTTGAGGCTAGTGACAAAATATGTTTGTCTTTCAGATCCCCAGCTCAAGGGTATAGTGACCAGGTTATATTGCAGGCAAGGCTACTACTTGCAAATGCACCCCGATGGAAGTCTCGATGGAACCAAGGATGACAGCAGTAATTCTAGTAAGTGACTGCCCCAGGGGAATGTCTTAATTGCACACGCAGATTGCATCGCGCAGACACAGTGTTAATGCCTTTCGAGGGTTTCTGAATGTGTTTGGTTGAAAGGAGGAGGGTTCTGTCTATTTGAAGCCTAATGACCGCCAGCACGGCTCATGCAGGACGTTGGCCTAAATGTATTCCCTCTTGAAGGGGAAGGCGTAAGTGCCAATGGACCTCAGGGGTGAGATATTTAGGCCAATGGTTGTCTTCTGGTAATTTTATAAAAATGGTAAAAGTATATTAATTTTTTTTTATAAAAGCTATTTATTTAACATAAAATTTCTAATATTAAAATTAAAAAAAAAATAGGTAGAAAAAAAAAATTCCTTGAAAAATCTGATCATATAGGCCCTGATTCAGCAAAGCAAATAAGTGTATGTCTAACTGTCAAAGTCCTGCTTAAAACACATGCTAAAATACCTTGCTGAATTGGGGCTAAAGATCCTACAGTCCCTATACCAGCAAGAGTTCCAATGATTTTAAGAGAATCTCTGCCAGTGTAGGGACTGCAACAGTGGCAGTTTTCAAAAATACTTCAAATAAAAGTGGTCTTGAAAGGCTGTGTGGGTCGCTGCTTTGGTGTTCTTTTCCTATAATACTGCCACATATTTTCATTCAATGAGCATATATATGTTCAATAACCTCAGCTGCAAATGTTAACTAAGCAAACCTATTCTCACTGTAGAGAGAGATGATTTTTAATTTTCTGTTTAGCAGAGAACATTTATGGTTTGTTTATTTTAATGATAATGACATATTTAAGTGATGTATTTCTGTGTGATCCTGAGGTCTATTCTAAGCATTTTTAATACAAAAGACTTATTATTACGCATATATAAATGAGCCTTTAGTTTTCTCAACAGTGTTGAAAATAGGTTATAGAAATTAAGGGATTTGAGGTTTCTGCTTTACTTTGGTTAGGTCCCTGTTTTATCTCTTAATGCATGACTATATTTTTTAACACATTTCATCAACAGATAACATGGTCATCTTTTATTGTTCTTTTTTTTTTAGAATGGAGAGAAAAAAATTATTAATCTATTTTGATGTGTATTTCTCTGCTTGTTTTCAAAGTGTTTTTCTTCTTCCCCCATTCCTTGTTTCTTTCCTTCCCTCAGTGTGTCCATCTCTCATGCCCACTTCTGTACTGGACTAGATACTAACACCTTGTACAGACAAGATTGTTATTGCTTTTTATAGAAGCTTTGCCAATATGAAGTCCAAGAAATGTGTCTTAGCGTGCAAGTGTAAATCTCTCTCACCTCTCCTCCTCTCTCTGCCCATGTGTCTCTTATTTTCAGCTTCAGTGAGGAAGTGTGTATGACTGCAACAATTTTGGAATGTTTTAATGTTATTTCTGGGGTTGTTTTGCTTGTTTTGTTGTTGTTGGTTGGTTGGTTTGTTTGTATGTTTTAATCTTAGAACTCTATGGATTTTGAATCTGCAAAACTAGACTATAGGGCCTTATTTTCCCCTTATTTTCCTCTTTTTGCTGTTGTCAGCTTTATATTTTTTTAATTTTCCTGCTTACTATGCCATTTTCCCTTTTTCTCCCTTCTTCCCTGCCTTTCTGGATTTCCATCTGTCTACCCATCTCTCTTATTCCTGTTGCTCCAAAATGCAGAATAAATATTCAATATTATAAATGTTTTGAAATGTAGAACTTGTCCAAGCTCAACCAAATACCAGATAGCAGTATTGCATTTTTTGGATAAATATTGTTAGATAATGTTATGGTTTATTTCAACATGATTTTTAGGCTAAAATGAGTTCTTGCCATAAAGGGGTTTTTCTTTAACTGGTGTGATTCACTATTTGTTTGTTCACTTGTCCAATTTTACAATATTGTTTAGTAAAGACAGTTTAGACCATAAAGATATAAAATTAATGTGTGTGCCAGGAAAGCATAAAATCTCCACCTTAAATTTTGCTAGTGTATATGTATCGACACTATATTAAGAGATGAAAAGATTGAACCATTTGGTATATTCATGAATATATGAATATGAGTCTATTTCTTTTGTTCTGTCAGTGTATCTACTCAGTTCTTTTCCCTTTCCACTCTGTTTCTTTTCATTTCCTGATGAACTTTTTGTTTCCTATTGCTTTTCTTTATTGCAACATATTTTGTTTTTCCTTTTCTCCTTTACTTTAAAACAATAATTTTCTCATGGATAGAATTCTGAGTACTTTGATCTTTTATTCTGTGAGCTCCTTATCATGATAATTTCTGTCTGAGGCTTACCCGTAAATAAGTTTTTGCAGCTGTCAGAGGGGGAAAATTCTGCTTCTGACCACGGAGCTTCCAGGCTGCCTATTTAAGGTGCCCAGTGGCTGAAGGGATGGATATATATTAGCTGTCAATAGAACAGATACACTTACCTGGACAGTGAGGATGACTTCCATTTGAAGTGTGTTTCATAAAAATGGAGGAAATGCAGACTGCCAAAGGGCGTGCATCTCTGCCAGCGTTCCAGCTGTTTCTCCACTATTCACTGTCCCTGAAACCTGTGAGTGTCCTCCTCATGCACTGACCATCTGAGTAGCCGGGTGTTGGAGAAGCCAGAGTGAGCATGTAGCAAAGGACAGAAAAGAGGTTTCATTTGTGTCTCCAGCAAGGAAACTATTTGAAGCTTAGTTATGCTGGTACTTTTGTGTGGTTGCAATTTATTCTGTGTCAAGCAGTTAGAGGAGTGTTTGAAGTCAAAATTCCCTCAAAATGCAGGTATAATTTTGTACTCATATGTGTGTCAATGAACATGTTACACACTATTGAAGTTACAGTGTTACAGAAAGGTGGTACAAATCAAGACTAAGATGTGGCCTGTTCAAATTGAGTCGTTCTGTTCACACCCATTTTTTGTCTTTGAAGTTAATCTGTAGTCTCTTTAATGTGACTTCTTGCTTTTATCTGAAGTCAAAATAAGTTTTACCAGTAGTTTGGGTCAGCTGCTATTGTGCAAGACGTTGTCCTGGCTTGCCTTCAGTTGAGTGAAGACTAGAGTCTGCAGAGAGAGATGGCAAGATTTTTAATGTATTGTTGTGCACAAACCCTTGAATGAAAAAGGAAGAAAGATGTGACTGCTTGTAATTGCATCCCTGAACGTACATTCATCCGCTCATGTTGGTGGCCATGCTATTAGAATCCAACCTAAATAGACTGATAGATTTCAGTTCATTGTTGTAATTTCTTTTTCTATCTTTTCTTAGTCAGTGATGTTTTGTGACAGAGTATGACTTAATGCACCTATTGGTTAATGGTGCTGAATTTCCATAAATCACATCACCAGACTAAGGTGCTTAGCTTAAACCATCTTGTATGTACAGTGTATTTTTTTGCCAAACTTTCAATGACATGTGGAAAGATGTTTTATTACATTGTTCTTCTTCTTTTAGCTGGTTTTCTCTTTTTCCTTCCTCTAATGCCTTACAGTTTCTGGTTTGTTTTTGTAGCTTGCTCATAGTGAAAGCAGGAATGACTGTAGTTAAAGCTGTAGGCTTGGTTACTGAGGTCCTGCTCAGTGTAGTTGTCCCTCTCCAGCTCAAATGTTCCTGGATTTACTTATTTACAGCAGTTTTCAGCATTATTTGATGTGAATGGAACTTGCCTCAGTGTTGTCCATGGGCCTCATCACTATGAATTAGGAAAAACAAGCTACTGCACAGAAACTATAAAGAAATAGAAGAGATTTCCATGTTGTGCTTGTAGTAACAAGCCTTACATTCCCCTTCTGTCCTCCTCCCCACCCAAAACGACTAATTTTCAGGCTTTGGTCTGTCTTCAGACTTTTGGCTCATGAATGCAGGGTAGGTTTAGTCAGAAGACTAATCAATTTGGAAAAGAGGCAATTCTGATTGTAGCCTTACTTCATAAACCAATAAATGCCAAAGTTAACATTACCCAAGCAAGTTCGATTTGGCTGTGCAATGCACATCTCTAGCTTAATTATGCAGCATCACGCTTTACTTCCTTCCTGGCACTTGATACCTGGTGGAGTTGCTGTTCAAGAAACCATGCAACCATTTAACATTCCTTTATTTTAATATTTTAATGTATGCTCCTAATGTTCTCTTTATATCTTCCGAGTTGAATATAGAATTATTAGCTTTTTAATGTCTTTCTAAAGTACCTACCACTATCATATTTTGGTTTGAAGATATTAATAAAATAATCTTCACAGTGCCCTTGTAAGGTAAAGGAGATAATTAGACAGAAATAAAGCACATGAAGATCAAAAAACTACACCTGCAATGCTGTTAAATTTGGATTACTGAATGTTAAATTTGGATTACAGAACTGAAATACTTGCAGTCGAATTTTTGCACTGGTTTTTATTGCAGTTTGTCTTCAAAGAATTACACAGGCATTTAGTCATCTATTTACATCACCTTTGGGAGTCAGATAAGCCTGTTTCTCCCATCAGTATAATCTTAAGTAGTGTGACAGGATCAATGGAGGCCATGTTCAGCCACACTAAAAAGTACATTTTAATTAAGTCTCGTGTAACATCAGGCAGGTAGAATGGGTTTGCTTTGTAAGAAATGGGTGGATGGATCTCTGAATACCAACCTCCCTGTACTCATTGCCAATCTAAAAGATCTTCTGATGGAGTCATCATTTTTGCCTGTAGGCCTGCAGATGGAAATAAATTAAATAGTTGCCTCGATCTGATTGCAGATTTTGTGCTGTGGGAACTTTTGTCAGCTGACACCAGGGCAGTGCACAGGCAGAACAGACATCAAGTTTATAAGCCTTAAGCAATTGGTCTCTAGCAAGCTTCTTGAGAAAAACAGTGATCTGTAATGGCAATTTTCTTGTAGCTGCAAGTTAGTCATACCTAAATAGACTTTCACAAGGATAGGAAAATATCTGATTTCAGGCATTTCAGATTTCAAGTTAATAGACTGTGATGGTATTACATTAAAAAAAAAAAAAAAAAAAAAAAAGGAAAAAGAAATGTTGTGGCTTTGTGTTTTGCTCAAGGAAGGAGTTATTACTTATCAAAAATTGAACTTTAACTTTGGCTAAAACTTTTGGAGGATTACAATCCAACTCCCATTTGTTCCTGCAAATCCCCTCCATGACACCTAAAACAATAACTTTTTCATGCCAATTCTTCCTGTTAAGTGCCTCCCACCCCCATTTTCTGATCTTTTGTGTGATGGGAGTAGGCTTTCAGGCTTAGGAGAAAGAAGATAAACCAATTGCTTTGCAGTCATGGTTTAGCCAGCACGCAATGCAGCGCGAAGGGAGCGTGCACAGGCTCAGTGCTGACAAGGAGAAAGGGTTTTACTCACAACGGTTTTGCCTATTGGGTCACTTGATTTGCCTCATGTTCCCACGTCTTATTTACAGTTGGATTTGCCAGGTTTTATACTTAAGTGGACAGCATGGGAGCACTGAACACCAGGCAAAATTGTATTTCCTGGGCTGCTCTAGGGTGCTCCATCTCTCAACTCATCTGTGGACTCACTGGGCTGGATTTAGGTACATAAAGATGCTCAGGGACCTCTCTGCCCACTTGGTTTTGGATCAGTGTCTTAAAGATAGAGGGAATCTGGAAGCATGGTTCTTTTTCACATGCCCCTCGAGTACAGGCATAGCTTTGGCTGTGCACTCCTGAAATGTCAGAAAACTCTGAAAGGCTTTCTGCTTTTCTCAAGGCAGGTTCTTGCTAGAGTGTGGGATAGGACAGGTGACACCTAGCAAGGTTTGAAATGTGCAACTGGGCACAGAAGTCTTGCTCAGTGGAGTACTGCACAGCCAGCTTTGGAAAAATTGCATTTCCTTTGTCCAGCTTCAGAACACATAAAAACCACATGCAGTGCCTTACTGGTGCATGTTTTGCTGACCTCAATATGAAGCACATTGCTGAACATTTATCAATCAATAACTGAGCGTAGACTGGCCTCCCTAGTTGCACTCAACTTTGGAAGATTTTTGTGGAAGTTACTGAATATTCTGTATGTGCAGAATTACAGCATTTCAGATCACACTCTAAAATTTTATGATCTTAGACTAATTACAGGAGCTCTGACAATCTCCAATTAAAACTTAGTGGCAGTAAAATACGCTTTCTAAATTCACCAGCAACTATAAGCTGCTCTAGTAATTTTATAGGTTGAATAAAACACTGCCATGTTACAAGCCCCTAATTCTTTTTCAGTTTAGGTTGTTGTTTTTTTTTTTTTTTCCTATATTTGCTGCTTTATTTTTATTGGTAATAGAGTGAATGATATCTATGTTCCAGAAATTTTGACCAAACCACTATGATTTGGAGTTTTCATTAACAGTTTTCCATGGCTGAATTTTCTTTTGTGTTCACTTCTTTTCTTTATACAAGTATTGTTTGTTTTTCCTTCCCAGTGTCTTCTCAATTTCCTTCCCAGTGTCTTCTGCCCTCCCTCCAGCAGGGTGTTCATATCCAGTTTTCCTCCTGGAATTTCTTCTAGAAGAAAAAACACTTAACTGCCATTTGAAACAGAGTTTTGCTATGACAGTCTCCCCCTCTACCACCCACAATAGTGGTTTTGCTGGATTTCACTTGAGGTTAATGGCTGACTTTTTTTTTTTTTAAAACTTTCGAATTATAGTGCACATTTGAAAGCCCTCAAGTCATGCAGTGCTTCTCCTATATACTCTTGGGATATCTTGTCCATGAGTGCGATATTTCACTGATTTACACTTATCTTGTATAGATTAGAGACGGAACCTTGTCTGTACCCACTGTTTTTCTAGTGAATAGCCCAGTAAGATTCTAGCATGATGGAGACTTTTGGAAACCACAGAAATGAAAATGCTATATATTTGTGCTAATTCTTGTCTGATGTAGTTTCTTCTATTCTAACTTGTAAGCCCATACATTTGTTTTCTGTTCTTCCAGAGCTCTTTTGAATTTATTTTTCTTTCTACAGCTGTAGGAAATGCTCTGCTACAACAATTCCCAGCTTTATATTGACTTTGTATGTTCCTAAAAAGACCTTATGTTACATATTCTTTTTCTGCATTACAGTGTTGAAGGAAAGGTTTGTTTGGGTTTTTTTCCATACACTTCTGTCTTGAAGCTGTAGTAGTCAACCTATTTTTTTTTCTCAGTTGTAAAGATTTTATCACCTTCATCATTCATTATCTGTGGCTTTGTGTCTTTTGACCAACCAGAAGTTTTCACACTTTGAGAAGATGTATTTATCCACTGCAATTACATTACCTTTCTTCTCTTGATTTGGACTTTACCCCTGGCATCCTGATTACACATAAACTCATAGGGCACACATCCTGATCACACCTGTGAACGTACTTCCTAAATTTTGAGGAACTCACTGTAGGTGTTACTGTGTTCCTGAGACTTGGCTTGGTGGAACCATAGTTCTCCATGCACATATCAAATACCCAAGCTGCGCTTTTGGTTTTCATCCAAGGACCTGTGAATCCTTCAATCATCCACAGTGGAAATACACTTAGCATGAACTCTAGCTCATCCAGGTCTTTTATTCCAAGACCACCTGATGTGTGCTTTGCATCTGATTTCCTAGTATGAGTCAGTAAACTTAGTATAGGTGTGTGCTGGCATAATTTTAGAAGAAGAACAGATCTGTGTCTCCTACTTATATCATATTTTCTTTTGTTGTTCTGCTGTCAGGCTGGTAAACTCCCACTCTTCACACTGGTCTTTTTCAGACACTAATCAAAGCTGTGGCTGTTTTTATTATTACAAATGTATATACCAGTACTAGGGTATCTATCTGCTATTATCTGTTTTTGTTTGTTTGTTTCCCAGAATTTCAGTCTTTAAATATATTCTATATTCAGCTTAATAGGGTTTATGTACATTTAGAGTCAAGCACATATTTTGGTGCTTTTCTGAACTAGGATAAACCTCTGCCATTACCTGAGGCCTGTGTATTACTTCTTGTATCAAATATATCATTCACAAAAGCAAATATATATATATAATTTTAAATCACAGACCCCTTGAAAGCAAGCTTTAGTCAGAGCACATCTTAATCCAAAACCAAAAAAATGCCTAAGAAAATAAAAAGCTGCTTGTCAGAATCAGAGCACTATGTCTTCTCTAGAATGTCTCATGAATATTACCATTATGACCAGTCTACATTGATGTAGGAACTGTTGAGCTCTTTCTTTTCAGATTGCCTGAGATACTCATGTCTGCAGTGCTGCATAAATGATTACAGTCCAGTCTCCTGTGCTTTGTGTTTGCTAGTTAGCACTTGTGCCAAATATTACACTATCGCAGGACTTATTGCTGTCACTTTAATTTTAAGGATTAACTTTAACAGAAGCAAGATTTTATGAATTAATTTAATTTTAAAATTAAAAAAAAAATAGACCGGGTGTAGTTTTCTTTCTTTTTTACTAATGATGTTTATTAGATAACTGCAATAACCACAACATATTCATATCTGTTCATGTTTTTTCTTCACAGCATTATTCAACCTTATACCAGTGGGTCTTCGAGTTGTTGCTATCCAGGGTGTAAAGACTGGGTTGTATATAGCCCTAAATGGAGAAGGTTTCCTCTACACATCAGTAAGTACCTTTCTGAGCTCTGTTTCAGAGGCACAGCTGAGGTTGAAATCTACAGAGGAATGAGACAAATATTCACTTTTAAGAAGTTCTATAATGTCTATATATGTATATACATATATTACACCTATGTCCCCATGTATTTGTGTGGCATATCTATAAATGGGATACAGTAGAAATTACTGTGTACTATGTTTGAAAGTGTGCATGTTAGCAGTCCTAACAAAAAACATTCTGGAGAGCTCTTTTTCTAGTGCACTATAGTGGTGAAGTGCAATACACCACAAAGATTATTATTTTCAATTAAATTATCCAGAATTTTTACATAAACACCAGTCTTCTTAGTGACTTGTTGATTAGAATCCAAAAGCTGCCCCAGCAATTACTTTTATTGACAAGACTTATAAGTGTAACTTCCATCTAGAAAGTCATTAACAGCGTTAGAATTTATCACCATAGTCTTGCAATTGTATGCTTAGCATCATTGATTTTTTTTATTTCAGATATCAGGAAAATAAAGAGTCCTGTGAGAGACTATATCTTTGTAGAATGATCAAAGTTTAAGAAAAAATATTTTGAGTCACAAAGAAGGCTGCTGGATAAAGTGATTGGAAAGTCCTTAGATTGTTTAAAGTATTCGAAATGATTTAATGCTAATCGCTCAATGTGTTGTTGTGAATATAAAAATTCTCAGTTTTGTGTGAATTCAGTGTCTTAACCTCCTTTGAAAGGCAAACAGACTTTAATATGAACAGACAGTTCTGTCAGGTATTAACAAGGTGGCTTAAAGGATTTTTTATTACTTTATTTTTATTGCTGTCTATGCTGAATTTATTTATATAGTGCTTTTTTCCATTTTTACGTCACATAGATCTTAATTCCCTATTGAGTTATAATGCACTGCTTTGTTTTCAGTGTCCATTGAAAAGAAATTGGACAGATTAAGTTTCTGATGCCCTGAGGGAAAGTGTTCTGTTTGTTTCAAATATACAATTGCCTTGGAAAAGATAATTAGGAAGAAAAAATTGAACTAATCTTGAATGTCAATGTCAAGACAAAGAGAAAATTCTTCCTCATAAGCTCCAGCAGTGTGATCTAAAATATTTTTCTGTTTAAAATAAAAAAAAAATCTATCACAGGAAAAAATGCAATACTTGCTGTCAGAAGGAAGAAAACTAGAAGAAAAAATCTGTATCTGTTAGAGAAAATTCATTCCTGACTTCCTAGTTCCATCACTTCATGTGGGGAGTTCATTTCAATATGATGACATGAACAGTATGTGTTGGTACAGTTAAGAGTACATTGTTGCCCAGCGCTGCTTCTGAAGTGAGTTCTCAGTCCTTCAGAAAGCAATACAAATTTCAGAAAAGGTACCACCTTCCTGCCAAGAGATTCTGCACAGGGAGGGACTCTGCATGAGCAAATTCTGGCAGCCACTGTTTTTATGTATTCTTCTGCAAATGGTCCAAGTTGAATGAATGTTGTCATCTGGGGAAGGGAAAGGAGTAGAAAGTACAAGGCAAGATAAGAAGAGCTGGCTGGATCCCAACTTTGAAAAGATGTGAAGCTGACCCTTAGAACATCCTCAGGTATAACAAGATATTTCTGCCATGCCAGTGGGAATCTGAATTGCTTTTTTCTTGCATCTTCTTGTTGAGCAACACAGATTACTTAGGTTGTGATCAGTCTCATGGATATAAATAAAAGATTATGTAAAAGTAAAATGTAATCCACATGTTCAATGTTTTGCAGGATTGCGTACTCTTCATTGCCACTAATAGCAAGTTTTTGGACTTCATATATTTCTGTAGTTCCTGGTGACTTGTTAAGCACTTATGAATTTTGTTCTGTGAATGTTGTTACGTTTTGAGGGTATTTCAGTTAAAATTTTCTTTGGAGAGTATCTTAATCTATCACTGGTAAGGAAACAAATATCTTTGGAATGTATTCCTTACTCTTCCTTGTGTGGAGAGTGAAAGATGAGTGGTTCATTAAGTGATAAAGTGACACATTAGAAAACTGAGTGGAAGCCTTTAGTTTTGATATGTCTATGAAATGATTTTAAACTTACACTTTTGTCAAGTTGAACAGTTGCAATATTTTGTAATCTAATGAAAATTTAAAGGTAGTGATTTCAAAACATTGGTGCTGTAATACGGCTCCTATTATTTCATATTAATATATTGAAAACATTGACAATATATTTTTGTCTTAGCAATATCCTGCTTTCAGCTTAAAGACTAATGCATTTGAAAATAAGAAGACAAAGCATCAGAGAGAAGTCTGTCTTCTCCCTGAGGATCAAGATGAAGAAATACTGTGTGCACAATATTTTAAATACTGTCATTTATAGAAAAAATATATTTTTAACCAATTACTTTCTATTACTGTCTTGTTGGTGGATTTCTTTGACTCTCTGTCACTGTTGTGTATCTTCTGCACCTGCAATGCAGAAGTTGTATATTACATGTCATATATGTTTTTTCCTTGTGTATTCAGGGGCGGATGGGACAAAAAAGATTTCTAAGTTTTGTGCACCAGCTGTCATCCTCAAAAAAAAGTGCCACACAATGGGAATGTTAGTTAAAATTCAGATATATTTAGATATATTACCAATTTTTATAAACATTTTTTAAAAAATGGAAGCATGCACTATTGACTAAGTAAGATTTAGTCTTAGTTGAGAATGAAGTCCTGTATAGTCCTTCTCTGCACAATACCACAGTGATCCTTTTTCCATTCACAGTATATGAAACCATAGCTTGTGAGAATATCCTACATGTTGATTCCTCTCTTCAGAGACTGAAGACCTCAATTCAATTATTTTTATCATAAGTTTCACATGATGTTGACTAATTAAGCAACAGCACTGACAGGAAAGTTATTATGTATGAACCTGCTTTCTCTGATATGAACTATTTGGTGAGAGAAAAATGAAGATACAGTGACAGACCAGTTTTACATACAGGTTATCAAATGCAGATTTGCATTATTTTCTTGCTTTGTTGTTTTGTTGTTTGTTTTTTTTTTAAAACAACTTTTTTAAAATGGTTGGTTGTGTCAATTTGAGAGTCTCTTGGTTTTTTTACTTATTTTTTATGCCATATTTAGGGTTTTTTCAGCTAATTCACAAAATTAGAACTATGAAAAAAAGTGCAGAAATATAATAGAAGAGTGTTATAGAAGTATTTGTTTCTTGGAACACAAATAGAAAGACAGCAAATCATGTAGAAAAGTCAGTCTTATGAGCTTTTCATACCTATTTTGCCTGCTGCAGCAACTGAGGTTTGTATTCTGTTCTTTGGGGATCAGTCACATCAGGGTCCCTAATACATACATCAAAGCCTTTTCAAATAAAGGAGAAGCAAAATCTTTTGAGTTTGATACAGCTTTGCAGAATTCCTGAGAGAAAATACCTTTTCAAAATTGTAACCTGATTTTTCAATGTATTTAAAGTAATTATTGAAATACTAAGATTTGTTATTTTCTATCATACGAAATAGGAGAACAAGAACCTTTTTGTGTTCAGTTTTTTTTCCTTGCATCTTTAAGGGTTAGCCCACTTAAAAGTTATCCATGAGGCTCACCCTTTTTTTATGTTTTGGTTTATTGCATCAGACTCTGTCTGTGTGTGTAAGTATACCCATACTTATGTATGTATATCCATATATATCCGGACATGATTGGGATATATTTATTTAGCTACAGCTTCCCAATTTTAAGTGTGTGTTAGTAAGCAATGATAACTATAAAACTGAGTTGAAATTTATTTTAAGTGGATTAATGAACTGTAAATAATTCAGTATTTAGGACCGACTTCATCCCTGTGAAAGCTGGTTGGAGGAGCTGGATTTTTCCGTAAAGAACCATCTCAGTTACCAGCAAGATTTTTTATGTAATGGTTATGGACTTTATATGCTGAAGTCCAAAAATATGCCCTCTTGTCTTTGTAAAGGGTGGGTAAGATAAGGTTTTACTTCCAGGGCTGATCTTGTCGAAATCAAAAGGAGTGAAACTGGCTCCATGTACTGGAAAAATGAGCACAGCCACAGGGATTCTCCATGGGGAACAGGTATTGCCTGCAGCAGGAGTATGGCAATGCAGGACATGGCAGAGGCTTTTGTTGGTTTTGATGCTAATTTGAGGCAGCTCACTTTGTGAAGGGTTCATTAGTTCAACTTTCAGGGCAGCTGCAGCTTCTTGTTTTGCTTCTACAGTTTTCTATTACCATAACAGGATGAACTCAGAGGTAAAACTTATGCTAGTCCATTTTATGATTCTCATTTTCCTATGAGAGTCTTCTTGGATTATATCAATTAATTTCTCTCAAGAGTTAGTTGATATATCTGGGCTACTGGGTTGGGTTTTTTATCTTAGGAGCAGTTTAGCAGGGTGGCTATCGGAATAAGAAAAAAAGAGAAAAACTAAAATGTGAAAAAGAAAAAATTCCTCACTCTAAAGCATCTTTACCTGCTTGTGCTTTCTTCTTTGTATTTCATTTTTAACCATTTCTTCTGTCAGTTTTCACTGAGAGCTAAGATGTGGACAAAACCAGAAGGAGAAGACTATGCCAGTGGTATCGACAGCAGCAGATATTAAAGTCACAGCAACCCACTGCATGGTTTCTTAGTAAAGCTGTTGAGCTACAGTGGTGCTTTAAAAAATGATTGAGCTTGCAAGACCAGGTTTAAACTGCCTGGTCACCTCAGCATGGTGCATGACTGGAGTTGTGTGCTGCAGCTCCAGAGCTCCTTGTCTGGGGATGGGGCAGTGGGAACCTCGTTGGGAGTGCGTAGAGAGTAATGGAGAGACATGGCTACATTTATGGGAGGTCTTATGAGCTTTTTAGAAGAGTATTTCAGAATTAGAGATGGCACACTACCATTTACAGAATAATCTTCTTGTAAGATGTGGGTTTGTGTTTGATCTGCCATCGTACACAGCGTCGAGGGTGTTGGAAGGGTGTTGATGGGGTTGTGTTTCTGTGGCAGTGTCAGTCTGTGTCACAGCCTTCATGAATGAGAAAGAACATCAACATCTGTGACTGGGAAGTGTATTTGTTATACTGCTCTGGCAACTCTCACCTGACAGAAAAGCCTTTGAGGGTTTCTCCTGACATTTCAGCAGCTTCCCAGTGCTGGTATTTCCTTCACTTCTTTAAGACCACATAATTGACCTGTCTGAGGAAAACAAAATTCACCCTCAAGGAAGAACATAGGAGCACAGACAGTACAGCCTGCAAAAGAGTCAGAAGTATACTGAATATGGTAAAGCTTGTTGCTCTTGCGGTTTTGTGAATATAAGCACAACACAGTGTCTCCTTTAATAACATTGTGATCTATAGGAAACATTATTTTCTTCTTTATATCAGATTTATGCCTTAGGGTCTTCACTTGCTCCCATGGTCTTATCTCCCAGCATAGACTTTACTAAGACAGGGATAGGGCCTTAGTTCACTCTGTGCCTTGGAACTGCTCTGGCACACTTTAGAGAGAGAAAAATGGGTGAAATTAATTATTTGAAAATCATAGCTTCCGATAAAGTCTTTTGAAAACTAGTTAACAGTGATATTTTTAAGAGTGTAAATGCACAGACCTTATGCAATCTCCATCAGCTAATTCAAAGAGCTTACCACTGAAGTGCTTTCTTATGTATGAATACCTTCTTTGCATAAGCTGTTATCTTTTATTCAATTTGGTATTGGTTGGAAGGTGACCAATATTTGCTTCATATAACAACAGTTTGTTTGAGAGGGAAGTAAATCACACATTTCAGGGCTGCGTTCCTCTGTAAGTTGGACTGCATTGCTCAAAAGGTAAACAAGTTCAGTATGTTCCAGAAGTAGCTGAAATACACTGACAGGGAGGAGGAAAACATCTGCATGGTTTATACTCATTTATATCTGTGTTTGGAGGTAGATAATTTGTCTCTCAAGTTGCTTGCCGAAAATAAATACAGAAAATTGCAAATGTATTTATTTATTCTGTGGTGACACTTAAGGAACAACTGATAACATAGCCCTGCTGTATTGTACAAAATAGTGCCAGATGTCCCTGCTACAGAGTATAGCAGAAAAGGGGTATACAAATTTACTAAGTCCATGATTTTTTCAGTGGGTTAGGTTTTTAGTACAATTTTGATTGGATGTGCTGAAGCCAGTGTTTTCACACACAAGATAAGGGAGAAAGGAGGCATGAACAGACACATGAGAATTTGATAGGGCAGGAGAGAAGCGTGAAGGAAAGAGGTAAATGGAATGAGGCTAACATGAGAAGATTCTGATAAGCAGGGATTTAAGAAAGTGGGAAAATAGCACAGTTGAGCAGAACATAATTGTCGAAAACTCTAGGATGATATCATTGTAGAAATGTTTATGATGATATCACCATTGTTTGAGTCTGATGTTTGCATTTGCTAATACCTCTGAGTCTTTCACATGCAGAAATAGCTACTATTTGAATTATAGTTCATAACTGATACTATTTAAAGAAATACACTACCTTGAATATACAAAAAGATAACGAATACTACACAGTATTTTAGCATGGTTTCTTCACCTGTGACAGCTGATTCACCCTCCTGCCATCTAAATGGTATACTGGAGTTAATAACAGAATTTGACTCAAAACTTGCAGTGATGTTTCTTGCCACTTAAGCCTGAGTGTCCTGTTTGGTTCACTAATGTCCACATTCAAATTTTTTATCTGTAAGTAACACTTTCATATTTGCTTAAAATATTTCTTTTCCTTTCTGGTGCTTATCTCTTATATGTACATGCAAAATATCTCTTGATTTTTTGTGTTCTCTCCCCCTAAGATTACAGAAATGTACATAAATGCATCAGGGTTAGAAAACTACTCTTCCAAACTTCTCATCAAAGCATGAAAGATCACAGAGTCAGCAGCTGCAGTTGGATATTTTTTCAACTAATAATTGTATGACAAGGACGAGCAACTGTAGGTAGGTATGCTAAAATGAGGTGATCTAATCTCATGCTTCAGGAAGTAAGATGATTGCCACGGGGATCAAGAGGAAAGCTTTCCTCAATGTACAGCATCGCTTACTGTAGCTATGCTGAAGGAGGTTTGCCTCTGAACTGTTGGATGATGGTCACAGCCAAAGGCTGAGCACAGGCTTGATGTACCAGCAGTTTAATCTAGTCTGTCAAATCTCTGCTTCTGGCATTTCTGTCTCTCATGGTAACCTCCCTGTATTTTTGGCCAGTGTTTGTTTCGTTGCATAAATACAACTACGCTTTTCTGGATGTTTCTTTATTCCCAACTTTGTTGTTCTTAGATATTTGGTGTTCTCTGTTACCCTAAATGTTGAATGCTGTCTCACTATGTATTGTAAAGTCTTCCAATACCCCTCTTGTCTTCTACTCTTTTACTTTCCTGGTAATTGTCATTTCTCAAGCAAAAGGATCATGCTTGAAAGTTCTAATTTTCATTACTATTCAATCTTACTCATCCATTGAATCAAAGTATGAAAAGTAGCTACCAAAGATTTGTAATCTCTCAAATTTTAGACAGTTATCAAAAACTTCTTTCCAAAACAAAATCCTACTGATTCTTTCCATTACTGGTTAATGAATATTCAAAATATCGAAGACAATTGTAGATGGATTTTATCCTAAATTTTAATTCCATTCATAATAAATTTGGTTCTTATGATGTAAAGAAGACTTCTCACTCTGTTTTCAAGTTTTCTAGGTAATAAACAAAAATTAACCATGTGTGGACTAGAACAACAACAATTAGACACATGGTACTGTCTATCGATGCTGTAGTTGCATAGCAGCTTCTGTTATTCAGGGTATTTCCAAAAGATATATGGTTAGATACCAAGACAGATGAGCAGAAATGAACTATTTAAATATAAAGTTTGTTTTCAAAAATAATTGCTGGTGAGCTGAAGAATGGCTTTAGTCAGGCAAAAATCTGCTTTCGTTATGCAAGTAAAGTTAAGTATTATCTTGCAGAAATGAAATAGTAAAATAGATATTTTGTTAATTTTTAATAATTTCTCTTAAACTTTTAACTAACTGTATCAGAATACTCAATTAATATCCCATAATGCTAACACCAAAAAAATGTTTTATTTACATATTTACTTAAAGAAAATTATGCAAGCATCCTATAACTTCAGGGAGCTTGGTAAGGCACTCAACCTATCCTATAATAAATGATGTGGACTCAAATATATGAGTTTTAATCATTTTGCTGTTGAAACACAATTCTGTAGAATGTTTGGTCCTTAAGATTGAGCTGCAAAAGAAGGATGGTATATTTAACAGGTTATTGTATTGCGCAACCTCACACAATAGGGCTTTGTATAAAAGATTCGTCTCTATAAATACCAGATATTGAAAAAAGCCATAACAGTCTTCACTACTGCTGTAAAATGAAAGTGTCATTCACAATACAACAGACATAGATGCCCTCTGTATCAGTGTTATATATGTTAATGGCTGATTTATACATAATATCCATTACATTTTTGGAACAAAACAGATTTTGTATTATTCTTGATTTTTTTTTTTTTGGTCTTTTTTTACATTACTATTATACATACTTATTTTCTTGTTGTAGCACATTCATTTTTTTCACTTGAATAGGCAAGTGTGTAGTTAAGATTAGTGAATTATAGTCAGTGATAAATTTACATCGCCTGTAATCTTCCCATATGCCAAGTGCCCCTGTGGAAAAATTTAGAAGTTTTCAGTTTCTTCCTCCTTGGTGAAGCATCTTTAGCCGTGGGCTGGATCCTGCATGGAAGCTTGACCATCTGGGCAGACCCATAGGAAAGCTGATTCTGCATGTCCTGACTAATGACCCCTTACCCTGGTCTCTTGCTTGTTGGCAGAGCCTCTGAATCTGGGAGCTGCACTGCGGTGTTCAGGGAACCCTGTCTTATGTGTGTGTAGTGCGGGGGATGGGGACTGCTTCCACCACTTTCCGTCATGGATCTTCTGTGGCCAAAGGCCAGATGCAGTGTGCGTCTTTGCAGAGCTGTGTCAAACTGTGTGTGAATACATCCACATAAACAGCTAGGATCATCTCTGAAGTCTTCTCATTCCTGTGGGAATAAACCTCTGAAAGAGTAACTCAAGATTACTTTTTTTCCCTTTAGCTAAATTTGTAGTTAATTATTTGCTGATCAGAGTTCACATACAATATAAATTAATGTGTTAGGACTGGTTTTTAGGTGTCTGTTTCTACAAAACTATCTATGAAAACAAGCATCCAGTAACTTCTTGTACATAGTTTTAGCAAACATCAAGTCTTCATCTGCCTCTTGGTTTTTCATGTTGAATTCCTCAATCCTTCACTTTCTCTGCTGGCAACTTTCCCTTACAGTGATCCCTAGGATATTTCTATGGCTAACCTGTGATCACATGTACTAATTTAGACAAACATCATAGAGCTCACAACCTGCTTTTGACATTTTTCTTTGTTGAGTGTGACTCCTTCCTGCTTTGTTGTCTTTCCCTCATTCAATAAACTATTCAGCTCCCTGAGAGGTCATAAGTGGAGAAAGGCAGATACAGATGTCTGTGAGGAATGTATGAGGTTCATCTGTCTTGTTACTTGACCAAGCATGAGCTATTGTGTGGCATCAGGACATCACCTAGCAATGGTGAGGCCTTTTCTGCCCATAGCTTAGTATAGTCACATGCACTGTTAATCAGACAAGAGCTCCAGTGTCAAATTCGTGAGATGCTATCTGGATACTGGTGTGCTCGTAAGTTCTCAAAAATAACAAGTGTTGGCCTGATTCTGTTTCTAATTGCTATTGCAGATCTCATAGGTATCAGGGTTGGCATAACTGAACACTTTCAAAAATCCCTCTTGCAAGGGTTAAAATACAAGGTTTATCCTGCGATGTTTATTCAACATATCCTATTCACTGTCAGATGAGCAGCTCTCTTGACTGATTCCTGTTGACTTGACAAGGATTCTTGTTTTTTAGCAGACTACAGCACAGCCTTGGGGGCATACTGTCTCTCCCTGAGGGTGTCTCAAAAGGAATCATAAATCTGTAGAAAATCAGCAGTCAAATTTGAATCCTGCACTAAGAGCACTGGAGTAAGGGTGAGCAGACGACTCACTCCATTGTGTTTGAATTCAGTAGTGGCTGTTCCCTACATTCTGTTCTCCTGCTATTTTGTCGCTAACATTTTATAATAAAAAGTGACATGATGCCACTACCTAGAAAAACATGAACCCCTGGGCTTAATATGCAGGATCTGCAGGAAAACCCTATATTTTGAGAAAGTGAAACAAAAAAGCTGAATACTTAATTCCTCCTGTGCACGTGTGGATTTCTTTTTCTAATAGCAACTCACGTGGTGGGTAACTTTGACTTATTAACAAGATGATAAAAATTTTTCAGCATTGTCAGACATTTATATTATACTATTTAATCTTTAGTGTCATTGCAACTGCAAAGATGAAAACAAAGTGTTTCAACATGACAATGTAACACCAGTATTTTGTGATTCCACAGAACATAGCTAAAGACCTAGAGTTTTCCACAAAAGAGATGTGATTGCCTAATTCACCATGGAATTGTTTGCTTATTACAGAATTGCCTAACAGCTGGTGAATTTTTAATAGATAGTGAAAAGGTTTTATACCACAGGCACAGAACAAAATATAGCCAACATTTCAAAAGCATGATATGTTCCCTTTTTCATGTCCCTCTTGGCCAGCATCTGACTTCCGTGTTGTGACTGATGTCCCCTAAGCAGTTGTACCCTGTCACATTGCCATTCAGGCTACAGGCCAAAACAGGCACAGCCCAGATTACCAGGAAAGAGAATAATATTATGAAAATATCTACTCCTAAAAGTAGCTTAAAAGGTGTTAAGAAAAAGTAGAAATATAAGGTTTTGGGTTTTTTGGTCTATTTGCTAATTATTGCCATTTTTTGTCCCACAAGTTTTATATTATTGGCCAAGTATGGCTTTATTTAAAATACTAAAGGTTTCATTCTTATAAAATTTTAATTAAAAAATAGGCTTGTTTATGTCAGACAAAAAAATAAAGTGTAATTGAGAAGCACTGACGACTGTATTCTTTCAGAACTCAGTTGCAGTTGTAATTTCATACTTTCACAATAATTACTTTTCTTTTTATAATGTCATAAAATAATTTTTGATTTTGGTATGAATTTTTTCATTCATTCCAGTGGGATCTGGATCTATTGGGCTATACTTTAGTAGGCACCAGGATTTGGGTAAGTGTAAGCGACATTCTCTTCTTAAGTATGTAGCTTCTTAAACAAAGAATAGCAGGGAGAATCCCTCTGTTTAATTCAACATCTGAATGATGTTAGCAAAAAGTATGTTTAATTTCAACCTGCATACCTTGTGCTTTTTTTTCCCCTTCTGTTTTCTGGAGAGCTTCTTTTAAGGCTTAGGGTAAGATAGCAAGAGGCAGCATTTAATATTCTTTTTCAACACTTATGTTGTTTGTGAGGGGGACTGAGCTGACTATTTTCTTCTTGACATTTGAAGATCAGCAGTGTGCCCTTGTCTCTTCATTTTCGAGTATCTATTGGCACCAGCAGCAAAGGAGATGAAGGAATCGGCCTTTCAGGCATTGGAAGTGACAACTTCAGAAGCTTCGGCTGAGGCAATTCTATCACCCACTTAGCATTCATTTGAGCATTGAAGGTGGCTGAAGAATAGCCTGTGAAAACAGAATGAGAGAAAAAATTGATATTTTCCCTTAATACTTACAGAAATTTCACTGGATCTTTGACAGCTGACAGCATCCTGCCCTGTGCTATCATATTCAGACCTGTGAAAGCCACTTTTCTTCAATTGACATGATTAGAGTATAAGATAGATCAGTTGATTTTTGATTTTCAAAGATTATTGTGTGGAGATGACAGCTATATAGATGGCATGTGAGGAACAGTGAGATAGTGTCTAACCTTCTGTGTCCAATTCAAGGCTTTGGATGTGTAAGTATGGCATTGAGAAAGAAGGGGGCAGAAGAAAGGATAAGGATTAGATGATTCACAGGTAGATCGTCGTAGGTTAACTTCAAACTCTACTAATCATACAGAAACAGTCTCACTAGTAAATTTTTCCTGAAACTACTGAAGGTGAAAATAACCTCACTTGAAATTGTTGGAATTACCCTGATAGGAAAGGGGTGGGGGGGCACTGGCCATGTCAGATGCAGACAAAGTGCAAAGTTCACATGATGTGTCCTTCTGTTCTGACAGATCACAGATTTTGTTAGCCATGAAGAGAAATGTTCAGTTTTGATCGCCTGTAGATACACCAAACTCAGATATACAGCATGGAGTTCTGCAGACCTGGTCTTAAAAACAGATGCACTATAACCTTGTTATCCTCATGAGTTCAGTGGACGTATTTTTGTGTGAGCCTACAGCGGTAGAAGTTTCTTGGTCAGGTTTGTGGAATGAATCATAAGTCATGGAAATGTGAAGAAAATGTTGATGGGTTGTTTAACTGAACAGTCACAAAGGAAGTCCAGGAGTGTAATTGTGTTAACTTACAGTATTACTGAATAAAGGAATGACGCATAACAGCTGTGATACTGTTGCTGTTCATAACACCAGTTCCTGGGTGTTAATGGGAACAGAGGAAAGTTGACTGCGCTCAAACATCACCCAAGTCAGTAAAATAAGTGGGGTTTTTTTAAAACATTTTATTGCACCATATACAAGGTAAAATGAAAGACGTTACTTAACCTAATAAATATTGTTTGTTGTCTACATTAATGGAATTTAACTAGAGTATTGCAAAATTAGTAGTAAATACTAGAAAATCTTGTTGCTGTCTAACAGTTTTGCAGGACAAAAATTAAATTTGACAGCTTGTGAACAGTAAATATTTTCATTTAAGATATGAAGTTTTAGTCAAAATTCTAGAAAATCACAAGAAAATAACATAACTACAAAGTAATTTAATACTGCTGCTGTTGCTTATATGTGTAAAAGGGTGTTAGTATATGCCACCCTCCACATGAATAAAAGTAGTGTAAATTGTACATAAAGATGCAATTCAATCCCAGACATTAAAGTAGAAAAACCCAAAACAAAAAACTATTTTGAGAACCAATGTATTCTCTTTCAACACATTATCTGTTCTTACAAGAGCTGAACCTGTGTATTTTGCAGATTCAAGGTATTTCTTTTTTGCTTTGATCAATAAAAGGAAAGTGTTGATATTCATATCAGGAAGGACTGCATTCAAAAGTATACAACAGTAACTTTATAAAAAATCAGAGAAAATTAGACAGTTGTTTTGCCTTCTTAGTTATTACCATCTGTTGGTAGTTTCTAATCAGTCTGGGTGGTATTTTTGTAAAAGAAAAGGGCTTCATAAGTTCAGTAAATACGTTTCTGCATATGTGATGTTTTTTTTCTCCAAAAAGACAAAACAACCATTTTTCTTCTTCACATTATTCCATTCAGCAAAGCAACAAATGCTGAAAAATGCCCACATCTATTTTCTCTCTTTTTTTGTCAAGTCCTATTTGTTAAAGTAGTGCTGAACTCTTTTCCTTTATCTCTGGATGGAAGAAGGAATTTTATTTGGCTTTTCATGGCCTGCTGCTTTTTCTAAAGGTTTCCACCTCAATTCCCTTCACTGGTAGACAGCGGGGGGTTCTCTAGCTGATGCTTAAGATTGTTAGAAGTATCTTTCTGTTAATGTCAAATTGATATCGCTCTGTGATTGGAGTGACCTGGAAAGCAAGCTCTGCTGGATAAGCCCTTATTAAGGTGACATGTTGTTCCTTTATTCTGAAGTAAAGATCTACTTCTAGCTGTAAAATACATATATATCTAAACATATATACATAAATAAAAACACCCCTTCATTTATTCTATAGTATGAATACGTAAAACAAGTAAACATAAAAATAAGCAAATATTTTCATTAACACATTTTTCTTTGGCATATGCATTCTAAACATCGATGTTGAAACATTGACAGGAAGGCAGGATTTTTTAGGAGAGGTTGTTAAAATGTTAATCTTATATTATGCTAAAAAACGAATATGCCGAGAATTTCTCACACACATCAGCAGTTTCCTACTTTTGAGTAGCCTGAGTGAGGGGGGAGCTCTGCTGTTCCAATGAAAAGAAACTTTGTGAAGCCAGAGTCTAAGTGCCAACAGTTACCCACAATTTGGTTACAGAAACTTCTTATTTTGTTAATGGCTTGCGCTGGGGATTCCAAATGACTCAATATGCGGGAATGAATGTAACTTTTCTAACTTCCATGTGTGCTGTGCAAAAATGCCAGTAAGTATTCTTGCTTTCTTTTAAAAAGATAATTAAAAAAAAAATAGTAAGCTGTTAAATTTAGAAGAATTTAGCTGACGACGGTAACAGCAGTGTATGTCAAGTGTTAAGAATATAGCAAAGATTTGAGTTACGTGAATATGTAACAGAAGCAGCTTGTCTGTAAAGAGCCCCTTTCTTTGGACTGTTTTTAAGCTGGGCTCTGATAGGGTCAGAAAGCAAGTGCCCTAATTTTTCATTGTTTTCCTGAATTTAAAAGTCATAATAAATTCATCATAGCACCATAATGTGTGGTTTGAAGGCAGTCACAATGCTGCCTGTTGCCTGGAAAATATCTACTAAAATGATTGACCTAGAATAAAATTATTTGAGATAAATTTATGGCAGGACGAACTCAACAAAACTTCGAATTCTTTTTGCAGCAAGCCTGCATGTAGATTGCAGTGTGGAATATCCTAATTTCTACCACTAAACTATAGCAAACTTGCATTGTTCATCCACGTGTTGTCTCCAGAAATGTCTCTTAAGTAAATTCTGTAAAAGTCCTCTCTTTATAATTTTTTAAAAAATATGAACACAGTGGCAGAACAGTGAGAAAATAAGTATTTTTTTTCATACAGTTTGTTTGTCATGGGCTAAAACCTCATGTTCAAAGTAACAGTCTACAATGCAGTACCATGAGAATTTGGTTTTGTTTGAGAATTTTCCACAGATGCTACATTTGTTCTAGGAGGTTTAAAGTATACCAGTGAACTTAATAACTGGGGATGCTTCAGAAGCTGAGATTATTTCTGAGGCTGCTCAGTTCCATGTGTGTGACTCACTAGACAGAGTTTTCAGAGAAAAATTGTGTCTCCTTGTAAAGAAGTAATGCTGTACTAACATAGCACTGTCTTGTACAGAGTAAAAGCAGATTGTTGTTCATTTTGTGTATAATATACTTTTATCTTTTACATGTGGGCTAGTGGTGGACTGATCTATTGGAAAGTTAACTTATGCTCCGAAAAGTGGCACAAGCCCCTGTTGTACTCCTTTTGGCATCCTGGTCTGCAAAGTTCATCTCCTTCCCTCCTTCCATCCCTCTCTCCTTCTCTCTCCCACAGTGTCCTAAAATGTCATCACAGTCCAAGATATTGTCCTGGTTTTCTTTCATATTGTATCCTAAAGTTTTCATAACCATGTCCTATATGTGAACAGCTTGCTTTGTTCCATTTGGAAATATCTATACTGTTCGAATCACAGCTAATTGTCAGAGCAAGGACTGCACCACGTCTGGTCTCCCTTGAGAGGCTGTTTGTAATGTCCCCACAGCAATTAGTGAAAAAAGAAGGTACATGGCAATGTTATAGCTTATTGTGGAGGTAAGTTTGTATTCCAGTAAGTCATGGAATATACCCTTTTCTGCAGGTGTGTGTTTTTCATGTTTAACATGTATTGAAGTTCTATATTAATCAGTGGAATATGAGAAGTAACAGTGTCTTTCATTAATTCTGAAAGGTGTACATTAAAATCTGCTCTACTTCATTTGGGTTTTAAATCAACTTTAAGGGAAACTGTGCACATATGAATATATAGGAGGCTAAATTTAGTCTGATAGTAAGGTGCAATTGCTTCATTTGTGTGATATTATTTCAGGAAAAAAAATCAATCTCTGTAATTGGTAGCTGTCATCATATCATATAATATGGATTTAACATATAAAATTCAGAGGCAATATTTATACACTCCTTTTTCAAAAGGACACATTTGTTATGTGACAGGGAAGCTGTTGAATTCAGTGACAGTCAATAAACAAAACCTGGTGCTGTGGACATCTGTAGTGAGATAGTTACATCACTAGTATCAGTCCCCAAATATCATGTTCTGATCCTTCTTTACAAAATATAGCTAGAATTTTACTTTGAGATGTAATACAGAAAAAAGAATATAGAAGGGGAACTGGGAACGGTTCAAAATACAATTTAAATCCAGTTAGTACCACAGAACATAGGAAATCCTTGCATTATTATTTTGTCCACTTCCATTCTTTTTTTATTTTTTATTATTTGCTTTTTTATCAGTAGTTATTTTGCTAGTTTCTTGCCCACTGTTAGTGCTGTAGTAGAGGTACACTTTTGAGTGTGCAAAACTAAAAATGAGTAAAGAAAAATCTTTATTCTCACATACTTTAAATTTGAGATTGAACAGTCTGGTCTTCAGTGCTGTCATCTTTTACATGGAAATTATGCTTTCATTTTTATTTTAGGGGCAACAAAGTGAAACAAAAAGATGTAGTATAAACTATTTATCAAAAAACAATGCATGCAGTCATCTCCATTTGATCTCCAAAAGAGCCCAAAGAAGAAGTAAATGTGTGGCACAGTTTTGTAGCTGTAATGTAGGTAACACCTAATCTTCTTCAGCAGCTCCAGTGGCCCAAGCATAAAAATGTCCATTTCAGCATGAAACTTGCACTAAATTCAGCTAGAGGAAAACCCAGATAAGAGTGAATACTTCCGAAAACTCCACTTCCTTTTTCATTAAAAATAATGTAGAAACAGTAGCCTGTTTTCTGGTGTAATGATGTCATCAGAGAAAATTAGATCCCATTTAAAGGACTCACAAGCAGTTAAACTGATGACACTTTGAAAAAAAAAAAAAAAGCATTTATTTCTGTGATTTACATTTCAGTTTTCCTGGCATAAGTTTCCTTGTGAGGTCTGAGCATCGTTGGTGTATTCATGAGACATGATATTTTTATTAAGTGAGAGACAATAATAACAACTCTTAATTGGTTTAGCAAGTCGTTTAAGAATAAATTTATACTTTAGTTTATCTTTCTGTATTTTGGGATGGTTCATATTTTCCTCAAGTTTTTCAGTAGCTTTGCTATATGTTGTTCTGTGTGCATTTTAGTTTGGTTGCTTTTCACTGTAAAGAGCAAATAATGTTCAGGGAGGGAATGGCACGATGACCAGATGACAGTTCAGAAATAGCATAATAATCATATTACTAATAAAATATCTAATGCTATTGAGAGAGGAGAAAAGTTAGGAAAACACAGGAAAACAGCTTTGATAAGCTATGTTAAGAGTAGAGAAGTATTTTACGTAAGTCATGGATGCAATTTAAGTGCTGCATACCCTTCCATTTATCCATTTCTTCAAAAAACGGAAGTATCCATTAGTATTCAATAAATTAATTTCTATCACAAGTAAAAAGTAAGCTAACTTCCAGGATGTTCTATTAACATACTATGTAACAGTAATATTGGAAGCTTATATTATTTGAGGAATTATTCTGTAAACTTTAATGTGACTTTTTATTACATTCCAAAATGTACCTTCATAAGAAGCTTCAGTTAAGCTTGTAGGGTGCACCACTTCTTCGCTCCCCTCTTACTTACTTCCCAGCAAAAAACTAGAAATAGTTTTAATGCCTATAAATTCTTCTTGAAAGCAGTTTAAAATGACATGAATGTGCAGTAGGGCACAACCTTTGGGCTTGCTGTGAAGGTAAAGTATACTTTAGAAATATTACAGACATTAGGAAGCATTCTGAGAGATGGTTACAACTCCAAGACTTAAAAAGCTTCCACAACACACAAAAATAAAACTTCAGTATTTGTCATTTTTTTAAGTTGGCTAAAATGTTTCAGGAAAAAATAGTATTGTGTCAAGCTACTTGAATTGTGGATATATGCAGTAAAAGATAAATAGGTAAAGTTCATGTTGAGTCACATAAACCCACTGCACCAAGCTGTTAATTTTCTTTGCTTATCACAAGTAGATCAGAAAATATTTGAGGTAAACCATTATACTGCTGTGATTTCTCTAGGTTTTTTAGATTTCTTTAGTAGTACATACGTATAAAATATTCAAGAAGTATGTAGGCATTGGCATGGAACTTCTACTATTATAAAAAGGAGTCTGCAACCTCTTTTGGTTCAATAAGCTAATAGGTACTGGTGATGAAAACACCCATCTAACCTTATTTCCTTCCAAATATAGGAATATTGTTCAGTAGTTTTCATGGACCAGGTCCAAGAATTTATGACTGAAAGCGTATATAAATGAGTGTGGTGGCTTCCATGCAACTTACATATAGAATACAAGAGTAACTTGATTTGGTTTGTTTAAGGAAAAGATCTAAACCCCTGAATTTCCAGTGTGCAAAATGACTACTGACCTGATTGTTCTCTGATGCAGACATAGATTAGGAGATATGTTACTGAAAAGAAATAAATTAATGCTGTAATCAGAGGCTATAGTCCAGTTAATCAAACCCTCTTTGAAATTTGAATGAAGTCTCCCAAGTAGTTCTTACTACACTATAATTGTGTCTCGCATCAAGAGATGCACCTAGTGTCATTTTTGGTTTTGTTTAAAATACAAATTCTCCTTATATGATAGAGTTTGTTTCTTGACACATAAATTACACTCAGTGTCATGGTGGCATTGCTTTCTTGGTTGGCTTGTAAAGTCAGTTCATGAGGACTGAGTGTTCAGTGAATTAAATGATAAACATACAGTTTTAATTAAGCTACATAGTACAGCACTAGCTAAATGTTTTGAAGATTTTTTTTTTTTTTGGCGGAGAACTATATTGTAATTCAAGTAATCACAAAATAAATAAATTACATAGAGATTGTAGCTGTCTATGTGTAATTCAACACACTGAATTCCAAAACCTCCTTCTCTATTGGTATATAGCAAATTCATTTAAATATTTGAAAACATGAAAATTCTATAACTAAAAGTTACAAAACCAAATTATAATAGCACCATATCCTTTATCCAGAACTAATCTGCTCATTTATGCAAGTCACAAATAAACATGGTGTCTGGTATCTTCTGAGACCTCTGTAAAGTAAGTTATTCATATTTGAACATTACTCGTCTTCACTGAAGCAGAGCTATCTCCATCCTACTCCATCTCCCTTCTACTACATGCAGCTCTCTTCTTAGAAGAGAAGAGGTGATAGAGTGTGCATAAGCAGCTTCCATTTTATGTAGGCCACCAGCATGCTAGGAAAACACCTGAATATAATTTAAGGGGTTTTTGTTTATTTTTCTTTTTCCTTATTTAAATAAAGTAGTCATTCTAATTCTCTATCATATGCTTTCTAAGTTCATTTCATTTCTTTTTTTTTTTTTTTTTTTTTCTCTTTCTAGATGAATCTATTTTTAGCCACTGCCCTGGGTTATAGGGCTAGATGGACTTTGTTCTGGTGCGGCTCTTCTCTGTGGAGTCTTATACTCAATAGGATTATAGTTGGGTTTATTGTGCTGCAACTCTGCTATATGCTGCACTGTTACTACATACGCAGTGTGAAGCAGCTGGAGTAAAGGCAGTATTTAAAGATTTTCGGAGACAACATCTAAATCTGCCGTACCTCTCTGCATTTCCTTTGATTTATGTCAAAGAACATATTTTTTTCCTGTTTTTTTGTTTCCCCAAATCGTATACTTGTTATTCTCAGCAACAGCAGTAATCCACCAGATTAGTGGTGATAAATCTTTGGTAACAGCCAGCCGCTGGCATCATGCTACATATTACTCCCTGATGGTGCAAAGATATTTATCATATTTTATAGGTACAGAATTCAATTTGAAGACTTCAATTGTAGCTTCAAGAGGTGGGTTTTTTAAAATACAGGTTCTCAACTGAGTAACAGCCACCCAAGTTTTTTGCTCTCGGATGGAAATGTCACTGCTGTTATTTATTTATTTTGCAATAATTAACCGAGAGCTGTATTGGTGTGTAAGTTACAAGCGCTTGTGTCAAGGTGATGCCATCTCGGCTGTTTCCTGAGCTTTCTGAACCTGGCGTCGTTCCTGGTCAGAGTGGTCCCAGGAGATGGGGTTGGATGTCTGGGAGATTTCTGCCTCTTATTGGGATCTGCCAATATCATTACTCTTGCAAAATGAAGTCGGTTTGTGACGGCCTAGCTGTGGGCGCAGGGGGTAATGTAATCAGCCTGCAAAGAAGCTGTTCTCGCTTCTGCCAAGCATTTATTTTGATGAAACCATGAGCCAGGAGGCAATGCAAGAAAGGAGACAGAGGGTGATGGGCAGACAGGTTACTGCTGCCTCTGCACTGTCCTGTGGGGAACCTGTGGGGTACCCATGGGGTACAACGGTTCGTTCCTAGGCAAGGATTGCAAAGCTGGACCTTGAGGTCACAGGTGTATAGGTCCTTGTTGCAAAACCTATTTCTGAGAGGACGGGTGTGTAAGTCACTGCTGTCTGGAACCAGCCACAGATGGCTGCAAACAGCTCATTTTTCTTTTTACTCCCCCTTCAGAGGAGTCATTATACCACTGCCAGGCCTGACAGTGCAACATTAAGATAGATGAAGCATGTTAGGTATTTAGTTGTAGTTCTGTGCATTAGCTCTAGGAAATTCTACTAGTATTATGAAATTTTCATGTGTATGTTTTTATTAGCACCATTTTAAAAGTGACATAACTGATTTTGTACGTGCACTCATGCAACAGAAACACAGTAATTCAGTCTATTTCTGCACGGAAAGGGTTGTGAAACACTGGAGCAGGCTGCCTGGGGAAGTGGTTGAGTCACCATCCCTGAAGGTGTTTAAAAGACATGTTGATGTGGATCTTAGGGACATGGTTTAGAGGTGAACTTCGCAGTGTTAGTTTAGACCTAATGATCTTAAGGGTCTTTTCCTGTCTAAATGATTCTGTGATTCTATGATCCTAAGAGTGTTGTTTTAGCTCAAAATCTAACTGTAAAGTGCTACTGAGGTAGCACTGACAGTGGCTGTGATTTTATTTTTACTTCTTTTTAACTAGAGCTACTTGTTAAAATTCAGACCATAAAGGAGACCAGACACATGTGAAATACGTATTGTTAAGCTTTGTTCAGTTCTTAATCACTGATTTGTATAATGCTTTCTGACACAGATCTTTGGCTAAAAACATGAAAAGGATAAAATAATTGAGGTAGAACTTCAGATATATTTCATGCCCACCCCACCCCCCCACCCTGAAATAGAAGAAAATGCTGTGCAGTTAAATATGAAAATATGTAAAATATATTCTCTTTCATTAGTATGAAATATTCTCTTAAACTGGCAAATGCGATTGGAATAACATTTGGTGTATATAACATACATAACAATATGTAAGGACGTGACTTAAGCAATAAAAAAAAGGAAGTCATTAGCTCACAGAACAAGCAACAACACAGTTCTTATAATGGAACTAATAAAAATCAATATTTGCCTTTTGTACATATGAAAAATCAATTTTTGCTTTTTTGTACATACCAAGATCAATGTACTATAGTGAGTCCTTCAGATAAGGAAAAGTCCTTTTGACTCTCAGTTTGGGATTTTCATGATATTGTTGATTACTAAGCAGATGCAGTGAACTTTGATGGGACTCAAGAATATTTTATTTCTAATAAAAGGACAGATTTATTTTATTGAATCTGGAACAGTTTTCTGATTTGCTTGTGGTTTAATGAGGGTGCTGTGTTGGTGAAGGAAACCATTATTACTGGTAGTGATCACATTCATTTCAAATGGCTGAAGCAATGCAATTCAGTGAGCAAAATTTGCAAATCAATGCTATAAAAGTGATTTGTTGTGCTTGAGTTGAACAGCTGATGTGCCTATTGCCTATAAAACTGAAATACAGCACATAGTGCGATGATGTGTAAGTGGATATATAGTAAGTACAGATAGTTGTTTCTTGCCTATATTTATTTTCAGCGCCCATCAAGGACGCATCTGTGTTTTATGTAATAAAGACAGTGCTTTCAAGGGTATGTTTTTATTAATGACTTAATATTACAGACAGAACAGATTTTACTCCAGCTAAAGCAACAGATTAATGTGACATTTCAACAACAGTTACTATTAGGCAGTTGTGACATAACTAATTTTACATGTTTTAGAAATGAACGTAGGTGTAAAATTTATGCCCTGAATTACTTTGTGTATTTGAGGACACTGAACTCAGTTGTTTTGCATTATGTTCATACTTTGCCTTGGCTTTTGATTTAAATCTCTCGTTTTCACATATGGTGAGATTAGGTACCCTTTTTCTTTTCCTTTTTTTCTTTTGAGTTTTCACTGCAATGAATAAGCAATGGCCTTTTCAGAAGGAAGACTGGTTATTTTGATAAAGTTTTGGGGTTTGATTTTGCAGACTCTGTCGTGGTTCAGATTTGGCTTTACAAAGCTGCCAGATAGGATCTTTTTCACTGCTGCCTGTACAAAAGGAAGTTTTAGAGTTTGCTTTTTTCTTGAAAAGCATTTGTCCATCTCATGTCTGACATTTAAATCAAATTCTATTTGTAATGGTTTGTTTATTTATTTGATGAACACATAAATTTGAAGATTAGAAGAAGCAAGAAGAAACACTTCTTTTATTAATTTTCTTTTAAGCAAACCTGTTCAAAGCAGTTATTTTCTTTCCACTTGGCTTATTATTCAGACCTCTATAAATCTACGGAACCTGGTTTTGTCATCAGCTGTGGTGTTGCATATCCTTCAGAATTCAAAGCTAAACTAATATTTTCCTTCTGCAGTGTGCTTTGCAAACATGAACTGCTCAGTTCTAGCAGTGGTATTACCATCTTAATCATTCAGCAAATACTGTTTATATTATCCTTCCAGTTTAAGTCTCCAAACCTGGTGAGACTCCAGATTCTGGAGCTGTCACACTGGAGCTGCTGGAGAAGCGGGAGGTCTCCATGCAGCCCCCAGTGCTCTGCTGTAGGATGCACTCTGCTCTTCTATATTGCACAGCTGTACAAGATTCTTCCCAAAATGTAGTTTGGCCAAAATATTGCATTACTCCTTGTGAACAGACTGCAAAATAAATTCATCTGAGAGATGGTTTTAGGCTGGAGGAGAAAGAAGGTTGGTTCTCATTCATGTGGTCAAAGTTGATCCAAAATTAAGTAATCTGTAATAGTGATGACATCATGGCATTTGACTTACACATCTCAGCCTGTGTGGTTTTACACTTTTCATCTCTGACTTCCTATTTGATCTTATTCCACTCCTTGGCAAACTAGAAGAGATATAATTTTTCTTATGGTTTTACTCCTTCTGTATTCCAGTTAAAATATAACTCTAGCCCAGACATACTGCCCAGGTTTAATATATCACTAAAAATGGTTGCATTTTTAAGAATTAAAAATAGATGAAATGAAGAATGGTTACACCAGTATAGTTCTTAATAGTTCATGTAGTTTTAGACATAGCTACAGTGACGCTTCCTATGTATCCTTTTGTGTACGGCTCTTCAATACAGTAAGAAGACTAATACATTTGCAATAGTTCCGATTCCACATACAGCATCTTAAATGAGTAAACAAGGCAGAACATTATTGACTTAATGGTGTGCAAATCTCTGTGGTGTGTTTAAGTGTATAATTTATAAGCAATTTTTAGGGCTTCTGTGCACAAATTTTGAAAGGAACTAGAAAAAGTCACACTTAGGATCTTTCATATAAAATTTCACATTCTAGTTTATAAATATCTTGTAAAAAGGTCTTCTTGAACATCTGTTAATCTTTTTTATCAAGAAAAGTATTACAGAGAACTCCTGTGTTTGATAGGACATCTAATACGCTGAGACAGCACAGTTGTATTCTGTAGAAGAATACACTGAATTTCACAATTGCTCTTTTGTGCATGATAAGTATTTCAAATCTAATTAAAATATTCTTCTTTGTAGCTCTTAGGGAGACATTTTGCCTCAAGTAGCTGGATTCAGCACCAGGATATTTTTAGTCACCAAATCTGCAGACCTAGTGGTCATCCTCAGAACTTTAACTGAGTCAAATGTTCAGGGCTGTATCCAAACCATAATATGGATAAATTTGAGTTCATCTCCTTGCCCATGGGATTAAGCGCATTGCATAGTTTATGGAAGGACTGAATGTGAGTAGAGAAATGTGAATGGAAGAGATACGTTTTCCCAGTGATCTGTTAAACTACTATTTTGTGACCTGAATTTCTGTTTAGTTAGTAACATGCACCTAACAGTGCTGCACCTACAAGAAGCAGATTGAACTTCTAAAGCCTAAGCCACTTGGCCTATCCTACTAATTGCTTGGTCAGAGCAAGTGGTACCAAATATCAGCTTATAGCATGGTCATGCCTGACTGTAAAACTTCCTTCCCCAGGTCATAATTATTCTCTCACAGTGTCCTTTCTCACGTTTCATGTTCAGTTCACCTTACATTTTCAGTAAGCTCTTCGGATGTGTTCAAGCCTGGTCCTTAAGCCATGTCTTATGACTTTCCTGTAAACCAAAAAGTTTAAAACTGTAACAATTTCAAGGAACGGAATTGAGGAGAGGCCAAGTAATTTTCTTTAAAGAACTTGATGCAACTGTATATTTTTGCCATGTGTTTAGTTAAAATCTCCCATGCCATACAGTATTGTACATGTCATAACACAGCTTGCTTCAGTAGAGGTAGTCAGCTGCTATAAAATAGTAATTTTTTACAATTTGCCACACATTATACTGTGTTTATTAGTTGGCATTTTTACCCTTCAGACATAAGAAATAACAGATCTGTTGAGCCTTAGTGTACCAGACTACTGTGCTGATTGACTGTGCTACACTGCTGTGAATGAGGAAAGTGGTTGAATCACTATCCCTGGAGGTGTTTAAAAGATGTGTAGATGAGTTTCTTAGGGACATTGTTTAGTAGCAGTGTTAGGTTAGTGGTTGGGCTCAATGACCTTGAGGGTCTCTTCCAACTAAAATGATCCTATGAAAAGTCAGCACAGCCAACATCAGCAGGAGCAGCCTAGCCACGGTGGTGAGGGGGCTGCAGTAAGCTAGGTGTGGTGTAGGATCTCTTCATAAAACATGTTTTGTAGCCCTTTTTCTGATTTCCGTTCTTCCTCAGGTGGACTCTCAGTAGTTCGGTGCTAGGTCATGTAAAACCAGCCATTGCAGAAGAATAGACACACTGGAATTTAGGGATTGGGGGGTTTCAGCAGACACATTTACTGCCTGCAGCAGCAAGGGCTGCGTGCTGCTTCTCCTTCATGGCTGAGACTGTGAGGAAGCCATAGACCTGTTTTAACCTTGGCATTTCTCAGCTGTCACCTCCTTACCTCTCTCCTACATCCACATCCAGTGATCAATGCACACAGTTCTAGCCCATATATCTGATCGTATTGTTTTTACATGACCAGACAGGTTAATGAAAAACATCACCGTAAGAGATTCTGAGATATGAAAGCATGAAGTGCTTCTCTCATACAATTTTCTTCTTTTTCTAATACTTTCCTAAGGTTTCTAGTTTGGTTTTGATGTTTAAAAAAAAAAAAAGGAAAAACAAAAAACCAAACAAAAACTCCAGTGTTACAGACCATTGCTAAGTGACATGGATTAAAGAAATCATATTTGATCTTTTATGAAAAACAAAACCTCACAATTTCTTAGTTTAAAATAGCAGCCACTAAAATGTGTTTTCCTTAGCAACTCATGCACATGATACAAATGGAAGGACATAACATTTTATCCATGCTGGCAAAAGGGGGATAAATTTTATTTTCCCTGTTCTTTAGTCCCTGAGCCTGGAAGAATCCAACACATTTTGTGCTAAATAAATGTATCACAAAGGCAAACTGGTAACACATCTCTTTGCTTAAATGACAGTTTTAAAGTTATTTTACATTTCTAATAATTTCAAGCACTGCTCTTTTTATAGATTTGGGACGTGGTGGGCTGGAAGCTGTTATCAGAAGCCAGTAATGACAACTAGAGGCAAAAATCTGAGGCAGGGTAGGCAAGTGAGCAAAATTAAAACAGAAGTTAAGAATGGTTCTTGTTTCAGCTATTCCCTGCATACTGAAGGAGCTTCAAATAGATTTTTCTGTTGAGATCTAGGCCAAAACAGACAATCTGAAGTTGAGATTGTCACCACTAACCTACAGTTTTCCTGCTTAGCACAGGTGATGTTTACAGTCTTAAAGTTGTTTAAACATGTCCATCTTCTGCACAGATTTTTAAATGTGCAAGAGAAATGGGTACAGAAGACAAAACTACAACAGTATCTCATTATCCACAAACATAACTGTGCTTTCACATAAACGTCTCTGTAAAGCAATGTGATTTTGCCATTGCATTGTGATTGTATTAAAGTTTAATATCTTTCATTCCTGTAATGTACTGTGTCAAGCTTCAGAAACATTAGATTACGTGACATGTTGTTGCTACTTTCTTTTTGACGTATTATCGCATGAGGCAAATGAACAATCTGCACAGGCGTATTCCTTGGTGGCTTTGTATCAGCATGATTAATTCTCATCTTAAATTCCTTCACATGCTCTTTTGCATAGAAGTTAGTTGGAGCAGGTATGCCAAAGGGCTGAGTAAATTCTTGAAGGCAAAATGATGAGTGAAAAGGTTAAGGTACAAGAATTAGCTTTGTTTCTAATTGTACTCAACTGCAAGCATCGCTATCAGGAACAGGACATGCCCTGAAGTAACGAGCAGTCAAGCAGACTCAGCAAGTCCATGAAACCTCCAGTAATCAACCTCTCTACCAAGCTGGAAAAGTCCTGTGAGCTTTTCTTTAACGGTTGCCTGCACATCTGACTAGGATCTGTGTGACAGGATCCCAAGAATAAGAAGGGAGATTCCCCAGGAAGTGCTGTGGCATTCCAGTCAGATTAGAGACCCCTCTTAACATCTCCTATGCATCAAAGCCCACGCTGTTATCTCCACTATTTTATAGATGTAATATAGGACAATATCTAGTCTGTTCATGTGTTCCGCAATACAAAATGGGAGAAAAAAAAAAACCCAAAACAACAAGGTTAATGGTTCAACATATATATTACTTGAAAAAAAACACATCACCTCCTGCTTTTTATCTTTATTCCCCAGCCTGCCTGCAGGTGTTGTTTTTTGCAAAAATGCATCAGCATTTTTGCAAACAGCTTTGCTGCAGCACTGCCTGGCAGTGGTGGTGGAGGCCAGTCAGTGAATTTCCTCACCTCCTGGTTCTGCTCACCCTAAGCAGAGCCACATCTGTTTGGTGGCAGCTAACACACAGACACTGGCTACGATGATGCTCTCTGCAAATGTACATCTGAATTCTCAGCTGTGAAGTTTCATCCAAATGATTCTTTGGCAGTTCCCTGATGCCCACCTTTTTGTAATTGAGCCATCACACTCTGTTCTGTATTGTCTCCAAACCAGCAGTACAGAAACACTTGTTTTAGGAATCCAGTTTGGGCTGATAAAAATAGTTCAAATTTTGAGATGAGTGTGAGGAAGAATTATTTTAGCACACATAAATATATCCAGATTTGGGTGTGGTTGCCTAGTCTTGATGAATTTTTGTTACATAATTTTTCTCATACACAGATCTCCAGCATGAAAGCCCTCTGAAATGAGTTCTGTTAGATGTTAGCTTAGGTACTAAAGCTATCTAGAGAATGATGATTAATAGAGTTTCCTCCTCTCTTTCCTCCCTGCATCCATCTGGAACAAAACTGTGGCAGACTAGAGAGGTACACATTACTTATTTTCTGTCATTATGATCTGGATGGACTTATTGAGAATCCCTGGAAGGCTGCAAAACAAGCACATTTTGATTTTGTGTTTTGATTCTGTCAGAGAAGCATATTCTTCTCATAACCTTTAGGTTTCCTTGTGACCTAGGGCAAGCAGCAATCGCTTTAGGGTCGATAGCAGCTTTTTTTGCGTGTGTTAAAATGTCATCGCTTCTAGGTATCATATCTTACTGCCTTCGAGGAGTGGGATCTGAGGGTTTCCAGGTTCTCACTGGATAACAGCACTGAATTTAGCCCTTAAAGGCATTCAATGTGCCTTTAAAAGCAAAAGTGTTGGTGTTCCTGCTTAGAGACCTTTTACTGCTGATAACTTAGGCATCTTTCAGAAGGATGAGAAGCACACTTCTAATACTTTCATTTTACAATCTGTAGGATATTCTTGACATATTTTTCCTCCCAACAAGATTTATGCGTGCCAGCTCACACAATTGCAAAGTGTAAATATTTTGATTAATACTTGTGTAAAGTGACATATACAATTGACATTTTCCTGTCAGTTTTGAATTTGATATGGATATGTGACTGAATCATAGTGATCACTGAATTTCATTCTTTTACCTCACAGTTTTCTATCCCTTCATTTTTTAGAATAGAGTTGACTTATGCCCAAGGCAATGAAAAGGTTAATGAAACACAAAAGGAGCATATTTTCCATCATTAAATTATCCATGAACCATAAAGCAATGAGACAAATATTTATACTACAGCTTAATATACTATTTATTCTGTACAGGTGTATAGGAAGAATCTTGTAAGCCCAGTGAATTCCCTGTACACAAAATAAATGGGTGAAAGCTGTGATCCAGGATCACTTCTCACTGACTTTAAATTTGGGAATTGTACAGTGTCTTGAGCGACAATTACAACAATGTGTTTAGAAACTATCGTTGCATATCTAGGAATTACCTTCATTTGTTAATGGCACTGCGATATCTTAGTAAACTCAGTCAAATATATCATAGTATTCTCTAGTAATTACACTATATTGAAGTCCGGATTCATACTCCTGAACAGTCAATAAATCAATGGACTTCAGAATGAGTAGGAGTCAAACATGCTAATGTACCTTTAAAAAGTATTTTATTTTGTGATAAACATTTTTTATGCTACTTCAGGTTATATATTGCATCATGTTGCATAATACCTGAATACCTCACATTTATTCTTCCAGGATTTCAAAAGATACAGCCTGAATTATTTATTTTTAATCCAGTGTGGGTGCAAAGTCCAAGCACAAAGTCCAAGCACCTGCAAGTACTCATCAGTGCACCAAAATATTGCACTAGTAAAATAGTAAAATTTCTGGTAGTGCACAACTTCTAACGTTGTTTTGATTCTGGATTTCTTTTATATTTGAATCTTTTTCTATGGCAACCCTTTCTCACAACAACATTTTGCAGTGTGCTGTCACCCTACTCTCTTAATATTACCTTTGGGTATACAGCATTGTGCCATGCTGCAACAGGGCTGCTCCAGGGGTATGGTAGGTTATGAGGATCAAATTCCCTAAAATTTCATTTTTCCATCCTCTCCTTTATGTGTTTTGATTAAGTATTCAGTCACTATCTCTAGCTTGTTTCCTAACCGCTGTTTCTCAAATTGGCTTTCATTCTCTTGGCCACTTTCTTGACAGAATTTTATATTTTGGAAAAATTATCTGAGATACTTTGTTTTACAGTATGTGCAACCAATCCTTTATATTCCTGCATTCAAAGCAGCTACAAGAGCAGCCAAGAGTGTCACACTGAAAATGAGATTGTTTGAGGGATGCTTGGTGAAAACAGTAAATGAAAGTCACCAGACTTACAGGCATTACACACCAACTGCTTACAGTGGGATAGCGTTAATAGTTATGAGCCCATTCAGTGGCAGGTGTGGGAAAGTGCAGCTACTTGTTGGCTGTTGCAGAACTTTTGTATGGGAGAATATAATTCCTGCAATAGTGTGCTGTGCTCCTCCTATCCCTGCAATACAGTCAGCTGTGAGCTGGTTTGATGATGAAAATACAGCTTGCTGCCCTGCCTGGGACTTGACAAGGGTAATTAGTTTTGCATCAGAAAATCCAGAGTAAGCATAGTTATCATACACTGAGAAGCTGCAAGGCTGAACAGGAGGATTCAGTGCCATTACTATTCCAATGGAAGCTTGTGGGCCCTAACTGATATTTGTCTTGTGAAACAGAAAAAGAGATGACAAATAATGATTTACTCTTTGGGCAGGCACAAGTTAGCGTGGAGACACTGAATAGAATTATATATAGGCAGCAGGATATATCACAAAGCTAAGACAGATCTTAACTCACCAAACATTGCTGCTGTTGTTGCAAGCCCCCTCAGAGGTACTAATGTTCACATGTTCCACTGGCTTCTTCACGAAGGTGACCTGCTGGAGCACAGGAGCAAAACAGGCAGGTACATACTGACTGTGGAACATCTTTCCTCGCTAGAGCACAACCACACTGCATGGCACGAAAGTTTGAGCCAATACCTACTCTACTGCCACCTGAACGAGAGGAGTCTCTGCTTTACTTCCTCCTAATGTTAAGATAAAACTTATTTTCTTAAAAAAAAAAAAAAATATATATATATATATATATGAGAGAACAAAAGAATCATTACTCCTTGAAAAGTTAAATAAATGTACAGTCTTACACAAAGGCTAAAATTAATCTCATTCCCTAGAGGGGAACTGTTGCTGCCGTTTTGTTCTTACAATATTTAGT
The DNA here is from genome assembly GCF_964273445.1 of Streptopelia decaocto. NCBI lineage: Eukaryota > Metazoa > Chordata > Aves > Columbiformes > Columbidae > Streptopelia > Streptopelia decaocto. Next base: position 155,344,190 of record NC_138663.1, read on the forward strand.
AATTTCTACCTGATTATTGAACTCAAGTACAGCATTCAAACAGTTTCCTTTGTACTTGAACTTTTGATCTTGCATACAAAAAAAAAGGTATCTTTGAGCAGCACCACTACTTTTGATGGCTCTTTATTAGTATGTTTGCAATGTGGCATAGTCCAAGTATCAGTTGCTGAATTTTTTCTGGATGTGCTTTGATATTTTCACTAGATTTAAATTAACTTGAATTGGTACTGTTCCATATACATTTTTGTTTGTTTCCTTTGTTTGTGAGCATTTTTTACTTTTGACTATATGAGACACCTCTGATAAAGTGTTTTCTCTGGGAATCCAGAGTTTTTGTTTGACCTTACTGATTTTTTTTTTTAATTTATTTAAGAAAAAAAACAAGTCGCTACAAAAAGCGACACCACACACTGGATTTCAGGGACAGACTCACTGGGGACGTGATGTTTTTGGCACACTCCTCTCTGTAGGTTGTGATTGATTAACAATTTGTCACCCTGGGTACCTTTTTTTACCATGTCCATGACCTAGAAACAAACTGGCTACCTTGAAATAGAGTCTTTTTTCCCTGGCATTTACAGAAGGGAAAGAAGTGTTTAGAGATCATGATGGGACATCAGGAGCAAAATGCTGAGGTAATAAAGAATGATGGATTTTCTTCTGATATTTCTTAATTCTTGTGGTACAGACAGTTGTAAATCACTGGTTTCCTTTTCCATCTTTCTCCATTGTTTTGCTGAGGCTGAAGGAGCTCCTGGGTCTTGTAGGCTCTGTATCTTTTTTGTTGCCTTTGCCTATGAACAATTCTATGCCATGCAGTATCTGGGAGCCTTCCACTGGGCATTGAAAGAGTCTTCTGCATTCCTGGCATGGTACTGAGTCCTTGTGCAAAATGGCGTTAAGCTCTACACAGTACCCGCGTGTGGCAGTGCTGTCTTTTCTTTATGTCCTTTGACTTCTTGCTTCAGACCTGTGCTTTCCCCATGTGATAAAGAACATCTTCCACAAGACTTGGTGTCTTTTTTTGAATGTCTGAAGGAAATCTGTATTCCCTCTGATTTCTGGTAGCTGGACTGCTGTACTGTTTTTTTTTTATACCCTCAGGCTGAAAAAAAATCCAGGATCCCTTTCCTTATCTAGGGCACTAAAATCCACTTGTGCTGATAGACTAGCAAAGTAGGGACATTTCTAAGCACACAGTGACATCTTAAAGCTTATGAATGTATAGTCTTGTAATCGTTGGGCAGCAGAGATAGAAAACCTGTCCAGCAGAGCCAGTGTTGCAGAGACAATGGAACTGTCACACTGACGTTAGAGCTGTTTGTGCTGACAGACACCTACGCAGACTGCCACAGTGGAGAAGTGTCAATCAAAGGCTCACATAACTCCAAGGATTGATATTACTTTACTTGCAGAAGGTCAGGGTTCGGCTGTCAGGACTGAAACTAGACTAGAATGCATGTATGCCCTGGACCGCAGTGATAGAAGATGCTTTATAGTGTAAATCATGTCTGATACATTTAATGGAAGAATTCTCTCTCAAGATAATTCCTCAAATATTTCTCAGCCTAGATTTCTCTCTTTAGATGTCCTTGGTTGCTTTATAATCTTTCTTTTGGGGGACTGTTTGATACCAGACCCTAGGCTGCTTGAGTTCCTATCCCACTGATGGGAACTCCTGTTCAAAGGACATTTGTAGCAGCTATTTAATTCTGTGTGGGGAGCAGAAGCCTTTGAAATGGATACAGTTGTGGTGAACTGTCAGAAAAGAGCATTAAAGAAGTAGATTTCCTGTATTTAGAATATTGTTAACATTTTACATAGTTTAAACAGCTGGGAAGTAATATTTTACTATTTGAATGCCTCTTCCTGTGACAGGTCTTGCAGAAGAGCTATGAAGGGAGTGGAAATATTTCAAAGTAACCCAGCTTATTTGGGCAATACCAAATCCTGTGAAAAGGTCATCTGAGGGGACGGGGTTGTGCTCATATATCCCTAAAAGCATTAGAGAACAGCGGTAAGCAAAAAACGTTAATTTAAGGAAGATCTCCTGTTTTTCTTCTTTCTTTGCTGTTTCTGCTAGACAGATCTGCCCTCACACCACTGTGAGGGAAGTGAAGGTTGTCATGGTTTGGAGGATATTCAGTGGTTTTGAAAACTGCAGGGGAAATTAGGAAGAAGGAAAGAGTCTCAGGAATTTCAGTGGTGGAGAATTTTGCTAGAATTAAGGGGAAACGTAACTGATCATAGAAGGACTGGACATTTTCATAAATGTAGCTGTGTATTCTGCAGAGTTTGTTTAGGACTATTCAGAGTCTGACATCCTAGGGCCCTCAGCTATTACTTGTGACTCAGCATGCTAAAGATATTTATATATGGACTGATAGGCAAATTCTTGCCATTTCACTGTTGAAAATTATTTTCTAATAATTAAAGAAAAAAAAAAAGTTGCCAAAAGAACCCCTACCATTATGTTGATTTATTACCAATCCTGCAGATAAAATTAGGGAACCTTTTTCTTGGTTTCTGATTGTCTGGTTTTGTGCTTCTTGGAGAACCTGGGATTCTGGAGGAAAAAGGTGACTGCTTTTATTGTGCTTTTGGAGAAAGCTTCTGAACGAGCTTCCTGATCCTAGATTTTTGAAAGTACAGTTTAGTTTAATTGAGCCTGAAGCAATGGATGGAGAATGGGTTTAAAGAGAAAACCTGAAGCATTTCTACAAGTTTGAATTAAGGAAGGATCAGGAGCTCAATTTACCACCATAGTAGTATAAGAGCAGTAGAGGGCCAATGCCAATCATCTACATCTCTTCATCTGATTATTTACTAAGATGTTAAATCTGGGCACTTACTGTGCAAAAGCAAAGCAGGATAACATCATGTGTGGGAACTGGAGAGAAGAACAGGGAGGGCCTAGTTATGTGATAATACCCTGTAGAGCATCATCTGAATTCAAATCTGACATCCCAAATGGCTTGTTTGCCATTACATCTGATTTCAGATAAAAGCTAATAGTGGACAAAGTGTGTTATTTTTTTCTTTGATTATGCAAAGTATGATTGTCATGTCTTGTACACCATGAAACAGTTGTGATAATGCCCAGATTCATTGCAGACTTTGGGTGTCTAATCAGCACGCATAACTCTTGAGTTCTTCTATCACTCTCTGTAGGCCATGGGACAGAGGAGTCACCAGATAGTCACTTAATTGGGCTGAATTTGGTTTCTGGAGGCCCTTGTCTCTATTGACTCACTTTCAACTACAGCTTCAACTTGGACATCCTTGGTAGGATGAATTCTGGCATAATAAAACTTTTTGCTGGGACAGGACATAAGTGCTGAGATGTTGAGGTACACACACTCAGCCTCCTTGTTTTTTTCACTATCCGTTTGGATAATAATGCTTTTTAATAATAATGCTTCATTAATTCGTTAATTTAAAAGTAAAAATGTGGTTTATTGAATCAAAATTTTAAAATATTATTTTGACAGAAAAAAATCTGTCAAAAATTTAGCATGAATTGTATTTTGTTTCCAAAAATAATAATAAAAATCATGTTAAGTTGCAAATACATGTTTTTTTTCTTTTATTCAGTCATCCATTCCAGTAAGTTATACATAGAAAATAGATATACAGTCAGCTTCTAGTGCTTCACCTTTGACACTCTTGTACCTCTTCATGTACTGGAAAAAATTGCAGTCAGTCCTTTGTATGCCATTTGGTTTGACAGGGTCAGAAGCTTCCGAATAGCTGAAGCCAGGGGCTGCCATCTCTCTATTACTTCCCTTTGTAATGGCACCCACCAGGTGACTGGGCATTGCTGCTCAGTTACTCGTACCTTGGTGCTCATTCTTTCTCCACTTGTTCAGACGGTGTCAAGATGAGGAACTTGTAAATTAAAAAAAATGTCATTGGCAGGAAGTGAATCATCTTAACAAAATACCACATCCCTCGCTGTGGTTAGCTGAGTTACCTGACAAGGACGTGTGCTTTGTGTTGGTTTTAGCATGGCACAGGTTACATCATGGCACAGTTTTCAGATGGGAACCAGGTCAAGACTCTGCCATCCTTAGCAGTGGGCTAGGCCTAACTATGTTTGTCTGTATGTGACCAATGCTGGGTCTAAATGAGCCTGTTTTCTTCCCTGCTTTCCTCAAGTGATAACCCCCAAGTGACTGTAGCAACAAATGCTACAGATTTATAGCTGGTTTTTCTGGAGCAGAAACATTGAATCTATGGGTGCTTCATATTGTTTTACTGTTGTCAAGAGTTCTATGGTGAAGTGAAGAATCAGACTATTACACTGCTTTTTTTTCAATTTATTTTGATTACAGGTCAGTGTCATTACTGCAGTTTCAACATAAGCATGAGGCTGAAGTTATGACAAGATATCAAGTCAATGGCAAAACTATCTTTCTTCAAGTCATCAGGCAGAACACATGAAGTAATTTTCAAAAAATATAACAAAAATTAATTAACAGCATAACAATTCATACTTCTTAGAAACTAATACAAATTTTGCGAGAAAGCTTATGTTAAAATAGCAAGATCTACGTTGTCTTCTAGCTAGTTGTTGTAGTCTCATTTCAAATACCTACCTATAATAACAACTCAGTCTTGCCATCACTGCAACAAGTCTTTCTGATATAAACATTGAAGGGTCTAGTGGAATATGGGGCACATCTTAAACTTTATCCTTTAAAGCCACTTAAAAGATAAATGGTTTAAAAATGGATTTAGCATAATCTCAGTTTGATAGATATTTATTTTATGCAAGATCTATCCCACCTGCTTTTGTCGTTTTTCAAAGTGGTATTATTCTTAGTTACTTGATAATACTTTATTAAATGGATTGTTTTCATTTAGATATTTAAACTCAGTTTTCCTTCCTCTAGTTCTTTCCTTTTGTTTGTGTTTGGCAGCAGTGAACAGATTAAATACATTCAGTATACAAAATTTAAATAAAATAGGAATGGCAGCTGTCCAATAAGCAATGTAGCTTAGCATAATGAGCACTAATAAAGAAGATAACAAGTCTATTAGCTAATGTTAATTCTTAGACAATGGGTGCAATTAAATGTAGCACAATACAGAGGATTTTAATGGTTGGAAAGACATTAGTCTGGCTAGTTTAGCAATAACTGATTTTCATTTTAGAAATTTGAATCCTGTTATTTTTAATTACGTCTGTTTCTGTCTTCTTGGGCACTGCTTTTGTACATGCATATTTGGTTGTGGAATTTTGGATTTTGTCCTCATCAACCTTTCTATTTTTTTTTTTTTCTTAAATGAATGAATGAATGAATGAACCTTTTCAACCCCTTCTGTGCATTTCCTCCAAAATTGCTCACTTTCAGGAGCATGGAGGAGTTTCAAACTGCATATGATATTCCAAGTGTAGTATCAGCAAATTCATATGGATTAAGAAATCAGTTCTGTGAATAGAGCAGCATATAACCAAAATCTCAGGTTCCTAATAAAGAATTGTACTACACATGCCTCTCTAAGACAGAACTTCCGCTATGTCTTCAGGACTTACATTGGGAAAAGTGTCATAAAAATCTTCTTCTGTGTGTGTGTGTGTGTGTGTGTTCCAAGAAGCTTTCTCCAAATATTTTTATTTCACATTTACTGTATGTGAGACAGACTTCCTTATTACATCAGAGTAAGCTCTTTTTAATAAAATATAGTGGGTGATGTTGAGAACTTAAAATCTTAACTTTTCAATTGACTGTTAATAGAGCATATCAACATACAGTGATCCCCAGTTAAGGGGAGGAGTTCCTCTTAGTAAGTTGCCATTCCTTATTATTATAACCACCACCCCATTACTGCTTACAGCAACTTACAATTTAGTATTATCCATTAATTTAATTAATGTTGTTATCCCATCAGTTTATTTATGAAATTGTTAATTAAAATTGGAATGAACATCATGGTCTGTACTTTCCTACTAAAAAACTAATTCTAACTTGGAAGGTGTGAATTCACTGACGTCTAAAAACAAATATACTATTATATTTTACTAGCTTGCATGACCCATATGAATGACCTAGACTACTACTTTTTCTTTTAAAACTTCTTGAGTAATGACAGGCAAATTATTTTTTACATTTTTTCCCTTGAATAATTTTTTCTGATTTTCTCTGTGGTGATACAAAGTAAACCCTGGAGGACATTTTCAATGAAAAACTAGAGTTATGATGATATAAGTTCTGAAATACTGGAAAATTCATGAATGAATTTATAGAAAAAGGTAAAGGAGATAAATCCAGATGATAAGGACATTGTAAGATTTGATGAGGTTGATGGTTGATTGCTTTAGGATGGAAACAGGTTGGGGAGCCTGAGTTTTTCACTTTGTGAAGTTAGAGTTGTTTTTTTCCCCTGAATTCAGTTTACACCCTTTCAGAATTTAATAAAATGAAAGCATTTTGTTGAATTTTTGCAGAGGTATATTTTTATAGCACAGTCTGTCATATCAGGTTATTTACTGAAAAACTGTGATGTGCACTGTTTCCCTGCTTGAGTAGATACTGCATGCCTGCTTGAATACAGTTTTATTCAGAGGGTATTTCTCAGTGGGCATGAAGTCAATTGTAGAAGCACTTCCTGGTTTCATGGTATAACGTATGATGATAAGTCATGCTATTATAAGTTGTAAAAAATATTTTTTCATATTTAAATGCTTTACAGTCTTACACTAAAAGCCCAAGGTTAGCATTCATAGCTTCATAACTCTACGTTAGAGGTTTAGCAACAATGGAATAGAAATATTTTTACTATAAATATTTTTATATTATATAAAATTATAATAACATAAATAAGGTAGAATTGATTTTAAAGTTAAGGTTGTTCAGTGGTTTTGCTAGGAATACTTCTTTCCCTATCCACATACGGCAAGTTGATTTTTATATAGGTTGCTTTGAAAAAAAGTATATTTTTACTAAGATAAGCTCATCAAAAGATGCAATAAATTAATTCTAAACTCTTCTGTGCAATGAGTATTAGTTTTATCTTGGTGTGGAACAGCAAATAATGGATGTCTGTTCCTGGTAACACTGGTATGTTGTGCGTTTGTCTGTATTGTAGATGGTGAGCGGTCAGACTTGACTTGTATCTTGAAAAAATAGATTATTAACTGTATCTAATTAAAAATTTGTATATCTGCATTAGCACTGTGGCATGTGCAGCCAATATACTCTATTTCTCAACCAACCTTTGAGCCTGAGTTCAGAATTCTGTTGTCGCAGAGCTTATGGACTGGAGCTATCTTGTACCCCAGAGCACAAGGCAAAACTTGTTCAAAATTACTCAGTCTGTCATGTAGGCATCCCCTTAACATTCACCAGTTATCTCAATTAATTTTGTATTAGTTCCCCCTTTTCATAATAGGGTGATAATGCTCCTGTAATCACCATGGATATTAAAGGGAAAATCAATAACATGTCCTCTAAGTGTAGGGTACAGCCTGTAACACATAGTATAAAACCATTCAGATATCCATTCCAATTAATTTCTCATGAGAGTAATTAGTATGGACACAAAAGCATGCTCATTGGGCTAGAAGTTACCTTGGTTATGCCTCTTTACATGGCAATGCATTTATAGGATCTTCCCAAGTGTCCCAGAGGAAGGAGCATTTGTATGACTGCCTTCAGTAGATATTGTGGTGGCAAAATATGTTATTCATGCGAACTAAATTTTCCTTCCAGTCTCCCTTGGAAACCCTCCTGTAAATTTAATGATGGACATAGTACACTAGGAGATATTTCAGAAGGAGCTTTGCTGCACAGGCAGTCCAGTAGACACTAAGATAAAAAAGCAGCCCATTTAGGACGACTGGTTTGCTTACCAGCTTTCAAGATTTATACATTTTAAGACTAGACATCCCACCATTTTGAACAGTCAACTTTGCATCATTCCTCAAAAATATGTAATATACATCTTCCAAACAGAACTATGATGAAATAATAATAGATAAATGCAACACCAGCCAGCTTCACAGCTGTTTATTCCCATGTCTCCAAATTTAGAAGAATGGGCATCAGAAATGCAAGCACTATTCCACCACTGACCTGATTCTGCTGTATAGAGAGGTAACGCCACCTTCTCCGAATATTAGCTGGTCTTTGGTTTACCAAGTCCAGGCTACCGTAAGCCTTGTTTGCCAAAGCACTGTGCTCTGAGAATTCATGTTAAGTCACTTGTCTTTGCTTGTCTTTCCTGACCTTCTGTCTTTTTAAAGTTAGCATTTTCCATAATTCTTCCTCCTTGATTTAGAAGTATCACTTGCATCTTGTCCCTAAATGCCAGAATCTCCATGTGGCCATATTAATATGTGTTTTGTCTGAATTTGCCCCTCTTACCAAGCAGTCCACCTAGTACATGTCTTTCTCATCAGCTATCACTTCACAGAATTGTTGATGACTATGGCACAGCACCAATCTAGGATGATTTCTTAGAAGAGTATGGTTGAGACATCTTCATTTTTTTAGTCAAAATGCTGTAAAGTATCAAGTGACTTTACCAAGTTGAAATATGGTGTATAGAAACACAGTTTCCTTTGTCAGCTACCAAATTTGAAGTCATGTTAGAGAATGAAACAGTATTTCTCTGAAAAACTACATTTTCTTTAGTATAATGTTGAACTGACTAACTAAATTCCTAACTTTTAATTCTCTACTAATTAAATACATTTTGGTTTGTTTTGTTTTGATTTTTTTTCTGGTTAGTTGTTTTGTTGCCTGGGCCTGATGCTGTATTAACTGACATGCAGTCAGTCCATTTGCCCTCTTCACATATTGTCACAGCATTAGAAGCAGAATTTCCCCACTAATTCCTGTTTGTATCGAAAATGAACATTATCATTAGAGATTCTTCTTAGACAGCTCTTTCGCAAAAAAAGAATACATGTTCAGTTCTTTTCTGCAGTACCAAAAAAGTTGTTAGCTGTTTGTTACAGAACTTTGACACTGTAAAATAGTGCAAAACATAGAAGATGTGAGTCTTACCTTGAAGAATCAACAATGTACATTACTTGTCAGTCATTCATATTCACACATACCATGTATGCCATACCACCAAATACAACTTTGCTCGCATATGGGCAGAAATTGTGAAGTTACACTATCTCTCTCACAAGAAATAGAAAGTGGACCGACAATAGAAGTCTTCTGCCCCTAAGGTAAATGGCATGGTGAGCACTATTTCACAATCCTGGACTGATCCCCATGTCTTAGTGGCTTGAGAAAACAGGCAGGTTTTTTAGTATTTTTTAGTCTAATGGGTGGCTTAGTTTCCAGAGTTGTTAGTTGGTTTCTGTGCCACTGGAGTCAGGACTTCGATAGGCCCACACTTTCTCCCAAGCTGCAAGTCAACTGAGACTCGGCAGCCCATTGGGACCATGTATATTTTATGCCTAGATGAAAGCAGGCTTCTTATGCATTTATTATGCTCTTAATTCAGTGTGACAGGTTGCATTCATTTTGCAGTTGTGATTTTTGAGAAAAGGATTATTTCAGTAATTGTCAGTAAGCTTTGCATTCACATTGTACTGTGTGGAGTTTGGTACAATTACTCCAACCAAAGATTGGTCTGGCATACATTACAGAAACCAGTGGAAAATTTGGATTCAAAGTGAATCCAACATCAGTTTTAAGATGTAACAATATATTGTGACTAATATAAGATCAGAATGAAATATCCAATAAACAATAGGCATGGTAATTAGCTTTCCAGGTGGTTAAATATTAACAGATCAAATATGGCATGCAATCTTCAAAGTAGTTCTAATTTAATTGATAGCATGAAAATTTCCTAAAATAAATGGATACAAAATTATTAAGCAAATACAGTACCTGTAATAATTTCTGTTGCAGTTAATCAGAAGAATATAATATGGTCAGTTTTCAGGGGTGCTTTAATGATGGAACTGAGTCTAAGAAACAGTATTTAAAGTAATCTTCATTTGTCATCTTCTAGTAACTCTGAAAAGAGCAAAACAGGATCTAGCATCTTCTCATCTCTCTGAGCTTTTGTATGTTTTGTTATTTTGAAACTTCTGCAAGCTTTGTTTAAATCCTGAAAGACGGGGAAGGCAGAGGAAGGGCAGGGACATGTGCATGAAACAGTGTCATGTTGAGACACCAGTATGAATTTTGTGGTGTTTAGTCTTTGGATTCTTGGTCTCTGTATAAAGTGGAAGTTGAGGTGAGGTGAGAGTGACTGTCAATGGGTCTAAAAGACTGTGCAGGTTCCAAATGAAAGGCAGAAAAACATTTATAAATTAAATATATTTGCAGATTTTAGTTGAGGATTTTATGACCTTTTAAAAGTAGAATTTCTTTATGGTCACAAAAAAAAATTCTGGAAGGTGGCTGTATTCACATTTCTGTCAAACTTAATTATATTTTGGCACTGACATTCGGTCTTTATGTCAGCTTCTTGTGATCTGTCTGAACAAGAAGCAAATAATTTCTTGTTGAAGTTCAGGGAAATTATCTGTTATGTTATTCCACAAACTGCATCTCTAATCTTTAAAAAAAGAACAGAGTGGGCAGATGATTTCACCTAAATAGAGGTTTTTTTGGGAAGTCAGGGGACTCCATGTGGGCGTAATGATCTACATTTATGCACCTGTGAACCTCAAGATTCAGGCAATTTAAGGCACTAAAAGCTATATTTGCTTGAGTACTCCCCTTGATTTTAGTAAGGGTATTCATGCTACTAAGCACCAAGCTCAAAAACGTTTGCAAAATCAGCCCCAACAGTATTTAAATTATTGTGCAGTTCTATCACCTTTGCCACTGAACTTTTTTTTTTTTTCTTGTGTAAACAAATGATGAAGCTGCAAATATGTCTGAAAATAGCAGTCATGTCTGCTTTATCAATATTTGTTGAACGTACCAGGCTGCAGATACTGTATGTGATTCTATAATTCTTCAGTTTTCTCCCCTGCTTCAGGAAAAGCCCAACAATAGTGACAGCAATACCTGTTGGTAAACAGGCAATCTCCGAATGCTGATAGCTGTACTGTAAAATCCCTATTACACATAACCTTGCCATGCTATTTGACTTTGCAAGGAACGTCTGTCCTTTTTCTAAATTGAATGATTGGATGGAAATTGTGGTTCCTAATATGTTTACCTTCCATTTAATGAGCAATCCCATTATGAAGGCTGAAGACAATGCAGCCTCGCACTCGGGGTTCGTTACAGTTCATCAAAGAAAATACCCTTGCAATGTCAGAGCTCCTCTGCAGCAGGCAGCACCAGGAGCCGCTTCGCAACCCACAGTGAAAGAGGGAATCGTTTAAAGTCAGTGCGAAAAGATTAAAGGGAAAACATTTCAAACTAGGACTTATCTAAGGCCAGGAAATGCCTCAAGGTACCATCTGTGGAATTTTGTACTGACTGGTAATATACTGCGTGAGGTCTTCCCTTAATCAGAGCTTTTCTTCCCCCAGCACCCCCATCCCCCTATTCCTATTGCCCAGGCTTCATTGTTGTAACAGTCTAAAGACAATAGAAAGACATTCTGAGGGATTTTTTTTTGCTTTCATGAAACTTCTTTGACTAATTTCTGCCTTTCTATTGAAGTTTAAAGCGCCATTCATGGCAGAATCTGTGATGCTGACTACAGCTTGAATGACCTGCATTTTATTTGGCTAGTCAATAAGTGCAAAGAGAAGTCAAACAAGCGTAAACTATAGACAAAAACCTAACATAAAATGGCCAGAGTACATGTGACATGCCATGTTGTTGCCTGTCTTTACAATCTGTATTCTGGTAGATGATTTGCACTGATACAAATGCTTCCACCAAATTCAATCTCATTAGTCAGCTGTGCCCAATATCATGGTCACAAAAAGGGGCTGGCAGAGTTTGTAGCCATCACAAGAGAAGATCCATATGAAATGCTGGGTCGCTGTGTCCTGCAGCAATAAAAGCCAACTCTGTGATTATTTTTCATCTTTATCACCTGGAGTTAGCAAGATGGTTAAAAACACATGTTTGGTTTAAATATTTTCACTATGGCCATTTATTCTCTGTCTCTGACTTTCAAAGAATAAACATGATTGTTCAATCTGATTTAATTCCTGACTCATACTTGTTTTGTTTTTTCCTGTCATGTGAAAATTTGAAATTAGTGCTACATTTTACAGTGAAAAAGCTGTATGGACTCTGTTTTTTTAATTCTCTGGAAATCCCTCAATTTGTATCATTAAAATGGTATTTTCCACAGCATTTTACGAAATGGATAGATCAGCTTTAAGGCATTCTAAATGCTTTTTTTGTCTTTGAGTCCCAGACATTCTCATATTACTGATTATACAGATTATATGTTTCTAAGCTTTCCTACAGCTTTAAGTTTAATTAGAAGCATAACAAATTATAGTACATGAGCAGAAAAACCATAAAATCATATAACATCTAACTAGAGTAACAGATTCACATATTGACTGCAAATAAAAGGCACTGTGCTGAATTTTAATCTATATCTCAGTGAAATTAGAGTTTCTACATAGTTTATGTTGATAATATAGAGATCGTCTTTCAACAGGGGTAAACAAATTCAGTAATATTGTATATATTTAGCTGCAAAGAAAAACTGAAAATGTGCAGGTGACTTTAAAGAAATATTTTCTGCTGTGTTATCACATACACAACGTGAAAATATGCACTATAATTAAGCATGCTGTTATTTATGCTTGCATATTTTAGACACTTTTCAAACACTTATTATGAACTTCTGATTTTATTTTAATTCTTAACACTTTTAATTTGAAAGAAAGAAGAGTCTCAGAAATCATCAGGTGAAGTTTGAAAGGGAAGTAGAGATGATTGTAGAGAAGTACGATGAATCTATTGAGAATAACTCATCATCATTTACAAGTGAGGACTGCTTTTGCTTTTGAAGTAGAGACTTTTAGTAGGAGCACACATTTTAGTTAAGCACAACTAGTTATATGTTAAATTGAAATAATATCTTTTTTCAGATTCTATGGAAATCCCCATGTTGTTTCTTGGAGGTGATGTTGGAAAAAGCAAGCTAAGTTATTTCTGTATTTTCAAGGGCTACTGGAAATAGTAGAGACCGCCAGGTGAGGAGGTTAAAATAAGGATAAAACCATTGCTTGGTGAAGCATGATAGGCAAAAGGAAAAAGAAATAGATTTTTGCCTTATCCAGTAAGTCGAAGCAGTTTCATGTTCAGGGCTGGTGCAGAGGAAGTCAGCTGGGATCAATAAGGTTTTTTTTTTGTGTGTGTGTGTTCTAGGGAGAAGATGAACTCGTTTGTTTGTTTGTTTGTTTGTTTGTTTGTTTGTTTGTTTAAGAATACTGCAATTTCCATTTACAATGCAATGTGAAGCAGCTTAGATCAGCTTACAACCCTTCACACCAGAAAACCAATTTTCTCAAGGGAAAAACGAACAGAACTGAAAGCCATTCACTGTTAGGATACCCAGGTGGGGACTGATGGGAATTTTTTCAGTGTGTGCATGTAGGTTTTTGTGAGTCATGTCAGTCAGTCTTCTTCCAGCTGCAAAAGTGCACACAGAACAATCGCTACATGTGATGGGCATCAACTGGAAACAGTCTGCAGCTCCAGAGCTCAGAAACATAAAGGACTTGAAGAAGGACCTGTGCTCCCATTCTCCCATTCTGAAGGAGAAACCATTTTCCTTCGTTTTCTTTCGAAGCCAAAATTTGGCACAGTAACATAGGCTGTCATTGACCAGCCTTTGCACTGCGGACTCCCAAAGACTTTGTTTTCCAAGCATGGTTTTCCCTTGCACTTCTCCTGAATTTTAAGTCCACTGTACTTTTCGGAGTTTGTTTCTTTTTTTCTGAAGATCTTAGCAGTAGACAGCTACTCAATGATGGTGGTGGTCTTCTGGGTGTATTTGCCTACCTCTTGTGGAGTAACAGTGACATCCAGTGGTTGGTTATTTCAGCCAGATGTATAAATCTCTGTACCAAGCAGTATTTCAGTAAATGTGCTACTGCCAGTGCTTTGGTTAAAGCCCTTTCCAAGGTTCCCTTGGGTGGGAGGTGAGGGGAAACACAAATAAACTTTATAGGAAAAGAGATTTGCTCCGGGACTTTGAGCAGGTGTTGTGCTAAAGTGGAAGAAAATTCTTTATGTTTTTAAATCCAAAAAGCTTGGTTTTTGTTTTTTGTTTTCATTTTTGTGGTTTAAAATCTGTTCATGCAGCAGTGGAAGGTTGTTACTTATTGTATCATGACTTTTTGTGTTTTATTTTGTATTGGAAGTTCACCACATAACTATGCAGCTGTGCACATAAAAGAAGACATTTTACTTTGCCATCTGCAATTAATATTCTTGTAGTTGAATAGGAGAGAGAGAGAGAGAAGATAATGGGAAGAATTTTTCATTTCTTTTCTTTGTGGTATGTCATATGTTTATTCCAGTGACTTGTTAAACTAAAGGCTCTGTTATTATACATTTAAAAAAACATCCCAGTAACTGCATTCATTCTATATTGTGCAACTTGTTGGGTAATTTTTCGGCTGTCAAAGCTTGAATGAAGCTCTCAAGCATTAAAAGAAACTTTTATTATTGCTCATCTGAACCACTCATGTTGGAAGGCATCTCAGACACAAATTCTTCCTAGTGTGTTACTGTGCAATTTTTCATGTAGGCTTATTGCCTTCCATTGTCAAAGGGTAATCTGTCAACAAGTAATCTAAACCTAAATAGCTTTTATTATATTAAAAAAAATAACTTATTTTCAGTGTTACATCAAGTTCTGTAGTAATCTTTCAATAGTAATGATTCCCCTGGTCAGTAAGGAGAAACAACAGAGGAGGTAACTTTTTGCACCTTTCTTGTTGAATGGTAAAGATTTTTTAGTCCACTCAGTAAGGAATCTTGGTTCTGTAATGCAAAAGCATTTGAAATAGAGTCTAAACTTTGAAAAGGTCGAAGTGTTGGTGCATTGCTTCTGAGTTATAGTAATGGTCTTTCCTGAGATAGTGCTCAAACTGATGAAGATAGATGACAATGCCTACAGAGCAATAAAGAAGTGTTGCTTTATGATCCCCTCTCAGTGATGTAACTGAAGAAGTCAACATGTTGCAAATCAAAACAGGCAATGGCCCATAATTTCAAGCCAAATACCAGGAAGACTATGAATTTTATTACCAGTTAAGGAAGCAAGAAACATTGATTTCATTTTCAGAAAGAAGCAGTATGCTTCTGTTCTCTCATTTTTGGTTTTTTTCTGCTTCTCTATGTAACCTTGTGCTAGTAGCTCTTGAGGAAGTTTCTCACTATAGGTTAGAGATAAAAGCTTTGAGCACAGAAAGCTCTTGTTGACCTTTTAAAATTTAGTGATTTGTCACCAACCTGTTCCAGGGTTCGTGTGAATGATACCTTTCAGTTAAAGGCTGAGAACTGTAAGATTTACTCTGAAGTCCCCCTAGGCTGGAAATAGTGGTTTCAGCTGTGTGAGCAGTGAAGCATTTACCATGGAAGTGTCTGAGAAGACATGTCAGCAGTTGTTTTGGGGCAAATCTTGTGTCTGCCCAAGCCTTTGTACAAGTGCAAGCTGTTTTTTCTTTTAAAGAAGTTTATTTTAGCCCTCAGGTTTGTGCAGTTTGATGTTTAGTTGAATTTCATAGCTACTTCTCAATTCAAAATTTAAGTAAAAAACTGGTGATCCCTGTCTTTGGCTTCAGTTGTCATCAGCATGTAAATCATCCAGTGCAATCAGGCAGGTGAGCTTCTGGGGACATACGCTTTCACGGCTGATTTCTGATGTCTGAAAGAAAGGTGTTTGGCTTGCTCCGGTACTTCAGCTGTAGATGGAGACATCTGTCTAATAAAATGCTTTTAACATGAAGTACGTAATTTTTTTTTTTTTTAAGTGCTTCATGGTATATAATGCATACAAGGTATGTAATGGAAAAATGCTTTTCTCAATTACTGTTAAACTAGTACTTTGAATAAAAGTGCTTTTCCACTTGCATTTCATGTACTGCTAGTTAAGATTATGTTCTGCTCAAAATATTGTTATTACTTTTCTTCTGATTTGGAAATCAATTGCAACAGTCCAATGCAACTGTTTCCTTCAAAGGAATTTAATTTAGGTAATGTAGAAAGAAATTCCCTCTCAATACTTGAAAAACAAATTAGGCCAGGCATTTATCAACAAAATAAAAATTATATACAAGACAAAAACTGGCTAAAAATAGTCTGGTTTCTGATAGCTTTAGTGTAACAGCTGCAGTCATACATTTTCTTCAAACCTGTAAAACAAATCCTTTATCTTTTGAAGCATGGAAATCTTGGATAAAGTTTTTATGTGAAGAACTTGTTAACAAAAGGCTAGAATTATTTTGGCCTTAGAATCATAGAATGATTTAGGACCTTTAAGATCATTGAGTCCAACCGTTAACCTAATACTGTCAAGTCCACCACTAAACCATGTCCCTAAGAACGTCATCTATGTGTCTTTTAACACCTCCAGGGATGGTGACTCGACCACTTCCCTGGGCAGCCTGTTCCTTGCAAAGGCTAGAATGATGATTTGCACATGGGGAACAGTATCACAAATTACTCTGCGGGCAAATAATTTCATCCATCATCCCTGCACGATGAGGAGATCATTTTAGCCGTGCCCTATGAAATGGCTTATTGTATTGCTCACTCTTGAAGCAGCATCAAAACACAAAGCAGCCCCATGTCTGTTGTAACATTTCTGAAATCTATAACCTTAGTACTCCTAAAAGATGTTCTTCTCTTTTGGTCCCCATAATCCTGTCCATAATCCCTTCTCCAGGGGCTGGGGTGGCATTGGCTTCCCTGATGGAGTCAGGACTGCACCCTGACTGTCATGGATGTGATTTTGTCTGTTTGTTTTTTGGTTTTTGTTTGTTTGTTTGTTTGTTTAATGCAGCCAGACATTTCACCCAAATCTTTCCTCTACTTGCTTAGTAAAAAGATAAAGCAGAGAAGTGCAAAAGACTGTTCATGCACCAAGAAATTTTCTTGTGAATTGTCTTTGGTTAACGATGACTGTGAAAACAGTCACTGGATTTCAGTGTATCTATACAACTCTGATTTGGTAAGCAGGAGCTCTTGCTAGTCTGTTTCATAACAAAACTCTCCTTTTCAAATCTACAGCAGATTCAACTAGCATTCCTAGCACAAATCATAGCTTAAGAAGCATATTTTGTGGCAGGGGCATTTTTCGGTGTTTTTTTTGTGTTTACCTCAGTCTATTTAACTGTGTTTTCCTGCCTTCTTTACATCTCTGCAGCCCACAGCCTGTTATTGATTCAATCTGTTTCAAAGTTGGCACAACTTAAACACAGTTCTGCATGAACCCTTTTTTTGCTGTCATACCAAAAACTTCATATATCCGTTTCTTTCTTATTTTTAACCTTGAGGTTTGATCTTTAGTGACAGTTTAGATTTAAAATTACTTCCTACTGTATCACATCAATAGAGTGATTGAAGGGAACTGGAATCCAAGCTGTTTACTCACTTAGCTGTCAGAAAGTTTCCCTTCAAGGGAAGCATTTCAATTAGTGTTATAAAAACCACAATGGCAGTGGAGACTGGCCTGAAGCCATATATATGGGTGTCAGTTAAATTCACATGTCAAACATGGCTTTTAATTACAGACCTACAATTGCAAATTACTGGTGTTTAAAGCATGCTGGAGATTTTGGCTTCACTTTGGTAACCCACGATATCTGAAAGAGAAACAAGATCCTAAAGGTGAAGGTGCATGCACGGGCTCCATGTGCTTCAAACTGTGAATACAAAGAGTCAAACTCAGGGGAGATATGTGTTCATTTGCTCATCAGATGGAAAGTCTAACAAATAAACAGACTTCTGTTCCCTTCACTGTGTCTTCAAATGATGGAAATAGCATTCTGTAGAGGGTAAACGTCGGGTAAAGGTACCTAAGAGGTCTTCCAGCTCCTCCAGCCATAACTTCTGTATATCCTGCTTCAGATCAAAAACTTGCCCTTTGGGCAGTCATTTTGGAGAGCATGTTAATGTTTGTATGTATCTTTTAAACTTATTTTTGTAATTTACCTCCTGTCTCTTCATAGATTTTAGTTCCACCTGTAGAGCCCCTCAATTCATCAATAAAAAGCATTTTGCAGATATCTTATAGTATATTTGAGGCACTTTGGAGCCAGTGTTGAAAGAAAGGATGACCATCATGATTTCCAAACATTCATGAAAAAAATATCAAGTTGGTGTTAATACGATGTTGCAGAATCCTCCAAAATTATTTATTTGAAAAATCTGAATATGATAAAAGAATACCAGTTCACCATTCAATTCAGTCAGAAATAATATTATTCCAGGTAGAAAAAAGTTTCCTTTCTTTCTTACTTATCAAGTGTTGTGTTCACTCTTCTTCTTAGAAACCACCACAGTAGCACACCACTCAGCTTAGTAATGTGCACTTTCTAACAGTATTCTTAGTACTTGGTAGTTTTCCTTTTACTTTGGACAGCAGAAGAAAAGTTATTGTTCAATAGCATAAATTTACAAAGGTAAATCTGTCATTTTCAATTATACACAATTTTCAATTTTTGAATTCACAGCCAAGAGGCAATTAGACATTCTACATTTTCTAGATTTGTCCCCTTCGCTTGTTCATAACAAAAAAAATTTTTCCTTTGAGTTCTTGCTGCAGTTGTGGGATCATGACAGCAATGTACCTTAAATATTTTAAACCCACCATTGCTGAAGGAAACTATGGCTGAAAGCACAGAGTAAAATCATCCTGACATATGACCCTGAAACTGCACCTTCAGAAACAAGGGTACCTGTGAGATGCTATTGCAAAATTCAAAGTGAGCTAACAAAGACTTTAAAGTGAAGGTTGTTAGCTACATAACATCTAGAGCTCTGGTTCAAGAAATATATAAAGATGTGTTTTTTTTTTTTTCCCTAACTTATACAAAGATAGTGAAGTCTTCTTAAGCCCTCACAAGAAACCCCTTTTTCTTGCAGCCCCCATTGTCACTGCACAATGTATTGGGTGGGCAGCAGCCTGGGTGCCCCTGAGGTCCTGGAGCCCTCTTTACCCAGAGAGGCAGTCAGGCCCTGTTTCTGCTGAGTCTTTTAGACAATGGAATAAATTCAAGTCATCAAATGTCCTCAAAAAATACATTGTCATTCTAACCCAATGATGAGACCTGGGCAATCAAACATGGCAGTCAAGGTCCCTGAAAACTGCCTAGAAATTTTCATTAAATTTAAAAAGGGAAAAAGTCTCCCTTAAAAAAAAAAAAAAAAAAAAAAAAAAAGAAGAAGGATTAGAGGTAATTTTCTTGAAATGGAACAGAACTTCAAACTGACCATTATTAAGGGCTTTTGATTCATAGAGTGAGATACATAGTGCCTGTCAGAAATGTGGATGTGCTTAAAACCCTTGGACAGCAAAGAGCAAATCCAGATTTAAAGTACTTTCTTTTAGTTCAGTAAACAAAGGAAAATTCCTCTGGAGTACTGGTCCAGAACATTTAAATGAAACATCTCTCTCCACTGACACTAAATGAAAGTAATAATTTAAATATATCCCTGGTATATGTGGCCTCTTGAGATCTGGTCTGTCTTCTGTTTGAGGACAAAGCCCAGCACAGTCAGGCTTGTTCTTTACAAGCACGTGGGCAGGGTCACTGGCATCCCACATCACTTGGATGTGGGCAGGTGGCTGGAAGACTTGCCCACAAGCATGGGTATGGCTTTTTTGTCCTTAGGGCTTGAGCCCACCCCTTCCTTAGTAGCATAGTGTGTTCAGAAGAGAAGGGTACCTCTGCATCCACAGGGTGGGTCCTGCTTGATATTCATGGTTGCCAACAGAAACTTTTCAATTAAGCAGTTGAGTTCTGCATGACTTTTAGGATGCACAAAGAAAACTACTGGGAAGTAACTGCAATAGATTTCATTTCTGGTGATAAGATACATCTAAGCACAAAAGTCATGATTTTGATAAAATTTTGGTAGTCTTGTTTCCCTGCATTGCATACTTCATTCATTTCTAAGGCTTAAAATAGCAGAACTTTGGGTAGTATTAATAGCAGTCAAACTTTATCCCAAAGGCCTCATTTCTAGACAGTGTTTGATAATTCTAATATAGAGCTAACTTTTTTGTGGTTTTTGTTTGCTTGTTTGTTTGTGGTGTGGTTTTTTGTGTTTGTTTGTGGTTTTATTTTTGTTTTTAATTTTTTATGGACATGTTCTTCGGGGCACCTAGAAATTAAGTGAAGAGCATTATGCCTATATTTAAAAATATAGTATGTTCTTTCATGCAGAGTAGCCCATGAGAACCATTTTTCTATTTGTGTAGAGATGGGCATATATATGTTTACACAAATGTTTCTAATCAATGAATGTACCTGTATGTATCTGGACAGAAATAATCTCTTTAACCTATCAGTTATTTCCCACTAATAATAGAAAAATACTCTGTACTAATTAACTTCCTCATTATACACAGCTGAACATGTTTCCTCATTTCCTTTTCAGAACTCATTTGAAGAAGGTGCTGATAACGGTTAGATACAGTGTTAATTGGGTTACATTGTATTTGTGAGAGAGATTAAGATGACAAAGTCCTTGCTCTGATGAAAAGAGTGGAAGTGACCGTATGTCCCAGACTTCTCACTGCTATGATAATGTCATTTATTCCAAATAGTTACAGGACATTTGACTTTTTGGAAAAGTATTATTGGCTCCTACTCCAACTCCTTTGCCTTGTTCTAATGACAAACAGTTTCTGCAAATGAAGTTTTTCCATATCTGACTGGGTGTTTCTCTCCTTAAGAGCAATCCTTACTGGTATTCTTATGAGGAAAGGCTGAGGGAGCTGGGTCTCTTTAGCTTGGAGAAGAGAAGACTGTGGGGTGACCTCACTATTGTTTATAAATATGTAAAGGGTGAGTGTCACGAGGATGGAGCCAGGCTCTTCTCGGTGACAACCAGTGGTAAGACAAGAGGCAATGGTTACAAGCTGAAACACAGGAGGTTCCACTTAAATATGAGAAAAAACTTCTTTACAGACCACTGGAACAGGCTGCCCAGGGAGGCTGTGGAGTCTCCTTCTCTGGAGACATTCAAAACCCACCTGGACATATTCCTGTGTGACCCCATCTAGGTGTTCCAGCTCTGTTATGGGGATTGGACTAGGTGATCTTTTGAGGTCCCTTCCAATTCCATAAAAATCTTTGATTCTGTGACCATGGTGGGATTCAGCTGCCTGCCACTCATTTTTGTCACTGGGCCATCATGGCTTTGGGAGAAGCTACATGACGTACAGTGGGCCCAAGAGTTGCTGCACAACAGTTATGTTAGTTTAAGTTAAACTGTTCTTTAGCAAATCTCCAAATTCAGGCACCTGAAGTCCTCATTCTGGTCTTCTGTTCAGTGAGGGGTTTGTAGCGGAACAGGACCTGCAAGCTTTTCCTGTCTCTCTTCTGAATTGCCAGCAAGCTATGGGAATTTTCAATTATTTTTTCTTTTTTCTTTTTTTTTTTTTTTTTAAGTAGATGTGCTAAATTATCAAACTATTTTAAAAGTAGTTTACTTTGACAGTGCTGTACTGAAATGAAAATTAATGCAAGGAAAACATAACTATTTTTTTGTTCAGAGGTATATCTACTAAGGAAGTATTTCTGAAAAGCTTATATGCTATACAATACTTAAGAGATTTGCAAAGTGGAAATGCTTATAATTCATAAACAAAAATTACTTTCTTCCTGCTGTTTCCATTTACTGACACTGTTTTGTGTTTGCTGATTATACTGTGAAGCCCCATTCTGCTTTCCACAGGCAACACGCAGATGATCTAAAAAAAGCAGCTTTAGCTGATGGCTATTAAAGACAGAGATCTTCAGCTGGAAGTCTGAACTAAGGAGGGGGAAGAGAGCCCTGTCCATGCATCTTTTAAAGTGTGTGCCCATGTTTATGCACCGCAGTCTATCACGATGTGCTCGGCTCTGGCAGGTGAAACAGTGCTCCACAGAAAGCAGAAATAACCCACTCCTGCCACTCCAATTTCTGCTGGCAAAAAAAATGATATGCCCTTTGCAGCACATTCTTACAGAAAACTTAGTTATTCCTCCCTGGCTGCATCCTTAGATTAATGTATAATACACACACTCCCGTTGCTGTAGGGTAGAGGTAGACGCCAAACCTGTCTAAAACAGTCTGCCCAGAGACCACTGCAGACACGTCCCTGTATGAACTGTCCACTATAGGTGCCAAGACACATCAGAGCCTACATTGTGTCTAAATTTAAGGAGAATAATGAAGATTGTGTACTACACCAGCCCACCACACCCTGTCTGCTGCTGTATTCACAGGAGAGAAGGACAGGTGGTGTTCAGATTGACAGTTACAGATGGTTCGTCAAAGCATCACAGCCAAGTCTGGATGTTTGTATTTCTAGTCACTGGTGGGAATCTTGGCCATATATTTTTATCCTCACCCTGGTTTCCACTATCGTCAATAACTATGTACTTTTGCACTATAACGATTGCCTAAAATGATATTGTTCCTATTTTTTTTCTGTTTGCTTTGTTTCTGAAAATATGGACTATTTTTACACAATTAGCCATCAGATAAATGATAAAGTGTAATACAGAAACATTATTGAAAAAGAATAATGAAGTATTCAAAATTCTGTGTGGCTTGGCTGCTTTTAAAATACTTCACTATAATGGCACTAAATAAATCATTCTGTTACTCACCATAATTTATAATAATCCTTATTATAACTCATGCTTTCAAGAAGTACCTTCCCAATCTGTTTCAAACAGTGTTCTGCAGCTCCATCATAGGAATGTCTGTTGCTGTCTGGCCACATCACCAAAAGAGGCTTCCCTTTTTGATAAAGAATCTTTTTGGCACTGTAGTTTGGGAATCTGCAGGTTTACTTCTCCATCAAGGGAAGACCCAGTCATTTTTGTTTGGTATGGATTAATCTTTCTTAGGCAGTTAAACTGGTTGTTGTCTGACAATTGATTAAAAGAGAGAATTATGTAGCCTGTCTGTTGGAAATGGGTGGCATGAACACAGCCACTCTGTTTTACAGATTGAGAGGTTCCTTCAACAAAAAAGGTGTTGGTTCACATTTGGACTGGTCTAACTCATGAACTTCCTATCATAAGTGACATCCAAAAGAAAAAAAAAAAAAAACAGCATGGACACACACACATGCAAAATTTTATATGTAGGCAGAGGCAACTTGCACATTATATGAAGTTGTACTCTGTACATTTAGTTCGCTAGCTAAAAATGAAGTGGATTATTTCATCCCCTTTCAAAAAATGTTTGGACTTGCAGTGTAAGCAAGCAGAGGGTCAGTGTGCTTTTATGTGTTTAACTGTGTGTGCAAATGTTGCCAGTCTTCCTCCTCTTGTGTAACCCACAGATTAAATGAGTTGCTTTAATTCCCATCCCCCCTTGTACACAGTTCCCTAGGTGTTCCTTTAAGACACATTAATAAACTGAAAGCAAATGGGGTCTCAAGTTCACCTTCATCTTTCTTCTTCAGCCATCTGGAGGTCACTTGGTTTACGTGGCCTGGGGGTGTTGCCCCAGCATCCCCGGTCTGAAGTAGCAAAGCTTGTGGCCAAGATGCCAAATCTGTAAATGACTTAAATCAAGATAAATTACTTTGTATTTTGATGTTGTACCACCGTATGAAGAGTCCATTCTCCCTTGACTGTCAAAATATGTATGGACAGTAGATATGGGTGCATCCAAACCAGATGTGATTTATCTGGTATCAATGTAGAGTGCACCTTATCCGTTGATCCTGGGTCACTGGGGCATTCTCAGCTCCTGTGCAAATCTCTTGAATGGATTAATCAAAGATGCACTCCTTAAATTTCCAGAGGGGGAATACAGTTTCCAGCTAAACCCATGCTGAGATTAGCATGGAATTTGTCAGGTGAAGCTGTGACAGTTTTGCATTGTGACCAGGAGAACGTTTGCTGGCTCAGGAGTCAGATGCTTTTCTTTAGATTAATGTTCAAAACCTTTATCCAACTTAATCCCTCCTTAATAAAAGGCTGATATTAATAGGAATATTTTTCTGATATAAGTAATCAATTGAAGTGGGCTTCTTGATTGCCACTTCAGTGTAGTCTCACCAGTCTGCTTCTTGCACTTGCTATTACTCTGACCTTTGCAATATTTTCACATTTATAAGTAACAGTTAAGAAAAGATTGATGATAGTGGTAAAGTAGTAAGTATGTGGTGATAACTGCCTGCCTGAAGAGATTAAAAGGATAAAACAATACCAACTGAGTGACTAGAACTAGCAAAACACAACAATAAATTTAGGACCAGATTACCAGGGTCTGTGAAGAGGAAACTACAAGCCAGGAAGGGAAAGGAGTTGCTAGTAATGCAAGTAATGAAATAAGTTTACTAATGATGATATGTCAGGTGTAATAGCACTTGCAGGAAGACTGAAGTCAGATTAGGGACAGTGAGAGGCAGTTTGAGGAAAAAGCACCAGTTATTTCTGTTGATGTCTGCTCAGGTGTTACCAAGACTGTTCAGTGCCACAGCCTTTAGGACCTGCCCTTCTTCTAGAATATGTGTGAGTTTATGTATGTTGCCAGTTCTCTCTGTATTTTACTACAGGAAATGCACACTTCAGAAGTGCAATGTTCTGCCTGGAGTTTCCCTGGTAGCACTGGTTTCTGAGTTAGGTGGCTGTGAGCAAGGAACAAGGTGGAGATGAAGAGCATGCATTTTTTAATAAAAATCTTAAGCACCCCAGAGAGGACCATAATGATGGGGAGCTGATGAGGAGGAGGAAGGTTCCTTCACAGTTGGATTTTCTTGAGATATTTGGATTGGTCACTACATCTTAGTTTCTAGAAAAACACATGTACTTTAGAATGTGCTTACTAAAATTAATTCATGACCATTGTGTTATTCACCCTTCTATTTAGAAGATAAACTCCCTGTCTGGAAAGAAGCTGTCTTCCGATGAAGTCACAGCACCCTACAGCTCTCTCAATGGATGCGCTCGTGTGCATTGGTTTCCAAAATATGGTGCAGCATGGGGTGATGATTAACTGGATGTCCTAGGAAATAAATCCTGTTGGAAGATCAGGGATACTGTTTTACATTTCCTGGAAAAGTAATTTGTCTTATAGTCTTGGAAACACCTCCCAGGCTGCAGTTACTATGGTGATAGATGTAGTACAGAGATGTAGATAGATTGTCTGAGCAATACTAGCCAATCATTTTTTAAACTTCTCTTTTTACAAACCAAACAAGTGTCATTTGTTGGCTTTTTTTTTTACAAACTGCATTAGCCCTGATGCTATAACTGAAGCTGCATGGGCTGTATCCAGGAGGTTTGAGAGCAAACCCCATGGTCATGAACCCTAAGATCCTTCTATATGAACACATTTTGGAGCATGAGCTGATGATTGTTAGTTAAATATGATGGGGTGTTGATAAATAATTTATTCCAACTTATAGGAATTGTTCTCAAACATGCATGCCATTTTGGTAAGTCATGCTAGCTTAAGAAATGTCCTTGACAGTTATGATAAAAGAATCAGTTTTTAGTGTTATTTATGTACACATCACTGAAGATTCCTGAAAGCAAGTAATTCTCTCTTAAAACCATATTTTTCCTGAGATACTTTCCTCAGTCTTTTCAGGCAAGCAGGAACATATGTTGGATTTTCCATTTGCTATTTTTTCGTTACTCTTTGTTTTGTAAGTAAAAAGCACTCACCCTTCCTGTTCCCTTAGTCTACATACTTAAACTGGAAAGTGGGTTGCAAGTCCTGTAGCAGTTTCTGAGAGGTCAGGGCAGAGCCAGCTTCTAATTACCTCTGCGTTTTGTTTTCCTGTAAGATGAGAAACAAGCAGACTCAGGCATGAAACAGTGCTCTGGTTTTGCCTCTTTTTCAGTGTTCCCTTGGCAAAGCTGGGTGGTAAAGACCAACACTCTTCCAACCCTGAGTTTCCCTAATGATAATTCTGTTCGGTTGTTCATGTAGCATTTTTTTTTAGAGAAGTATCTCTGCTAGGTACTGTTGGGATACTGGCATTATATATACCTGTAGTACTAAACACAAAATAACAGAAGTTAAACATTCATTTGTATAAGTTAATAAAGGACATGCTGTTTACAGTCATAACACTTGGCCACATTATTACTATTCAGTATTTTTTCTGCACCCAATGACTTTGAGGTTGTTTTTGTTTTGAGTTAGTTTTTTTCCCAGACTTCAGCAATTAGCATGGGACCAGTCTCCTAGATGTTCTTTATGACCAGCATAAGAGAAGAAATGCACTAAGAGGGCAATTAATCCTACTTATTTTCAACACCATAGGTTGCAAGGCATCACCCTGTGAAGGTACATCTTTCTCTCAACTGGCTACATAAGAAGACTTGATAACTAAAGTTATGTGGAAGAGATCCTATATATCCATTGCTACTGGATATATATACTGTAGCATAGAGTATATGTCCTGAGTTCCAGGGGTGTGTACTCATAGTAGTTATACCCTAAACAGAGATGTACATATATTAGTGTATGTACCCTTGCCTGGGTTTTTGTCTCTCTGGCACGAGTGGAGCATTTTTCAGTGACAACTAGTATAAAGTAATTAATTCCTTCCTGAATAATTCCTGATTTATTTTTTTACTTTTTTTTAAAGCTTGAGTTATTTCCTGGAAGACTGGAGGGGTGCAAGAGACTTTGCATGAGACACAGCAGAATTGGAGCTCAGCAAAGGGGGAGGCAGGCAGGGTTCTAAAAGGTGCTCCCAGCAGCTGCAGCAGCCAGCCTGCCCTAATGTAGGTCACTGTCAGGGATGAAACTCTTCCTCAGGGCATCTGTGTAAAAAAAAAGCAGGAAAACTTGGCTGATGCAGTTGTAGTCTGAGGAAACATGACATTTAGAACCACTGTTGTTGAATAGCACCATCCAGGGCCACCAAACAGCTGTCTATTATTGTGGTATAAGCAGAATACTAAGTGAATAGATATCCTGTGACAATTGTAGTTAGTGCTACATGGATAAATATCCCATGAAGAATGCAGTTAACAGTACATAGAGGCAAAAAGATCATTTGGAGCAAGGACCCGGAGTGAAAGCTGTGCAGTCATAATATGTTTTTGATGTCTTTGCTGCCAAAAGCTTCAGACAGCTGCATAATGACTCATCGGAAAGCCTCTTGGAGCAATTCCACAGTCCTGCAAACCTCCAGATTTATTTTGTTTTGGTTTGTTTTCTTTCACAAAAAAAAAATGCCATCAGCTATTCAGTTTCACACTGGTTGGCCAAGTAACATGGATTAGCACGGAAAAAAGTCAAACAATGAGACGTTTTTATTTTGTCACTGCTCTTGAGAATATAGGGCAGCTTGCAAAATGTGTCAGTATGCAATGCTTTGCTCCAGGAGTTCCACGAAAGTATCGCTGGGCGCGTAGCCACACAGGCACACGGCATCCTGTCTCATCTGAGGGTGGGACTCATCTGCACCGTGGTGGAGGTTTCAGGGAGAGGATGATGATCCTTTCCAAAATCTGTGTTTTCAATATGTGAAATTGTATGACTTAAACCAGCAGGAAGTACCTGCTGGGTACTGCAGTGGTTCGTTTGCAACTCTTAGGGTTTGAACAATAATTGTCACTTCAATTATTTACCCTAGTCTACTGAGAAGGAGATCTGAATGATCTTCAGCGTGATGAACCAGAGTCAGGACTGTTATTCTTGCAGAACGCACTTTGAAACTGTCTAAAAGCCCCAGAAAGAGACCAGTTGTATGTCTTCATGGAGTTCGCAGAGTATTATTCACTCACATTCATCATAGGCAGAGGGTGAGAGAGCTCAGAAATTTCCAGGACAAAGACCTCATTGTGCTGCTTAAGTACTTTGGCTAAGAGTGGCTCTGTTTTTACAATAGCCTGCTGTTCTTTTATTTCCTTAACTATAAATTATATACATCTGCACTCTGGTTTGCTTCTGACCTGAGAATTTTCTCCTTATGTGCTCCACAAAGAGATGCTCATTTGCTCCCTCCTACACTTTCAGAAAAAAATCTTCACCACTTCATCCCATTTTGGGTGGGTTTTTTTTTTTTTTGGTAGCTAAATCTGCTCTCAAGAGTTGTAGGGTGATTGTCTCAAAAAAAGTCATGTTTCCACACTGAAAAATTGTAATAAAGATTGGCAACAGTCCTAGTCTCTGACTGCAAGTCATTACAAAGCTTATTTCTCTATGTACTGGAAATACTGCACATATGCTGCAAAATCCTTGACAGGCTTCATATCCCAGGCCCAAAAATTATCACAGTAAACATTTAGGTTTTTGGCTGTGGAAGAAATGTCAGGAAAAGTCGCACACCTTTCTGTCCTGTCGTTTCCATTTATTTGATGGGGTCTGGACAAAATGATGGATAGGGAAGAAGTCTGTGTTTTCCCATCCATTTTATTCTTGAGTATTTCTATGGGTAAAAAAACTGTTATTTAATAATAAGGACATTTTTCTGAAAACCTGGGAAATCTGCAATATAGCTAGGGCTATGTTTACACTGCTGACTAAAAGTGGGCAAAGGCTGATCCTCCCCGCAGGGTGCAGAGGGTTTGCAGGTGGCTGATGAAACCAGGGGTGCCCATGAGGCGCAAGCAGTTTTGGAGGCTGCATATCACCCCCAGCTCTGATGCCCTCACCCAGACATGGAGCAATGCAGAAATAGTATCAGAAATTGTACCAGAAATTGTATCAGAAGTAGTGTGGCCAGCAGGACTAGGGAAATGATCGTCCCCCTGCACTCAGCACTGGTGAGGCCCCACCTCAAATCCTGTGTTCAGTTTTGGGCCCCTCACTGCAAGAAAGACAATGAGGTGCTGGAGAGAATTCAGAGGAGGGCAATGAAGCTGATGAGGGGCCTGGAGCACAAGTCTGATGAGGAGCATCTGAGGGAACTGGGGCTGTTAAGCCTGGAGAAAAGGAGGCTGAGGGGAGACCTTATTGCTCCCTACAACTACCTGGAAGGAGGCTGTAGCATGGAGGGTGTTGGTCTCTTCTCCCAAGTCATAAACAGTAGGATGAGAGGAAATGGGCTGAAGTTTCACCAGGGAGGTCCAGATTGGATATTAGAAAAAAAATCTTCATGGAAAGAGATGGCAGGCATTGGAACAAGCTGCCCATGGAAGTGGTGGAGTCACCATCCCTGGAGGTGTTTAAAAGACGTGTAACTACTCCTACATTCGTACAGTCCTAAAATTACATTCAGCCTTTGAAGGCAACCATGAAGTGGATGTGGGCCCCGGTGAAAATGAGTTTGAAACCCCTGGTGTAGAGAAAAGAGTAATACAAGTAGGTAAGTATAGAGTGTTAGGTAGACATAGAATGCTTTTTTCTGAGCAGGTATTCTGGAAGATGCAAATATGCCTTTATTTTTGCTTATCATGGGGTTGTTAATCTCAGGATCTACTTTTGCTTGTGTTCCAGCAGCGTTTGCTCAGTTCTGCAAAGCAGCTAATAACTTACAGCACAAAACCCCTGCTTTAGTGTTGAGCAGTTCTGATTGAAATATGTTAGAATACTACCGATATATTTAAGTGCAATCTTGATAGAATTTAAAGGACAGATTGATTTAAGCTGGTATTAAATTTTGCTAAATAAACAGAATTTTCAAAAAATATTCAGTCTCAGCCATATGTTGTTTTAAAAGTGGTAAGTGATTAGAAGTGGAACATTAGGTTTATTCTGTCTCTATTTCGTATGGTACTAAAAAGGGTATTAACAATATGGTGAGTGGGAGTCTTAAGGCTGATATACTGCAAAAGTTTATTGCAAATCACAAATAAGTGCAATGTACAAAAAATGAGTTATTTACTATTCTTTCCACTAATTAAATGTTTTTTAAATAAAAATTTATTTCTGAAGCTATAAAATTAATCTGGAAAACAATGTGAACAAAAAGCGGTGGCATATCTATTTCTGGCTGAGAATTCAGTTTCTGATTTTCTTCAGAAGTAGACTGGAGACATGTCTACAGATATGTACAGTGTATGGATTTCCACTAAAACAAGTAATTTTCAGTTTCTTGGTTAACTTTAGTATTGTTTGACATTGGTTTCACTGAGCATTGTTACTTTTTTAAATAAATTGGATCTCCGTGATTTTTAGTTTTTGCTTGATGGTCTTTCTAGATTTTTTTTTCTTGTTAACTCAATTAAGAGGGGATGCTTACTTAATTTGAGCAAATTTCATATTTTTAATGGGAATGCTTAGAATTTAAAGAGCCTGGGTTTGCAGTACAGTAATTATCATCAGATAAAAGCTCATTTAAATATGGCCTGAGTTGGAAATGCCTTAGTAAGTTGTTAATGCATAACCACTTTGTTGCTGGTACAATATTGCACTATTCCTCTGAAGTCACTGGAAACCATTGATTTAAAAAATACAAGATCTGAAAACAAATAAAAAATACCAAGTTTAATTTAATTTTCTCTTGCCTTCCAGGTACTATGTATCTGCCTTTTTAGAGTCTTTTTAACAGCTGTGGAAACTAAAACTTTTAATTACAGTAGAGTTGAAATTCTCTAGTAATTGCTTGCAACAGCAAAGAGTTTTGTGGGTTGGGTGGGTTAGTTACTACCTGTTCCACTTCAGGAGTTTCATATTATCTTTCAACAAGGGCTGGTAAATCAGTTTCATGAACTGAAACTTAAAATCAATGATTTCTTAAGGTTGATGCCTGGTATCCTGTAGTTTTGGTCTCATTCAGTATCCCATACATTTAGATTTGTATAATAATAAACTGTGTCCTAACCCAAAAATGTCTTTCAGTGGGTTTGTAAGGAAGATGCACAAGAAGCAAAGCACATCAGTATCACTGGAGGAAGACTCTTGTCTCGTTCAGATTTCAGATGAGCTCAGAAAGCCAGAGCAGTGATGCTGAAGCTGGTATCAACAATGTTTAGAGAAGGGAGAGGCAGTAGAAGGAAATGTTTTAGCAAGGGATTGTATTTGAGGAGATATGTAACTTTTAGTATGCAAAATGTGCTCCTTACTTTGCCAGAACAGTCATTTAAACGTATTGACCTATTGAATCAGATAATAACACTTGTTGTGTAAAAAATCAAATGTGAGAATTCTTGACAGTGAGGAAATGGGGATCTAGCTTTGCACAAGAAAAAACTTGTTATCAACTCGTAGTATGAAGAAAACAGAAACACAGAATAAAATGTAATGCAACAAGAGGAAGAGACTTTTAAAACTGTAGAACAATCCGAGACCTTTTAAAATCTTTATTATTTGTGTTCTGGTTTTAGAACAGTTGCTTTGTTATTTTAACAGCACAGCTGACCTATTTCCCTTCAGTGTCACTCAGATCATGTGCAGCAAACTTAGTCATGCAGAGCAGTATTTTGTGAAAGCAGTTATCACTGGAATAAATGTCTCAGCTAGAAAGCATAGGAGACCAATGTAACTCAATCCAGATGCTTTGGTTTAGATTAAGTTTCAAATCTCTGTATTAAAAATATAGATGTTTTGTCAGTTTTCAACTCTGATTTTATTAGTGGCAGGTAGAGATGAGGTCATCTCCTTATATGTTTATAGGAATTTTTGTTGATAAATACCTGGAATACTTCACAGGGTATGTGTTTTCAAATAATTATGTTATTAAATGCAGTTATTTATATGTTTTAGTTTAAATATATGAGTGTCCTCCTAATGCCAGGTATACTAATCAAGGTTATTAATATTTATAAGTGTTTGCAGGTTGGGGCTTTGTTATCCAAGACAGTGGAGAGCTTTTAAGACTAATGTTTTATTCCATGTAAAATAAATATATCAAGCACTCTTCTGAGTGCAGTAGGGCCTCTCTATTCTTCACGAAGAACAGTTGTTCTGTAAGTAATATATCTGCAGCTTCTGAGCCTTAGAAATAATTAGTGAGTGCCCAACAATAGAGATTTAATTCAGATGAGATTATCCATACCAGTAATTGAATGCTCCTGATTTTTGTTTTAATAAAATAAATTATAGCTCATAGTATTTTATGTTTCATTAAGTAATTTCACAAATGAGAGTCATAAATATTATATTTAGACAAATAAAACATTGATGATTATAAATTATTCAAGGATACTTTCACTCAGCTTTGAAATATCCTCTGTCTATTTGCAAATCTGCTCATTGGCCCTGAGGACTGACTCCTGGTAGAGGTTTCAGCAAGTCAGAAAAATGTTCATGACATTAAAATAGAGAAGATTATGCTAATATTGTAATTTTTGCAACATGTTTGGCTTTTCATTTAAAAGTACATAAACCAGAATATTATTAAAGAATAATTTCCCCATTCCTACTACTGAGAAGTAGTGAATTATCAATAAAGAAAAATATGTTTCATAAAATATAAGCAACAATTTACTTACTTTTAGCTGTGGCAATACCTACACAAGGTCTTTACCCTGAGATATAAACAAGGAGTGATATATGAGCAAAAATATTCCCCATAAATTAAAAAGATGTAAAAATTCAGTTGCTCAGGGACATGATTTTCAGAGCAAAATCTAATAAAAGCATTATAAAGAAATGACCAAGATAATGAAAGCCTGCATATCCCCGGAGTTTTGGTAAAGACAGTCTATTTTTACATTCATAAATTGAGCTATAGCCCAGCCAGGACCAGCTTCCGTCAGTGCCCGCCCAGGCTGAGGGGCTTCCCTGCAAAAATAAAAAAGCAAATGTTGTTTGTTTGGGAGGCCACGGTCATGACTTAACCCTGCTACATGCTGTGGCAACTTCCAAGCACACCACAAAACCAGGGTCTGGATGTGCGTAACCCAAAAGCTGGGGTCTATCTATGCATCCCCTGTGTGGGTACCAGGGAAAGAAACTGCTACCCACCCCAGCACCAGCCCCACTTCCCCTGTGCCAGACATCTGCATCCCCAGCAGGAGCCAGAGAAATTATCTGTAATGACATCCCTGCAGCGGCCTTCACAGTGTGACTTGTTTATGCTTGAACTCAGGGATTTAACTGTCTGAAGGGCCTTCGATGTCCATGGTCTGAGGCCCCTTAAAAAGTCCAGGGAATCGAGTGTAGAGTGAATCAGGCAAAGTTTATATTTTCACTACCTATTTGTCTTAACTCTCTTATTTTCTTTCTTTATCTTATGTAAAGAAATCCCCCTGCATCTGGACATGATGTTTGCTTTTTCCTGCCTCGCTCCCTCTTACCGATTCCCCGCAAAGGTTGATGAAAGCTAAGGAGGTGGCTCAGCCTACATGGTGGCAATTGCTTTCGGGGATGGTGGGCATGGAGTTGTGCTGATGTGAACACCCTGAGAGCCACATCAAGTATTCACTCATTGGTGAAATCTCTGGCTGGGGGAAGCTGTGTAGTTCACCCTTAATCTTGATGTGAAATTTAGAGTTTAACCAAAGAAAATGACTCATCTTCAGTTTTAAAAGCCTTTATTAGGCACATAGAGTGATTAAAACACTAATGCTTCTCATTCAATGAGGACCCCAGGTATTTTTATATCAGTTTTCCAAGCAGTGTAGTATTTCAAAATTTTACCTCTACTTTGTAACCCACTGTAAATTAGGTTTGCATTAGTCTTATGTTTATTAGATAAACAAGCTGAGGCACCAAATAACTCGTCAGTAAAAGGTATGCAGACTGTGGGTGTTGAGCCTGACAAGTGCCAGGCAAGAGACAGACTGTGTGGGTAGAGAAGGGATAATTTTTTTCTCAAATATTGCACCTCTTTGTTATTATTGGTAAAAGCAAATAATTAAATACCTGCAGTACTGATCTGGAGGCACTGATGGGCTAGAAAAACAAAGCTGAGGGTTTTTTTCTCCCCTTTCTTTGTGAGTATAGCTCTCTTAATTTCAGTTTCTAAAATATTAGCTTTGCTGACACAAATCGATTGGCCGAGGCTGGAGGCGGATGGCACTCCTCTGAATATCATCATGAGCAAATATGCTGCTCACTTCAATGTGTTTTTTACAGAATTCTGCTTACTTTTATAGTCACAGGCTGCAAAACTTATCTGCTAATTTAGCTGCCCTGTGAACATACCCTGTCACTTCTCAGACTTAGCTACGTGTCCTGCATGGGTCTGAAGGTCCACAGTTTGAGAAGACAGCTGGCAAAGCAGGGAGATTTATATTATCCTGGGCAATATTCCTGGGCTCAGTGTCTCTGCTGGCATCACCCAGAGCACACAGGGAGAGTGACATTTTCAAAAAGGGAGGCATGGCAGGAAGATTCAGCAGCTAAAATGTTCCTCTCCTGCTGAAGAAATGAGGCAGAGTTGTAGTGTGTCCAGACTTGAGAAGCAGGATGTCCTCAGGCCCGCTGATCCCAAGAACTTTTTTAATAAGGAAAAATGCCATTCTGCAGTGACAAAAATTTACAAGTAGCTCTGGAAACAAACCCTAGCATTTCACTGGTTATATATGGGGAGAGCTTTCATAGAATCTTGTAATAGTTTGCATTGGAAGGGACCTCCAAAGGTCATCTAGTTCAACCCCTTGCAATGAGCAGGGACATCTGCAACTAGATGAAGTTGCTCAGAGCCCCGTCCAGCCTGGCATGGGATGGGGCATCTACACCTCTCTGGGCGACCTGTGCCAGTGTTTCACCACCCTCATCATAAAAAGTTTCTTGCTCATGTCTAGCCTGAATCTCCCCCCCTTTGGTTTAAAATGATTACCCTTTATCCTTTCTCAACAGGCCCTGATAAAAAGTCTGTCCCCATCTTTCTTATAGGCCCCTTTTAAGTACCGAAAGGCTGCAATAAGGTCTCCCTGGAGCCTTCTTTTCTCCAGGCTGAACAACCCCAACTCTCTCAGCCTGTCCTCACAGCAGAGCTGTTCCAGCCTTCTGATCATTTTTGTGGCTTTCTCTGGTCCCTCACCAACAGGTCCATGTCTTTCCTGTACTGAGGGCTCCAGAGCTGGACACAGGACTCCAGGTGGGGTCTAACCAGAGCAAAGAAGAGGGGCAGAGTCACCTCCCTCGACCTGCTGGCCATGCTGCTTTTGATGCAGCCCAGGATACAATTGGGCTTGTAAGTGCACATTGCCGGCTCACGTCCAGTCTTTCATCCACCAGTACCCCCAAGTCCTTCTCTGCAGAGCTGCTCTCAATCCTGTCTCCAGTCTGTATTGACCTGAGGGGTTGCCCTGACCCCTGTGCAGGACCTTGCACTTGGCTTTGTTGAACCTCATGAGGTTCGCATGGACCCACTTCTCAAGCTTGCCCAGCTCCCTCTGGATGGCATCACGTCACTCAATTGCACCCCTCAGCTTGGTGTCATCTGCAAATTTGCTGAGGGTGCACTCAATCCCACTATGTCTTTGATGAAGATATTAAACAGTACTGGTCCCAATATTAAGCCTTGGGGGAAATATTGTTTCTACAAATAATATTTCTGGACCCATTTTTTTTATCCACAGTGTCTCAGTTTGTATGAACTTTCAATTCATATGACTGAGCTCACTGAATATCTGTACTGCTTTTTTCTCTGAATTCCCCTAGTCTCATCAGACAATTTTGCCTCATGTCCACTCCTTCTATTTGTCCGAGTCTTCCCAGAGTGAGTGCTAACCATTTTTTTTTCCTGTTTTCTACTTCACATATTCTCCTGCTTGCAAATTTTGTCCTCCAAACTCGTTTACTGGATTCCCTTTTTCTTAAACAGTTACACTCCCGAAACACCAGAAGAAAATAATTTTCCCACCACACTAATTAGGTCTGCAACCACAAAATCCCTGCATTTGATCTTCATATGTGTTTAAGTGTGATCTGGTTTAAGTTAGCAAAATACCTAATTTTGCATTGAGTGTTTTGCAGCAGATACAGACAGGACAGCATGGGAATAACAGTGATAACCTGTGATGAAACAGCCCCTGCCCTCTCCTGGAGCTTCCTGAGGAGGCATAAAATTGGCAAACAGTGCATTTTAGCTAGCTTGAAAAATTGACTGATTTTTTGAGTTTAGGGAAGATTGTTTATGAGCTGAGGCTGCTGAGAGCAGGGTAGGGGCTGCCCCGCACAGCACAGGTGAATGTGTGATCTCCAGTTATCACTACTAAAACAATAATCTCAAAATCAGAGGCCACCTTTGAGAACACTGGTTGTAATCTCAATTTTCCAGTTTTTCCTAGCTATAACATATTCCAAAGCCTTTTTTTCAAACCCATTTGATGGCAACGGTGGGTGGAATTACTAGTACAGATCTTTGAAGATATAAAGCTTAACAGAAATTAAAAGAAAAAAAATGTTTTCTATTTGTCTTTTTATGAAATACTAGTCTTGCTACTGATGTAAATCATGCACAATGCAAACACTATTTTCTTCTGAAATTCCGAACGTAATTCACGGTGGCTCACTGTTTTCCGATTGTTGATCTCATACAAGTTTATTCTCTGAAAGTAGTGACTGGTGTAGGCAGATATATCCAACGTCTCTGATTTTCTTTTTTCTAGCAGCATTGTTTTAATTGCTGCTTTTTTTCCATAAGAGAGTTCAAGTCGCAGGCTGATGGTTCTCCAGAAGCTACAGAAGTGACCAACCTGCCCACACACATGCAGGGGCAGCTCCCAGCACCAGCACTCGTCTTTCATCACCGGCAGAGCATCCCATCTATGCACAACCTGTAGAAGAGGGTTTCTTCTTCCTCCGAGCAGTCTCATTTGTAACTTCACAACCAAGCTACCTGCTCTACACCCTGAGATTTCCCAAATATTATGGTGCTTCCCACTGGTACCTCTGAATGTTTGATGAAATACTGAATCTCAAGGTGATGTATCAGTGAAGATGACCAGGTCTTAAATGCCAAAGAGATGTTACATTGTCAGGAATCCACACAAGTTCTACCACAAACTGATCTCCATTTAAATGTGGATTTTAAAAGAAATATTTATTTCTTTACTTAATAGCAAGAGTATGTGATTGTTTGCAAAACTACCCAACACAATTGCTGCTGTCATATTGTTTTAAGCACTAGTAGGTCTGATAGATGATCATTAGTTAATAAGGGCATAGAAGAATTTTCTTTGTTTCCAGCTGTTCAAGACCTTCAGCGTATAAAGAATTAACCCTGGTATAGCCAAGTGATATATCTACACTAAAATATTGTAAATTATGTAGTAGAAAGTTGCTCACATTTCCAAAATATCTAGATGTTTTGGCTTTTTTTTTTTCTTGTTTCTTTGCTTTTAGTTAGTTCAAAAGTACAAACAATTTAAAAGAGATGACAGGCAAATAGAGGAGGCAGAAGAAGCAGTTGTGACACTTGCTCTAAGTTTACTACTCTCAGCTGCATGTTCTGTTGGTTGATTTCTCCTAAAATGTCTCTGCAATTTCAATTTTGATATTTGAGATACAGTAGCTCCAACCCTCTATAAGCAGACTTGGTCTCCTTACTGTTGTTCTCCCACATCTCTCTACTCAGCCCATTGTAGAAATCTGATATTTTAACAGATTAATAGGTAACAGTCCTGAAACTCAGTGCTTTTTTTCAATAGCTGTCTAAAGTCTTTGTAAAGGAAAGGAAGTGGAATGAACAAAGTCCTGATGAAATACCACTGATGACAAATTAAAACTCAGAGCCAAATTTATCTTTAAAAAAAAAAAAAAAAAGAAAGAAGAAGAAGAAAGAAAATAAGGCAACATTATACAGAAAATAGCTTGGAAAATCTTCCATTTATTGCAGTTGAAGCACCCTTTCTTTGTTCATTTTTCATTTACTCTTCAAAAAATAATTGGGTTTACGTATTTTACAATGTCTGTGTGTTCTGTCCTTACCTTGGCCCTTGGAGACACAGAAAGCGTGTTTCCCATTTTGTTCTACTGGGGAAACAGGCACTTCTGCAGAGATGCCCTGTGTTGTGAGGGGTACACTGGAGCGGCAGAGGGCACAGTCAGAGATGGGGTGGTCTGGGCACCCCTGAGACCCTGACCTTTCTTGAGTCAAATCAGCTGCTTTGGTCCCAGTCAAAAGGTTGTATTTGTTTGCTCATGTATCAAAATCTGTGAGTTAAAGTCTACCACAATATTTATTGTATTCTGGTTCCATATGGAAGAAATGTGTCGTTGTTGTTGTGGGTTTTTTTAATACAGATACACAGTACTGATTTCTACATTCCCATTATCCTGTACAATATTTTATTTAGGTATTGATTGATATCCTGAGTTGTCATATTTTCTTGCAAATGAGAGATGTATTTCAACTCTGTTGAAAAGAAATTTTAAAATACTGCAGAACAGGAAAAATAAGTCCCCTTTTCTCTGGTCCATTTTTGCTTCCATATGGTGAAACGTATTTGTGAATCATATGCATGGTGTTTATCTTTCACCCCCTGCCCCTTTAAACAGGTGCAAAAGTTTTTGTGAAAAAAAAAAAAAAAAAAAAAAAAAAAAAAAAAAAAAATCCTACAAATCTGATGTCTCCTTTTTAGGCTGCCTGTTTCAAGTCTACTTGTTTAATCTTTCCTTTTGATGAGATTACAGTTGAAAATAATGTTTTGTAAGGAATTACGTGCAGCAAGGAAAAAAAAAAATCACCTGCTGACTATATGAAGGCAGCAGTACTGGGAATTTTTGGGGAAAAGAGAACACACTCATCTCTATTTACGTCTTTATATAAGCCTGAGGACCAAATTCAGTTGTGATGGGCAAAGCATTGAAAAATAGGCTCTTACACAGAGGCTTACATGGGACTGTGTGTATCTTTCCAGACCAATGTGAAAGGTAGAAGCTAAAACAAAAGGAACAGGAATTTAATTCTAAGTATATGTCTAAGTCTAAGCATCTTTGCTTTATTTTAATAACTTAGTGCACCAATTCAATAGGAATAAGAGCAAAACATATACGCAGTTTTGATACATTTGACAAATGCACGTCATACAATGCCTTTGGGACACAGCAGGAGAAACTGGAATTCCAGATAAAGCTGAGGATAAGTGAGTTGTGTGTTTACAGCTCAAAAGATGAAAATATAAGCAGAGAGTCAGTTCTTTGCCCTATTTGATGTCAGTTTAAGGTCAAGGTAAATGGATACATTCCTCAGCATTTACAGGCACAGAAACAGGCGTGCAATCAATGTGACATTCTGAGGAAAAGGAGTTCATATGGCCTGTAGCAACACTTCGAATATGCTGATGGTTTGATTACTGTGGGAGAAAAAAAGAGAAAATAGAGTTCAAAAGGCTCTTAAAAGACTTGAAGGAAATGGACAAGAAAAACAGAATGTTGATCAACAAATGCAAAAAGACAAAAAATCCCACAATCTTGTAAGCAAGGAGACACAATCTTATAAAAGCATAGCCAGTGCTTCTCAATGTGACAGCAGTCAATAAATTAGTTTGCATATCTAGAAAAGGGAACTACAATGAACTCTACTCTGGAGGAATTAAGGCATGGTGTAGTGGTGGAACACCTTTTTCTTTCCCTTGCTGAGAGTTGTTTGTTTGATTTTCTGCTTCAAGCTTCTCTCAAAATAGTAAACTTACTAGCTCTTTTTTTTGATCCTGCTGTTTTGGTCTTTGTTTTGGTTTTTTTTTTTTTTGCTTTGGTGGGTTTTGGTGGGTTTTCTTTAAGTCTGTGAGAGACCGGCCCATACAGAAGAGGGCCATGTAACTACATATTAACAACAAAGGATATGAAAGAACCAGTGTGGAGGAATGACAGGATGTCATATGAAAACCAAGTACAGAAATTTTGGTGAACTTCTTCCATGGGCAGGTAATCTAGGGATATGTCTCTATTACGTTTGGATGCAATGCTGAAGTTCAGAATTAAGTTTGTAGGATGAGAGGGTGTGAGTGGGAGTGTGCACATGGTCTTTTCTGAATTTCCCTGCTGGGGAAAAAGCCCCTGGCTGGAGCTGGAGCCACCAGGTGGGCATGAAGGTTGAGAAGGACATTTTGGCCACAAGAAATAACATCTCACTATAGGCACAGTCTTAAGCATAGGCTCAGCACCACAGCTAAGGAAAACACAGGAGTTTTAATATAGGAAACAACCCCAGAGCTCTTCAGGTAAACCACAAGCAATTAAAAAAGGGTGTAAGAGGAAAGTTATGTGAGATATCAAGGACCAGTGGGGTCTAGAGAGCGAGGGACTGTGTGATAAGTTATTGCATATAATCTGCAGATAAAGCAATTGTTTTCTGAAAGAACAACTGAGATCAAGGTGACTTCAGAGGCATCACCAGGCATCAGCTGGGGGCATCCAGGCCACTGACTGAAGTTCAGCCTGTTTCCAGCCTTTCTGAGTGATCCTTTGCAGTTCAGCATGTCTGTGCAGGGATGGCTTGATGCACACCTTTCTTGCGAAAGAAAGATCTAAAAAACTGTCCTCAGCTTCAGCGAACCGATGAAGAGTTCTGTTACAAATGGACTTGGAAATCAAAATACCTGATATTTTTATCTCCATGCTTTTTACTTTATAAAGCAGTAAGTTGTTTCTAAGACCTTAAAACAGTCTTTTCTTTGTGTCAGCAGTTTGTTTCTCCTTCTTACATGTGATGTATTAGGGAACGCCTTAATCACAGGATCACAGAATGTTAGGGATTGGAAGGGACCTCAAAAGATCAAACGTGCATTAATTGTGCGTTTAATACATGCATTAATTGTGTTTCATTTGACAGCTGAAGGTGGGTTACAGACCGACTAACTCATTTGATTAGGCTGCAGTTTTGACCCTGATCCTAGGCCTCCAATTGTTTTTATACACAGTTCAATAGTAATATATGGTTTCTAGTTCAGTTTATATTTGCAATTAGCCACTCAAGTCAATAGATACTGCATTTTTAATACAACATCCGCAAAGAGGAAGATCCTGAATTTCTCAGGAACACGGGTGATGTAAATTCACTTCTAAGCAGCAGTAAAAGCAACCATAATCTTGAGTAAAACCTCATCACTTTCTTGGAAACATATTCACCACAGCTGAGCCTCTTTACAAAAACTGTTGTGTATTTGGTATGGTATAATTAATTCAGCTGGAAAGCAGTGGCATCCAGAGGAATTAGTCCTCCCATTAGAGTACTGTGGATGTCAAAAAAACCCATTTTTTTTTTCTTTTGCAGTCTGAACTCCTCAGGTGCAGATTAGAAGGGTTAAAAGATGGATATTTGTACATCTCATTATTCATCAGGACTGTTCATGAATAGATTGAAGCTGCTCTAGGAGTAATATACTGTTACCTGTGCAACATTAATATTTTCGTTTCCACAGGACAGCTATAGGAATATATTATAACAAACAAGTTAGGTAGAGTCTTGAGAATAAGAGGCTAACTGATTTTATGGGAAACTGTCAGATTTTTAACACCTCAAACAAGTAGTGGCATTGATTATCTCTCAGTTACTGGCAGCTATGGACAAAAATCTTGCTTAGATTGTTGTTGTTATTAATATCTCCAAACGTTTGGTTTGGTTTGGTTTGGTTTGGTTTGGTTTGGTTTGGTTTGTTTTTTTTCAGTTCTGCAATGCATATTGTAACACTGAGGCAAATAAAAAACCCTAATCCTTCTCTACCACTCTGATTTTAATACATTTATAGGTTTTGCCAGATATCTATATATTCACATTGTTCATAATCAACCTTTATAAGCTGGTTGCTAAAAGAAGAATTTTATCTGAACATCAGGATATATCTATAATGATCTTGCTGTTACCCATCCGTAACAAAAACAAGCATCGCTGCTGTGTGTTAGGCATTGCATGTAATTATCTCCTATTTAATGAGATACATTAAGTTTCTGCCTTTTTAACATATAATGATATACGCAGAAGTGTCTGACTTGTTTTCTTTCACCACTTCTGACTGGATAACAGTGTGATGCCATTCCAAAAATACCTTTTAGTGGCTGACATTTTATTTCCCATTAATTGTTCAGTTAAAAAAGGAGACAGAATGGATTATCTTCTGTCTTTGATATCGATTCACTATTCAGCTTTTGAATGTTTGTGTGTGAATCATCATACTTTAAGGTTCTTCTGATAATGGATATTTGAAGTAACAGTTATATAGATACTGTGAAAATTACATAATAAAAAAATAATTTTAGATCACCAGATTAACTGAAATATATGAAGTGAAAAGGGACTTGTAAGTGAAAATTACTACTTGCATGAGATATATATGTATAAATATTTTCTGAACTTGTATATCAAAATATTAGCAAGAAATTAAGTCTTTTTTTAAATTAATGAGTGAAATAATTTCAGCACAGCAACTTTGCTCTTGTGTTACCTTTTCTGGACAGACATTATGTGGTGGGCAGGACTCTGTTGGGTGTCCCATCATATGTGCCTTGACCTTTTATGTTTAAGTTAAACAGTGCTGTAGACATCCGTCTCTATGAAAGAACCACAGAATGGTTGGGGAGATCATCTAGTCCAACCCATCTGCTTCACCCAGAGCAGATCACACAGGAATGTGTCCAGGTGGGTTTTGAATGTCTCTAGAGAAGGAG
Source organism: Streptopelia decaocto (assembly GCF_964273445.1). Taxonomy (NCBI): domain Eukaryota; kingdom Metazoa; phylum Chordata; class Aves; order Columbiformes; family Columbidae; genus Streptopelia; species Streptopelia decaocto. Next base: position 155,386,699 of record NC_138663.1, read on the forward strand.
ACTCCACAACCTCTCTGTGCAGCCTGTTCCAGTGCTCTGGCACCCAATGAAAATGCGTAATAGAAAACAGTGCAAAACATTTAAGAGCCTGTCAGCCTGTCAGGTCTTGGCCATCTTTCAGATTTTGCTTCCATAATTTTCTACCTTCTCACTGGAAAAGGAGAGAAGAAAGGAGAACTGAGAATGGATTTGGGGCCGTTTGCCTTCATATGTGAAAGCTGCTTTGGAAGGAAACAGGGAAAAACCATTGACTACTTGTGGCTGTGCCTCCACAGCTGAAGGACAAAGCTGGACAAGAAGATGCACAGTGAAAACAGCCAAGAATTGATCATTTTTTTCCTAAAATATGTATTTACTGTATAATAAGGGTTAAGTAACAAATATCTGAGAGTGGCCTCTGTTCCCTTTGCTTCCCAGCCTTCAGTGGTCCACTGCAGCTCATTTCTGTCATTAAACTAAGAGAAGACTTAACTGATGCATTTTCTCAGAGAACTGAATACATTAATCACAGAATGGTTCTGCTTTGCACTAGTCTTCTCAAAATGAGGTTCCTTTGGGCTTGCATCTCATGTTCTTCTTCTGAACACCCAGCATAAAGCAGCAAAAGGATGACGAAGAGACAATAGCAAGAAGTGCATATAATTGACCTACCCTAATTGACTTTTATTCATTCCAGCACCTGTTTTGTATAACAGCTGATTCTTTAGGCAGTATAATTCATGCACTGAGAGGTCATGAAAGAGGGCTACATGGAAAAAAAACAAGCTCACAACTGTAAAGAAAAAGAGAAATAAAAAAAAGAGTACACTAAAGTAGGCCACTTCTTATAAATTGAGTGTTCTTGCAACTTTTTCTAGCTTCTCAGCTTGTAAATGACACCCATTTAAAACTTTCAGAAATTCACACATCTTCTGGAAGGAACATGTAGAACTGAAAGAGTCTAAAGTATACCTTACAAAACACCTCTGAATTTCCATCTATTTATGTTTACTTTTGCATTTGTAGGTAGTTATGGATATGTCATACTATCATATTCAAGGAGGTCTACAAATACCATGTAACAATTTATGAAAACATACCATCCCATTTGACACTGCACAATAGTAGCTAATTAATGCTAATACACCAGTCACGCAGTGGCAAAAAAAAACAGACTCAGTTTTCTTCATCCAACATTTCAGTGTATTGTAGAGGAGCAGAAATTTTGCGAGTGTCATATGGTAAGAAAAAGTCAGCGTCCGTGGGTTTTTTGGGGTTACTTGGTCATTTTAATAACTATTTGTTTCTTTTCATGATAGTCTATATTATTAGAGGCATTTAGATTACAGAAGGTTATCTATAGTAATGGCTGAAAGTGTCTGGATAAAATTTGGTCTAAAAATTCCACTGTCATTTGGAAAGGTTGGGTCTGTATCTGAGAGTACTCTGTATTCCTCCTGCATTATTCACTCAGGGATGGAACAGTGGATTGATGGGCCATGGGATGAGAATTTCTTCCCCAGACCATCGTGGTTTGTTTCTACAGTTCTGTTGTTAAATCCTTCCTTTCAGTCACTTAATTTAGTGCTGTCCCATTTTTCCCTTGGCACTGAGTTTTTCTACCTGAGAACCTGATGCTGTCTGCAAGCTGATGAATTATGGCTGTTCTGAGTTGAACCAACCAGGAAAGACAAGCTGGTTTACTCACATTCTTCTCCAAAACATCCCATAACAGTAGCAGAAGTAAATATTCCCTGCAATGCACGCAATTTCTCTTAATCACGCCTTGGGTTGTATGTCTTTCCTACTGATACTGGTTTCTTTATTCCCAGATGATGTACAGGAGATAAAAGATAGATACCTTTCTGTGTTGATACAACATGGAGTTATAGTTGGTGTTTAAGCTGAAGCCTGAAAGCAGATTTTTTACTGCAAATTTAGATCTTAAGGAAAGCTGGGTGCTGAGGATTAGGTGGGGAGGAGATTGTGTTCTTGGAGAAAAAATATCTCATTTCACTGGTGCAAGGATTTTGGCTGCATTTCCTTTAAAGCCAAGGATGTTCTCAATGCAAAAAATACACATTTCTGTGAAAGTTCAGAGCTGGACTGAAGCAGAAAAATAACCTCACCTTCCTTTATATGTCTGGGGATAAAGGAGGATATTATACTTGACCACATGCTGTAATATATGATGGCTGCCCATGGGCTGCAACCCATTCTAAACCCATAGTTACCAATTTGGCTTATCGCTAATGTTTCCAAAATTAATTTTCCTTCTTTTATTTGGGTGAGGCAACACTTTTTAGCAGGTCTTCTCTTGAACTTTTGTTGAAGTATTCTAGTTTTGGCACACAAATGCCATGAAGACAGTTTTAAAAATTAGTAACCTTTTCCAGACTGCTGCCCCAGTTGAATTTAAACACCGTTAACTCACTCCTAATGGGAGAGTCATGATTGGGATCTGCATGATGGGCTTCATTTCAAAAACATGAGTGCACTTTTGGAATGAAACTGTACAACCTTAAGCAACATACATCAGAAACGCTTATATGAAAGAATTTTTTTTCTATTTCAGCCATGTCCCACTGAGTTGATGACTCTGAATTGTAGGTATCCATCAAAAGAACATAAATACCTGAGCACTGCTTGTGATATAATATAAACTTCTATGTGTATGAGGAGAGAGATATCTAAGACTTCTCCTGGCTAGTGTTTATAAGTAGCAATTTGGGCTCATTCATGGAGTTATTACCAAAATTATGATTTTATCTGACATCATTGTTTAGTCTTGCTAATGGGAAGTTTATGGAAGTGGTGAACATTTGCTCTGCCTTCCATACAAAATATTATTGCCTTTAATCATTTATAGTCTAACATGAGCATAGCTGCTAGCTGTAAGCAAAGCAACCTTTCTGTTATGAAACAAGGAAGTTTTTGTAATCCAAGCTGGTTTATTTTCTGTTTCAATCTGGGCAGAAAATGAAGCCAAATTCAAGCTGTGATCAATACCATCTTAAACACACAGAAATCTGTTCAAGCTATTTTTTGTTAGTTTATCTTTGTGTGTGCTGTGTGACTTTTATTTATGACCTGTTTAGGTGCTCATGAATGTACATGAATAAAAGAATTGCTACATTATTAATGTTTCCTGTCGTGTCCCTGCTAATTAAAATCCCAGTTGAGTAAGTGCTAATACTTGCAAAATCATTGATTTAGATTTACTTTTGCCTAAATTTAGTCAAAATTTTTGTATTGTTCCTTTAGAAGCAGTGACATTCACTGAGACAGCAGTTATAGCTAAAAGTTTTGCTTTCAAGTGCTGGCATCCTTACTGCACTCTCAGTGATTCTTTATCTGGCAAGAATCATGTCTGGTTTTTACCTGCATGATCCCAAGGTCTATTTTTGTTTTTAAAGTCCATGTGCTTAGGAATCTTCCAGAGAACATAAGTAATGGTTATTCCCTGACTGTTGTAATCTATTCAGAAAATTTTCTGTCTGAAGACTGTGGAAAGTGTGTGAACGGACTTCTGAGCATTTGCTGCTTTCACGAGGTGTCTGTAGGATTGGCAGGTTCAGCTATTCCTGCTTTTTATTTTGAAGCTTTGTTAGTAAAGTCATTGCAAGATTTGCAGTATGGCAGCTAAAGCCTCCTTTTCCTTGGTATCTTACTTGGCTGATTTGCATGCAGAAAATCCTGCCAACATTGCTTGTTCTTGTTTTTATGTTTAAAAATTGTGTTTGTACTAGGGGTCTTTTAGGCCCAGGTCAGCTAAAGGTTTTCTGAATTTACAAGGAATGTAATATCAATTTATCTTTTAATCCATAAGTACCTAAGGATGTGTTGCTGGGTTTTCTGCCATTTGAAGAGGAACTCTTGAACGAGATCATTGTGAACTGTATCCTTTTGGCCAGCTTAAGAGTTGAGAAAAAATAGTGCTAGGGATGAGAAATCTTCAGTAACTCATGTTTTACACCAGCATTTGTCAAATATACATTACAAGTGTACTGTAAGAAGGGAGTCTAACTCGCCTAATTCAATGTGCAGCAAGTCAGAGGAATATCAACTTAGGTATTTTCCAGTTCTCATGTGCAGGTGAAGCCGCCAGCTCTTACATATCTTGCTCCATAAATATGTTCTGTTGTGGTCTTTTGCTCTTCTAGAACACTGCAGCTGTTTTCTGAGGTCTCATCACCCCACACCTCAAGTACTCTGGCATCCTCCCCTCCTGCACCAGGAAATATGGTGCCACCCCCACGATCTCCATTTGGAAGTCTGCTAAAAAGTTTTTCTCAGCTTCATTATATTAACTGTATTTCTCTCCTCATTAAGCGTGGACTGCTTCTCGTCAGGTCAAAGACCTTTCTTCATGAGTCATTCTCAACCTTTCTATCCACTGTTAAAATGTCACTTACTTCTTTTGATGCCTGTGTCACTAGCCTTTGACCCCCAAAATACCTTTGTGCTGATTCTGCTGCTTTTCTCACTCTGTATAAGTTTCCCACGAGCCTCCACAGAGCTAGTGCTGTCCTTTCTCTTTAAAACTCCTTTGTCATCGTTCCTACAAAAAATGCTGGATAACCAGCTACTAGCATAGCTTGGGTGTTTTGAGGTTTTTTTATACCTTATATCAATCGCTATTTGGATTGACAGGTATTCACATCAGACAGACTTCACTTGGCCTGTACTTTCAAAGCACTGAGGTTCTGTTCCATGACCTGGACTTGTAAGCACAAATACTAAATATAATTAAATAAATAATTTTGGGTTTTCAACTGATCTTGAGTTCTGAAAAGGATCAGTAATAAGGTTTTGGGTTATTTTTACTGTGCTAGATTAGACTGACCATTCCTTGCCTGGCAATCTCTTTGAGTTTGCCCTGTGGTTGTGTTTTCTGCTTTGTACCAAGGAGAAGCTGCACCTAGTTGAGCCTGCAGCTGCGCTTTTCCTGCCCAGTGTGATGAACGAGTCCCCTTGTGCCCATGAATCCGCTGACTCCTTAGATGCTGTTGGCTACAATTCAAGAGGCTGACTGCAAGCTTTACCACTTCTGTGAACTGTAACTAGAACACTACACTTCTTTCCTATATTTCAGAATAAAAAGCAAATTTATAGAGGCTTGAAGGGTCAGGAGTAGGTAGGCAAATTTTTTAGGAGCGGTTGTCCTTGGCACTGACCGTTTTGATGATGGTGGTGGAGCTGTGGACCTACGCTGTCCCTCCTGGTGTGAAGTGGAAGGTTAATTCTTGTTCAAACATGACATTTTGTCATTGGTTGACATACTGGACAGACTTATAGTGTAAAATTGCAGTATTTAAACAGTATCTAGAAGCTACATGGCTAGCTGTGTTGTCATGCTAGGCTTTACTTTGTGCAGGGTGTTTCAAAAACATGGACCCGATATGTTACAATTACAGAAAAATTTGCAAACGGTTTAATGATTTATCAAGTTTTAGTAACCTTTTTATAAATTCTCTATGTTTCCTCCACCTGCTGTATGGGCAACATCAAGACTGATAATTGATAGTTCATGGTTGCAGAGATATTGTGATTGCAGACTGAGTCCATCTTTTTGAAACAGCCTGTAACTCTTTGGTTAACAGCGTTGGTGTCTTGTCCATAGCGGCATAATTCTTTCTTCTTTCTGAGTGCTCTAACAGGAAAAGTCCATGCTTTGTGGGGATAATTTTAGGTGGAAAGACCATGGCTACAAATGGATATGTGCAACTTCACTAAAGCAAGCTAAATTGAACAGGCTAAATTGTGAAAACCCAGCCATTGGAAGTTACACTGATATTAAAATATTTTCATTTACTCAACGCTCATGGGACAGTGAAGTTTGCTGTACTTTGGTTTTGAACTACAGCTGTTTGCTACTGTGCCATATTACTGATTACCCTGTTTCCCTCTAAATAAGACCTACCCCAAAAATAAGCCCTACCATGATTTTTCAGGATTTTTGAGGATGCTCAAAATATAAACCATACTACAAAAATAAGCCCTAGTTACAATTCATAAAGAGGTCAATTTAAATAGTGTCCAGGCAGCTATACATGTAATAAAGGAAGCATCTTTGGAGCAAAAATTAATATAAGACCCTGTCTTATTTTCAGGGAAACAGGAGCATGGAGATTTAGCTTCATCATATCATATTTCAGCCTCTGATTGACAGAAAGGTGTTACTTGGTAGGGAATTCATCTCAGTTGTCATCCAGATTTCTTTCCAGCAATCCCTATATCTTCATGTTGACAACACAGGTAACCTGAGCTCCTTGATTCAGGCACTCTGAAGTCTGAGAGTGGATAATGAATCTTTTTTTCTTTATTTTGTGTGTGCTTTGTTCTTAAACAAAAGTAGATTCTGACACCACTACCTGACTCGATGAGCTAAGGCTCCGCTATAATAATACTACAACGTTGAGTTTTGGCAACCCTGGTGAGGACCCCAAAACTAAGAACTCCTCATTGACAGAACTTCTTGATTCCAAGAGGCTGAACCACAACCTGCGTGTTGTGATACTTATTAATGCTAGAGCAACCAGGAGAATTAAAACATCTCCAAACAAGACTCACATCAAGCAAAAGCTTGATGGGAAGCTGGCAAAAATATCCAAGTGAAAATTCTTCTCAGCAAGGTGCAATTTAATATACCCTTCACTTCTCTAGGACCCAGGAAGCTGTATCAGATTGCAGTTCACAGCCAAAACCCACTCCTGGGGTTTTGGAAATTGTCAGCTAGCACATCCTTTATTTTTCAAATGTTGCTTTGACAGGAGAAAGCCACCTTTTATATAAGACTGCGGGTTAAATCTGGGCATTGACCTGGGAAGAGAAATTCTGAGCACTAGTTCTTGTTTGTAAGTTATGTGTGCTTTTGCAATTTATTAATTCACTTCCTAATACAAAATGTAAAATTTGTACTGGAATCACATCCCAAAAAGTCATTCTTGCAGGGAAGATCTAAATGATTCATGTCAGCCAGATGCAGATTTGTGTTCCTTCAGATCAGATACAGACAGGCAGGTAGCCTAGGGGAGTCCCCTCGCCACTGAGTTTCTCTTCTAAAATGCCATTTTACTGTGTTTCCCTTCAGCAATGGATTTGAATAGGATCAGCTGTGGCTGTTTTGTTGTTTTTGTTTTTTAAAGTTGGTCCTGTTAGCACATTAGTAATTTTCTGTGAATTCTTACTGGGTTGAGCCTTAGGTGTACAGATATAGAGTTGGCCAAGGTACATGCAAAACCAGCATTTTAGGTGTCACGGCTGCTTTACTGAAGAAAATATAGATGCTTACAACTTTTCAGCCAGCTGAGATGGTGTCTGAAGCAAGGCTTTAGATGTCACTCATAACTTAAAAGTATTCACTTTCCACCTGAGCCCCAGGAAAGGTGCCCATTTCAGAAGTCTCTTTCTGAGTGATTCTTTCCTTAGAGAAACTGGTGATTGCAGTTCAGCATAGTCATCATCAGGTGCCTAATTTTCATTCATGAATACTCTCCACATCAGGGGATCTATTACCCTGCTTTAATGTAACATATGTGACTTTTGACTGAGAGTTTATCCCAGGTAGAACTGCATCCTAGTACACTGGGTGAATGCAAAGCTATCCAAAGCTGTTACACTGCACAGACCTCTGCAATACTTTTGGGCAGAATACAGTATTCAGGTTTTGCTCTTCCTCATATGCCCCCCCCAAAAAATTAGCAGACTATTACTGTGCTTGTCATAACTAAGAAGTAGTAATGACACCAGTTTATCCAGTCTATCCATCCGCATCCAGGAGTAGCCAAGTAATTATGTTGATATCATCCTTTTTTTTTGAGTTGGTATAGTAAATACCTACAGATTCATATGCTTTGCACTGTCGGAAACACCACTTTACGTACCAAAGAAATGAGGGAGGAAAGAGGCAGGTCCGATTCAGAGGGGGGGCTATGATTTAAAGGAGTCTTGTTTCAGTGTCCTAATGGATATTTGTGAAAACACACAAATAGCATTTACAGGGAGCCAATCCTCTCTAGTACGGAGGAGTATGGAATGACAAAGTGCTTTTGTTTATAGCAAAACATGAGTCTTGGCTAAGAAGTAGTGTTTATGGTAATTGAGCTTTACAAGGAAGTACAACTCAGTGGGGAACACAGGGGACAGGATTTGCGGTGAAGCAGGTAATGAGAAGAGCTGTGCAGGCACTTCCTGATGAGCATCTGCTGCTCCAACAGCCGAGGAACATGACTCGCATGCAAACGCTTGCGCAAGGCTTTAGCAGGCATTCCCTCCAGCGTGCCACCCACCTTCTGGTGTCATTTGGAGTCTCCTTGAGCCCTTCTGTGATTTGAAATCAATGGAGGAGAAAAGAGGGTAACACAAACACCAGATGTCTTAAAGCCTTGGAGCAGAGACAGAAAAAGCCCCGTGGCAAAGGAGAAGGTGCAGTTGAGGTGTTTCCCATCGTTAGCTTTTGATGCCTCCAGTACAGACTCTGTATGCATTTCTACATGTGTATATAATAAATACAGTTGTGCACATAGATGGTGAAGAAATAGTAGTGCATACAGATGGCCATCACACACATCAGGGAATATTTTTTGCATCCTGTAAATGAGTGTGACCTATAGGCACTAAGTGTACTTGCTCACACAAAGCAACCTGTTTTAGGGCAGGTTCACCAGTTATTTCCCAGCTGCTGCAGTAACAGCTTTTAGTCTGTGGTTGGATAAAACACATTATTTCTTTTTATTTGAGCTTAAATGCTGTTCCATAATTTAGAAAGTTAATAGCACTCATCAAGACAGCTTTGCTGACAGGTGGTAACTTAAGCCATGACAATCCAAATACTGTGCATCCCATAAACTCAGGAGAACTTGGTTGTGCACTGCGTGACACTGAGCGCAGATTCAGACAAGGACTTCATCTGTGCTTTGCAGCATGGGGAACTGTCTCTTTAAGTGCTTTGATTTCCAGAAAGAAAAACTGTGACGGAAACAAATGTGATTTTTTTGCAATATATAGGCAGCTGGGGATGGCATAGAGACCCTGAAAATACATGACCTACTGAGTGTTGACTCAGGACTACATGGGACCAGGAGAAAAAAATAACTAAATAAATAAATACTGTGAATGGAGAAATGAAATTTCCAGATTATTACTTCTTGGGCAAGATAACTGCAAGAGCTATAAATATAAAAATATAAAAAGGGGGGATTCAGGGCCGAGAACTTTGTGCTCCGAAAGCTTATCAAGTCACCTCCGATTTTCCCACATCTACGTTCTCCTTTCATGATGGGACGGTCTTCCACAGGTTTCAGCACACGGGTCCAAGGACTGAAAAATCACATTCACACACAATCTCATTTTCTTGTGATATTTTAAATGTGATTTTATTTGCTTGTTAACTTTCTGGGTTTTTTTCAAAGGATTTTGGTAAAATCTGTCTCAATATATGTTCACAACATTTATTTTGTTACTGTTAGTTGTGCTACTTTTAAAAAAAATGTAATTTGGCTACTTGGTTGCAGGAGTTAGGACAACTGCTCTGTTACTGAATGTGACTACTGAAAGCATTCCACTTTTGGGATGAATGCTGAGAATATCAATAGAAATTATTTTTCTTTATATTGAAATTTGTACATTAAAATGGTGTCTTCTTGTGTTGTTTTAGGCCATGCATATTATAGGAAATGATATATATTTTGATATTAGTAGCAGCGTTTTTTAAACATCAAATATTAGTTATTACAAACCATAGAGGGAGTTTGTCGCATTTAGTATGTTAAAATGCGAAACCTGTTTTCTCATTAATGCTATCTTAGCGCAGACTTTCTTAATCTTTACAAGGGTATCCTATTAGAAAAATAAGCACAAGAATAATTATGCCTGTATTTTAAATAATGTTTTTATGCCTGTGTTGCTTCCTCTCTACTTCGAAAAATATACAATCGCTGTTGCACAGATGGGAAAACAAGAGACATCCATAAGAGGTGAAATAACTTCACCTGGAGGTCTTCTAGAGGAAGACAGATCTCCTGGTTTCAAAGCAGAACCTTATTATAAGTCATATATTAAACTTATCAAGAGGTATTTGTAAGATAACCAAACAGAAGACACACTTTAGAGATATTATTTAACATTTACTTTTCCTTCCACAGGAACTTTTTACACCAGAGTGCAAATTCAAGGAGTCTGTTTTTGAAAATTATTATGTAATCTACTCATCCATGCTCTACAGACAACAGGAGTCCGGGAGAGCCTGGTTCTTGGGGCTGAACAAAGAAGGGCAGGTCATGAAAGGAAACAGAGTGAAGAAAACAAAACCAGCAGCTCATTTTCTACCCAAGCCATTAGAAGGTGAGGTTCAGTCCATCACTGGCAGATCCTCCTATAAATCTGACAAGAAGAAGAGGGAATGGTTTCTAAAATACCCTTTGCGAATGTGCGTGCCCCACACAGGGGCCATTCCAAATGACAGTTGCCAGGATTCATGGAGCAGTTCCATGCTTCGGCATAGTAAGGCTAGAAAGGGCATATGTAAAAACATTTTTTTCCAGGAATTAAGAGGTCATTTTTGAAGAAAATAAATACTTTGTGCAAGTGCATTGGGCTGGTTTTAAAATATTCTCTCAGTAGGGACAAAAGATGTTGTGAGTCTTGCAGTGAGAAAACAGTCCTTTCATTAAGCAGAATGAAATAATGGATATTGTAGGATAATTGGGAGTTATAAAGGGAATGGATGAAATGTCAGCATTTCAAAGTAAAAGCTTTCTAATACAAAACACAAAGGTCTCCGTGTAAAATAATCATACTGTATCACTTAGACAGTTGATGTAATTCACAGAACTTGTGTAAGTTGGCCTTTAAACCAAGACAGAAGCAAATAAAATTCATACTAACCTTGTACACTAAAATGATGTCACATGTTCTCTGAAAAATACATTCACTTATATATCGGAACTTTTTAGTTTCCCTATGTATTCCGCAGGCCTTTATAAACCTATGCTGCTTTTGATTCTTGTCCTAATGGCATTCCAAGTTTCACTGATAATATTGCTATACACAGCCTCAGTCATTCTGAAAATTATATTGTTACTTAGCATATGAAAACACGTATCTGAGCAATGCTTTAGTTAGCAGGCCCATTTCTTCTAACATTTTAACTTGAAATTTTTGACTAAAGGATCAGTTTTTTAAATGTTTCGGGGTTTCGCCATAAGGAAAGAATCTGCATAATCCTGTGTTTTAACTTCATGTTTGAACTCAGGTTGATGCCTTTGTGCTTTCATCATCTTTCAAAAGCTTACAGTATTTTCATCAGCTGTCAACAATGTTGATACTTTATATGTCAATCCCTTTATATTGAATTATAAGAAATGTGGGGAGGGAAAGCCGGTGCATTTTTAAAAGCAACAACAATTCATATGGATTAGGAAAGAAGTTACTGTTTTCATTAATGTTTGGATGGTCAGACTCTATCAAAATGGCTTTGGCAAGGCTTAGAAATAACTTGCTTTACATTGCCCATGTGAGTCATCAAATGTGAGGGCTCTGCTATATAATCACTTACTTTATAGTTTGATCTCATGCTCTTTGACTTAATATTTCTGTAGGTCGTGGTGTTATTTAATCAAGCTCTTTTAATTAATCAGCAAAAGTGTCCTAAACACAGTTATAGGGGCATTCTGAAGACATAGATCATCACCAGCCTTATGTACTGTAGGGAAGACGATCAATTCGGATACAAGGGTGTCATGTGGGATAGTGCAAAGCTTTTGACACTGTCCCATATAACATCCTTGTCTCTAAATTGGAGAGTGATGGATTTGACAGATGGACCACCAGGTAGATAAGGAATTGGCCAGATGGTCACACTCATAGAGTTGCAGTCAATGGCTCAATTTCCAAGGGGAGACCAGTGACCGGTATTGGGACCTGTGCTGTTTAATATCTTTATCAGCGACATGGACAGTGGGACTGAGTGCACACTCAGTAAGTTTGCCAATGACATGAAACTGTGTGGTGGAGTCAACCCTCTGGAGGGAAGGGATGTCATCCTGAGGGACCTTGACAGGTTTGAGAGGTGGGCCCATGTGAACCTCATGAAGTTCAACAAGGCCAGGTGCAAGGTCCTGCACATGAGTTGGGGCAATCCCAAGCACAAATACAGGCTGGGTGGAGAATGTATTGAGAGCAGCCCTGAGGAGAAGGACTTAGGGGTGTTGGTTGATGAGAAGCTTGACATGACCCAGCAATGTGCACTTGCAGCCCAGAAAGCCAAACGTAACCTGGGCTGCATCAAAAGAAGTGTGACCAGTAGGCTGAGGGAGTTGATTCTCCCCCTCTACTCCATTGTTGTGAGACCCCACCTGGAGACCTGTGTCCAGCTCTTTCGCCCCAATATAAGAAGGACACGGACCTGTTGGTACGAGTCCAGAGGAAGACCATGAAATGATCAGAGAGCTGGAACGCCTCTCCTACGAGGACAGGCTGAGAGAGTTGGGCTTGTTCAGCCTGGAGAAGAGAAGGCTCCAGGGAGACCTTATAGCAGCCTTCCAGTACCTAAAGGAGACCTACAAGAAAGCTGGAGAGGGACTTTTTACAAGGGTATGTAGTGATAGGACAAGGTGTAATGGCTCTAAACTGAAAAAAGGTTAGATTTAGATTAGATAGAAGAAATTCTTCACCATGAGAGCAGTGAGGCACTGAAACAGGCTGCCCAGAGAAGTTGTGGATATTCCATCCCTGGAATTGTTTAAGGCCAGACTGAACAGAGCTTTGAGTAACCTGGTCTAGTGAAAGGTGTCCCTGTCCATGGCAGAGGGGTGGGAACTGGATGATCTTTAAGGTTTCTACCAACCCAAACCGTCATATGATTCTATACACTTCAGGCTTTCAGAAGCCATAAAAGAATTTAGATTATATCACTGAAAATATTAGAACAAGTATTTGATTAGCTAATGATGCTATCGGGCCCTTCATATTTATTATGAAACTTCACACTATTGAAGATCAAGGTCAGTACTTTGATGCTTCTGCCTCCTACTCTAATTAGCCAAGGGATGAAGGGATTGTGCTCTCTATGGCGGCACACAGCCAGTCCTGAAATCATAGTGTGATGATTAATTCCTTTGACTGCTTTGACATCTCTTTTAATGTTGCTCTGATATAAATAAATGCTACTGCAGTTAGGTATAAGTGGAAATATTACCTGATCCGGTGACATGGAAAATGAAATTGAATTATCCAAGAGCATTAATCATTAAGGCAGCTTAATGCTGGTGCTGGGTAATTGAACACATGTATTTTCCTCAAAGGATTTAATGTGATTAGAAAGGGACCGATATCCAGGGGCAAACTTTGAATTCACTTGATAGTTTAATTTGGAGTTTTCTGCAATTCCACATTCAGCAGAGATCAGTGGCTACTACATATGTTTTTGAAAGGAGGAAGAAAAAACCCCAAACTTCTTGTGTACTCTCTGCAGCCATGTCCTGGGCATTTCTTCAGTACACACCTGAAGAGATAACGGCCAAGCTCCTCAGATTTGGAAGAGAGACGTGCAAACTTTCTAGAACTGGTCCCAAGTGTAGTCTTGCAACATAGGACTGAAAAAGAACTCTTAAGTCTAGACAACTGTATCATATAATCCCATTTGTTAAACACCATCTGTCTTACCTCATCATATTTTACTTCTAAAAATTGCAGAATATTTATTTAAGGGGTGTGTATATATATACACATATGTTTGTATATATATATGTATATATATATGAACATTTTTGTGTGTCTGTCTCATGCAAAGACAGAACAGTAGATTTTCATTTCCAAGGCTTCTACAGTTTCCATTAAATAAGCATGCATACTGTTTCCTACTGTGTTTTAAGTCAGATATGGAAGAAGTGAGAAATTTGAAGGGTCAAGCAAAGCTATCAGTCATGCGAAACAAGTGTCTGTCAAAGTAAATAGTTTCCCTCATGTGCAAGACGTACATGGATAATATTACAACATCGGTTATTGTAGAAAATTAATCCTATTTGAGATGAGCTCTTAAATGAGATACTTTCTTAAAAATGTCTCTCCTTTTTGTTTTTCTTTCTTTTTTTTTTTTTTTTCCCCTCAGTTGCCATGTATCGAGAACCATCTTTGCATGATATTGGAGAAACGGTGCCAAAGGCTGGGGTAACTCCGAGTAAAAGCACAAGTGCATCTGCAATAATGAATGGCGGCAAACCAGTTAACAAGAGTAAGACGACATAGCCAGATCATCGCAGGTGTTATGACTTACTGAGTCCCGAGTACAGTTGAGCGATTTATCCTTGCCAGACTTCCCCTCTGCAGTGTCTGTGGAGCAGCTTGTGGCCGGTCGCAGACTTGCCTGTTGCTGTTTCTGAACTGAGTTGTTGCAAGCAGATAAATCTCAACATGTAGCTCCACCCACAACAAGAAGACACCTGGATGAACCAGCTAAACTCAGACCATGGAATGCCCTACCAGATATTGGAATGCCTTTTTAATATCTTTTCTGTGACTGTGACACTTCATGTGAATGACATACTTCACAAGTACACTTGATACCTTGCCTGCTGACAATTGCCCATAATCCCTTTTTGAGTCCAGTTTCGGCAAAATCCATGTGTTTAAGTTCTATTTTGTAGCACACAAATAATCAAGTAATTTCTAGTTAGATGCTGTAAACCTGTGCTATTATGGATTTCTCTTCTTCCCTTTTTTATAAGGCTGCTCGCTCCACTGTCTGTGACCTTTTGCAGGGATTGTGTTTCTCTAGAACTTAAGTGTTGCCAGTGGCGTAGATTTGAAAGCAATCAGGGAATCAGGAAGCCTTCAAAATCTCTTATTACAAATTATATCTATAAAGAATAGGATTATTGTTTCTGGCTTACAATATTGATTAAATGTGAATACTCTTTAGTAACAGATACTGTGCTTCTGAGGTTGGCATTATAGTGGAGGGAAGAGTGTCAAACACAACCACCAGGAAGTTTTCTGAACCAAGTGTTTGGCATCCCCCTATAGTTTCTTTTTGTGCGTGTGTTTTATACATATCACAGGCTTACTGGTAATGGTAACATTTGCCTTGCCCAGCGAGCAAGACCCGCTCATTTTTGGAAAAGTGGGTCCAAAGAATTTTATAGGCCTTGTAGGCCTGAATTAAGGCTCATTTTTCATCTACTGAATCTTCATGGTTTGAAAAAAAAAAACAACCACCAATTTAAAAAAAAAAAAGAAAAAAAAAAAAAAAGACTAGCCGGAATTGCGCTACCTAAATTCATTTCAAATATAATCCTTTCCTGTTTTTAAGGAACTGAACTTAATGCCATTGTTATTTTTGGCTGAATCCCACACCTACTTAGCAAAGCATGGGCAAGGATGTTGTTGTGTTCTTTTTTGCAGCACCAATGCAAAGGGTAGTTACAAATTATAGTTTAATATTTCTGGTGTTTTAAAAAAAAAAAAAAAGTTTTAAAACTGGATATATTACAAAACTTTATTTTTATTTTTAGCTAAGCATGCGAAGTCCGGTCCTGTGTATCTCACTGATATCCCAGTACATACCTCCACCCAGCTTCCTTGGATAATATGCCCACCAAATTGCTAGATTGAAGGTGCCTTGCCTTGATCTCTGTACACTGTACTTTCTCCTACATGAACCTAGAAGAAATCAAAAACATCATGAAATTGAAGCCTTGGATCATGTTACCAGGAACAACACCAACCCTTTGAGTTTGTCACTTGTGAACAATTAAACCAATGTTAGGAGTAGTGAGTAAGATTTAGAGAATGCCACAGAGATGCCACTGAAGTGTTGCACACTTAGTCACAGGCTTTCAGAAGACTAACATCGTGGATACACTCTCTGTGCTTAAGAAGGTATTTGTTTCTCAGAAAGGGCAACAAGAACCAAACTGCACCTCAGTTTGGAAAACTGTGTGGCGAGGCTCTCTTGGCCCCTTGCTGTTACCTTGATATTCGAAGACAAAAAAGGAAATAATGCATTCCTTTTTTAGCACTGTATTTCTGGCAATTTGTTTTATCACATCTTTGTGCTGAAGTCCCTAACAGAGACCGCTGGTTATTTCGACACCCTTTCTGGTCAGCTGAACAACTGATTCAGTCTGAATGAACTCTTCATGGTAGTTTTCCAATGTGTTCTGTTTTTATAAGCAACATTTAGTGCACTCTTTAAGGAGGTTACTGTAAAGCTGCTAAATTCTAGATTTTTTTTTTCATAGGCCAGACTTCCTTGTTTATAAATGTAATATGAGAACAGGAAGCTAATACTTGATGTTGGGTCTTTCTAGGGAGGGAATAAGTTAAGCATGAAGCCCACTCTCCATGTAGAGAAAAAAATACAAACCTGCTTTAATACTGTGATAAAAACACAAGGAAACTTTGACTTAGACTGTGCCCTTGCCCACAAGCACTCAATATGTGTGCATGGGGAAAATACTTTATAGAAACTTCGGTGCACCCTTCTCATCCCATCTGGTCCAGGGGGATTTGTGCACCATTCCTGAGAAAAAAAAAAAACAAAACCAAAGCAACTCACATGGTGACTGGGGGCTTACCCTGCATCTGGAGGACCCATGAGAGGCAGCAGCCATAACATTGTGCTATCTGCTGGCCATAGAGGAGGTCCCAGGCCTTCCTACAATTAGAAGAGGAGCACTTCACAAAATTTTGAGTAAAATAATACAGCTGAAGGTGGCATTCTCTCTCTCATCTGAACCTCATAAGAGTTCATGAGGAGGGAAAACGTGTTCTTGTCCCATCCAGCCATCTTTTTTCCTTCCTAGTGTAAGAGTCTGGGGAGAAATGGGGCTGAAGATCCAGCTGAGCCATGCAAGAAGGTTCTGGTTCATGGCCCAATGCTACATAAGTAATGTTTTCAACATTAAACTTTTTATCCCAAGTAATTACAATCTGTGAACCTGTTGGTGGGGCTACAATTAAGGCCAGATATAATTTTTGTAAGCAGTTAGTACATATGGGAAATACAGTATTTTAAAAATTATTTTCTGTTTTTGTTTCTATGGGCTAAATCCATATGTGCATTCAATTCAATGACTAGGTGTCCTAAAAATATTTTTTCTACAATCTGTTTCAACACAGCAAAGGGGTCTTTGTGTTGTTTTTTTTTTTTCTTCTGTTAATTTTGTCACTTGTCTCACTTGTTGCATGGGAAGAGGATGGCAAGGATCAACTGCATGTAGTAGGTTGTGTCTGTCAAAGAACTGTTGGTCTATATTACTAAATTTACATACATATATGCAAAGAGGTTGTCTGCATTGTACAGTTTGTGTTTATTCTTATTTGTTGTATACACAGATTCCACATGAATAAAACATTTATATGAAGGCATACTGGAAAACAACAAAAAAAGTTTATGTGAGAAGTAGACTGTGCAAAACACCATTGCAATGGCCACAGGATGGTGAAACTTCATGTAAATAGTTTGGCAAACTCAGTTCTCCCCTTTTACCATGCCAAAGAAAATTTTAGCTCCTTAATATAATACCTCTCTTGCTGTTCTCCAGGATGAGACTTCACCATTTTCTTCCCTCTAAAACTAACTTTGCTGTTAAGTGAAAGCTGTTTTCAACTGTCTGTTACTACTAAAGTACTGTACAGTAAACCTGATGGAATCAATTTGTATTTACAGATTGGGTTTTTTTGTACTTATATGTCCAGCTGTCTGTGAATCTGCAGCATTCCAGATCTTTTGCATGCTTTCTTTGTGTTTTGTTCTTCTTCTAGGTTTTATCTAATCTCTGAGAGACTGTTTGCACAGCAATCCAACCTCATTTACCATTTCATATGTTAACACTGCACATAGTAATTTTCTCTTTCCTTTCCTTTTTTTAATCTGTAGTTCAGCTACAGTTCTATTTAACGAAATCAGTCACACCTGCACAGTTTTAGAAATCCAGTTTTACGTAGATATGAACTACTTCAACAAAGCATCATTTTGTTGTACTTCAAAACTTTTATAAATGCACAAGAATCCTTATGAGATTGCTCATGTGAAGAGCCTATAGAAAGGTGTCTATAGCTTTTAAGTGCTTTGTAGTTCACATAACACAGCTTTTGCTTAATTTGCTGCATTTTTTAGCCAGTCTCCAATAATTTTTAATATACTTTCATTTTCATAAACTTTAACTTGTGTAGAGTCAGGCTGGTTCTTAACAAACCCCCTCCTATCCAAATATAAATTAAAGTAATTCACTTGGACTATGGTGTATACCTGAAACAACACTAAGAACTCTTTTTCTTATACATATTGGGAAACTCTTTCTCTTGGTTTAAAACCACCATGAGCAATGAGGTATGAAAGGAGGCGGTTTGGTCCATGCATTAAAAATGTGTCTTGCCAATCCATCTCTTTATCAGTATAAAGAAGAAATTATCCAACTCCATTCAAATGGGAATGCAAGTAAAATTAGGCTAAGTAAGGAGGTTATCTTTCTTTTAAATGCCCCTTTAGATAAACGCATATTCCATGCAATGCATTTTAAATGTCTAATAACAGGGTGGTTTTTGTGATGACTAACGCAAATGCTATGACTTATTTTTAAAGATGTTATAAAATTTTTGTCCTATTACCTAGTCACAGAAACATTCAACTTAGCTTTCTTCATCCCAGTATCATTTAGCTACAAAATAAGATGTCATTCTGTAAAGATGCAGGGGCAATGCATCAGAAATGTCAGAGCAGCTACATGATTAAACTTACTTCTACATGTTTCTAAAAGAGAGTATGGCCAGGAAAAAAAGGATCATAAGTAAATTAATAATGTATAGAAGGATCTCAATCCACCGCTGCTTTATCGGTGATATTACAGATATATGATATACAATTGGCATAATCCTGCAAGTCTATTGTCGAAGCATTTAGCACACTTCTGCATTTTGTTCTTTCTCTCCTAAGAAGAAAGCAAGGCTAAAGTATCTTTTGTTTATCAATGTAGCCAGTACAAAATCCCCATTAATCCAATTTGGTTTTGCCACCTAGAACTGCCTTTTGCCACAGGCCAGGAAGCAAGTTTCTACAGTCACTAGATATGGAGAATCAAGCAGGACGTTTCACTCCCTTACACCTCTTCCTGCTTTTATAGTTTACGTATCTGGAATTCCCATCACAGAGAATGAGGTGTAAAATCACAATTTATTAATACAGCTATTATTTTCACATATGTGAAATCATAACCTTATTCCTTCTGATCTCATTTTTTTTTGGTGAGGAACTGAGCCACAAAACATCTGCTGGGAGTTACATCACCAGTTACTTCAGCATGAAGAGTGAGGGGAATGTTCAAGCAACATTATAAGACAGAGAAAACAAAAATTGGAAAGGGATTTATGTATACATTATATTTTTAGAACTCTTAGTTAATGCTTTAAGGTTTGTAGTGATAGCACAATTTTGTTCAATAATTTATATCCTAATGAACCACTGACAGCAGCAGTCTTAAGAGTATTCTAATGTTTTTCCATATGTACCTAAACAAACAACTTGGATAACACTTTTTGAAATGCTATGGCTATGTGACCCATGCAGTAGCCAAAATGTTGCAGTTGATATTTTTTTTTTTAATTCTAACTAGAGATAAGAATCATCTTACACTCTTTCAGTATATAAATCTAAAATGAAAGCAAATTACAAAGTTAAATGCATCAAATATGACATTGCAACCCTGTAAAGAATCATTCTTTTGTCTGTGAATGAGTACCTCAAATACTACAGCTGATCTACAGTATATATAAATCTGCTTATCATGCCATGAAGAGAGTCAAAAGCATCTACTGAACCTAGATAAGAGTTTTGATTAGTATTTTCTTATTACAGTACTAAATGTAAATGGAAGGAAATTAAGGAAAACTTTGTATCTTTCATTGTTTACACTCTGATTCAGCAGACAAATGTATATGCAGATAAAAACCCCAAGAACAACACATTAGGTGATTCAGGTCAGCGGTATTCATAAATATAAATAAAACCAACAGTGTGTGCTCTGCAGGCACCAGGGTTGACAAAATGCCTATATATCAAAATTTAAGAAAATATTCCTGTTAAGGTCTACAGAGTTTAAGGGTTATAAGTATAAAATACAAACTATAATTTGAAGATGAGTTTTACTTTGAAGATTCTTTATACTGTGTCAATACCTTTTAGAACTCTGCCTGATATTTTGTTTATCTAAAAAGGGAGCAGCTAGCAGCCTTGGGATGTATGTCTCATTACTTATCTGCATAACTTCTGTGGAAGATATGCATGGATGTTTGGTGATTACACTCCCTGAGAACATGGGTTTCACAAGCTTCATTTTGAGGAAGAAAGAATCCAGGTTAAGGAAAAACAAAAAAGTAAGAGAAAGAGAAAGCTACATAAGAATTGGGGATAATAAAAGTGATTAAATAAATTCGTTCATTTCTTTTGCATTCTATTACATCTTCTGTACCACTGTATTTTCCTATTTCAAAGTTTTCCTTTCTAAAATAAAACTAATTTCTAGACTAATAATGAAAATACCTTTTTTGTTGAAATATAGTTCCCTTATTTCTTAGTCATGTACCTCTTCAAAAATCAGGACCTTGGCACCCAAACCACAGTGTTAGAGTTTAGTATTAAAAAGAAATCTTTTCCAACCATTTAAGCAATTTCTCGCTCAGCCATGGTTTCACAAAATGTAAACATTTTGAAACTAAAATGTATGTATTTTTTTTGCTCTAAAGAATTCAAGGGCTGCCAAATCTACATGTATTAACAAAAAAAAAAAAAAAATAAAGAGACATATGTAAATAAGTTAGGGAAGTCCCAATAGTTGTGCATTGTTCATAACTCAATGTGAATTTCACACTGAGCAGCATTTCACCATTGGAAAATAAAAATAAACTTTTTGTTCATACCACTGCTTTGTTTGTATTTACTGTACTAAAACTTTAATTACTTTGTTGCCATTGTCTGAACATCTTTGGCTGAGACCAGGCTACTGCACAGCATAGCTGATTTTTCAAGTCAGTTGACCTTCAGGCTCACCACTTCTATAAAAGCAGTTAAATGCAATGAATATCACGTGTGACAGTGCAATCTGTTCCAAAAAGTGATTTCTAATAGCATACAGAATTGTCACCCTAAAAGTTGTTAGTATAACAAATTTTCATTTGCTTTACTTTAAAGAGGACTAGGCAACTGTACATACATAGAACAATATGATAACAGTACATATGAATTGCAGGATATATATTCAGAATACTTAATCATACATTTATATCTTTATTAGTTTCATTCCTTATATTCCTATAGGTTATGTATTTTAAAGTATCATACTACGTAGACTAGATAACCAAATTGCTGACACATTAACCACAGAAACTAAGTTCTCTTGTGGACAAGGGTCTGTTCAAACATTTTGGGTCTTCAGCCTATGGCTGTCAGGTAATTGGATGTCACTTATACAAATACATACAATTATTTGGCCAGATTAAAAATCATTAATGTTTCCATAAACTTCTTTACAGCTTCTCTCAGTTTATGAGCTGGTGTATAATCAGGATTGTCAGAAAGAAAAAAGGACCAAATACTGTATTTGTCAAACACCGTAAAATGAATCAAATGAATTATTTGACAAATATTCAACCAGTGCTACTCCTCTACAGAAATACTGATGCGTAGTGATATAGAGAGGTGACAACCAAGTAAATAATGTTTAAAAAAAAAAAAAAGGGTTTTCTAACACATTTTTCTATAGGTTGCTTAAGAAGCAGGCATTACAGGTATGATCTCAGTCCCACTGAATTCACCAAAAACTCTGGAGAACTTCCACAGGGGCAGTGTTATATGACTTCACCTTTCAAAGCCTGGACTGTCCTGCTCCAAAGGAATTGTTAACTTTTTTCTTTTCTTTTAGTATTGCCATGCATTTCTTTAAGGAACAGACCCTCCAGTGAGTGTTCTAGAGTATTTACACCCATGTACGTGTGTGTGAATGCACACCCACACCTACACTCTGAATACTTCTGAAAATAAATGTTCTAGCAGCCTAAAGAAAAACAACAACAACAACAACAACACCCCAAACAACTCAGTCTTTGATGTCCTTTGTTAAGGGTATTCTCTCCCCAGCCAGATTTCACAAGCGTTTCCATTCCATCCTTCCCAGCACTCACAGTTTCCACAGTTACAAACACCATTGCCTAGAACAGAATGAATAAAGGGCAATTATCATAACTGAAATGTACTACACTAAAATGTGTTTTATCAAAAGTAAAAAGCCATGCCAAAGTAGTTGCATTGTTCCTTTATTGTTCTCACCACCACCCTTTTTTTTTTTTCCTTTGGAAGGAACTGTACCATTGCATTAAGAAGCCACCCCAAACCCACACTTAAAAAGCACTAATGGCATTCTCTCAGTAATCCCACCAGCAGAAATGCAAATATTGTAATTATGTCACCACTATTTGTACCTAGCTGTTGAGGCACACTACACCTCAAGGTTCAATGAAAAACAAGATTACTTTTAACTATTGTGCAGAAAGTAAAAGACATTAAAAGTTACAAACAGAAAAGCAATAAAAACATCGCTTTGAACGTGAAAAATTTTAAACCTAAATTCTCGGAAGTGCTATACAAATAAATATCTCAGACTCTTTATTAGATGAAAACTGTGTTAGCCCTATTTCGCCGTGGTGAAACGTTAAGTACTGAGACACATATTTTAATTTTATTTCAATGTTTTTCATGACTCTTGGATGCTCAGCATGACACCTCTACAGCCTGGGTCTACAGTGTGAGCTCCTCTTCCTACTGACTTTATGAAGATCTGTGAACAGCTGCTGCAGCTGAAGATAAGGCTCCTGTTGCTTCTCTACTGGCTACTTGCCCCTGGAAAAGGACCCTTGCTAGCAGGCCTAGCTGGAAGACATCATTTACCACTGTCAGCCCTCCCACTCTCACTCTAACCAGCTTGCAGATTTCCTCCGTAATTTCTCAGCAATAATTTTTCTAAAATAAAGATTTGCAACAGGAAGCAGCCAGTGAGTTATTTTGGCAATTCCCACGTTGCTTCTTGTCACTCGATTTGTCATGAGGGTCTGTTGGCAGCCTGCCCATTTCTAGCCACATCTGCCACCGGAACTCTCAGCCAATGTTAAGGTGAAGCCACTTTAATCACTAGCCATCACATCACAGGAAATACTGTCAGGTATTTCAGCCTCCCACTGAGAATTGTCTGATTGCCATACAGCTATGCCTCTCACCTACCAAATATCATCCAACAAGTGCATTTTGTCTATGGCTTAAGTGCACTATACACATAGAAAGTCCAGTAAGAGAAGAAAAGTTGAAGAAATCTCACAATCACAATGCTGACACTGTACATCCTTTCCCAAAAAGCAGTAACTTGTAGCCTATTACAGTGAAAATTGTTGATGAATTTCATGGCTGGCTTACTTATTTAAATTCATCCTCATTGTTCAACTGTTGTTTTGAAACCTTAAGTTGATTATCACACTGCACAAAGAAAAAATTATAGCAGGTTTGAATAACCAGCAAATGCACTTCCTCCGTCTGTGGAGAAAGACGAAGCTGGGCTTTGTCTAACATAATTCCCATCAACACAGTTTGTTTCTTAGAGCAATTAAGTGTTAGCCTGTACTGCACCTGTGCAAATGAGACCGTCGTGTTTGTCACAGTCTCTGTCATCGCATTCACAGAAATCGCCCGAAATGTACCATTCCTGTGGTGAACAGATGCACTTTCCACAGTGGCAGGAACCTGAAATCACAAAAATTATTACTCGCAGTCAAAAAGCACTGGCATTTTCAGACTAGAAAATAACATCCCCAGACACACACGTGCACACAGACACATGCGCTTATGCACAAAATTGCTGCCTAAGAAGCTATTGTATAAAAGAAAATAATCAAGCTAAAAGCTTTTTGAATAAAAGGATTCTTTTCGGGTGAGCTACAGTATGGTAGGACATTACTACTAAAGCTTGGATTTTGTTATTTCACTTAATCAGGACTCACATTTTGAAGTTTCTTTTGGTTCCAGAGACCTACAATCAGAGCTACTCTTGTCAGTAACTGTTCTTTTTTTTTTTTACTGGAAAAGCTCAAATTGTCACTGACCCACTGTTACTGAAGGCAATAAAATTGTCCCCAGGAGGAAAATGTCTCCCCTCATCTAAAGCCTTTAGGGAAGAGTCCACAAAAGACCAGAGGTGCCTAAGACTAACATTTAGATCCCCAAAATCCTCATCACCACAAATGAAGCTGCTCCACCTCCCATGGAGTTACTAAATATTTGCTCTAGGTCAGAGGGAGCTTGTGCACATAATGGGGGTTCAGCAGTTTGCTCATTCCCAAAGAGTACCCCAATGCCCTTGTTGGGATAAGCCACTCTCCTCCTCCTCAGGACCGTCAAGTCACAACCCCACAGGCAACGGAGGGACTTCATGGTGACATTTGGATGATGCCATAATCCACTGAGCACCAGAAACTTCCCTTTAAGGGAAGATTCAGAGACATCCCTACCTTCAGGAGAAGATTCATGGCTCCGAATCCCGGAGAGGGACAGTTGCCCCCAAGCACTGATGTGTCTGGAAGCATGAGTAGGGTGTGAGAGAGGCTTTCCTGCCTCTAGAAATGCCACTAGGAGATGGCACTTGCTCCTGGCTGGTTCAAAACCTGGCTCAAGAGAGCTGGTGTGTACATAGAATCAGAATCATTTAGGCTGGAAGAGACTGTTCAGATCATCAAGTCCAACCATAGCCTAAATCTGGCACTAAACCATGTCCCTGAGAACCTCATCTATATGTCTTTTAAATACCTCCAGGGATGGTGACTCCACCACTTCCCTGGGCAGCCTGTTCCAATGCCTGACAACCCTTTCTGTGATAAATTGTTCCTCATATTGAATCCGAACCTCCCCTGGTGCAACCTGAGGCCATTTCCTCTCATCCTATCACTTGTTACTTGGGAGAAGAGATCAACCTCCTCCATGCTACAACCTCCTTTCAGGTAGTTGTAAACAGCAATAAGGTCTCCCCTCAGCCTCCTTTTCTCCGGGTTAAACAGCCCCAGTTCCCTCAGCTCATCCTCAGCTGCCTGACCCTATACAGAGTTCAGAGAGTGAAACAACAAAGTGGGGTGTTTCGTAACTGTTGAGCAAAGATCCTTTTGTGGACCTAGGCCTAAGAACTGGTTACAGCACAAATCAATCCAAACATCTCAAAAAACAAATAAATTATAGCAAAGAATACACATATAGTTTCCAACTATGTGAGGCGGAGTTTAAAAAAAGAGTCACCAAAGAAGCTGTTAACCTTTAACAGAATATGTTTATAAATGTTAGTTATAACATTTATAGTTAAATGGTGTTGAAAATCCCACCCTCCAGCAATATTTCCAGAATGATTCCAGTACAAAGTCATCAATGTGTTTAATGCAATATAAAAGAAAAATACAGAGACAGAAGCTTGGCTATATCAGAATATAGGCTAAACAGAATTCATGGGTTACTTAACAGGCATGATCCAAAGTGTATAAAATGATGCCATCCATCTATCCATTCCTTTCAGTGACCTCTGAATAAAATCCATAGTAAAAATCCAACGTCTGTCAATAGCAACCATTCTTCCCCTGTTTTTTTCTCATAAATACTGAAACTAAATTCTTTAAAACTTCAGAATAGCCTCAGCAGAGCATCTTTTTTTTAATCAAAAATGTAAGTAATTTAGTCTTTATCGTAAGCTGACAAAAATTAGTTCATTGCTTAAGAGAAATGTTGGTTTTTTTCTTGTAACATATGGAATCTGTAAATATATACAGGGAGAGCTAGTGACATTTGGGGATGGGAGTATTTGGTTAAGCATCTACTTTTTCCATGAGTTCTGAGTATTCCATGGGCCCAGAAAATACTGACATTCCCTACAAGGATAAAAAATGTCATTGTGTGAAGAGGCAGTGGAGGATAGCACACATATTGCATGGTTGCTGTATAAGAGATACACTAAAACATACTTGGGGTTAATTTAAACCTAATGTCTCTGTTTATAGGAACTACAGCTGAAAAGAATGATGAACAGTATGAGAATTTTAGTGAAATTAAAGCAGTTAATAAGACCATGACATTATAAGAAACCTGAATTGACTCTGCATAAGCAAGCACTGATGTTGCTACTGATGCTACTGGTAGATGCTCACGATGTTTAAAACTATTTTGCAGAAGATACAGCAAATTTAACACCAAGTCAACCAAGGAAGATCAGGCTCCATAATGTAAAATCTGTTAGGAAGAATGAATGTATCAAGCCTTCTCCCTGAACAGACCATGCTGCTCTGGGAGGCTCCTCAGTTTAATTAAAATGAGTCTAATGAGTTGCAGGGTGTTCCCTGGGATCCTGGCCAGATCCTCTCAGATGGGATTTGGCTCATTACCCAGCTCGCGTCCTGCGCCATTACAGTAGCCATCTGCAGCCCTGCATTTACTGCCAGGGAGGCAGCAGCATGGTGGGTGTTGCTGTTTTCCTTCGGAAGAGTTTTTGCTACAGGTGGCATAGTCAGCGAGCCAAGATTTTGAAAACAGCCCAGGAATGCGGATGTCCAACTTGGCTTATATTAACAGAGTGTAATTTTCTGAAAGTGTTCAGCAGTTACCTGCTGAAAACCAGGACTCCTTAGGGCCTATTAAATCAAACATATGGAAACTCAAAGTCCCTCAATCCATTATAGTGCTTGCATATCTTGTCAGGGTTTCCAGCAAAGATGGAAAACCTAGCATTAGTCCACAGGCTTGAAATTCCCTTTTATTTGATCAGTAATGGTTAATGGTTACTTATTGCTCAATATAGTAAAACAGAAAGAACAATTTGTCACTTTGGCCTCTGGATAGTGCTGGTCACAATAGCTACAAGCAACATTTTAAAGCATGGGTACCCAGTAAAGTCATGATTTCCAGATACTAATCTAAGCATCAAGAAAATATTTGGATTAAAAAAAAAAAAAAAAAAGCTAGGCATAGAAACAAAAGATACAAAGGATACAAGCAATTCGACTGTCTTTTTGTCTTTTTCCTGTGATTCCCATCCTGCTCAGAGAAGCAGCAGGAGATAGTAGCCTCCTTGGATGTTCACTCACCACACACTTCTGGAAGTTATCCTACATATGTATTTCTCTGCTGAGACAAGTACCTATATATGACCAGCTGTTGCAATGACGAGGCTGCTATAGCATCAAATTTGACAGACCATTATTACATTGACTGTCCTCAGGGTAACCTTCCATCACAGGGGAAGCTTACTTGTACTGGTAGGCCAAAGAAACTTAAAAAAAATAAATCCCACCAGTGTTACTGAATATGGATTTAGGTTCAGGTTTGTAACTCACATAGAACATAAATGCTGTTCAACAGTGCACTGCTTGGAAAATTTGGACGTTTGAAGCCTCCATTCATGCAGCCAGGTTTAAAAGCGCTACCTGCCTGCAGCTGGTTACAACCTGGGGTAACTTTCAGGCGGCTCCAGCCCATGTCAGTGATCAGATCCCAAACCACCCCCCAGGCGGCACAGCCAACAGAGGGGAAAAAGTCCTCCCTGTCTCTGCAAATTCCTGCCAGATTATCTTCTCCCAAAGCCTCAAAGTAAATTGTTGTCTTGATATACGTGCTCAAAGCCAATTGTTCTCAGAGTAAAACCCACTGGTGGGAATAAATGGCTCTCAGCCATCCTTACAAAAAGGTAGCAGATTATACAAATATCTTTAAATTCAACATAATTTTTGATGTTTATATTTATTTAGAATATTATTTAGTGCATTTTATTGATTTTAAGCATATTTGCTCACCTTCAAGGCTTACAGAAAAAAATCACAGGGGGACCAAGATGTGAGAAGAAAAATTAACTTCTGCAGTAAAACATAGTAACGCCATTTTTCCAGTAACTCAGTATCCTCTTAAACATACAGTAACTTAAAGATAGCCACATCTTTTGGAAACAATAGAGAAACAGCGCAACTTCCTTATTTTCTATGACATCGAGATGACCGGGTGGAAAAAAAAAATAAAATGGTGCAGTGGGGAAGAATTATAAAATGTGATCATACAGGTGGAAGAAGGCCAGGCTGGAATTCCCATTTAAATTTCCTTTGCACTGAAATTAAGATTACCAAATGAACAATGGGGAATCTGCCCGACGTAGAAGGTGCCTAACTTTTTTTTTTCTAGCTAGAAGATTTCTCCCCTGTCTATGAAAGGGATATGCAAGCAGAGGAAATAGCACATCCACTCCAGAGTGGATGCATTCTATAATAACGTCCAGCCAGTCCCACCACCCATTTTTTGTCTGTTCTCTTTCAGACATATTATATACAAAAACAGGCAGTTTGCACTATGAGGAAGCTAAAAAGCCCTCTTTCCAGTAATGTAATTTCCTAGCCTGAAAGGCTACAAGGTAAGAACCTTAGAGAACAATTTCGGATAATCATCAAGACTTTCTAAATTTTATTCCTCCCTGTGGCAATTTTTTTATAGCTGGACTGAAGCTGATGCAATCACCTGAATAAAAATTAGTAAATGACACAGTCTGTGGGATTTGGGGGTGTGGGGGGTGGGTTGCAGATGTCTACCTTTCCTTTTGTTGGGGGGAGGACAATTAAGCATACCAAATGTTGCTGTTAAACACTCTCCTCCACTTAGAGTTGTCTGAGACATTACATTTGCCAACTTGCCCACTGCAGTGATGCTGCAAGTAGTGCCCCTGTCCTTCAAATTGGATGGAGCACTAATGGTTAGTTTAGAATGTACAGCTGTTCAATGCAGACCATCAGATAAACACATGCAGGAAATTATATACTATTAACAAATTGCATAGGAGAGCGATGCTGCTAAACACGTATGGCTGTGGTGGGTGTTTGACAAAATGGATGTAAGTGCATTAAACAGACAAATATAACATCCTTTTAATAATAGGTGCCTTTGTAAGAAAGGGTTACTGAACAACAGCCCACTGCTATGCACATTAATCTTCCAGAACATGACCATTTTCCTCTGCCAGGGCACTGACATGAGGCAGCTCAGCTGCCGGTTCTTACCCTTCCCCGAGCATAATATGCCATCCGCTGACTCGCAGAGACTCCTGCTCTCCTCCTCCGTCATGTTGCAATTCCTTGAATGTTGGCACATCTTTCCAAACCACCCGTCCTGGCAAATGCATCGGCCACATGAGCATATACCATGGCCTGTAATGACAACAAGGTTTCTTATGAGCAAAACAAAGCAGAAAGCAGGGGCTGCGGTCGCAACTGAGAGCATCTCCAGACCTCTGCAGTGTGAAGTGCACATCATGGGATAGACAGACAAATAGATGGACAGCACAGCTTTCAGGCAGGGTTACCTTCTTCAGTTCTCTCATTCTTGTTTTAAACAGGGCACCCTAGTGATGTGCAGAAAAGTGTAGGCATGGCTTCCCTCATTTGAAAAGATCAGCATCAACTCAGCTCTATGGGATGTGCCCTAATCCACAGTGCATTGAGGACAGACACACCACTTTCCCTCCCAGGTCTTTAATCCTGCAGCCTGGTGCTGAAGTCTCACCTACATATCCCATACTGTCGCCTGAAGAAGCAGACCCTGGCACAGGGCTGGGAGCAGCACAGTACACAGCTGAACAGGGAAGGGAGATAAAGGCCCATTACTGCTGGTTGTCTGCTGCAGTGCATGGAGCAGCAGACATGCAAAAACTGTACTTAGCATACTCTGCAATTACTACAGACTAATTCATAGAGTAAAGGATGAAGATAATTCCCCCAGGGTCTCATGCAACTGATAAATTAGTTGTACATAAAACCAACTGGCAACCTGCAAAGAGTTCCTCTCCTGACTATAACACCACCCTGTTTCTGATCTACGTCTCTTCTCCAGACAAAGCCATCCCAGCTCAGCAGTTTAACTGGTTTGGCACTTTCATTCCTGTTACTGTAGTGAAATGCTCCGGGAGGAGCAGGAAGAAGGAAGAGACCAAAGAATTCTCCAGAGCAAACACTTGTATGAGTCCAAGGCAGGACTTCTCAGCAGAGTGGTCAGAGTACCATGGAGGGTTCTCTCCACAGGGACACAGACTTGTCAGTTCTGAGATCAAGACAAGAAGCCTGAATGAGAGGGAAGGTGGACAGGCAGAGGGAGAATAAAGTAGCAAGGACATAGCTATCGAAAGGTAATTAATAATAAGAGAGGGAAATAGGAAGAAATGAAAGAAAGAGGAATGAGAAAAAACATAAAATGGAGGAAAAGTGGAGGGGAATACACTGTGAAATGTTAGAGAAAGAAGGACAGATAATGACAAGTGAGGGTAAGGTCAAAGGAACCATAAAACATGGGTTGAAGACAGAGTTTAGATGCTATAATCAATATTTAAGAAAAAGGGGTGCAAAAAAGAGAGGTGAAATAAAATTTTTGATAATTATTTGTCCAAAGACTAATAAAAAAGGAAAATATGTTGAACAGAAAACTGATGGGGAAATCTGGCCTGGAAGAAGGGAAAAGTACCAACAAATGCAGACAAGAATACAGAAATGTTAAGGAGAATAATAATAGATGTTTCCCAGTCAGAATTTCACTTTTCAACCTTGAATAATATTTCCACAGCAGAGAAGATCATTCCTTAGCTAATTAGTTGACTGGGCTTAAAAGAAGCAAATTATACATACCAGTGACTTTTGTCCTATCTTACCTGCTACGTAGAGCCAGGGAGTGGAAGAGAATGAGATAATATGGGAGGATGGGCTGGGAGGAAGGGAACAAGCAGTAGGAGTATCTGGCAAAGCATTGAGCTGTAGGATGCAGAAAAGCAAAGCAGCAATTTTGCTGTTCTAATTTGTGGACTTCTCATGATGCAACAGTGCAGCTTGACATTGGAAACTGGGAGGCAGCACTGACAGAAGCCGAAAGGAGAAACAAAACTTGTAGATTGCTATAAGTGGAATTCCTTGTTTTACTGATGGCCAAATACTCTACTAATAATTTAAATTAGAAAGTACTGGAAGCTCCGAAGTCTTGGAGCCATCATTTCCAGCAATCTAAATATTCAGAATAATTTTGTACCCCAGATTGTGTATTTTTAAAAAAAAAATATTATTAACTATACAAATTAAAATGCTCAGTAACTATGACGCAGGCTTATTATGACAGTATTCCTCCCCACTTCTGCAAGTGATATTCAGCAATTACTAATTTACATATATGCATTTGACATATACAAAATATTAAAAATTGATAACTTGCAACAACAGAAGTTTGATGCTACTTTAACTTCTGTGTTAGACTGGGAAACAAGAACAGCTATACCACAAACCAAAATAAAAGAGGTAGAAAACAAGCATATATACTTTCCCATATACTCCTTCCAGGTAGATGGCATGCATTGTTTACATTAACTTACTATAGCTAAGCTTGTGTCAGATCATTTTTATCTGCATTATCTATTTTTTATTAGTAACATATAGATTAGATTTGAGAATAGCTCAACCATTGAAAAGCAAAATATACAACTGGACATTGGTGTTGGAAAATTATTTGTGGAGATACAAATACTTGTAATCATTTTAGCAGAGAATAGTAAGAAATCCGTGCTGATTTCACTGAGAAAATAATTCTGTATCATTTTTCTTCTATAGTCATTGTGATTTATAGAATGCAGAGACTGATCATGCCTGTAAAGCCTTTACACAAGTCAAATAAAAAGGTAATGAATAATCTATTAATATAGAGCAAACAGTTTACCACATAGAATTTTTACATACACCTTTCTGAGATAACCATTCCTCTCCTCCTTTATGCCATGTAGATCCTCAAAATATAAATTGTTTGTCTCAAGTAATCCATTGTACCCAAACAATATTGACTTGTAGCTGACACCAGATTGGACAGCCGCAGTTCTTCAGATGCAAGTACTCAGCCCAATGGCTGTTAACTCCTGTAATATCTATCTTCTCTTTGTGCTAGCCTGTGAAAAACTGCTTTACAATGTTTCATTACATACAACCTCCTTACAAAGGTTCTTTGCATTTGTCTGAAGGCATCCAAACAAGTTGACCAAAAGGAAAGGCCAAAACATTATAAGCAACAGCGTTCTGTTGAATGTAATATTCAAATTGCCTTCAAAGTGTCTTAGTTTCATTCCAATGAATCCCAGACTCTCAAAGTTATGTGCAAGAGCAGCAACAAAATGTGCTGCTCTTGCTTGTAGGTCCTTTTAGATCTGAATATAATTGCCTCCATAGAGGAGAATAAAATTCAAGAATATAGCAATCATAGAGCAAAGGGAAAAAGGAAAATCTCTAATCAAAGAAGTCCAGCCCAACTGAATTGGCCAACATAATAAAATATAGATTTAACTATCCAGATTAAGCAGATTCACTGGAAAGTGTTGGTCATCAATTCAGATTTAACAGAAAACACTTAAAATCACAAAAAAAAAAAATCACATGTTGCAATGGCTCTGACACTATAGATCTTCATTCATCACAATCTGTGTTAATTAACATTTAAATATATTACAGAATATTTTAAGCATTAATCTCCTGTGAAGAAAAAAAACTGTGATGAAGGAGAGGCAAAGGAGAGAAAGATAATGTTGTGGATACTGTTTCTTTGTTTAGAATTATCAATAAATCAAATAACTGTAAGATTTAATGTGAAATATGAATGCAGCAATAAAGTAAACTGTGACCAATTACTAGTGCAGGTCCATTATAACTCAAATGAACCCAAATCAAACTGGACACCAGGATGAATTATTTCTTACCATGCCTGGAAATAAAACTGTGTGGTTGTAAGAACTTCAGTTTAGGACTACTCATGGAACTGTTGTCAGAGTTCCCAAAAAACCTGCTTGATCCTTTTCTAACAAAAAAGGCACTACTACATGGAAATGTCTCTGTGATGAAAAAGGGTAAGTAATCATTGCAGAGGAAGCTGGTTCATATTTGTAGACTAATTGAATATAATCAGATGACGTTCACAAAGGGCAAACTGAGGCAAGCCCTAAACAAAATTTGGCACATCAGAAGAAGAAGTTTCTCAAACGAATATAATAAATATATCATAAAGTCAGTATTAATCAGAAATGGTGAAACAAAATTTCAGATATAAAAATATGAATTTGAATGTCCTGTATGAAGAACTGATCTGATAGTCAAACAACATTTCTCCACAGTAAGAAAGAAGTCCCTCCAGGTCTGACGGTGGAGAGATGCTACGAGACAGGAATGAGAAGGCTGCACAGCCAAAGAAAGTAAAATGAAATAGATAGCAACCAATATAAATGAGAAACTTTGCTGTGAATAAAATGGACATAAAAGGAAAGAAAAAAACCTGTAACAGGATGAAAAATAAGAAGTTTTAAAAGTGTACTAGAAATATGAAAAATCTCAGCATAATGCAGGATCTCTGAGTTAGAGCAATTCAGCAAATGAAACAAATATTTCTCTCTGTATTTAAATAGAAACAGGATTTTCTTTCTTTTCTTTATTACAGAACTATGATAAAGAATTTGCCATTATATTATTAACATAAGAGAATATTAAACAACATCTATCTGGGAGAAATATTCCTAAGTCAACAGGCTTCATTAGCCTTCCCAAATATGCTAAAAGATGTTGGTAAAAGTATTATTGGATCACTGATTTTTATTTTTTAATTTTTATTTTTGTTGAATATGAGAATGCCATAAGACTGGGACAGTTGTGACAACTGCAGTTAGAGAAACATAATATAAATGTGAAGCAAAACACTGATTGTCTATTATATTTTCATAATAGGTCGCTTATTATTGTCCAAATCTAATAAAAGTGGACTGTGGCTCCAATTAGAGCAAGACAACAGGCAGGGAACTCACTAAAAATTTCAAATGAAACACTGCAGTGAGAAGGGCTAATACTATCCTCATATGCATATAACAGTAGAGAAGCAAGTAGGAACAGAAATGAGTAGGAATGTTTAGAGAAATGATGAGGTGGACATTAAAGTCCTGCAGCTCCCTGTGATATCCATGTTTAAAGAGATTTTGAAAAACTTGGAAGAGTACCAAAAAGTTACAAAGAAAGAATTCAAAGGGCCGAGAAAGGGCATGTGGAAAGAACTGGAAAGACCTTTATCTGCTTAGTCTATTGGAAGAAAAACAACAACAAAACAACAAAGAAACAAACAAAAACAAAAAACCCAAACCAAACAAACAAAACCAAACAACAACAACAACAAAACACACACACACACACAAAAACAAAACAAAGAAGTATTTCAATTTCAATAGGATCTGAACTACCTCCTCTCAATGGGGGTTCTCAAACTACCGGAGAAATACAAAGCAAGAACCATGGAGAAAAGCTGATACTGCCACATTAATTTGAGAAATGAAGCAACGTTTCCAGCAAGGAAGATGAATATTGGAACAAACTTTCTAGTGATGTTGGCATGGGCTGCTCATGTCTTGGAGTCTTCAGAGCAGAGCGTGGTCTTGTCTGAGACAGTTTTTAGTTGCACACAGACTTTAGTACAAGGGAAGCCTGAGTATAGTGTGATGGCTATTTATGCCTAATATATGAAGTTCAACACATAAGCCCTTTTTGCCTTTGCAAATTAATATCTACTTATCAACTTAAATGTTGATGCATTGGCAATTGCTGCTCATTTCAACAGAAAGATTCAATTCAAATGTTTTTTACAAACCTAAATCATATTTTATGCTGTCTGAGAAGCTAAACAAACTAGGTTCTCTGTGCATCTAGGTGAAGCCTCAGCTTTTCATACACCTGTACAAATGCCTGGGTGACCAGGATAGAGATCTGTAGTGCATTTAAAAGAAAAAATAGGAAAGTAAAATTAGCTAAGTAAAACCAAAGTAATGTAACACAGAATATACCATACACATTAATGCCTGTACTGGCTACATTGGTCACCCTCATATTTAATTCAATACCTACTGATCCTTTTGAATTTATCTGTTGCTGCCCCTGGATGTGCCTCAGAGCCAGGATGAAGTAGTTAAGTGCAAGGACACAGGCACTGAATCATTAACCCTTCACTTAGTGTTGTCAAAATAAAACCCTAAATCACAATAGCTTTGTGCCAGGTAGGCTCACTTCTCCACTAGTTAATACAGTCATTTTCACTTATTTTACGACCAGTTTTACTCATGTTGTTTGTTTGTTTGTTTTTTTCCCCAAGAGAACCAATTGCATTTTCCAGTAACAATTACCATAATAAAAATTCTCTATTAAAAAGTATAAAACTGTCTATTGAATTCTGTAACAATTATTCAGTATTTCAGATTCCTCAGTCAAAAGAACACGGCCCCTGCTCTGAAGATTCTTCAACAGAAAATATGAAAAACCTAGGAAATAAAGTAATATTTGAACAGGAAACAGAGTGAAATTATGGGTTCAATCCAGATGTCTGGTGCCATTTGGCATACCCTAAGATACCAAGGACAACCTCCTAATGGCAGCAGTTATGCAGGCAGCCCTGTGTCCTTGTGGAGTCGAGCTGGGGACAGGCAGGGTAGCCCTGGGCATCAGAAATCCTACAAAGTGCCTAAGTTTAGGCAACTGCAGTCTTTGAAATTATGTCCCATGTAGTCTCAGAAGCCATAGTAGAGTCAGGAATTGAATTAATATTTCCGAATCTTCAGACCAGGCAGTGCCAAAAGTTGTCATCAGCTGGGAGGATGGCTAGGTTTATTTTTATCTCTTAATTTGAATTTTAGATATATTAGAAAGTTCTGTAAATGTCTGATATACTTCTGTTTCTGTGAAGAAACATTAGTGAAAGAAATGAAGAAATCATCTGACTGCAACTGCACCATAACATTAATACTTAGCTTTACTTAATGAAGCATATAATTGATCATATTTCTCTCATTTTTATGGTTATGATCTTATTGATCCTCATAAGAACATGCTATCTGAAAATATTTGTGCTTCACTGAGCAGATGACTAGAACAAATGTCATTCATGATTTCTGCAGTATGGACCTGTAACTTTCACCAAAAATAGTTCACAGTTTATGTTATATATCTCTAACATTAAATAACACATATTTATATTCAAAGAAAAAAAAAAAAAGTATATAAAGGCAGTACTTCTGCTGAATCAAATTACTCAGCCTGGCTGGATAGTAGTGAAAATTTTATATTAAAAGGAGATGGCAATTAGGGGAAAGTTATACCACTCTTTTGAGAGGGAGTACTTCCATCCTTGTGGTGACTGTGTGATCCTAGAATACTTCACTAATTGTAAGAATATGATGTGGAAGCTTCTGTCTCTATTGTAAAAGTATAAAACATTGGAAAGCTGGGAATTGTAGCTTTAAGTGTATGTATGCCTCATAAAGCACAGCTTTTCCCTTGTTCTCTGCCAATACATAGAGTCTTAAGACTGGTGTGAATGATCTATGAATGGAAATGTGTAGGTAAGCACCAGAAGAAACACCAGAATGAGGTTAAAAATATGATCTGGATTGATAACCAACAATACATTCACAGCAGTAAAACTGAATTGTCAAATTGTCAAAATTGTCAAAACCAGAAGGTCTGCACTCTTGTAAAACAATGGTATGATGACTTTCATGATGACTTGCCAGCAGAAGACCATGTGCTCAACAACAAAGGATATCAACACAGACACAGTGCATAACACGTCATTCCTTTCCCGGTGAGCCCAAGAATGGCATTGTCCTAGGAACGTAAAAAATGAGTAAGCAGAGACAACAGGCACCAAACTTGCCTAAAACTTGCAGAGATGAAAGCAAGCAAAATTATGAATCATGAATCATAAAGATCATCCTAACTGTTGGGTCCTAAATGATTAAAAGACATATCTAAAAAACAGTTTGTTGTTGTCAGCCAAGATGAAGCAAAAAGACCTACTAAGAACTTGGTGGGTGGCATCCTTTGTCCATCTTCTATGTCACACACAAGTGACTCTGACCAAACTACTTAAATACAGACACTTTGATGCTTGTATGTTGGTATGAGAATGCATGTGAATGAAATCAGGAAGAGAATGTGTCTGAGTGGTGAAAATTAACTTGGGGATTTTATTAAAAAAATGTTAACTCCACCTCCCATAAAGTCTCATGTAGAGTTTCGCTGCACTGGTTTCCTACAGTCGGAGGACAGAGAGGTGTGAAGGCAGATCCGAGTAAGGAGGGAAATATTAATTACCTCGGCATTTCCTCTAATAATAAATCAACTCCTCCAGCTTCTGTGAGCCTTTATATTACAACCAGCATCTCAAAGCAATGAAAACTAATGCTTTTTGCCAAAAGGCATTGGTATAAGCAAAAAAAATATAGCTGCATTTACTCTTTGATGTGACAGGATATGACATATCATAACACAACTGGATTCCCTACAGTGTTAGGATTATATTTTGATGTGCCATGACCAAAACAAATAGATAAAAACTTATCAAATTGAATTTGCTCACTTGAAAATAAACAAATCAGACTTCTGAAAATATTCTATTATTACCAAAGAACTGGCTTAATGGGATGACCAGAGGCTTAGTTGTTTCTTAGTGTTGAGAACAGTGCAGACTTTAATTACTAAATATTAAAAGGTCTTATCAAAGGTTATTATCTAATTGGTGGCCCACTATATGAAGCACAGACTGAAATACTTGCATAAACCAAAATGGGAGCATCCCTAAAATACGTAAGGGTTTTGCTATGAGTTACCTATTATGAATTTCAGCCTTTGCTAGTAACTCGAGTCAAGAACTTGTGTGGAGATTCAACCACTTTTTTACTATTTCTGTTGGGTTTATTTTTATTGTAGCGTTTTCAAACAACATAATCCTGCACCAGCCAGTAGCATGCAGAGGACCCAAAAGGGCTTCTGTTCTATTCCTTCAATATTGCTGCTTTTCTATGACAAGAACTCACAGCTAAGAGAATAATGGTCCAGAGAACAAATCAAAATGAGTGGAGTTAAGAGCATTATGGAATCAATTTCAAATTGATCTTTCCTGTTGTCCTGAATTCTAGTTGCCTGTCTGCCCTCAATCCTGAAAGGGAACAGAACATAATGGACAACAGTCAGCACAGTGATGCAGAGCAGCCAATGGTGACATCAACTGAAAAACATGACTGGACACAGTAGGGGAACAAATAACACTTGAAAGCTCAGGACACATCTGCAGCTAGCAGTACAGCCATAACATCAGAGGAGGGAGAGAAATATTTCTCACCAGGATACAAGATAAGTAAATATCAAACCCGGTGTACATTGGTGACATAGCTGTGCCAAGAAAGAACTTTTGCTGGCCAACCTGGCAAATAGGTCAAGGGAGGTGATTCTACTCTGCTCTCATGAGACCCTACCTGGAGTACTGCGTCCAGTTCTGGGGTCCCCCGTAGAAGAAAGACATTGCCCTGTTGAAATGGGTCAAGAAGAGGGCTGCAAAAATGGTCAGAGGGCTGGAACACCTCTCCTGTAATGAATGGCTGAGAGAGTTACGGTTGTTCAGCCTGAAGAAGAGAAGGCTCCAGGGAGACCTTATTAAAGCCTTTCAGTACTTAAAGGGGGCTTATAAGAAATATGGAAAAAGATTTTTTCCAAGTCCTGTAGTGACAGGACAAGGGGTGATGGTTTAAATTGAAATAGGGTGGGGTTTAGATTGGACATTAGGGAGAAATTGTGTACTATAATGGTGTTGTGACATCAGAACATGTTGCCCAGAGTAGTTGTGGAGTGCCCATCATTGAAAGTGTCCAAGGTCCAGTTGGACGGGGCTCTGAGCAACCTGACCTAGTGAAAGATGTCTCTGTCCATGGCAGGAGGGTTGAGCTAGATGATCTTTAAAGGTCCCTTCCAATACAAGCCATTCTATGATTCTGCAATTCTATAATTCTATGAATCCATTTCTAATAGCAGAGTGCCGTGAAATAGATATCGAGTCCTCCTGCAACCTCTGTCTCTGTGGGGACATAATGTCTCTATTCCTGCAATGATGGACGGCTGAATTTATAAGTGAATGACTCACTACAATCATGCAGAAACATGGTAATAGGGTCTCGCTCAGTTGTACCCTAATTTATCATATCTTTCACCTCCTGTCTTTCCACTATTGCATAAACAGCTGGTCTGGAAAGTAAGCTGTTAATCAATCTCTGCTGGTCAGAGAAGGCCAGTAACAATTCTTATTCAAATCATTTAGGCTGTCATTCACATTTCTCATTTCAGCATGCATTTAATCTGAAAATGCTGGTCTTCCTTCCTTCTGCTTTACAGGCACTAAGTGCTCACTGTCAGACCCTGCACATTCACAGAGTCCAGCTTAAAATTCTCTGAAGCCAAAGGTACTAGCAAGGGTTTATGTCTCGACGGTGACTGCCTAGGTAGCAATAATGGTAGAAAAGAGGAACAAAAAGAGGAGAAGGAAAGAGGAAGGAATAAGCAGGATTGCAAACTGGCTTAAGGAGAGAAGCCAGAGAGTGGTAGTCAATGGTGCGGAGTCTAGTTGGAGGCCAGTATCTAGTGGAGTGCCTCAGGGGTCAGTACTGGGGCCAATATTATTCAATATATTCATTAACGATTTAGACAAGGGAATAGAGTGTACTATCAGCAAGTTTGCTGATGACACTAAGCTGGGAGGAGTGGCTGACATGCCAGAAGGCTGTGCTGCCATCCAGCAGGATCTTGACAGGCTGGAGAGTTGGGCGGGGAATAACCTGATGAAATTTAACAAGGGAAAGTGTAGAGTCCTGCATCTGGGCAGGAACAACCCCAGGTTCCAGTATAGGCTGGGGAATGACCTATTAGAAAGCAGTGTAAGGGAAAGGGACCTGGGGGTCCTGGTGGACAACAGGATGACCATGAGCCAGCACTGTGCCCTTGTGGCCAGGAACGCCAATGGCATCCTGGGGCGTATTAGAAGGGGGGTGGTTAGTAGATCGAGAGAGGTTCTCCTTCCCCTCTACTCCACTCTGATGAGACCCCATCTGGAGTATTGTGTCCAGTTCTGGGCCCCTCAGTTCCAGAAGGACAGGGAACTGCTGGAGAGAGTCCAGCACAGGGCAACAAAGATGATTAAGGGAGTGGAGCATCTCCCTTATGAAGAAAGGCTGAGGGAGCCGAGTCTCTTTAGTTTGGAGAAGAGGAGACTAAGGGGGGACCTTATTAATGTCTATAAGTATATAAAAGGTGAGTGCCATGAGGATGGAGCCAGGCTCTTCTCGGTGGCAAACAATGATAGGACAAGGGGTAATGGGATCAAGCTGGAACACAAGAGGTTCCACTTAAATTTGAGAAGAAACTTCTCAGTGAGGGTGACAGAGCACTGGAACAGGCTGCCCAGGGAAGTTGTGGAGTTTCCTTCCCTGGAGACATTCAAAACCTACCTGGACATGTTCCTGTGCGACCTCACCTAGGCGTTCCTGCTCTGGCAGGGGGATTGGACTAGATGATCTTCTGAGGTCCCTTCCAATCCCAAACATACTGTGATACTGTGATAAGCAGTTCAGCAAGAGGTGTCAAGAGGTTCAGGCTGAGATGGACAAACCCAAAAGGAGAAGAGATGTGTACCACTAGTGCAAAATTAATGAGAGACGTTCTGTGATTAGGTAAGTTGCAAAATGGAAAACAAAATTTGTAGAATTTCCTAAAAAGGGAGATATGAGAAACACTATGTCTCAAAGGAAACATTCAAATGTTATCAGGATAGAAAGTGATAGCCAAGCAAAACATCTGACAGTTACTAAAGAGGAGGGTTGAAGCTATCAGTAACATCACAGTCTACTGGGGATCTGAAGAGGATAACTTGTTAAATGGTGAGCAAACGGCAAGCTACAATTGACGGGGGATTCTTTGAAGAGAATCATTCCTGTACTTAGCACTTACACCTAGACAGCTGCTGTCTTAAGTTACTGGGGGTGGGGGGGTGACCTCTTGAGGCAGGTGGATCAGAAGCACAGATGGACACCAGATGATCAAAGAAAATAAGATTTCAGGATTTGCCAGCCATTGAAAAAAAAAAAAATGGAGAGAGAGGGGAAAAGAGAGGACATACTCCAGAGCTCCAGCAGCCAAGAGAAGGAAAAGTGGTGTAAGGAAGAGAACTGAATGATTAGTAAGACATCTATGCTTGTTAATTTTAATTTCAGTGCACTTCATATGCAAGAACTAGAGAAGTGTAAACAAGGAAACACTTGTGTGGCATAAGACCAGAAACAGAGCAAAGGAAAACCAGTTCTTAACTGTAAAAGAATGAAAGTGAATGGAATAATGCAATAAAAATAGTATAGGAACATGCTTCAAGCAGTAAATTACAACCACATCTAGAATAATAATAAAAAAAAAATCTCAAATTGTACTTAGAAATATAACAGACAGAACAAGAAACACAATATCAAGAATATGAAAAAGTAAACAGCCAATCATTTACCACCAGAATCCAAACAGATGTACTACAGAAATCCAGCAAGTTCTACAGGATGGTATTAGCAGTGGCATGACTTCTGACTGGCAAGACCAAAACTCTAGAGACCAGCTTCACCCCACCAAGTTCAGAGAACTGTGAATGTGCAGAGATGTTCTAGTCTCCCTTGAGGCACTTCAGAGTTCAGCCCATCACCTTGTGCCATGCTTCCTCCTCTCCCTTTACTTACAAGAAAGACCAGGACAATAGGATTCTTGATTTGGCGCTTATTCTACAGGTTTGGGGAAAGAACTAGGAATAAACTCAGCTCTCTGGAAGGGCAAAAATCACGGGGTGGGGCTTTTGAAGTCCTGTCAAGGGATGCTGTGCAGTGCAACTTCAAACAGGGCACAGTCACTTGAATTGTGTTTTCCCATATAATTCCTTTTCCCTGCAGAGAATCATTCACAACTAAACTGGCAGCTGGAATGGAAGTGGAGAAGTTGAGCTTGCTTGAGACTGCAACTGATTCATAAGTTCATGAGCTGGCTTTCCTTTCCAAATTTTGAAATAAAAATAGAAAATAAAGAATATGAGTTTTAAAGTAATCAATTATTTTCTGCCCTTCTCTTTGGACAAGGCTATTAAGATTAAAGGGTGGAGACTATTCAGGTAGAGTGTCTCTTGCACAGTAAAAAATTGGACACTGGCTCAGGTGTTGAGGTGATTATTCCTTTGAGTCTGAGGTGCTCTAGCCAGCAACAAAAATTAATATTATCACTGTATCCTTCCTAATAAGAAAAAACGGACTTTTTTTCCTACGATTTTTAAAAATGTGCAATAAAATTAGCAGTATTAACATTGAAGCATTGTCATCAAATAATGTAAAATATGAATGACACAAAGGGAAGAGATATTGGTTCCCAGCTACTTAATTTGTAATAAATATGGCCCAGTTTTTCAGTGCTTTTATCTGCTTTCATGTCCTTTAAACAAAATTAAATTCCAAATTTTTCTCTATCTACACATTCATATTATTGGATTACACTGAATGTTATAAACTATTATTATGGCCAGTTAGACATTTGAATTAGAATTTTCCATGTGTGCCTATATTCTGCATGCAGAGACTTTGAAGAAATATTCCCTGTAGTCAGATTTTTCATGTACACAAAGATTATGAAGCAATAGGGTTTTTTTCTTACAAAGAAATAAGGAATATAATGAAATGTGTCATTGTTCATATAAACTGCTTTGTTAGTATTAAGAATCAAAGAGTAAATTTAAAAATAAAGTGAATAAAATCTAGAAATAGAGCATTTGAGTTGAATACTACTCACCTGTTTTCAAAATACCATATGCTATGTATGCATTTACATATCTAAAAACTAACCTGACATACTGCTTAACACCAACACACGACTGAAAAATCAACAAGTGAGGTTTTCACTGTCAACATTAAAATAAAAAGTCTGCATGTACAATTACTATGATAATGTAGCTCAAGCATTTTTGATTCTTTTGTAATATATTTTTACTACTTTTTTAGAAAACAGACATACCATTGTCAGAGAATATGAAATATTCAAAAACATTGCTGGTCATTATTAACTTTAAGTAAAAAACATTCTCAGTAAAACATCAACCAAACACCAACGCAAAATTACTAAACCCAAAGTAAAATTACCTAATTTTTCAGGTTTTCCTTCAAGTGTTTGTATTTTTCTCTAATTAACACTGGTGGAATTTGGGATATAGTCAATTACTTAGGTTTATTCTATTAGGTGTATTTAATCTACTTCATTGTTACTGTTTCTGAAGTTTGAAAATAAATATTCACTAACATTCAATATTTATATAGATTGTTTCTAACAAAAATCTATAATCTATTGTAACTAATCTAGAGTGACACTATGTTATAAAATCAGGGGAACAGAAAGTTATGAACTGTCAAGATTTATATTAATTATACTACGTTAAGTGAAGGCATACCCCCACAGACATCGCCGTCTGCATTTTCACACTGTCGATCATCACATTCACAGTTTTTGCCGTGAACTCTGTTGTCTCCTGGAGGGAAACAAGTGCATTGGCCACATTCACATCTCCCTGTAAGAAATAAACAATTGTTACAGTCATGATTTCAGTAAAGCAAAATAAAGGAAGTTAAAAAATCACACTTATTCTATGCCCTAACCTCTAAAGACAAACTGCAAGTCACTCTGTATGAATTAAAGTATGCACAAAAACACTATTAAAACAAATCAAAACAAAACAAAACTATCCCTCTTCCATGAACACCAGAAGCAAAGTATACCTCTATTGTGTCTTGGTGGAAACAAGAACAACAAGCAAATATTGGCATTGTATGTTTTTTTTATCTCAACTTTGCAAATGTTTAACCACATAATTGACCTCTCCAATTGATCTAAAATATTTAGCACATACTTCAGAAACTACAAAACGGATG
Source organism: Streptopelia decaocto (assembly GCF_964273445.1). NCBI lineage: Eukaryota > Metazoa > Chordata > Aves > Columbiformes > Columbidae > Streptopelia > Streptopelia decaocto. The sequence continues at coordinate 155,430,570 of NC_138663.1, forward strand.
TGATTAGAATTAAATAATCTCTGCACAGGACTACCTAAGATGCCCTCTATTCATGTACAAACATAATTCTTCAAACACCCTGTCAGGCATTTGGAAAGTAAAAATCCCCATAATTTTTCTAGTCTAGACCTGAGGAAACAGAATTTGAAAGCACAACCTCTTTGAAAGTCTTGACTTTCACCAACCCGTTAGCAGGAGAACTCCCCAGAGCTTAAAGGGGGAATAGACTCAGCCAAATTCCCATAGATCTTCCACTCCAAAACCCTCAGAGCAGTGAGCATTAAAGGGTCATATGTGAAAAAAAATAAGATCAAGGACAGCCTTACATTGTACATATGAGACAGACTCAGTTTGGGGTAACCTTGGTTTTCTTATTTCCTAACTTCTGAGTGTTTGATATTTTTTTTAAATCGTTTTAATGCAATGCTGCTGTGAGAATGCTCTAAGTCTGACACAAACTGTGGATCAAAATGAGGAATTTGATGGTCTTGGGAAAAGATACTGTGTGTAAAAAATGGTCACCAGAGACATGGATTAGGATGCAGAAAAGCCTGTTCCTCTCAATCTAAATGGGACACAGCAGCAGTGAGACCCAACCTGGTCCTGGACACTGTTCTGCTGACTGTAGAACCCAAATTTGCAGTTAGAGCAACTATAGCTACAAAGAAAAAGAAATCCTCCAAGTGCAGCCTTTCAGTTCAAACAGTTCAGCACGCACAATAATTTTTCAGCATTTACTGAAAGTTTTTGCAGAATGGGAAAGGACTGTTAAGGAGAACCTTAGTGGGGCTTTTCTAACTGTAGGTTTTGTGACAATAAAACCTTTTAGACCAACATACTGCCAGATCATTGTTAATCTATTTTTCAACTTCTAACCTGAATTTGTTGCATTTGTTTTTTTCAAAAAAAACCCCAGTCTAATTAAGTTGCAATAGGCAAGGATCTTATTACTTGTGGAAAAATTCCCAGCTCATTTTACAGCTGCCATAGTCTTCATCTTGCCAGCCATCAATGTACACTGCGGTTTCAAGCTGACATTCTGTGTGCCAGTATTCAATCTAGGAGGACATTTTATTATCAACTTAAAGTGAAAGAATCACAAAAAAAAAAAGACATGCTGAGAGAATTAACAGCAAATACTTCATTATTTTAAAACAATTTTGCATTGGCAGTTATAGGAGGATATTCATTCCAGGAAAGAAACTTATACAAAGTACATCTACCACATCAAAAACTACAGTTTTATGTGGTAATCCTGTCAATATTTAAGATATGATTATTAGAGAATGATTGATGTTACTTGCCTGTATTTTCTAAGCTATAATTATTTGCCAAGGACAGTTACAGTAGAAATTGGAACAAAATCATTTCTTAGTACTTAAATATACAGAGACCTTTCATGAGTCCAAGTTGTCACTATTTGTGCCTCTCACAGTCTCTTTCTATGCATCCACCTCAGACAACCTGGCTACTTTTACAAAAATGTCACATAGTGTCGCAAAGCACTGTCACTTGTAGATAGACAGGTACCTGATGAACAGGACCCACCTGTTGTGAAGACTCTATATAATAAACAAAAGAAAAATCTTTAACGGTGGTATTCTGGCCAGCTAATGCTATAATAAGGAGGATGCCTGAAAGACAATAAAATCAGTTTAAGCAAGTTACTTGGAAGAAACGAGTCAGCATTACCTTCTGTAATGGTTAATTTAATAAGTCTGAATGACCAGAGAGCCCAGTGGCTGGGCATTTGCACTGGAATGGGAGCAGGTTCCCATCGGTCCCTGCTGCAATTATTATTTATTCATTTTAGTTAATGTGCAACAGTTTGACTGGCAAAACAACTGAGGAAATCCCATCCCTTGGCAGACAGGGCACATTTTTGTCATGTAAGAGATACAAACTCAGGTTTTCTTCTCAGAATCAAGCACAAAGGGGATTTAGGCCCTACTTTCTCAGTCTTCTTGTCTTAGCTAATTAATAAAACACCAACACATACGTTCAAAAAGCCCAAATCCCCTGTTTATATCTCTGCCTCATATTTTATTTTGGCTGGTTCCCACCTAAGATCGGGGTATGATTTAGATCATTTGACTGCAGACTTCAGAAGAACTGAAAGTGCATTGAAAATGGAGAGAACACTCAGTAAGCACTCTGGATAATGAATTATCTGTGCTATTTCTTTACTTTTAAATATTCAAAGATATATTTATAGAAGTTTAGTACACTGCTGATGAAACTGATACCCAAATTATTAGTTCATTAGTTGTTTTACAAATGTGACAAAATTAGCACTAGAAACATGAAAAGTGAATTTAGTGGTGGCACTAAATAATTGCAACTTTGTACTGGTTTAAAGAGCATGTTTTACCTCCAAAAGCACTGAGATTTTGGTTACATTATGTAAACTGGGCTCACTCTATGGAGGTAATTTAACACAGAATTAAAGTCCTTTTTGCTTCTGAATAGCTAACTGCATAAGATGTAGCAAATGTAAATGTCAAAGTCTCATTTTATCACCATAGAGATAAACACAAAATTAACAACGTTCTGTAAACCGGGATATATGCAGGGTGAGCTTGCTTCAGCCATTCTCCTACTTTGTCAGATGCATCTGCTACTAAAGTAACAGAAGCCACACCTTATTCTGTGACCTTCTACTGTTAGTTATTGTGATAAAAGACTTACCATACAAATTCAATCATTCAAAAGTAATTTGAAGTTCACATTATACTGAAAAGGGATCAGCACTTTACTAAACATACCCTTTCTTTGTCTAGAATAATAGGTTTACCATAGCAACCTGATTATAGAGGGAAAGCTGCTGTCAAACACATCCTAAATTCTCTTTAAATTCCAGGGCATAGAGAAACAATTAAACACAGAAGGACTATAATATTTTCTACCTTCTCAACCATCTGTGCAAGAGGTACACTTCATGAGTAAAAAGAAACAAGTTCACCTCAGACATTTTATAGCAAGTGGCTTTCTCTCCTCGTCGCTAAACAGGGACAGTAAATTTCATCGTCTGATGACTTCAGATGAAGGAAGCTTTATGATGCAGGTTCTATTAGCTATTAGCATTGAAAAGCTTAACCTACTTATCACAATGCAAAATCCAAAAAATAAAATAATTATACAAGACATTTATTTGCCTGCAGTCTTAATATTTCCTTGCACTGTTTCTTCCCATTGATATCAATAGGAGTGTTAGCTTACTATTGATAATTGTTACTTGAAGACTGAAAAAAGACCAACTTAGAGAACATTTTTTTTTGTTTTTAAAGGGAATTGATGTGTCACATCTAATTAAAACATATAAGTTTGTTAGATAACTAATTCTAGAATTCTAAAAATCCATGCCTTAAGCATTCAGCTTTTGATTTTACAAACCTTTTACTATAGCATTTTTTCTTTCCGCTTGTCCAACATTTATGAAAGCCTAACCAAAGTAAACACTGCCTAGACTTACATTAAACCTATTCCCATGCAAATTGCTGTGACCATTAGCTGCATTCATTCAAACCAATTTCCAGCTGCCTATACAGACTGACTGAAAGTCTCTTTATACAGGTAATTTTTTAAAACACTGTGCTAGAAGTATATAATTTGCATAATAAAACCTTTTTACATTGTTATTGCTGGCAAAAATATCAGAAAGAAATAGCAATAGCATTGAATGTAAAAATAAATACTGAATATAATAAAATGTCTTTAATTGTGTTTTCCTGTCTATAACTCTACAACATAAAGGATTTTTCTGTGCATGGTGCTGAATTTTTATCTTCCAAATGAAAGCAAACAATTGTTTTGTTGTGGGTTTTTTTGTTATTTTGTTTGTTTGTTTTTTAATCTGTAAGGAATATTGTGCGAAATTGTACTGAGATTATGGTAAAAGCAAACCAAGTTCATGAGTACCTGAGAGAGATGATGTTTCAGGCTAGTGATAAATAGATGGGAATCTGCCTTTAGGAAGGACTTTTTCTGCCCCGGGTTTAACATGTGAAAGCATTACCTATCAGAATTGGCAATTTCTTTGTTATCAAGCAATCATCTCAGGCAACCTGAGCACATTCAGCAAAGCTGCTGTGTCTTTCTGCCAGCAGAACCCATTTCATGCTGGATGGGAAAAGATGATCTAAAATAACATTCAGAAATGGCAAATTAGAGAAGGGGGATGGGAAAACTTGTACAGAAGATCACAAAGTTTCAAGTGACATAGTAGGTGGAGTGAAGCAGTTGTGACTTAAAGAAGTAATAAATAGGATGCAGCAGCTTCAGGTAAGGAAAAGGAAGATTCACTGACTGAGTAGTAGAGGGAAAAAGTAACAGTAAAGGGAATAAACAGTATCACAAAATGGGCAACCAAAGTGCAGCGCTTGCCAAAAATAGAATGGACAATCTCACCATGCCTTGCTCAGTCTGAGGCATTCAGAGCAGTGTAATCCAGCTGAGCTTGATCAATGTGGAGAAATTTATAAACACAAACAGAAAACAGATATTGACTCCTCAGTGGGCACACACGGTTTATTTTGTGTGTCTTCTTATCCAAATGGCTCGGAATGGCTTCCCACAGCTAGAATGGATTTTCATAAATAAAAAGATTTTTTTCATATAAAAATACTGTGCTGGCTAAACAAAAAATAACTCTGTCTTATATGTGGAGGAATCTTTGGCTTTTAAAATGCTGGTAAATCTTGGATCTGGTTGGTTGGATGGTTTACGAGGTGCTAGAAAAAGAGAACCCTTGGAATTATTTTAGCATGTGCAAAAATATCCTTAGAACCTCTTTACACACCTGAATATCTGGCTGATCTCACAGAAACCATGCAGATCTGGGGATTAGTTTACAAGGATTTGGGGCAATCATGAGCAATGTTCTAGTTGTAATATATAAACAATGTCATTTGCATCCTCTAGTTATATTGAGAAAAAATGTTTTTCTCTTCTAAAAAAGCTATATGAACTTGTGACAGTACAGTTCTGTTTGTCTCCAATGCTCCAATGTTTCTGAAGATTTGTGACATAACAGCTGGTTGGGCTAGCATAATACCAGTGCTACATCTTCAGCAAAAGCAGTTCAACACCACATGAAAAAAAATCAGTTCTCCTGCTGGACTTCAACACTCTTTTCTGCACTGAAGTGATATTTTACCATCTCAGAGAAATGTAGAACACCAGAGCCCTTAAATGTGGTTTTTCCTCTGTACAGGGCACTTTGCTGTAGCTGCAGAGTGAGGAAAGAGCATGATGCTGCTCATCGCAACACACTGACCTCTATCGCAGGTACCATCGTTGGTCCATTCCTGGTGAGCAGCACAGCGGCAGGAGCAGAGGCTGCATCAGATGCATCCGCAGTGTGTTGTCCTGGCTCTGCTGTGCCCTGCACCTCAGGAGGCTTTGCAGGAAAGACAGAAAGCCACCAGCCCAGGAGAGGACATCTTGTATACAACCTCCTCACATTTGAAACATTAGATGGGCATATTGATGATTTTGTGTTTTAACTGAAGCTACAAGAACCATGAGTGATTTATTTTCTTAGTATGCTCAGGATCGCTCTATTGTTTTTGTGGAAATCTTCTGGTGAAAATCAGGTTTTCCTCACAAGGTTCAAGCAACAAGGAATTCTTTTTCTTCAGTACACCATGAAAAATAAAATTGTGCATTTATCCCCTCATAAACAAGAAAAAATATGCTGCAACCATTACAAGGAGAACTACCTGTTTGGATTTGGGTTGGGAACTAACTTTCTGTCTCTAAATCAATACAGAGAAAACAAACATGCCTTAAGTCTATTCATAAAAAGAGATTATTTGAAGCATGACTGACCCAAGACCTCAAATAAAAATATAAAAGCTCCAGAGAAGAGCATAGCTGAATCACACAGACATAAAATGAAATTAAAATTGCTTTAATAAATCTAAAGTAATTTCCAAACTTGAGATTTTTGAACCACTTTTTTTTTTCAATAATTTTGTACACTGAACTGACCTTTCAGCAGCAAGCTCTGAGATTTTTGTTTAAATAGCAACAACAGTAGCTAAAGCACATAATTGAGTTACATATCTGTATTTTCCTTAGTCTTACTAGGTACTTCTCAAGTGCAATAACTGCATCAGCTCTATAAACAGGCTTGAAATAACTGTAATCAATTAACTATCATCATAGAACTACATATATTACACACATAGAAGATTTGTATCTATAGCTGTTGACTTTTTCTTCCAGGTTGCATTATCTCAGCTTAGGCCCACATGTGGCTTCAAAGACCAGGATACTTTCACTAATTGCTTATGTTGCCACACCTGTTTTTATTTTCATTTCCATATCGTGTTTGGAAAACCTACTCCAAATCTGTGTGAAGTACTCAGTGACACTGGGCCATCCCTTGCTACATGGAACATCACAGCCACATGTAAAAGGGCTGGGAACAGGTTGAAAGGCTTTACAAGGTGAGTACCTGGTGGAAACTTAAGGGCAGATGCTAGGAGGAGGTAGAGAACAAGTGGTGTCAGTCTCTTCTCCCAAGTAGCAAGTGATAGGAAGAGAGGAAAGGCCTCGGGTTGCCCCAGGTAAGGTTCAAATTGGGTATCAGTAAAAAATTATTCATAGAAAGGCTTATGAGGCGTTGGAACAGGCTGCCCAGGGCAGTGGTGGAGTCACCATCCCTGGAAAGGTTGAACATACTTGGAGATGAGGTTCTCGGGGACATGGTTTATTGCCAGGGTTGGTTTAATGGTTGGACTCGGTGATCTTGAGGGGCTCTTCCAACCAAGATGACAATGTGATTCTGTGCTACACAAGGAGTGTCACAGTGGCTCTGGGGACTTTGCTGTGTACAGCTTCTCTTACCCTGTTCCTTCAGGATAAGGTAAAGTCCCATGTCTGCTCATCACCTACACTCAGTGTCTTGCAATGGCTGTTGGTATAAAAGTTTGGCCTAAGAAAAACATCAGAAATTCACAAATTAAGAAATTCTTTTGTTAAAGCTGCCTCAGATTTTCCATCATATATTTTATGAAGTTGCTCACTAGTACAAAGCACCAAGCTGTCCCTCATATAATAATGTGTGTAGGTTTTTTCTCAGGCAGGAAATGTATGTTTCTTTTCATCCTTTTTAAAATGTAAATGCTTTGTCATACGAAAGAGTATTAAAAGTCTGACAAATTAGTTTTTCCTTAAGGAAGAAAAAACAAACAAACAAACAACATCAAAAACAAACAAACAAAATAACCCTACGATAAAAACCCTGGAGAAATAATCTGTAAGTATGTTATTCCAAACAACAGAACTTTCACCACAGTGCAAGCAACTGAATATCCAGGATTGTAAAAGCAAGCGTTACGCAACAGTAATTGCAAATGGCTCAGACTTGCCCCCTGCTTTAGTACACATGGCGTGTATGACTGGAAGCCTAATTGCACAGTTGGCATATGGCATCTGAAGTAAATGCTCTTCCTTTGTGACAACCTAATAGCGAAATACTTCTTTAGATTAATCCACTCAACAGCACCACTTTACAGATTTAGCATCAGATAGTCTTTTACAGCTCTTGCAGATCAGCGCTACTGATTTGTATCTTCTTTTCTAGGTTGCTTTTCTTTTTTTTTTTTTTTTCCTCCTCCCTCTCTTTAAACATTTGGGTAAGAAGCATTGCTGTGCTACTTGTTGGCTTTTCAGATTGTTAACTTGTTGACATCTGCTATCATCACCAAGCCGGCATGTCTCCTCCATCTGCCTCCTCTCAGTAGCAGTGCTTTGAGGATGCGCTCCTTGAAGGCTGCTATTGTGTTCTGCACAGCCAAGAGGGAATTTCTAGAGGAGCTCCAGAAGAGGAGTCATCGAGAACACCCCTGCCCACTTTGCAAGAGCCAGATTTTAACCATATGCCTCACTTTTCCTGGTGATATCTTCCTCAGGTCTCCCATTGGGGGCACACCCTTGACAATTCACTCACTATATTAAGGGGACAAGTAGGACTATGAAGGCAATTACTTCTGCATTCGAGAGAAATGTGATAGTCAATGTCACCACACAGAGGAGAGATGTGTGAAGAAGAGAAAAAAGAAGGTGGCAAAATACTTTCTAAAGAAATGTGTTGTTAAGGCAGAAAACAGTAGAAATGGAAGAGGAGGAGGAGGAAGAATCAGTTGAGGAAAAAAAGACAAAGTAGACACCATGGCAAATGTCACTCCGAAGATGTAAAAATCCTAGTATTCAGCAAGCCATCATCTGCTTTCTTTTACTACCCTTCCTCCCCTCCCCTCTTCTCTCACCCCAATAAAAATAGTTCCTCTTTTTTCCCTCAGCCTCTTTCTTTTCTGCTTTTCTCTCTACTTTTTTTTCTTTTTTTTTTTCCATATTTCAGCTTTGACCATCGGGCACTCCCCTCCTTTAAAATGTTTCACTGTGGGGTACAGAACATTTTGTACTTCTGCAAATCATCTCATCTTTCAGATCACTCCATGCTTTCAGATCACCCTCTAGCTTCCACAGAGCTCCATCTTTTCATCTTTTTTTCTTTCTTTCCCTCCAAAATGATTTCAATAACTCAAACTATCAAGAAAAACTGCTGTAAAGAGACGACAATAAATTAAGCAAAGGATAAATGGCATTCTACTAAAACTAACATCTTCTCCACAGAATACGAAACATTAAGTATCGTGTTTGATTTAAAGGACCTGCCTTGAGAATGATTTTCCTTCACCTTGACAGCTATCAGGAAAAATAAGTCTCATTTCCCTTTCAGTCTGTCCAGTAGAAGCTCCTATAAAACATTTGATAGCAAACCCCAAACACAATAAAGAAGCACAATCCAACAACGAAAAATACAGGAAACATAAGGACATTGTTCAAGAACCTGTGATGGCTTTTGAGCCATTTAAAGCTTTATACATTTGACTGCCTTATCATCCAGAGGATTGACTGCTTACCCTTTTTTACATGATCTGCCATGTAATGAATCATAGCACTAATTCCACAGAGATATTTAATTTGCAGATTAATTTAGTAGAAAATGTCAACTGCTTTGTGGAAGTTTAATCACCAAAATGTTAACCTTGTTCACTTCCTGCTGATGCCTGTTGTTTATTAGGTAGTAAATTTCAAGATATTTTAGGGTTGCAATACAAGCCTATCTATTGCAACATTTAAACTCCTAGACACTCTGCTTGCTGAAGCTTTAGCCAAGATTAAAGAGCTTTATAATGGAAAAACAACAATATGAAAAGGTTCAACTGCATAGCAACCATCAATATTATTTGCAGATAACAGACTGCAAAATTCAGAAACCATGGCAACAAATGACATCACACTGTGTCTACCTTATTGATTAGCTTTCACCTCAAGACTTCTACCAGAAATGAAAGACATTACCTAGCAACTGCATCATCTACTGAGTTGTTGTAAGTTAAAATGCTCTTACCATACACTTGTAAGCAAATTTTTCCTTTATGTTGCCAACTGTCCAGATTGTGCACAAGCCTCTCGATACAAGGCTCTCTATTTAATCTGTTGTAAAGACACTGCCTTATGGCTCCTAAATCTTTGCCCCAAATGTAATTGCATCTGTGAAATAACGCTTCTTCTCAGCAACCAAAAATGCAGGATCTGAGGAATAGTATGTAATGTGTAATGAGGGAATTAAAGGCATGATTGTATCAGCTTTTTAAATGCAAACATTATCTTTAGAAAACAACAGTCCCTCGTTTTCCCACTTTCTGATTTCAAGTATTAGTAGCAAACTCTTCGTTGCAGGTAACCCTGAATTTACAGATTTTAGGAAAATCATAATAATAAGCAATAATAAAACAGTGACCCAAGAGTAATCAAAGGAGACGTGTCACCCTAAAGGTGTACTTGTTTTAACTTCTTGAAAGTAATACCCTCTTTGTTTCTCTGGCTTGATAGGACCCTATGAGCAGGAAAGGCTGCTGTCCGTTAAGACTGAGTTAGGCAAAACAGGTATAATTATGAGCTTCACATATTTATACTCAGCCTCTTGTTCAGAAGACCTAAATAAACCCAGCAATTAAAGAAGGTTAGCAGTTTTCAAGCTAGTCAAAACACATGCAACAAGTAATTAAAGCCTACCAGTGAGGCCACACTATTCCTGCAATGTCTGCCACAGAAAAGATGGATTTCTGATCAGTCTCCAAATCTTCCCGACACATACAACAGTAGTGTGAAACACTAGAATTAAGTGATTTTATTTTAATTAGTTAACTCAAGCAACTGCTATGAAAAGCCTAAGACTGAAACAATTGTCTCTGCATTAATATTGATGCTAGTTGTGAGAGCAAGAAATCAGGTTTATAGTGTGCATTAGGCCCAACATTTCTAGGATCACTGATGAGACATATGCTCCTGCCAAGATTTCTGCTTTGACTTGAACTGACCTACATTTTGCCACTCAGTCATGAGCAACACATATAATTGTGTGCTTAAGTTGGAGCTGCAAAACACTACAGTTTAACCTTGAAGCCATCCCTTCTCTACCACCTGCTTTCAGTCCTGATCCACATCACCATCAGCTACCCCATGTCTGATCTCAGTGGGACACCCCACTGAAAACACTGACAGCTGGGAAACACATCTGGAGGAGCCTCAGCCCTTAGTTGGTGTCACCCACTGGACAGGAGAAGAAGAAATTCCAGTGATGAGTAAAAGAGATGCCTGAAAGTGAATGGAAACTAAGGACCAAGAAAGCACTTTTCAAAACAGTCCAGGGACTGTTATACTACTGCTCAACAAGAACTCCTGGAGTGCCAGTGAAGGTTTATAAAATTCATAATTCTTCCTATAATTCCTCTTCAAAAGAGGGAGGGAGAGAGAACACAGAGTTCAATGTTTCTCAGAAAGCATTAAAAGTTCTCCAGCAGATGGAGAATTCAAAACACGTGACCAGTCATTAGTCCCTGGAAAATTTCAGTCAATATGATTTTGAGGAAAGAGGGTCACAATAAATGTCAGTAATACACTTGATATTAAATATTGTGTCTCTTTTGTTCTAAGGACTTGGCTAACCTTTTTTGTCTTTAAAATTTTATTCACACTGATATATGGCAAAATTTAAGATGAAAATAAGAATTAACAAAATGTCATTTTTTTTTAATAGCATTAGAAATATTCTGAAGTCAAATGAAGCAAAAATAGAAAAGCTAAGGTCTATTATATAAATCACAGAGTAAGAGGATCTTTTACAACTGATTAAAAATGTTAAGACTGTAAAGCCTGATAAGTGCTGTGGGGAATGCTATGCTAAATTGAAAACCTCTATCCTTTTCTGGTTTCGAAATAAGTATAGGTATTACACAAAGTACTGCTTTGTCAATGTCCTCAGTCATCATGTAAAATACAAAGACAATCCAAACAGTGCTTTCTACAGACCAACTGTTTTATTAAATATTTAAAAATTCATCAGAAACGAGATCGCTGTCTGAAAAAAAGAGTCCTTTCAAGGAAAAAGCAATATTCACTGCAATGGTTTCTAGCAAAAAACATCTGCCAAGCAAAAGAACAAGAGGAGAAATCTGCACCTAGCCAGTGGACTGAGTGGTTTTACCTTCCAGAGAGGAGAAAGAATATATCAAAGCCATCAGCTGTACCATTTTGTGTGCCTTTTCTCCTCCAAAATACTTTGTCTAAGCAGGTCCACTAAACTGTAAACTAAAGCTGCTTATTCACCACCAATGAATATATGGAGAACATAGTAGTCAGTATTACAGAAATCTGAAGGCAGATGCAACTCCCTGCCCACTCCAGCTATTTAGGAGCAGTTCTTTGCAACTTCTGAGCAAGGTTACTCCAGTGGAAACAAAGAACTCAGCCCTTCAGATAAACCAGGCTTGTGAAAGAAGCCCTACAAAAGTAAATTTAAGTACTTTGTTAGCCTTAACAAAAGCTCATTGATAAAATAGCCAGTGACAAAGTCAACAAAGCAGAAACACATTAGAGATTTCACATTAATTTAAAGTTGGGAGAGGTTGCATTTGTGCATTTGTGTTTACGGGCAGCAGTAGGAAGTTATCTAAGTGGTTGCCAAGTAGGAAGTTATCTAAGTGGTTGCCAAGGCAGCAGAAGATGGGACATGGAGAGAAGACCATTACTATGACTAGTAACACTTTAGTAAGCATGCTCTGGAATATATATGTGTAAAAAATATAATCTAATAGATTCCACTAAAGAAAAGATTCCAAGACTAAAGCCATAGCTGAAGATGAAGGAAAAATTTGGATGAAGAATGAAAAGGTTTGAGACAAGAGGGAAGGCTGGATATACTGAAAACTTGCAAATCTGACAAGCAAGAAAATTTTGACAGCAGATTCCTGGATGAGAAGAACAGGAAACATCTTGCCATGAAGCTAGGATACAAAAGGAAAACAAGTAACAGAGAAGAATCAGGCTTGAAGGATAAGTCTGGAGTACTCCAAACAACCTGAAAAATGAAGAAAAGAAGATGTGAAATGGAAGGAGAAAAAAAAGCAAAGATGCCTACAAATCACAGAATCACAGAATCATTTAGGTTGGAAAAGACCCTCAAGATCATCAAGTCTAACCATTAACCTAACACTACCAAGTCCACCACTAAACCTTGTCCCTAGGTGCCACATCTACACATCTTTGAAACACCTCCAGGGATGGTGACTCAACCACTTCCCTGGGCAGCCTGTTGCAGTGCTTAACAACCCTTTCAGTGAAGACATTTTTCCTAATATCCAATCTAAACCTCCCCTGGTGCAACCTGAGGCCATTTCCTCTCATCCTATTCCTTGTTACTTGAGAGAAGAGACCAACAGCCACCTCACTACAATCTCCTTTCAGGTTCTTGAAAAGAGTGATAAGGTCTCCCTTTATTGCTGAGGAACAGGCAAAGGAGGCAAGTAAGTATCAGAGCTCACAGAAGAATAAGTGGGTGGCAGTGTGAAAACAGAAAGTGAGGTGATCTGCCAAAAGAAAGAACAAAGGAAGAAGAACAGGTTCTCCAATATACAAGAGTAGGAAAAAGCAGTGAAGATGAGTAGCTCTGAGGAAGACGCTCCAGCAAGTGGAAACCCAGGTGTCCTCAGGAAAACTTTTCCAATTTGCAGAAAAGAAGTGTCATTAAAAGAGAAATAAAGCCAACAGCTAGCTCAAGCACTCATGTGGAGAGAGAGAAGCTATATCATCTCTCTAGAAGCAGGATAATATAGCTTTCTGTCCAAACTCAAAATAACTTTAATTATGGAAAGCACCAACACATTTTCCATAATAATAAATAATCAAACCCCATTTCCATAGGAAGACTGCTCTGATTAATCAAGATATTCACCTTGCTGGACTATGAAGCAATGTATCATTTTACAGATTGCTGAGTCTACACAAAGAAGCCCTGTTTCCTGAACCACCGTGGTTCAAAACTTTGCCAACTGATTTTTATTGTCCAAGAATAATGTTTTCTGTCACTCCCATGGCCACCTTTCCTCTTACACAGTGGCACCGAACCACCTCTGAACCACCATGGATCCTAAGAATTGTATGAAGGCCCTCCAAGTTTCACTGTGGATCTAAATTCAGGCAAATCATTAGCAAACCACCTCCTTGTCTACAAGAATGAAGCAGAACTACAGCACCCCAGAACAGAGCACCAGCAACCAGTGTATTAAAAGCAGTCAGTGTGCAAAGTGCTGTTATGAAGAAAAAAACAACAAACCACACCCCACAACCTATGCTGTGCAAGAATGGGAAATTTGCAAAGAGCATCTCCAGGTGGAGAAAGACAACCTGCTGGAAACTGCCCCTTACAGCTGCAAGATACAGTTTAGCAACTGACAGGAGCTCTTGTGATGTTGTGAAAGTCAGGCCCTCTGGGCCTCGGCTCCTGTTGCACTCAAAGGAGCCAAGAGCTGGCAGCTCTTGCTTTCCATGAGAGGTGACAGCTCACAGGAGCTTGATGCTTATAAGTCCATCAGCTCTGCTGCTCGTGGAGGCGTTGCCATGCTTGGAGAAGAAGGCACTCGTGAATCCTGCTGAGCCCTGAGCTCCAGGACATCTTCTGGCAGCAGCGTGATCCAACCCTGCTGAAATGCAGCTGCTTCCAGAGCCCAACTCAGCTGTTGAGCTTGGACCTGTATATCTACAACAAGCACTGGAGATGAACCAGGCAGCTTTGCAGCAAGTGCAAAATAGTGTTTGTTTATCATTGCTTTCACTGAGAGGGATTAAACTGGTATGAGAGAACAGACAGGAGGCAAATCCCAACAGTGAGAAACATCATTCCAGCAGTTTGATGCTGTCTCTGATTTTAGCATGGGATGAATTAATACTAAAACCATATTTGCTCATATGGATTTTTACAGACTCTCAAAACTCCATCCCACTGCTTTCCCAGGAAATGTCAGAGTTCTGTTTAGCAAATAAGAAAAAAAAATAAAAACAATTACTGCTAACCAGATAGAACACAATGAGTATGGGAAGCTCTGTCATACCTGATTTCAGCTGGAAATCAGGCTTAGATGGAGCATTCCAGATTTATAATAAACATCTTATCAGAGAAACAAAATAGGCCTGGTATTACCAGTTTAAATTTGTCAAAGTTGCTTTAAACACAGCATGAACGTGGGATTTACTTTTATTACTGTTTCAGAGAAAAGCACCCCAAATTAGTCAGACAAATAAAAACAACAGTTTAATGCTATGCCTCAAAAGCAATTAATTCTGCAGATCTATTTTTTAAGCTAATAAATGTTTTGATTTGCTTCTTTTGTTTTTAACAACAGGAAATAAAGGACTAAACAGTATTTATTTCATAAAAAGTGAATTAGCTCCTCTTTGCTAATGCAGTCATAAGAAAATTGTATTTAGGCCTCCTCTAAGTACTTCCATGCAACTGAAAAACCGGTGTGTTATTAAATTCTCATGCAGGAAGATGTAATGTCCCAGCAACTGGTTGGGTTTGAACCCCTCTCCCCAGGAACCTGAGTCATGGCAGAGCACTAACATCAGCAAGTAAGAGGGTGCCACAGAAGAATTAGTAATTTTGTTGCTATTTTCATTTCCCCCTCCTGGAGTGGGGAGGCTAGCAAGGCTTGGTGTTGAGGGAGTGGGAAGAAATAAGGAAAATAATCAGTAGAACTCATTATTTTTCTGTGAGAAAAAGTGGGAGGCATAAGTTATAGGGGGTGGTGATTGTAGATCAGACAAGGGCAGAAAGTGATACTCAGTCGTGAGAGGGAAAAGAGCAGTGGAGACATCAGCTGAAAATAAGCAGCAACCACACGTACTACAACATCCGTAGCATGCAAAACACGCCAAAATTCTTGTAGTGCACACATACGCACACTCACAGAAATGAAGCATTTTTTCTAAACAGCCAGTCACTCTCTGCTTCCTTCCCAAGATCAGCAGTCCTGCCTCCTCCCCAGCAGTGAGACTGCACGCATCTCAGCATCGCTGCCAGAAACGTCGGGTCTCTCCACCTTGCACAGTAAAGAGTTTGGATTTCAGAACTTATGACAGGAGCAGGGGTCGGGAGGCAGAATAGCAGCAGGTGACTGCTGGAGTGGGATGGCTTGCAGCAGACCTGGACAGCCTGGGATTGTCACCCTCGGGACAAGGAGCCTGAGCAGAGGCAGATCTCAATGACAAGATTTAATGTTACTTGAAGCTTTCATTATGAGCTCTGCTACTTAAATGAATGACTCATTCATCTATCCTGTCTCAAAGATCACAACAGGAAACATTACACTCATCTCTATCTGCTTCTCCACTACTTTATTTATAGCTGCAATTAGTGAAAGAAGAAATGCATTTTCCCAAGAAGTTTCACCACACAAGTAAAAACTATCATCTACGAAACAGTTTATACAGTATATGAAATACACATAAAACAGTATGCACAAACACCCTCACTTTTAGTATCTATCTGAAAGACAATCTAGGCCTACCCCAAGAAAACATTACTGCTAAGCAGAGGTTCAGTGTTCAGCAAACCAATAAAATCAGCATACAACACCAAACAAACCCCACCCCAAATGGCAAGAGACATGTCAAGTGCAACATTTCTATGCTGCAAATGCAATTATTTTCATCAATAATTTTTCCCCAAAAGATCTTTATCTGAAAAACTGTAGTACAGGTTGACACAGATATCTTCTATACAAAACTTGCAAGACCACATGCATGCAAGCGTTTCTTAAAGGCAAAAGTAACAAATGCTGAGCTTTCACAGCAAGCTACACCAAAATCACATCATCATATGACTTACCATTACATTGAAGATCAATATAATTCTAGGGAAAACACCCCCCACCCCACCATCCCAAAATGTCAGATTAAAATGACTTCCAGATGTAGGAAAATTTGGAATGGCAGGTACAGTACAGTTTGCAACATGCACACATATCTGCAACAGTGTAAAAGGCACTCGTGGGTCAAATGGCACAATTCTGTGCTTCATGTCATTTTCAACAAGTCCACCCAAAAAACCCCTGAACATATTACAAGACCCTGGTTGCTTCAGTATTAAAGGTAAGAGATTACATGTCAGCTTTCACCCCCCTCTTCTGCTAGGACGAAGATAAAACCTTTAAAGACCAGTCCATACAGGCTTTCCAAACAATGCTGGATCCAAAACTCAGTTACCAGAGTGAAAACAGATTCTTAGCAGAGTTTAACAACTCAAGTGTGCTGCTGAGCTAGTGTAGTTTAGCACCTAGAGCTAGTTCTGGTATGGCTAGTGTACTATGAAATACAAACTCAGGATTTTCTGTAGAAGATCCTATGGACAAACTCTTAGCAATGGTGAAGAGTTTTGAGCCGATCCATGGCCTGTGTTCCAAATTAAATTATATTTTTTTGAAGAATCTTATTAAATCCTAGACAGCTGTATATACCATACAGAGCCCTTGATTAGATATGATTCATGGTAACTAGGGAGCTGTAGCTGGAACACAGGCTGCGTGGAAGCTTGTGTATTTGTCTTTTTCAGATAGATTTTTAACAAAAATAAACTCAATTTTAAGAATAACTGTATCTCCAAATATCTCAGTAAAGGAGATCCCCACTAGTTAACACAAAGGCTGAAGTGAACCCTAAACTAGGCAACTAAGAATGAACTCTTGTGGAATCTGAAATCCATAAGGAACAGCTCTCCAAACTCCCTCCTTCAGCTCTTCTCTTGCTGTCAATACTCTTTCCAGGTGTTGTGGTTTAACCCCAGCCAGCAAGTAGGACTACAGTTACTCACTCACTACCCCCCAAAGTGGGATAGGAAGATAATTGGAAAGGGAGAAAAAAAAATCATGGCTTGAGATAAGAACAGTTTAATAGGACAGCAAAGGAAGAGAAACTAACAATAATCATTATTATAGAATATACAGAACAAGTGATGCACAATGCAGTTGCTCACTGTCTGCAGCACTGATGACACATTTGTTCCCGAGCAGCGCTATGTGTCCCCTGGTGAGTCCCAGTTTATATGCTGAGCATGATGCCATACGGTAAGGAACACCCCTTTGGCCAGTTGGGGTGTCAGCTGTCCTGGCTTTGCTCCCTCCCAGTTTCTTGTGCAAGCTGGTAGAGCATGGGATGCTGAAAAGTCCTTGACTACCCAGCAACAGCCAAAACATCAGTGTATTATCAACATTCTTCTCATACGAAATCCAAAACATAGCTACCAGGAAGAAATTTAACTCTATCCCAGCTGAAATCAGGACACCATAGAAGCCCAGGGAGTCACAGGGATTGCCTGCTGGAAGGGAACAATTTAGTGAGTAGTTAAGTGATAAGTGACCCTCCAATTCTCATGTATTTGTCACACTAGAAAAAAAGAACACAGTACAACATAAATTAACAGCAATATCTTCACAGATATACAAACCAGAGACATACACACATTTAGGATTGTCTTAGTGTCATCCATTAAACCAGAAAGAACTACTCTACTTTTCACTCTTGGACTATTCAAAACTAGGCTTCACATTTATTAACTAATTTAAATGTGTTTACTAAGGAAGATGAATGTTCACAAGACATCCCATCAGAAATTAGCCCATTTTTAAAATGAAAATATGACAGGATTAATCTTCCTAAATGTTCTATCAAGAAATTTCTCCTTTTTTTTTTTTTTTAATCAAATAATCAAATAGCTTCTAAAAAAAATACTCAGGGTTCTTATTTTTCAGTCACTCAGTAGTACCAACTATCCTATCTGATGTTTTTTCCTAAGCTCTAGTACAAGATCTACAGCAAAATCTCAAATCCAGATTAGACATAAAGGTATTTATATCCAAACCAAACCAAAATTTAAAAATATTATTTACACTGCAGTAAGAGATTCTCAGGAGCAGGTCTGCAACTGAAAAACAAAACTTTACGCAGCATGGCAGCATGAAGACCGCCACAAGCATTACCATTCTTTTCTCTGAGGACAAGCTGTAGTTTCTTTTCAACATCTCTTAACAAAAATCAGCAATTCACTCCCTCAAAACAAAACACTCTTCCTTTGGGAAACAGTGAGAAAAAGAGAAAATCTGAAGTGGTAGCACTCTCCCTTAGCAGGCAACTGAAAGCACTTGGATGTGGTGGAGGTGTTGTGTAAGACACAAATTCTAATCATAATAAAATGTTATTAAAAGAAATTCAAGAGGACAAACCACCTCTTGGTGTTTAACAAAGCAAGGTATGAAGCCTGAAAAGCAGATCAACTTGAATGCAAAGCTAAGCCAATAATTTAATAGGGGAATTCAGATACAATATGGTCATAAACAAGGCAGTCTGCAAGTAAAATATGTTAAACCAAAATAAATGACATAGATTGAAGAGAGGTGTGAAACAACCTCAAGCTCATGAGATTTTTGGAGTTTTAAAAACAGATTGCTCCATATCTTTTAAATAATGCATTTTCCTGTTCTTTGTTGAGAGTAACTCTGATGTACAACAAAGTTCTCAGGATAGCATCATTTCAAGTCTACAACTGTGAAGAAACATTAAAAGGCAATATAAGTCTATGAGGGACACCTGTTTTTCACAAGACAGGTTCAAAATACATCAATGCACACTTTCTCCAAAAATAAAATGAAATAAAATAAAAATAATGAAGTGTATTCTAGGAAGCACTAGTACAATTTCTGGCAAAACAAGTGTGATAGTAGGACAAAGCCTCTAAAAGTACAAAAGCTTGGCAATTCCAAATTACACAATACAGATCCCCTTACCTCTGCTCCTTTTGTACAGCAGGATATATTATGGTCGGCCAGGATAAATTATGCAACACTGCCAAGTGTCACTGATACTGTGTTCATTCACTTACATACATGTCTGCAGATAACTGTAACTGCTTTGTTAATGTCATATGCAATATACAGAAAAAACTAAACTTATTAGAAATGCTATATTTATGATCTGAAACCACAGGGGCTCTAGTCTACGGAGTTTAGCATCGGATTCTGCAGGTTAAAGACAATAGCCATCTCTCAAACTGCACTAAATTCACTTCATACCCAGGCCACGTTTTCTGAAAAAAGGGCTGTGGGAAGCTTCATGTCCAAATGTCACTTGAATGAAAAGAATTGCTCAGTATGCCTCCATTTTTTAATCTGTGAAATATTATTCAAGATCACAGGTTAACTTCTGCCAAGCATTGTTTCTACGTTACGGTGTGTAGAGGAAAGGGCAATGGAAGCGTTTTTCTCTTTTTTTTTTTTTTTTCAAACAAAGCCTTTCAGTGAATTATTCCTATATAATAAAAGGAAGAATTATAAGTGCTAGCATCAAAAAAAGCACTGATAGTCTAAGAATGAGTTTAGGGGCTTCCAAAATACAGCTAGTTGAATTACTTGGAGTTAGTAGTATGAGCCACCAACAGACACAAACAAAGAAAGGGGCCACCTCAGCTCCATTTGATGTATTGAGATGGGTGCAGCGATTAATTAAGGCAAACAAGGGAGAAGGAGGTACTAGAAGCCCTCCATTCACACTGCATGGTCTGGGCAAGACAACCAGCTGGTTCCATCTTCCTTCCTAGAAGAAAGTAGTAAACCAAAGTGTCGGAAGTTATAGGGTTATGGCCCTGCTGACTACGTGCAGCATGCTGCGAAACACAGCTGATTCACTGAGAGATGGATCTCATTACACCACCTGTAATAGGCACCAATCAGGCATTGCCCAAACCCATTAACGAGCCCAACCAACAGCTGTCTCTCCTGCTGTTCACTTCTGTTCTTCCTTAGGGACTTTTCATACTACAGATATTCTACCCTGAAACTTAGATAAGGGATAGAGGAGGACAGGAAGTTATCTGTTGTTATTCAAACCCCAGGATTTTTGCCCTTGAGCTTTTTATCTTTTCTTCAAATCGCAGTATTTCTGTGCATTGTCTTTCATGAAGTTATGGTCTTCCTGATATCTGACTCAATAATTAATGTGTAAAGTTATTGCTTGCATGCATAATCTTCCTCTCTCATGAATATGTGAAGGAGGAAAGATTATAAGTTGTCAAATGCTTCCAGAGCCTCTCTCCACGACAGAATGATAGATCCCAATGCTGTATTTAAAACACAGCTGAATAGATAAAAATAGTGTTTAACTTTTACAGTCATTATGAACCACAGTAATTTATTGAACCCTTCAATCAGCTGAGGAAACAAAAGATTGGGAACGGGTGAATGACTCATTTCTTTTGATGCCGTGTGCACTGATGCTCCAATAACTTGATGATCTGAAGGCTAAATAAGACTGCACAAATGTATCACAGAAATGTAGCAAACAAAACACATAACAAACAAAAACAAATCAGTGGAAAGCACTGAGGGAAACTCCAACCAATGGTTGACTCTTAATTAGCTGTATCTGCAGGATGTGTCTGAAACAGTTGGGAAACAAATGTAGATTTCACAGTGACTCAGAAAACCAAGAGTAATTTCAATAGGAAAAAGAAGTCTAAGTACATAGGCTCAGATATTTGAGCTTTCAACAACTTGAGTATGGAATGCATGCATGTTTTGCACATTGTTTTTTTCTTTTCCCAGAAGTTAGGACCTATCCACAGAAGGAATTTGGATGCCACATTAACATTAGACAGTTTGACTATAACCTTATAATGTATATTAAGGGAAAGCATCACCTATTTAGAATTACAGATGTTTCTGAAAATAGTTTTGCCCTACCCCGTTTATGAACTGGAAGCTAAGAGGCACCACATGTTATGGAACATCCGTTAAGGTTATAGTTTGAATAAATCTGCCTAAACACAAAAAAAACCCCTGATTTAGCCTAGAACAATGTATGAATTGCTATACTGAAGCAAAACAATAGAATATCTGATTCTGTAGCCCTTCACTGACCATGAAAAGCTTTGGACGATTCAGATTCGATATGCCTGACTCTGTGTTACAAAGCTCAGCTTCTTTCTGTGCATCCCTCACAGAAGAGCAGGGATCCCTTCAAGATTGCCTATGGATCCACAAGCAGACAGAATAATCTATAAAATGTCAGATGAGAAAAGGCTTATAGCATTCATGAATTCTAAGCATTCTTGTTTAACTCAGAGTACAGAGAAGCCCATTGTTTCCAGATATCAAAGGGGTAAATTTTAGGAGTGGACAATGAAACAAAGGGAAAAAAAAATCACTCCTTGTCTTGTTCCATTCTCAAAATAAGTTGTTGGGTTTTTTTTTTTTTTATCCGAAAGGAAATCAAACAACAATCAGAAAGATCATTTCAGCACCTTCAAGTGAAGGTCAAATATTTGAAACAGGTGTAGGCAGTTCTCATTGACTCCTGACAATTAAAATACAGCTGTAAATACGGGCAATGATATGAATGCAGCCATGAATACACAACCCTCTATATAATTTTGCTGTGAGTTGAATAGTAAATGTCATTGCCATTCATGCATTTGCACTTTGCACTTGTGAAATGAAGATAGTCCTTTCAGCTGTTATCAAACAGCATTTAAAAATATAATTCTGTAAGAGTTTGCATTTTGTTTTGAAATTTTTCTTGTTTCTTACAGTATTGCAAAATCCTCTTTGAAGCATCTGACAGAAGCTTTCAAGGCGTGAATAAAAAACTCATGTAGATAACAGTGCTGAAATTTCTCATCCAGGTATCAAGTCTGGCCTAATGAGTAGAACTGCCCAATATTTCTCTTTGTCAAAAGTCTTCACAACACTAAATACAACCCCAAATCATACTAAATAGAAAGCGGTGCAAAGAGTTCCCTGACAGAGTAAATATGAAGGCAGCAATAAACGTATGGTGCAATCTAATTAATCTGTGTTGTTTGGAAATATTATATAACATCTGTAATTACTCTCATTGTTCCGCTAAGGTGGTAGGCAATTAGGAGGGTATTCGAGCAGGGCTAAATAACCAGTGAAAGCAGGTGTTACTCATTATTTCAGACTACAAGTTCAAAATATGCTTTCATGCTGTATTTAAGTATGCGATTATATATTTCTTACTGGGGAATATCAGGCTTTGCAATAAAACATACAGTTTGTTGAAAGCCAGAGCAGAGAAAGCGACACTATAATTGATAACACAGAAGACAAGAACAATTAAAATTTCAGCTAACGCTAAGCCTGAGAAGGCAATGTTCCTTTCCATCTCCCATATGCCATTATTCATTGTCAACAGAACAGAATGGTCCCTCCTTAAACACGAAACCTCTTCAGACAAGAGCCACCACCTGTTGCCAGAGAGGCGTACAGTGCTTGCAGAAATACTGCTGTCAGCTCCTGGGTGGAGAGCAGAGGCACTAAAAGAATACAACTGATCACAGAGTAGTTGAAACTAAACCTTGGATAGCTGGTGACTAATTGCAGAGCCCAAATAGAAACCTCAGTATGGTTTATTAAATGTGCAGACACAGTAGAATCATTAGCTTGCCATTATGCATCTACTCTCACACAAATAGTGCCATTTAAAAGACTCACCATGCAGTAATTTATGCTTCCTTAACACACATGTGGTGTTTTTGAAGGCAAACACTAAGCAGGATCTGAGCTATCTCAGACTGAAGCAAGAGGTTATCTTGAAGTTACCTGTAAAACTAGAAAAATATTCTGTGATGTATTTCTCTGTGAAATTCACAGCAATTTACACAGTTGTAAGAATTGTAAAATTTGTGTAATACACTTTGCTACAGGCCTAATTAGAAACACAATTATTTGGGGCATTTTGGAATGAAAAGGTCCCACTCTTCACATCATTATAATACAGATTTTTATCTCAGTGTTTTGGTCTTTTATTAATGGGATAGATGGTGCTGGGGAAAAAATAGGTTTTTAAGTCTCAATCATGCAGCTTTTTCTCCATTAATAAATCATTGCTTGATCTTAAGAAATCTGGTTTTACCTGTGAGAACAGTAAAACTAGTCTTGGCCTATGCTTTGATGTTTTTTTCTAGGATAGACATTTTACTTAATTCTGTTGTCGTACCTTAAAATAGAAAAGCTCAATAAAGGGAGTATATACTTCTACGTACTGTGTTTTTTTTAATAATATGTAGTAGAAAAGAAAAAAGAAAAAGGAGAAAGAATTTAAAATAATCTTCCTTGCTACTGATTTTTTTTATGACTCTGTAAGTTTATAGAAATGTATATATTTATGCTTAGCATAGCACCATCCTTTAGAATTGTTAGAGAAGCTGGCCTTCATTTTCTTTTCTACCACTCTTTCCTATCCTGGTAGCTATTTAGTGTCAATTGTAAAGAAATTCCAAACTCTGTACTACTTGACCTTAGCCAAAACTTAACATGCAGAACTTAGTTATAAAGAAATTTTGATAAAGTATTGGCAGTGGATCATGCAGACCAAGTATTACTAGTCACCCTCCACTCCTAGTACTCCTAGTACATGTCTGCCACCATTACACAAAATTTCAGGTAATGATTTTTGGGCTTCATTTCAACTTGACTAAGGATAACTGCCATTTGAAAAATGAATTATTAAAGCAGCATATGTATAGATCAATATGGTAGTATGGCATTCCCCAAGGGAATGGCAGGAAGATGTGCCAGGGGAGGTTTAGGTTGGACATCAGGAAAAGGTTCTTCACCCAGAGGGTGGTGCAGCACTGGAACAGGCTCCCCAGGGAGGTGTCACGGCCCCAAGCCTGACAGTGTTCAAGAAGAGACTGGACAACGCCCTCAGACACATGGTGTGAACTGTGGGGTTGTCCTGTGCAGGGACAGGACTTGGACTCGATGATCCTTGTGGTCCCTTCCAACTCATTGCATTCTATGATTCTATGAATGAAGCTTATTTTTCCTGAAATTGGAATGTGATGACCATGAACTTTTGATTTTGTGGAAGCAGGGAACCACTTTCCTATTTCCAAGTGGGCCAGAATCCATGCTTATTTATTTTTCAAATTCTTGTAGAAATTAGAGAAGATAGTATCAATGACTTGTTGGGTATTTATGTTGCAAATTGTTACAGTAATTAAGGTGTTTAATCATCAAAATGCGATCAGACAAAGTGCTGTGTTCACCTTCGAGTCAGGGTGACACACCTTTCTAGAAAATACAGTTTTGTTCTTAAATCAAACAGAAACTAATGACCTCAGTATGTAAGTGTCTGTATGGAATCTAAACATCAGAATTGTAAATTGTCTTTTCAAATTTCAATTCAGTGGGCAAAACAGACCTGACTTGAGGAAAAATAATTTTAATTAGTATAATATTATTTAATGAGTCATAAATATTTAATTATATTGAAGAGATACTTTATTTGTAATCTGAGTACTGGGAAACAAAAAACAAACATTAAAACTATATCTTTCCTACCCCCTTCCCATGTTCAGCTCCCCTTCTGTACTCCTGAATCCTCCCCTGCCACAGTGTTCCAGAGGGATGGGGAATGGGAACCTCCAGCTGGTCCATACCTGCTCCTCTCTCTGCTCCCGCCTTCTCACATCGCCCCCCTGCACCTACGTGGGTCCATCCCATGGGCTCCAGTCTTTCAGGACAATCTACTCCAGTGGGGGCTCACCACAAGCCACGTGTCCTCCCTGAACATCCACCTGCTCCAGTTTGGGTCCTCCATGGGCCGCAGTGATAACTGCTCTGCCAGGGAGCACCTCCTCTTCCCTTTGCTGACCTTGGTGTTCACAATGCTGCTTCTCAGTCTCTTCCCCTCTTCCCCCTCTCCATGTCCATCTATTGTTTTTTCCTGATCTTTTTGAAATATTCTTTTCATTTCAATTTCTTGCATTGGTTTCGAGATTGATTTTACATTATTTGGAATTTATCCTATTTTTTTAATTGCTCCACTAATGAGATATAGCAGATGTAGCAGGAACATTTCACCTGCCAGAAAGGTTTCTACATCCAGTCCCCACTGTCCAACAGGAGTTTTAAAAAGCTGAGTGAAGATTTACATGATACATTGATTATGTGATTTTTTTGTCATTGGCGTACACTGAAACATTTCTGCCATTATTGGGCAAAGCACATTATAGAAACATATAATTACTGTGGCAATTCAGGAAAAACTTGAAGAAATGTAGATTAAATTATCTCCCCACCAGTAATTATTTCAGCGAATGAAGAACCTCCTGAAGGTTGCTTATATGTAAAACTATATAGAAAATACTCAGCAGAACTCAGAGGTGTTAACCATGCTGAAATTGCTGAAATTGCAAAGTTTTCTGCATGAGGCACAAGCTATTTGGGATTTTGACAAAGGGGGTTAGAAACAGTAACATGTTCTCTGCAAAATATACAGAGCACATTGCCTTTAGCACCGCACAATCTTTACCAACATAAAGTAATTCCATGTAAAGATTGTAATCGGGTCCCTGTCTGGCTTATTTAATTGCCTCTGGAAGGGGACTGAAAAATTCTGCCAGTCTGCTGAGCCAAGTTTTGCCCTAAGTTTAAACAAAAAAAGCGTAGCAATTAGGGTGAAAATTTTTAAGCTTATAAATTTGAGATTCACTTTCTGTGAGTAAATCTTGCTCACCTGTTTCACAGATAAGAATTCCTAAAGAGATACAGCAATATACAAGAAAATTAGGTCTTAAATTTGAATATTCAAAAATTATGATGCCCATAGTCATCCACCTTAAATAGGGCTAAATGGTCCACCATTGGAAATCTGAACAAGTCAGTCCCCAAATAAAATTGGCTTGTTATTTCCTAGCTCAGAAGAGATAGATGTCAAAAACTCGCCCCTCTGTGAGGGGAGAAATTTCCTTTTTACAAGTTTTTAAGCAGAACAAATCATTATCGCAGTCCGTTATCTAAAGGATCTATTGCTCCACAATCCTTTTAAATGAATCTAGACAAGATTCTGTCACCTTGCTGACTCAGTTCAATCAATGTATAACACTCTGATTCTGCATAGATAAGATGGAAAAAAACTGTGATGATATCATCACAGTTGATATCATCAAAGTTGATATCATCAACTTTGTGATGATATGAGCCATTCCCATTGAGAAAGAACCACATTTGTAACCTCAGAAAGAGCTCTTCACAAACCCAGCTACACTTGTCAAATGATTAAATAACAGTCAATATACAATTCCATATCAGTAAGCACTATTTATAAGGCTAGTTAGTGTGAATATCATTTACAGCTAAACCAGCCTCAGATTTAATTTAAGTATTACTTACCACTGGTTATGTTTGTATGTCCTACTTGTATTGCAGCTAAGACAAGCAGACCCAAACCCATCATGTCAAGTTTCATGACTGCTGGCTATAAAGAAAATAATCTCTAAGTTTAAGAATTTACAAGTTAAACACAGAAGCAAGAAAAACTGCCGAGCAGGAGAATGAACTCTAGTAGAGCACTTTTTCCTTTCTATAGGGTATCTGCTTATTAGATCATCCTTGAAAGTTTGTCATCTGAAAAGTGATCTACCTGATCTCAATAGAAACTGATACAACTCGCAAATTTACAGAAGTGCAACTTCCTACCCAAAAGACTGATGATGCCTTCAAGATGCTCATAAAACTCAGAATGAGAAGTTTTCTCTGAAATTCCTATGACCTATTGTTGATGTACTCATTGAGATGACCTAAGTACAGAACTGTAATTAATGTCTGAAGTTTAGAATGCTAGATAATTCTACAAGTGATAGATTCTTGTGCATCTTGTTTTGATTTAGATACAGCTGCTCATCATTATGCACTTCATTTCAGACCTCAGGAATACCTGTATAAATGTTGATTAATGCATTTATATTTATACTCATAATACTCTTCCTTCTGTCTCTTCAGAGCTTTTTTATTTTCTCTTTTCTTTTGTTTGGTTGCTATTGCCACCAAAGAGCTACTAAGGCTTAGGAAATTATAAAGCCATACTTACACTTCTTATGTTTTACCTCTATTCATCATTACCTGTTTCTTTTTTGCTGTGTTAAGTAATTGAAATGCTTATAAAACAATCATTGGATGGGATGTTCAATTACTATTCATCTGTATCGTCACAAAATCTGGACAAATATATTCTTGACCATAACGTTGCTGTGATATCTCCAGTCAAAAATCAGTCACCTATGACTAATGAGTGTAAGATGCCAATAATGAATTTCAATACATCATTATATGAGACCAAGAGGCCTCTGAGTTGATTATTTCTTGCAAATATCTATATTTGATGATAATCAATGGTGCATCACATTCAGATTGCTCACAGATCAGTAGCAAAGGTCATAGAGAGGTATCTAGAAATATTTTTGAATCTGTGAGGTGTTACGAAATAAAAAGATAGTTACTACAAAATTAAGTGCAGGCTGTTCAGAACAACTACCCAATTCTTTCTACATCCAGAATACTGAAAAAAGATCAGTATATTTCTTGCTTGTGGTAACTATTTTTAAGTAGTAAAACATGCTGAAAGTAATAAAACAGAACTATTGCTCATTTGGGTACAAGCCCAAAACATCTAATTAGAGGTAAAAATTTGAATGAAAAGATCCAGAATTTATAACGTTTGCATGCCAGCTCAAGGTAATTATCATTTCAATAACAGTAAAACAGATTCGTAGCCTGTGCTTTTTGATAAAGGCATGGATTAAGGATAACAAAATCAAATTTACCAGTCATGACAAAGGTAACAGTGCACCTCTACTTTAATGTAACATAGAAGCAGTGAACAGAATTCCAGTATGTCTTTACGTACACAAAAAAACATAAGTTTGCATAGGTTTGTGACATTTGTGGTTTCTATTAATTCCTTTTAATTTCAGAGTCCACTTAAAGCTTATATGAAACTTTAAAGGGTGGGAGACACTTTGAGCTGCCCTTCAAAAATGCTCCGGTGTGTGTTCTGCATAAAAATCTGAACATCTGTGCAGCAAGGGATAAATATCTAACTCCTCAAGCTGCATAAAATTAATGCAATTCCTTGTGTGGTAAGGTAGTATTTGGCACAAATTAGTGTGGCAGCATCTTCCCTAAGTAAGCAGCATTTGTGAAGAACATTTCCAAGGAAGACTGGGTAAATGGAATAACCTCTGGGTAGCAGAGCGTTACTGATGACCTGCATATTCCTTCTACAGGCATTTTGCCCATAATCATAAACATAATTAAAATGCCTTTGTTCTTCCTTGGCACTCAACTTGGTCTTCTAACTACAGTGTCATGACAAGAATCACCACTGTGACTAATTCCTTTGTACCCACTGACACTGCAACCACGTCACTGCATGCAAGACTTCTGATGGCCCTGGAAATAATAGAAGTAAGGTAAAATTCTATTTTGTTTGTTCTGTGCTACAGGGTGTAAACCTACACAGGTCAGTTGATCTACTGGGACAGAGTGTCTTCCAAATTAGTTCTTCAGTTTGACACTGCTGTACACTATTAAAGAGTGAAAATCACTGCCATTCAAAGGCTAGGTTTAGAAACAAAGCAATTGCTGACATGAATTCATTACTTAGTAGATATATATTTATCATCACCAGTAGTTTTATCTGGAAAATGTCCCACATCTAGCACTACCTCCTCCAAACAGAGGCGGCTTATTTGCCCAGAATCGGATAGGCTGCTGCTCACACCTCAACCTCACACCTGGGTAAGCAGGGGCTCTAAAGGCGTAAAGTGATGGAGTCAGTCTGAATGTGATACCAAATTGAACCAAGTGTACAGTACTCTAGGATCCCAGCTGAGGACATGAGACGTCTGGTGCACACGCCCCCAGGGATGTCCACCTCCTACCTGCTGGTTGGTGCTTGTGAAATAAACATTCAGCACCAGACAAAAGCCACCAGGATCAATATCTAGATTATGCAGTGGAATATGCAATACATTTTGAAATGCAATAGATCTTGAAATATCTTCTACACTTCAGTTGCTCATTTATTATTGCAAAGGTCATGGATTCCAATATGATTGATGGACCAAAAACCTTCTGGTTAGATTCCATCAAAGTATTTTAATTGATGAGCAGTATCCACTGAAACAGGTCTAAAAAGTTCCATTGCCAGTATACATCTCCTTGTGAATTTTAGTGGGCTTTCAGTTAAACATTCAAAGGGAAAAAATAATTTTTAAAAGTGATCTATAAATTATTTGGACTCAGGTTGCTGGGGTTTTCCCTCAGCTCTGCCATTACAGATCTGCTAGAGAAAAAATGGTTGAGTCTATAGTCCATAGATGCTGCAGACAACAGGCAATGGGGCAACAGAAATATCTCTTAAAGTTTTCTCGAATGAAAGCAGCAATATTTAACTCCAAGCTCTCCATTAAATTTTATCTTCCAAAAGAGGAACAGAAAAATCCTTTCCTCTTCCTTATTCCAAATAAAAGTAAAAATTACTATCTCAGTTGAATTGTATCATTACATGAATCTGAAAGAACTGTTTGATTTGGGGGAAAAAAAAAAAAAAAGAAAAAAAAAAAAGAAAAAGAAGATGATTGATGTGTTGAATTGAAATAAGGATTTTTGACAAAACATTTCAAAATACCAGGTACGTATGATTTCCATGAATACTCTGGGAAGAAAATATCTATCAACCAAACCGCGGGGGGGACGGGGGGGGTGGAAAGTGACAAAATAGTTTCAAACTCTTATGTAGTTAGTTAATATAAAGAACGCCATCTACTGGCAATAACAATAAGTAGCACTGTTGTGAGTTGGTAGGTGTGGTAAGGTTGCTGGTTTCATGCACTGCAGATGAGTCCAAAGGTCATTTAAAAAGAGAAATCTCTAAATTTGAAATCAGGGGTTATGCTCCAGGATTCTCTTCAATGTCTGTTCTCAATCATTGCTTTATGTTTGGAAACAAATCCCTGGTAGGCAATAATAGTCTGGGTTCACGACTCACTTAGAAAGAAGGAATTTTTTGTATGCCTGTGTTCCACAGCCTTATAAGTATACACAGTACTGGCACCATTACACAATGGACACCTCTCACAATGAGAAGAAAGGTATGTACGGCAAGCAAACAACAGCATAAATTAACTCCAAAGACACAGTTCCAAAGCTGGCCTGCATAAAGGAGGCAGAAGATGCAGTTAAAAGATTTATGAGTAAACTGGCAGAGAAAGGGACCCCATTCACACATAGATGTTGATGTTCAGTTCCCTGCCATACAACTTCCCAAAAACATTCATTGAATAAAGTGATGTCATTTTCAAATAGGTATTTAGGCAACAAGTGATTTATGATGAGCAATCAAAGTAGATATTAATTATTTAGTAATATATTTATACCAGAAAGGGTGTATGTATTGCACTTTATAAAAAATAAGTAACACCGTGTCTTCAAATACTTGCACTTTAAAACATTACTAAGACACATGAGGAAAAAACAAACAAACAATCAAAACAAACACACACACAAAAAACAAACAACAACAAATTTAAGGTTGAAATAAATAAATAATGTTTAGGATCTCATTTGTCTGTCCTTCTCTGCCTCCATGTCTTGGAGTGAACAGATTCAAGAAGAATTAATATCTTTGTGATAGCAGTTTCTTGTATCTAGTATTTATCTGTCTTTATGAAAAACTCCATAATTGTAAAATAGTCGTGGTGTTTTGGTTTTGCCCAAAATTAAGCTTTCTTTTTACAACTGCAGAGCTGAAATTCCAGTAGATTTCACAGAAACCATAATTCAATCAGAAGTACTTAGTTTTTGGGTCATGTCTTCCTTTATTGGCTTTCTGAAGTGTGATTTAGATGACGAACTAAAGAGAACACAGACAAAGACAAATATCAGACTTCAAGTGTGCCATAAAATAATTTTCCTAACAGAACTGACAAAGCTGTTTGCTGAAAGTATTTTGAGCTCTGGACAAATGAAGATGGCAAGGAAAGGGCAGAACATTTGAACCCGTGGGCCTGTTACATAGAAAAATTGCAGCAATTCCTGTAAAAGAAATGCATTAACAGTACTCAGGAAACAAAAATGACATATTTTTTTAGAGCAATTTCTAGTTCCTATTTGTGAAACACTATCTCAGAAAGAGATCTGCAACTTCTGGGACAAAAAATTTGACTTGGAAGACTTTGTCAGGAATTTCTCGGAATGAAGACCAGCTTTCAGCCTGATTTTTCTTGACTTTGAACTGCCATTGAACAGGAAAGACATCGAGATGCTGCAGAGAGTTCAGAGAATGGTGATAAAGCTGGTGAGGGGTCTGGAGCACAAGTCTGATGAGGAGCAGCTGAGGGAACTGGGGCTGTTCAGCCTGGAGAAAAGGAGGCTGAGGGGAGACCTTATTGCTGTCTGCAACTACCTGAAAGGAGGTTGTAACATGGAGGGGGTTGGTCTCTTCTCCCAGGCAACAGGTGATAGGATGAGAGAAAATGGCCTCAAGTTGCACCAGGGGAGATTCAGATTTGATATGAGGAACAATTGATCACAGAAAGGGTTGTCAGGTATTGGAACTGCCCAGGGAAGTGGTGGAGTCACCACCCCTGGAGGTGTTTGAAA
Source organism: Streptopelia decaocto (assembly GCF_964273445.1). Classification (NCBI taxonomy): domain Eukaryota; kingdom Metazoa; phylum Chordata; class Aves; order Columbiformes; family Columbidae; genus Streptopelia; species Streptopelia decaocto. Next base: position 155,462,444 of record NC_138663.1, read on the forward strand.
CACATGTAGATGAGGTTCTTAGGGACATGGTTTAGTGTCAGAGGTAGGTTAATGGTTGTACTCCATGATCTTGAGGGTCTCTTCCAACCTAAATTATTCTATGATTCTAACTAGGCATCAGTTTTCTCCAAAAATAAATTGCAGAAAACAATTATTTTCCCAAGGTTTCATATCAATATTTAGACTTACATCCAACAAAGATTTCAGAAAGTATTTAGGCTCTTAGTTGCTAACTAAACTTCCCACTTTCCATTGATAGCTGCAAATATTCTCAATGAGAGATCAGAAGCCTAGATATTTCCTCCCAGTCTCACTTTTCCCCAGGTTGCTTGCTTCCAGTTAAAATATTTAGTCCAGTCTGTAGTCAGTTCTCACAGCACACTTATTTTTCTAGAAGCACTTAAAAGTAGGGAAAGAATTCCACATCTTTCTCTCTCATGGAGCTTACCCTACCATTTCAGTTTCCTATGCAAAGCAAGGATCCAACTTTTTAAACACTGACAGGGAACAAAATACTTTAAAAGCACTATAAACATAATAAAATGTTGCTGAGTTTTGTCAATAGGTGTTTGATAGACCTTTAAAACACTAAACAACTAACTAGCATCTTTTGAAAGACATTCTTACTTCACAAGCAACTCATAATATTTCCTTTTTGGTTTCCCCTGAAAAAAAAAATAACCTAATGTTACACATTTTTGCAAGACATTCTGCTTTTTTCCTTATAAATCATATCATTGATCACTGTGCACCTTCACACCAAATAAGTACCCTCAAAAAGTAGTACAGTAAAAGTTCAGTTTAAATATCAAGATCTTGTTCATTTTAATTCAGAATTTGCTAAATGTATTTAAAGTTACTTTGCCTAAAAAAGATGGACTTTTCTTCCTGATAGGAAAGCCTACTTACTTTGAAAATTACATTTACTGACTTTATAAATTACCTTTATAATGTTCTGACTCTTACAAATATCTGCATCCCTAATGTATCAGTCATCCAAAGTCGGCAAACTGCACTTTGGAATTTAAAACAGAATGTAACTACTGATATAAACATGCAAGATTATTTTTGCCTATCAGAAAAATGCAGTTTGTCTAACTTTCTATTAACTTTCTCCCTTACAGAATTTAAAGACGTTTTTAATCTTGGTACCTATATGCTTCAAATACACTGTACTGACTCGCAGCTACTGTGGGAGTGGAATAACTCATTCTGTACCATAAGCATGACAGAGCAAAATACTTGAAGAGAAGTAGTGAACTCCTCAAACAAGAAACTATGAGACAGATGAGCAAGTAAGTATCAATTAAACTAGAACCTGCTCAGGTCTAAACCGAGTTAAGATAAAGGGTGTGGTGTCATTTTTGTACCATGGAAAGTTGGACTTCCAGAATTGTGCCATGAAGTCCAGGCTTGCTTTCCAAAAAAGCAAATTCTGTAAAACAATGTGCCATCGTGTTCACCAACAGTCTGAACACTTTCAATTCTTAACAGTTTTCAGCTTAAATAACTGCTTCCATTTGAATTTTCAGGGCCTTTAAGGTATTTTTTAAGCAAAAAAAATCTTAAAAGAAGCACAAAGAAATGAAGACATAAAACTATGAGTCAACCTGGAAATCTATTCATCTTCTGTCACACCATACAAAATCGATTTTGAGACAGCACTGACCCATTTATTTTGCACAAGCTGCTGTCTTGGTGAAGGTACAGAGCAGGTTAAACAGTTTCAGAGTAGACAATGGGTCCTTGGCAAGGAGTGCTGGAAACTCTTTTATTTCTTTCATCTTTTCCTGTGAGCTGTATAGATACCGTACCAACCACAGTGCAGAAAGAAGGTCAATCTGCATTACTACAACAACAGTACAGTATTTGATAGATGTCTCTTTAATAGTCAATTAAATGAGTTTGGAACTGTTCCCTGTGACTGGGGCCAATTGGTGCAGAAGAACTGGCATGTGTACCACCAAGCTGTCTTTCATGAAGGTGGCCTCATCCATACTGCCTGCTGGGACCAGTAACCAGACTGTGCTGATTCCTGAACTATACACAGGAATAGTTTGGAAGGAATATGGGCTGGCACAGGGCAAATGTAGGCCAGTGAATGTTCAGTGAATCTGACATTACAGGCGAACAAGCTGCAGTGCTGGGGGATGATCCATGGCACTCTTTAATTTACTGGTCTAGATGTCACTGCTAAGGCAGCTCAAAACACTCTGTAAACTACAAGACATTCTGAAAAAGTACTCATAGCTGCGTATGAACAGCAGAGGTTCTTTGTTCCAGTCCGTGCAGAATTCTATTAATTTTATTGCTAGTGTAGTAAAACATTACAGTTGGGTAAATAATTTCATAAACCAGTGGGATTCATACAGCCCAAATGAGGGCATCTAAACGCTAGCCTGATAGTCATTCTCTTTAAGGACAGTAGGGAAAAGTATGAGCGATGACAATTCGTCTTACAGTAACACAGAAATACAGAAGAAATGGGCAAATTCCATTTAAAGGTCCTATCATTACACTGAAAACAAAGGCTGAAGTATCTCACATTTTGATGAATTTAAGAGATGAAGCTCACCCAGAATATTCAACTGTGTTTATAATAGCTGGTGTTTATTTAATGTGATGTGATTACGTGACTTTTTTTCACATCTCCCCCCCATGTTGTGCACGCACCACCCGGTACTGCATTTTCAAATGCAAGCTGACTCATGCCGTAATGTTTGAATATACATACATTTATTATGGGGATTAGTAAGTAAAAATTTGGGACAATACAGGCCTTCATCTCACTTTTTGCTGCAATTTATGCTTTCATGACTTTATATCAGGTATTTGTTCTAGTCAACAAGCTGTGAAATATAACCAGCTCTCACACATAAACACATACACACATACCTCAATTGCTTTTTTTTTCCCAGCAAATACTTGATATACCAAAGTTATGAGAGAGAAGGTACTTAAAGGTACTTTCATATTAAATAGCTGCTATACTTCTACAAATGTGAAATGACCGTGCACCTATCTCTCACGTTATATGCATTGCATAAACATTCCTTCATACAATTACCCTTGTACATTTCAATGAGTAATTTTTTCGGCAGTGTGAATCATTCCCATATCTCTGCAAGTACTTAAGACACTGATAAATCCTGACTTCAGGTCAGACATCATGTTTGAAGTTAAGCAAAATAGGATGACAACTTGGAGCAGCAAAAATCGAATCTACTTCTGAAATTATTAATAATTTTAATTGGTTATATCTTCCCTGTCTGGAACAAATATATTAAGTTGTATCTCCTTATGAATTATTTTGGCATATCAAAATACAAGTATATTTAATCTTTGTTAGGCATCCTTCAGCAGAAGCTAAAGAAATTTACCGCAAACCTCCAACTGCCAGGATTTACTGCTTAAGTATATGCAGTTTCCCCATCTAGCATTCACAACAGTATATTCCCTTTCTAGATTCAACAAGCACATACCATCCATCAAAGGTGTTGATGTGTTGCGGGTCTATATGCAGCTCACTATCCAAGCAAATGAAAGAGGCAGCCTAGACAAAAGATTCAGAGGAAGTCGAGCACAAATGAGTGTCAGTCCATTCTTTGATTAGGTAATGGCAATTATGATAATTACAGCAATCCACTGCAGGGAAATGTTTCAAAATTGCCAGTCTGCTGCAAAGTGTAGCACTTGCAGTGTCCACTTATGCAAAGCTTTTCCTGAACTTTTGCTAATTATGTTCTTTTGGTTGTCAACAGTATAAATTAGTGATAACTTAAGACTGTGATCTATTTCATCTTATTAATATATGGTGAATTCATCTAAGATATATGCATCATTTACAGATATACAGCTCACTGGAATGTAAAGAGAACAGGCACTATGTGAAGCTTAGTCCAAATTCACACGACACTATGGCAAAACCGTTATTTCTCACATACTCTTTTCTGGATAACATTTCCTATGCTGAGATTTTTGCATTATGTAGACATAAGGTAAATATTTTTTTTTTTTTTTTTAAGTTTGTCATCTATATTATGTTCCCTGCTCTGCTAAACAAGAAGCCAAGCTGAAACAACTTTAAAAAAAACAGGGGTGCCCAAAGAAAAAGGCCAACTATGCCAAAAGACATACTAACAATCACTGACTATTGACATTTAGAAAACAGCAAGAGAGACTCCCACCAACTGAAAACGGGAAGACACAGGCTAAGAACAATTAAGCAAGACAGGGATAGAGAAGATAACTAGCCGTCAGAGACAAGGCAGTTCTGGCCTTCAAGTTCTTCCCAGATGTCTTTCACAGATGAAAGAGGTCTTTGTCTTGTGGGGGAATAATTACAATCAAGGGAATGAAAACAAGGAAGACCATATCACATACAGAAAGAAATTTGCAATGTGTCCAGAGATGGTAGCATTTCAGAAGCACTGACTGCGAGAAGAGGGATCTTTCCTGTGGTTAATGCTTACAGCAATGAGAAAAACATGTCCCTCCCTGAGCTGTGACATGAGTAGGTCCAATTTTTTACAGATTTATGCCTTTTGTACCCTACCCATTATTATCCATCAGATTAACCCTACCTAAATCCATGCCTCCAAATACACACCAATGGGCATATGGCTCATTGGAAACAAAACCACACAAGCTGGTGGGCTTGTAGGCTTGTGCAGCTTGGCTCACTGAGAAGAAAAAATGTATTACAGCATTTTATCTCCCTTTTCACCAGTGGAGGCACAATGTAGAATCTCATCTCTTAACAGTAGCCAATAAAGCATTTGCACACTGATTTATTTTTTTCTTGAGATAGCAGAGAGAAAAGCTAAAGCTGAGCTGGATGATTGAAAAAGGCAAGGAAACACACTCCATTACTTTCCTAACCAGGAAGCACAAAGAATGCAAAGCTGAACTGTAACACATATGTCAGGTTTCAAAATTCTGAAAGAAAATGGCTGACACTAATCTGCGCATGGATCATTTATTTTTCTCATATTTCCTAACAGGTGAAGCTACATGCTATGATTTAATAGCCATTAATATGATTAAGAGAACCGACATATGACAAAGCCAACTGGTTGCATTTCAAATTTTGCAGCTGTAGTTGATCTACAGTCACACCAGGTGTTCCAGTTACCTTAAATAATTGTTTTTATTCTCTGAAGCATGTAAGCTATATATGTTTTATTTCTATAAAACATTCCACAGAATGGATAGTTATGTGGTTGTATCCCAACCTCTTCAAAACTGCACAAAAAATCAAAGCTGACTGACTACAAGATATCTTATACATGGGTTGTATCATGGACTCATGGAATCATGTATGCTGGAAGGGTTTCCAGAGGTCATCTAATCCAATGTTGTGCCCAGAACAGTCCTATTACAGAAGGTTGCTCAGTTTTTAAAATCTCCAAGAATGGAGATACATAATTTTTCATCCACCAGTGTCCCCAAGTCCTTTTCCAAAGGGCTGCTCACACTCCATTCATCCTTTGTGTCTGTACTGATTTGAGGATTTCCTCAACCCAGGTGCAGGATCTTGCATGTGGCCTTATTGAGCTTTATGAGGTTCACACAGGCCTGCTCCTCAAAACTCTCAAGGTCCCTCTGGATGGCATCCCTTCCCTCAAATGTATCAACTGCACCACTCAGCTTGGTGTCATATACAAACTTGCTGAGGGTGTACTCAATCCCACTGTATACATTGTTGATGAAGACATTAAATAGCTTTGGTCCCAGTACAGATCCTTGAGGGGCACCACTCGTTACTGGTTTCAACTTTGACATTGGGCCATTGACTATAATTCTTTGGACATGGCCATCCAGCCAATTCCTCTTCCATCTAACAGTCCATCTATCAAACCCATCTGCCTCCAATTTAGTGGCAAGAATGCTGGGGTTGACAATACCAAAGGCCTTATAGAAGTCCAGGTAGATCACATCCATAGCTCTTCCACTGATGCAATCACTCACCACTAGATTAATCAAGCACAATTTTCCCCTGGTGAGGTCATGCCTCTCTCACCTCCCAGTCTTCCATATGTTTTGACCTATCTTCCAAGAGAATCTGTGCCATGATCTTACCAGGCACAGAGGCAAGGCTGACAAGTTGGTAGTTCCCAGGGTCCTTTTTCTGACCCTTTTAAAAAATGGTTGTGATGTTTCCCTTCTTCCAGTCACTGGGGACTTCACCTGACTGCCATGACTTTTCAAACACGATTGAAAGTGGCTTGGTAATTACATTTGCCAATTCCCTGGGGACCCTGGGATGTACCTCATCAGGTCCTATGGACTTATGTATGTTCAGGTTCCTCGGGTGATCTCAAACCTTATCTTCTCCTGCAATGAGAAGGATTTCATTCTCTCAGGCCCTGCCTTAAGGTTCAGGGGTTTGAGAGATGTGGGAAGAATCTTCCAGAGTGCTTGCATTGAGCTATCCTGATCTTCCAGCAGATACCAAGGTGACTGAAATTGCCTCTGATTAGCAAAGCCTCCAATCTTGAGGCTTCCTTCAGCTGTGTAAAGAAGGCTTTATTTACATCCTTTTTTGATCAGGTGGTCTGTAGCAGACACCTACCACACTCATAATAAATTATTATATATTAGTATATAATGTATGAATAATTATTAAAATATTTACTATATAAATAATCGTGCCTGCCTCTGGAATATCCCTTTAAACATCAGAATTCATTTTGTATTACATTGTCTTTCTTACTGGCAAGAATAAAATATAGTTGAATCAAAAAATGCCATACTGAAAAAGGGCATGTCATGTTATTCTCATTGCGAAGTGGCATCCATGGTTGTTACTCTGTCAGCCACAGATGCCATCGTTTAAAGATTCCTTTGTTATACTGGCATTTTATTCCACAGCCCTCATTCCGAAGTATCATCCTAAACCAGATATTATCTTTTTCCTCTCCTCTTTACCTCTTCTCGAACTTTTCACTATGGAAACAAGTGGGAAACTTCAGAAGATTAACAAATTATATTACATAAATTTTTGTGAACCAATTCACTCTTGCGGTATCACCAACATCTCAGAAACAGGCAACTTCCAACACACCCTGTTTCTACCAGAACAGATTAAAGAAGCACTTACGCAGAAACAAAGTAGTGCTTCCTGAACCATTTATTAATTACTGAGTTAGAACCACTACAAATATAGGTTCATTGCAGAAATGAAATGTTCTCTTGATTTACAGTCCTTCCTTGGTTCCTCTGTCCCCACTTGTCATGTCCCCAAAAAGACAACAACAAAAGGCAAATAAGGTGGCCAGGAATGCTATAGGTGTGTCATTGACAAATAAGCAGTATTCCCTAGAAGAGAAACACTGAAATATTTAGTTTCTGAACACTGTCTGATAAAAAAAAAAATAAAATAAAATAAAATAAAACATTTGTTTTCCTAATAAAAGTCGGCTTCCAGAGGATTCTGCTTCAGTTAACAAAGTCTGAATCAGAGAAGCATTTTAAGTCAGTGATCTAAACTATTGATAGACAAATCTAGGAGGATTGTGATGCAACTATTTCTCCATATATTTTGTCTTTCACAGACTACAAGTGGACTCTAGAGTGCCAGTCCAGCATAGAAGGTTATACTGAATTGTATTACAAATAACTGGCAAGCCAGCTCATTCGGCATTAACGTACCGGTATAGCGAGTGCCACTCTGCTTGAAGTCACAGATGTATAAGGGAGCTCAGACTCAAAGCTGATAAGGTGAAAGCTGGAGACATGACACATGACTTGCATTTATGTTCTGTTCTTGTTACACCAGTTAAAAACATTCCTTGCTGCCAGGCTGCCTACTGTAGTGTGTTAATTAAGATCTCCTTCAGAATGCAGGGGTCATGCAAAAAGAACAAAAACAGCAGGCCAAACTCAAAGACAATGTACATTAGAGTAATATACTCTTCAATTAAACAGTGCAATTTGTACAATAAGAGGTTGCAATAGAGAGATGGTAGCAGGGATAGTAACCTAGATTTTACCTCAGGATTGTTTACACTTTTCTGCTCTAACCTCATCCTGTCATATTTAAAATATGGTGAATTATTTAAATGGCAACTTCTACTATCGCCTTTCTTTACTAAGTCAATAAGCAATAGGCTTTCAAGACAATGTTTTCCTATAGGTATCTAATAGAAATGGGACATTTTTTTGGTTGATTGATTTTGGCAATATTATTTTAGAAGAGGACCCCAAAGTCCTTAATTAATAACTGCATTTAGAACAAAAGAACAAGAACTGTGAGGACATAAACTTATAGTAAATAAGACTCCAGTAGTCATAACACAGAACTAGTTCTCACAACCTGGCACACACCAGCAGCAGCCCTTCTGCCCTTTTAAAGCATCATACCTATCTTTCAAGACTTTCCCATTGCAGAGGTGATCAGATTGGCATTACTATATTACAGTTTGTATAGAGTTAAAAATCTTGAAGATACACCAAATGAAGTTTATATGAAGCTATAGTAGTTGATGATCTAACCCCAGAAATTATTTAGAAGCTGATTATGTCATCTTTCTGATCAGTCATGTAAGACTTCACAAAGGTCAGAAGAGAATTGCATAGTTACACCTGCATATAGACATCTATTTAACACATAGCTTTTTATCTAGCTCCCATTCCCTCTTGTCAATACACAGGTACGGTTTATTGCCTATTTCTTTTGCCTTCTGCATACCATGGTGCATTGTATCAACAGGAATTTACAGCACTTCCAGTATCACCCAAAGCTTTGATGAGTTATGTTTCCGAGCAGCATAAAGTGTACATTACACAGCAGTATAGCCAAGAGATCCCAAAAAGGATTAGAACCTTACAGGATCCACTGCACTTTGGGGATGTCATTGACCCTTATCTCTAGGCTTTGTTTTCAGGCTCCAGGAGACGTTATCCTGCAGCATTACAGAATCCAGCACTGAACGCAAGGGTCTGATTTACTGTCTCAGTTCACCACAAGGAATGTCTAATAATGCACAGTTGGTCTATCACTAAATCAGTCAATATCTGACAATTTCAAATAGAGAAGAAACAGCAAAGTTACTATAAAGCAAGTATGTCAGTAAACCTTCAAAATGCCACATAACCTTTAAACTCACTAATTTAATATTTTGAAAACAGGATTTAGGAGAGTTTGCAAAAACAACAAAAATCTTTTTTCGGTACAGAATTTAAAAAAAAAAACCTCTTAATATTTCAGACAGCCAATGCTAAAGCATGAGTGTAAGGGGGAATATCAAACATAAAGAAACAGTCTCATTTTCTCCATATGACAAATAAATGAAATCAGTTGTAGAAGAGAGATTAAAATGGTAAAAGACACCACCAATAAGAAAATTTGTCTTTTATCTATCTTGGATCACCACCATAGGAAGGCTGCCTTCACTTAGGGTAAACCTCTCTCTCACTGTGATATTTTTCCTATATCTGTTTTTCTCCTACTGAGGTTACATGACTTACAGTTAAGGGAATGAAAATTTAATAGTACAATTATATTGGGTCACTGAATCATTTAAAAAAGGGTAAAATTAGGCTAACAGTCGCCTTCCTTTTTCATTCATCATTACCTGTAAAAACAAAGTATAAGGTATAAAATAAGCACCTTCCCAAAATTAAGTATTTGGTCCCTCAGACTGATAGACAATTTTTGAAGAGTACCATTTTGCCATCATTTTTATGTTAATATTATAAAATTTTATAAACAGATAAAAAGGATTTATTTTTTTTTTAATGTAGGCCCCCATGATTTCAGACCTCTGACACAAAAATATACAAGTCCCAAACCTCTTTTTATGAGGAATTTAGGAGATTTGTGGGCTTGTTTTGGGGTGGTTTTTTTTGGCCTTTTTTTTTTTTGTTGTTTACTGGTTCAAAACTGAAGCTGAATCATTGGGAGTTTTACAGTCTTCCATGTCAGAAAGCTTTACAAAATGCACAAGACAAGTCTTTGGAGGACTGTTTTCTCAATGATACCTCAGGCAGCATGGATTTTTTTTATACTACTGTTTAAGGGAAGGATAATCACATTGTAAAATCATAATTAATATTTCAACAAGAAAATACCATCTAGGAAATACAGTTTTTGTTAATCTTGGGAACAGAATATCACAAATGAAATTACAAAATCATCCACCCGAAAATCTGAGTGTATGTCAGCATTTAGACAGACACTATAGAAACAGACTATGAATTGTAATATTTCTATGGTTTCCTCCCTACACATTTTGGCCATCCATATGGCATTAAAAATCCTAGAAATGCTTTGTCTTTCAATGTCTTTATCCAAGAGCATAAATGTGATCACAGAAGAGCATGTTAGTTGTAACAGCTGTCGTTGACTAACCTGGAAATGAAAGCTACAGGGGAACAGAAAATATTCTTCAAGAAAACACAATACATTGCAAAGTCATAACATCATAGAATGACAGAATCATGGAATATCTTGGGTTGCAAGCGACCTTCAAAGGTTATCTAGTCCAACCCCCTGCAATGAGCAGGGACATCTGCAACTAGATCAGGTTGCTTACAGCCCTGTCCAGCCGGCACCTGAATGTCTCCAGGGATGGGGCATCTACCACCTCTCTTGGCAACCTGGGACAGTCTTTCAACACCCTCACTGTAAAAAATTTCTTCCTCATGTCTAGCCTGAATCTCCCCTCCTTTAGTTTAAAACTGTTAACCCTTGTCCTGTTGCAACAGGCCCTGCTAAACAGACCATGCCATTTTTCTTATAGGCCACTTTTAAGTACTGAAAGGCCACAATAAGGTCTCCCCAGATTCTTCTCTTCTCCAGGCTGAACAACCCCAACTCTCTCAGCCTGTCCTCACAGCAGAGCTGTTCCAGCCCTCTGATCATTTTTGTGGCTTTCTCTGGTCCCTCACCAACAGGTCCATGTCTTTCCTGTACTGAGGGCTCCAGAGCTGGACACAGGACTCCAGATGGGGTCTCACCAGAGCAGAATAGAGGGGCAGAATCACCTTCCTCGACCTACTGGTCACACCTCTTTTGATGTAGCCCAGAACAAAGGTGGCTTTCTGGGCTGAAAGCTCACATTGCCAGCTCATGTCCAGTTTTTCATCCACCAGTACTCCCAAGTCCATCTCTACAGGGCTGCCCTCAACCCCTTCGTCCCCCAGCCCGTATTGATACTGGGGATTGCCCAGTGTCAGGCACTGGCATCTGTGGGATCTTCATTCTGCATCCTATTCCATACATCCTTACTAAAGGATCCCATTAAATAAGGATGTTAAGTACTCAACGTCTCCATCAGTGTAGTGGATTACTGACCTGTACAAAGACTTACTGTCCTTGTACCATAGCTAGGAGACAAATGTTACGAGGAGGTAACCAAAACACTAATGTTAAAATGCAATAGGAAACACTTCCATTTCCTTTGGAACTTTCCCTTCCTTGTATCACTATCTTCCCTACCAACTTCAGAGAATTTGGGGCTGGTGTTACAAACCCATGGTCTTTTCTACTCCCAGAAGACTTGAAAGAGGTTGCATTTAACTGGAAATCCTTATTTTCTTTCATTTCCTTGTGTAAAATTCCTGTCTGTTACAAGCTATAGTGACAAGTAGTAGGATTTTCAAATGGGACCAAATAATTTAACCATGCAAACCCAGTGACAATTTTTCACAGGAACTACACACCTATATCCCTTCAGCAGAACAAGAACTTTCTCGTACTTTTATGATATCAAAAATATCACAGAATCACAGAATGGTTGGGGTTGGAAGGGACCTCTGAAGATGATCTAGTCCAACCCACCTGCTAAAGCAGGTTCACCCAGAGCAGATCGCACAGGAATGTGTCCAGGTGGGTTTTGAATGTCTCCAGAGAAGGAGACTCCACAACCTCTCTGGGCAGCCTGTTCCAGTGCTTTGGCACCCTCACAGTAAAGAAGTTTCTCCTCATGTTTAGATGGAACCTCCCATGTTTCAGTCTGTGCCCGTTGACCCTCACCCTATCATTGGGCACCACTGAAAGGAGTCTGGTCCCATCCTCTTGACACCCACCCTTGAAATAATTATAAGAATCCCCTCTCAGCCTTCTCTTCTCCAAGCTGAAAAGACCCAGCTCTCTCAATCTCTCCTCATCAGAAAGTTGCTCCAGGCCCTTTCTTTGTGGAAAGGGAAATCCATGGAGTCCAGGACAAAAACAAAACAAAACAAAACACTACCCAGTAAATTACAGATGATTAGGCTAAATTATATTTTCTCTTTTTCTCTCTAATTTCCTAAACAAAATTATTCGCAGAACTAAAACAAGATACTACATTCCATTTTAAATTTACAATTTTCATGTGAATATTTTTCAAGCATGTAATGCAGAATCATTTTTTCCTTCATCACAGCAGCTGCCTATCATACTAAGTCCTAGATACACATCTGTGCCACTTCCACACCTCACAAGCACTGGTGAACATGTCTTGTTTGGAAGTCAAAGGAAGTTCAGTCAAATCAATTGAGCCTTTTGTTTCAATAGATATTGCTTGGTATTTTATTTGAAAATTTTTACCAACAGATCATTCAGCCAAATGGATTCACCTGGAAGGGGCTTATTTCACTGCTAGTATCTCAACAGGAGAACATTGCTATCATTAATACTCAGGTTTGGTGTTTTGTTTTGTTTTGTTTTGTTTTCCAGAAAGCCAAGAGGACAGATAGAATTACTGCTGCTAATATTGAAATCTTCAAACTCGCTCTTCCCACTATAATTAATAAAACCTTTCAAAATTTAAAATATAAATAGAACAATATGGAACCATATAATACAGAACATTAGAACTTAAGACTTTATTTTTATTTAAATTTAAGCTAGTTTTATGACTATCATTCTTTTCTCTCTACATTTGACTCTCATAGTGCACAATGCAATTAAATCATAGAACTGACTCCAAATGCTCAACATACACAACTTCTAGTGAAGCAGATGAGAGAAGAGCCATTCAGTATCCAATACAAACAGGAAAAGGGTGAGCCAGAATTAAAAATAAATACATATTTTTAAAAAATCAAGTGTCACTGCACCTTTCTTTTAGTTGTAATTCTTGCAGTTGTGAGCAATGAAATGCAGTTAACTCTCTACAGATGCCCATGTTTCACCTAATTTGTAGCTAAAAATTCCTTTAAGATTTTTTAGCAAGAAAAAAGAGATGTAATTCACTGGAAAACTGTAGCCTAACTAAGGAAAAAGCAAGAAACTTTATTTTAATATATAGTTCTTTTAAGAACTAAGCTATGAGCTACTACACATTTTGGGGGGGGGGGCGGGGAATGAAATTATCACAGTGCTCACTTGGGTGGACAGCCTACAATTTTTGACTGTGTTACATAGTATTAGTGAAAGACGGAATTGCAAATGAAATTACATTTAGGGTCAAATGCAAAAATTCAAGAGCAGCTTGCGACCTTTCCCAGAAAATACTTAAGTGGGAAGAATTCATAACAACTTCAATTACCAGTTCTAGCAAAAGTCTGTATCATATTTTCTTTCTTCTCTCTGCAGAAAAAAAACATTTCAAACAGTGACAGATGAAAATTAGCAGGTCTTTTTCCTTCTGAGAAGTTTTTATCTTTTTGCTTGCCATGTGTATTACCATTCCATGTATGACAGTATCTTTTATTAGCCAAAGTTTTGAAAAGGCTACAGTGTCATAAAGAAAGGCTTTCAAATTAAAAGCCAGGGGCTAACTAGCAAACTGCACTGAAGAACAACTGCACTTCAGAAGTCAGTCCTACAGTCATTACTGCAGGTTCTTATGCAATGTAAATCTAAACAACTATTATCACAGGGGGCCACAACATTTTACATAGGCTGAAAATCTCATGCTGGTTTTGTCAAAGAATGCAGATAATAGTTTCATATTTTTAATGTTTAGCAAAGACTTAACTGCATCAATCTTCAAAGCAGCTTTGAAAACCTCCAAAACAAATACTGAGATATGTAAAATAAAATACAAAGCAGTAGATGACAGGAAAATTAGGTGACCTTCGTATTCATCTCCTCCTTTCTCATAACTCTCAAGCTATGCAGGTGTGATTCATGCACAGTAAGCCAAGAAAGTTCACATTTTTCAGCACTAGCAATGCTGGACCTCTGTAAAAATTCTTTTAATAGGAGTACATTTCAAGGGCATGAAAATTCTTCCAGAAATTGACTTACCTCTTCCAGAGCAAGGTAAATTAGAATTTCCTTGGCATTTCTTAGCACTTTCCTCAACTGACAATGGACAAGAACGTGGATGTTCACACTTCTTCCCAGTCCATCCTTCTTTACAGTCGCACCTTCCACAATTACACTGTCCATGACCTTCACAATGAACATAATTAAAGATCAGCTTCCATACTGATGATAGGTTTTAAAACCTCATGATTAGATGAACTTTATCAAATTTGTGGTTTCATTAAACAGTCAGACTGGCGAAAAATACAATCAACTCACTATATCTACTTTTTTCTGACAACAGCTCTGGTCTATCATTTCATTTGAACCATATTTCCTTTCAATTTTTTTTTTCTTAAGGTAAGCTTTGCCACCCCCCACACACACCTCAAGAGAAAGGGTGGAAGAGAGCTTACAAATACACATTTCCTCACTGTCTGGAGAAGTGAGGCTGTCATAAGGCAATATTTCTTTTACCTTTATGTTTTTCTTTTTCTAGCACATTCGCAACATATTCTCTAAGTAATACATCTTTTATCTACTTATCATCAATGTGAGCCACTAGAGATGAGCAATGCTACACCAATTCCAAGTCTCAAACCAGGGCCTTCTGCTAAATAGTCACGTATAAATAATAAAATATTGGACATAACCAATTCTCATTTCCATAGGGCAGTCAGATGTGGTTTTGACATCTCATTAGCTAATTTGACTCTTCCTGACCATGTCTGAACATATCAACATAAATGCAGCTTTCATTGTGCAAGTCAAGGTGAGGAAAAGCAACTGAAGTCCATAGCAGCTTTTTTGGAAAGTTTCTTTAAAAAAAATTTGACAGCTAAGAAGTTAGGGGAGAATCTCTCCTTAGAACTTAACCTGGAAAGCCAAACAAACAATCTATTTCCTCCTTTACATGAATGCTAACACATCCAGACCAAGAAAATCCAAGCTAATTGCCCAGCTCCCTTCATCATGAGCCTAATGCTCTTTGCATAAGGCAGTGGGATTCTGGCAACACAAAATATTCCTTGCACTGGATGAGGAAAGCTTGAGCATCAGCAAAAACTTTCCTTGCCACAAAATCAAATATTTTCATGAGCTCTGACAGGGGGTTAGATCTTCTCTTACACTTTTCACATAGTCATCACTCACTGGACACAGGACCCCAAAGCATCTCTCTGATTTCTATTTTTCTATTTGTCCATTCAGATTCTTCTTGAAAATCATAGCAACACAGAATTTGTATCTTTCTAACTGTACTTGCATTTTAAGACTGGATTATATTATATTTCTAAAACATATACATTTATTGTTCACAAGGAGAAAGATGGAAACAAGCATTCTACAAGTTATCAGAGCAGTTCCCAGATCACATCTTATTAATTTCATAATAACAACTTCTCTTTAAATTAGTTACTTGTTTTAATTTAAAAGCATTAGAGATCTCCTCTTCTGTCTCTTGCTTTCATGCATACCTGTGGAGAGGTTGCGAATTGGACATATGTTCCCTGATCCAGATAGATACTCTTGTGAGATGATGTTGTTCTTTCATATAGTATTTTATTGTCTAGAGCCACAGCAAAGACATGATGAGATGTGGGAATGTAGGAATTTTCTTACAGAAGCCTGTTTTCTTTCTATGTCAAGTCATGAAAGCTATTCTCTCTTTAAAGGAAGAAAATCACTTCAATGTTGTGAACACCTCTGAAAGAAAATAATTCAGTAATATACTGGACAGCACTTCAGACGTTAAAAGAAGACATCCAGCTGCCAATATGAGGTACTACAAATTGACAGTCACCCCAAGCCATATGAAGCTTCTGGAGGGAGCTGCTGTTGTGTGATGTTAAATCCTTGTGGCAGGGCTGCCAATTTCTGTCATTTGTAGTTTATGAAATAAACATAGCATTTCACTCACTTACAGTAAAACTCTTTACATGTAAACATGATTTCCTAATATTTCAATCTGCTACTCAGGACTCATGTCTCTACCTATTAGGTAGGCAGAACAAGACAGGATCGGTTTTGTATCAGCTCTGTTTAATGTAGGTTTTAAGAAAGCTGTATTATTTTCCCTAATCTGACTAATCCATCTTGGATTCATTCTAAATCAATGTACAAATAATTGTGAGACAGACTTAACACTTGCAGACTTTGTGCACTAATTTATTTCACATAAACAAATAAAAAAGCTGTCCAATGACAATTTTGCTAGTAAATCTTGGATTCCATTGCAGATTCTGTCTACCACAATAAACCAAAATTAATACTTTGCATTTTATCCATTTCTGAAGAAGTACTAAACAGCAGGTCTATAAGATGTTGTTCACACTGCTTCATGCAAAAATAAAGTTTTGCACAATCTAGTTGAGAAATGCACACTTACATGGCCAGCTAAGGCTAAATTAGGTTTTTCTAAAGCATAAGGGAAATGGAAGGGATAAGAACAAGAAGCAATACTAAAATTTTTGCTGATTAGATAGAAAAATTAAGCTATACTTCAACATGAGTTTTAGTTACATGAAGTAAGCCGTGTGAGTACCTCCTTTTGTATCTCTGGTAAGGTTTGCTCATTTACAATTATGTCTGTATAACAAAGAAGACTGTATCAGTCCTTAATCTACTGTCAAATGGCAATATCTTCTCCCTAACTCTTTTGCAACTGTCCATATTTTCTTACTCTCTGCTTTCTTACAACCATTACCACCCTGAGCAGCAGAAGCACTGATGGCAATAATGTCTGGGACAGAGGGAGTTTAAGCCCCGTTTAAGTGATGCAGCTTGAGCTGCAGATGTGACGGGTTTGCTTTAATCTAATCAGGTTTGAAACTCTTGTGTTCACTCTTAACAACAGAACACATTTACAATGTTGTTTTTTAGCTTTATATTCCTTAGCTAATGCTGACATTTTGATCTGTCCTTGAGTCTAAACACATACTCAGCAACGCAATAATACATTGAAAAATTGATAACAGCCCAAACTCAATCCTCCTGCTGCTCTCATGATGGCAGTTGCACATCCTTCCAGCTTATTAATTAAATAAACTTATAGAACATTTGTAGGCGGCTGAAACAGCAGCAAGCAAATGAATTCACTGAAGGTTTTTAGAAATGCTTCTTTTTTTTCTTTTCTTCCTCCAGTTTTGTTAGCTAGCGATTCATCAATATTTATTAAAACAAAAACAAAAAACAAAAAACAAACAAACAAACAAACAAAAACAACAGGTGAGAAACCTTTTGCCTTTATAAAAGGCAAAGAAGAGGCTAACAATTTTATGTATTGCGTTTGTTTCAGCCTTTTGTACCGATTACAGACAACTCCTATGATCTTTCCATGAGGGATCTCTCATTCTAGCAACAGTAGGAAAATATACCACATTATTATTTTCCTTGATGTGACTGCATTCTTCCTATTATTAATTAGGCCAGATCAGATTTCTACAGGATGCATTAGAGCTGACAACTTGTAATCTGTCGATTCCTTTTGAAACCACCCTCACTTGTTTTTGCAAAGTTCCCATGTGCACAAATTGCATGCTGTGTATTGCTCAAAGTCATTCTCTCCTGCCCTATATTAGCCTCTGTAGCAGTTAACGTGCCAAATTGTATGCGATGTCTTGCTCAGAATATCAGTGTCTGTTAGTTGATATATGGACCATCAATCTAAATACACCATGAACCTTAGATGGACTTGATCGACTTCAACTAACTTGAAAATAATGCTATGAAGTACAAGTAGAAAATAAAAGGAAAGTGTCTAATAAGTTCAGTCAGTGACGTGTAGCTGGACCTCACATTCGGTTTTCCACATATTGATGCTCTACTTGTTCTCAGGCCAGTTGGTATTCTCAGGGTACTGTTTTCCATTATCTCACTTTTCCTCAATTTTCTTCCTCTTGCTTGTCCTCTCCCTGCCATATACCATAACATAATAAATAAAATTTGATCTAAAAAAAATTCAAACTTAAATTTCCTCAAGGAAGGATATATAAGTTTCAACCATTCTCCAATTTCTGTTAGGCTACACTGAAGACAGGAGTATTAGAGGGGAGATAGGCACATTAAAATATTTCATATTTGGTAAAAGGACAATTTAAAAAAAGACATGTTTTAAGGAAGCTTTGGAACCGGAAATGTATTTTTTCTTTACAGAATTATATCTTTTAATTTGAAAAGTCCACACTGAAAAAAAAAAAATAAAGCTTGGTATATTTTAAGCTAGGAAAATGAAAATTGGAGCACAAAGGAAGAGCAAGATCAGACTAATTGGATGCCTTTGTTAGAAAACTATACATAAATTCCTTTTGAATATATTCCTTACCTGAACAGAAGTCATCAGAATATCTATCATACACCGCTTTGCAGTTTCTTTCATCACACTCACAAGTGTCTCCATGAATATCGCCCCAGTCACCAGTTGGGTCCACATCATGGCATGTGCATTCCCCACATACACATGTGCCTAGGAAAGAGAGAAAAAAAATGACGAAGATGATAGAAGATTAACTGAGCAATTTAGAGTAACAGTAGTTTGATTACAGAAATCTACACTTATGAATTTTCTGTTCTCACAGGACTGCAATGTCAAAGCTGCAAGTGTTAATCATGAGCGTATGCTCATCTCCTGTGACTTAAAACCTTCTATAATTATTTAGTAGTAATACTTTATACAAACAAGTTGGCTTCCTTATCAAGTTTCTTTTTGCTGTTGAGCCTTGTTAGGAAACAAAAGAATAATGCGGTGCATAAAACAGTCACAGATCTTTGATGTCAACAGTCTGACAATAATGACAGTACGGAAGACAGTAAAAATCAATGCTGTTTAAATGACTTGGGCTGGGGCAGAGTTGATAATTAATGATTGTAAAAGCATAAACATTTAAACTGGAAGGAAATCCAAATTCTAATCCAGTTGAAAATGCCTAGGAGGTCGTTCTTTACCTAAGAAGAACATCAGCACAAATCTACATGAAAATGATACTTTTTCACTTCTCCCAAGTCAATTTTCAGGGCTATGCCCTGTTGTTTACAATAAGAAGGGAAATGTGATATATGACAGTGAGAGTAATTGGGCACAACCTTACCAATATAAAGATAATATGCACACTATTTACTTAGGGAAAGTCAGAACAAAGTCCTTATTCAGAAGTCCAAATACGCCTCAGGACTGTACACTCACTACTTTTTCTGGGATGCCAACGGGCACAATGCAGCAGCCAAACCTTACAGATGCGTGCAGTTCATTTCCTGGAGAGCAGCTTCACCTTCTGCTGCTCCACCAAAGCCTCTGTCTTCTTATTCAGATTACTCTGATTAACATAATGCATTTGAGGACAAGAAGACAGGGTGACTAAAGAGTACTTATATATGTGGGCACATTCTCTGGAAAGAGAAGGTCTACATAATTGTGCATGCATGACAGTTACATGAAGCAGGAAGAGATGCTGCCATGTTTGATTTGTGCTAAAGCCTTTAAGACAGCCCTCAAGAAATTTGCACCTGATTATTGATACTTTCACAATACGGTGACATTACTGAAGGAGAAGATCCTAATAACAAACAAACAGCAACAACAAAATAAACCATGCAGATGCCTCTGGAGAGTGATTAATCCTCCCAGAAACAAATTCAAAGTGAATTTGGATCAGTTGTCCTGGATACTGCATTGCAAAACACCATCTCACCAAAGTTTACAAAAATCAAAAGCTTGCTGGTCTCAGCTGGTTGACTGGACAGTTGGTGGAAAGATAGAAACAATTTACCCATCTTAGTGCTGAAGGAGACTGCACAGCAAGGTTGGCCTCAATATTTAATTTTTAGAAGGTTCCAGACTGACAAGATGAACTGCTCCTCTATCACAAGATGTAAACCACAGAAAACTGGATAAATAGGACTAAGGAGAGTAGAAATATTGTGTTGGAAAGCAACTTTAGGTAGACAAAAGGATATATAATTTTTATGTGGATAAACACAGAAATACAGGAAAGGTAAAATAATGTAGAAGTATCCCATTAATGTATCTTTGTGTAGGAGTTTGTAGTTATTCAGAATATCAGATATACTATTTATACTAATTTCCTTCCATTACAATGTAAATTTAAAGAAATACATTAAAAATTCAAATTTGAACAAGAAATGGCTTTGACAATAAATTATTTCACAAGAAATCACCTTCTCCATGCAACCAAAGCATCTAATCTGAAGCCACTTCCATATTCATTCTGTTCGGAATTACAGAAAAATGTTTACTGTTGAGGTCCCAAGACTAAATGAGCCTACATGATCTCTTTATTTGAGCGAAACTTTCAATTTCCTCATAATTAAGATAAGAGAATTTTCAAAATGCTCTCAGGATAATTAGATGTTCACACTATAGCAGGTTTGTCATAGAGATGTTTTTTAAGAGAGATATCTATGTGACTTGCATTTATGTTCTACTGTAATTATTCTGTATTATTGCCAAAAAAACCCCATTTTTTTAACTCTTTGTTCAGTGAAGCCAAACATAGAAGCTAGTGAAAAGGAATTTTATTTTGTGGGTTTTTTTTCTTTTTTAATGTTAAAATTATACACAAGTATAAGGTAAAATTTGAGTTCTGAGACTTTGTGTAAATAAAACCTCATGTAGTTAGAAATATTGTGTGAAATCTATCTTTCCAGTTCCATATGCATTCCACAGCATTGATACTGAACACTTCTTAATGTTTTTTACAAGTTGCAGTGGAAACTAAAAGCTTTGTGTTTTCATTTTCCCTATCAAATTGTGGGTCCTCGGTCTTCTTTAAGAATGAACTGGTGTATGGTCCTGTTGGCACCAATCCATTCAAAGTCAAAAATCTGCTAATACTTTTATTTTGTGGGATAGGTCTCTCACCAAAGATGTACTGACACATTATCCTGCTCAGGATAGGATGAGAACAACTTGGGTCAGATTAATCCAAACCCAGGAGTGGATACATGTAAGGTTATACCTAAACACAAGTATCTACCCACTCACTTGGAAATAAATATCCATATTTGAAATAAATGAGAACTAGAAACTATTAGGAAACACAACCTATGTCCTAGTACAGAAAGTGCATATTGTAAAACAAAAGCAAGATACATAAAGATGTGTAGAAGGAACGTGTGAATGACACACCTCTGTTGCTGCAGATTTTGCCATCTGGAGATGTGCATCTTTTCTTGATCTCCCAGGGGGTGATGTCACACTGGAATTCACATTTATCTCCATGCCAACCAGCCTCACAGTAACAGTTTCCACAGTAACACTTTCCATGGCCTTAACCCAAAACAAATTTTATACAGTGAGAAAGTGGCAAGTTTTTAAAAGGCATTAACAATTTAACTGTTTTGATCTTTACTTTTAAAAACTTCTAGTGTTAGACTCAGAATAGAAAAAATGTATATGCCTACATAAAGACAAAGGATATTTGAACTACACTTTTCGCTGAGTCTGTTTTAGAACACGTTTTCCTTTAACCGCAGATTAAATCTATTCAATAAACACCAAGAAAATAACATCAATATTTTTATATTTGTCAGCTTAAATTTTGAAACTTTATAGGTAAATTTCAAAGATGGTAAATGCAAGAGCTTTAAATGCTACAGTAGGACAAACTTGCCCACCATACTCAGCATGTCTAATAAAGCATTGTGTGCTCTTGACACCACAGATAATCCCAGCAAAGGACAGTTGAGTCATCTGAGGTTTGATGAAACCAACTCCTGAACATTTTGATTCACTAAGGTACTTCTGCCATGTGCTTCAATAGCACAAAGCATTTAAGTAGCTGCAGCTCTTACTAATCTTAAAGCCAAAAGCTAATTCCTTACTAGAAGAATCACAACGAGGGTAAGGGAAGACTTTATGACTCTCTACAACTACCTAAAAGGAGGTTATAGCAAGGAGGCTGTTGGTCTCTTTTCCCAGGTAACAAGTGATAGGATGAAAGGAAGTGGCCTTAAGTTGTGCCAGGAGAGGTTTAGATTGGATATTGGAAAAATTTCTTCACCAAAAGGGTTGTCAGAGAAAGGAACAGGCTGCCCAGGGATGTGGTTGAGTCACCATCCCTGGAGGTGTTTGAAAGACATGTAAATTGAGGACATGGTTTTAGTGGTGGACTTGGCAGTGTCAGGTTAACAGTTGGACTCGATCTTAAAGGTCTCTTCCAGCCTAAACAATTCTATGATTCTATGACCTCCTCCTTGTTTCCCTCTAGGTATGTTAAGCTTAGTAGGCCTGATTGATTATCAGAGGCTACTCAACTTGTATCCCTAACTACCAAGAGTGTGAATTTAGACCTGTGGAATATTTTTTTTCCTGTTTTTACAATTGCATGTGGAATTTTCATTACAGTTGTTTGGTTACATGTGAAAAAAATAACAGCAGGTAAAAATACCATCTTGCTAAACAATAAAAACAGTCTGAAATATTGCTTTTTATCAGAAGGTTGTTATTGAACAGTGGACAAGAAATAAAAGGGACAATGGTGAAGGAGTAAAGAAATTTAGTCTACTGGCAATTTTTGCAGATTAAAACATCACTACCTCATTCTTCACTCACACTTGTATAGTTCCAAAACAAATATTAATTAAACTATACAATTTGCCACTACCTCTTGTCCATGACTGAAGACAAAATCACTTCATTAGAGTAAAAAAAAAAGCCTTAGATGAAAAATATCAGGATTAGAATTTAATTTGCTAGAAGCCATAATATTTATTAAAAATAAGCTGCAACTCAATTCCGAAGTTTATGTAACCTCAAATAAAAAGAAGTGATACAGTAAACTGACTGATAAAAATCCAACTGAGGCTTGAAAAGCTTGATACATCTTTGTAACTGTCCTACCTAGGAAGTGAATTGCTTAAAAAAATGCAGTGCCTTTGTGAAAAGATTAAAATGTGTGATATCCATATCTTAGCACAGCATTGTATGCTTTTCCAGGATAAAATCCCAGCTTACAGCTGCAGGCATTAGAAACATGTGCATAAATAGAATATTTTGTTTTTTCACTAGTTTCATCCTCCTGAGTTGGCTTTCTCTGCAGACAAAGAAAATCTTCAAAATCTGTCTATACCTTCATGGGCAATAAAGTGTATGTAGCAACCAAGCTGGTGCCACACAAACTGGGAAAATACACCAAGCACTGTTCAGGTTCACTGTGTCTGTGGAGAGCATCCAGGGGCCATTGCTATTAATAGCTTTCTTGCTTCATAAATAAACCTATACTTCATAAATAAACCTAAAGGATTCCTGTGGTGGGAATCCTGTGGAAGGAAAGATAGAGGGTATCAGAGGAGGCATCAAGATGGGAGAAGGAAGTCATAATCAGACAGGAGCATAGAATCTGCTCTTTCTGCGATTAAATTATGTACCTTCCACCTTCAGTTCATATGCTGTCCATTTTTTCTGCATAAGGCCTGGTTCAACATATGGTTATGTACTGCAGAGGTCTCTTGGAAAGTAAAGCAACATGTAACACTGAAAAACTACGTGCATAAGCTGTTTAGATTACAACAACCTAACCAAGTCAAGCTCAACATTAGTTTATATTTACTGTAGAAGGCTGCAAACTTTACTTAAGGTATCAGAGCTTTTTATACTGATTTATCACAGACCTCAGAGACTGGAAAATATTATCCTTTGTGTCCCTTTCTTTCAGCATCCTTTGATTTCTGCATTCACATAAACCTAGTTTCTTTACAGAGATGCATCTGGTCTGTTTTGGAATATGGCACCATTGGATGAAACAAGGGGAAATAAAAGCTAAGAAAAATATAATGATAAAAATCAGCAGTAACACAAGTGGGGAAAAAAATCTGAAAATAGCAGAAGGAGAATTTACTGGAGCTAAATGAATGTTAAATTTTTATCATATTTGGTACCATTTGTAAGGGTTACAAGCAAATTAATATAAATTGGATCATTGGTACATACAAATTATTGCCCTCCACTAATTTTATTTTAGGCAATTACTGGAAATATTATAGTCTACTCCTGGATTTGGACTCAGAGGACCATTTGTTTACTCTCATTTAAAATCCCTGTATATTCCTGTAAAAAAGAATGTTATTTTTTCCTTCAAAGCATCTTAAATACACAGAATTTATTTTGTTCTCTGTGTAAGGACAGAGATAAAGCTATTTTACACAAGTACTCTCTTTATACACATACACATGCAGACTACACACTATTATACACACTATTATCAGAGTATGAATAGTTTAAGAGCAGTTCTGAATCCTCCTGTATGCATGCAGACACAGTCTGCATGTGTACAGCTTGAAAAATGTTTGTAGCACCTTCTAACCGAAGTGCTTGCCTCCCTGGTAATATAGGCAACAACATTTATAATGCCACGAAGGGTGTGTATTACACAGTATCCAATTGTCAAATTCCTTTCTTATAATGAAATTAAAGCACAGATTGAATTTTGGTTGCTTTTCTGTCTATCAGCAGAGTTCACTCCATCATATTCCTTTGCCTTTCCTACCACAGATGCATTTTTTTCTCCATTCATTCCTTTCCCTTTTTATCTCCTGAATTGCTTCAGAGTTCTCACCCTGCATTTACTCTTGTTGTCTTTAATGTTTGCTTCCTTGCCAAAATTCTTAATAATCTATTTTTCTTTTTTCTTCTTTTTTTTTTCTATGTCCTCCATTTGTGCCAAAACATTTGCATTCCTTATATCCCACCAAAGAGAGACACACTAAGCTATGAATTGCCTTAGTGAATTACCTTGTATAATCCTGTTTGCAATTCTTCCAAAAAGAGAAGGATGTCACAGGATTTGTTCATTCTTTAACCTTCTGCTTAACTCATTTTTGTATCTGAAATTCCCACTTCCAATTTGCAAGCTAAATTCTCACAGATATAGTTACCTATATTTCAAGTCATACATTCAGTAAAGAGATTTTGTAGGTCCATACAAGTAAATGATTTTACAACACCCTGTATTAATCTTCACAATTCTTCTTGTACTCACTAAAATACATACCTGAACAAATCTCTTCTGTCTCATCATCTATGCATTCTCTGTCATCACATTCACAAAATTTACCATAGACCAGTCCATTTCCTTCTGAGATTGCACATTTACACCTGCCACACTGACATGTGCCTGTAAACATTTAAGACAGTACTCAATGACTGCAGTTTATGGAAACAGTTTCACTAGTTCATCAGAGATGGTACATATTTTATTTCTGAGAAGTCTGAAATCTAATAATCATCCAGCCAAATAAAGACAGACACAGAAACAATCCATATCAAAAAAAAATGCCTAATCTTAACTGTAAACAGATGCAACATTCAGGTGGTTGTTTCTTAATAAGCAGCATCATCTTTTCCTAAGAAAAATTCACTCCTACAGTTGTCTGACTTCATACACCTGAGGTATGACTCCAGCTTTGGAAATTATATCTTCTGCCTACTGAAACAATAAAACTCCATCATCTTCTCAAGAATGAAGCCTGGTTTTGTCCAGTTCTGCCTGTTACAGGAGAGTAACAGGACACGGCTACCAACAACCTGAAAATCTGTCCACCTAACTTTTTCCTTTGCACTCTGGTCTCCAGTTCCTTTTCTACAGTTATCATCTGATGATTAAGATTTTGAAAGTACAGCCTTGGAGAAAAAGCCAGGTATTCAAAGCAAGGAAACACTGATGAGGAACATCTGCATGAAGAACTTATGATCAGATGTCAGGAAAAAACAATCTAGAAAGCAATTACCACAGCAATACATTAATAATAAAAAAAAAACCAAGCTAATTGTGGAGAAATACATTCATAGCATTATTAAACAAACCATAAGTATTATAATAGTATACATCAATAATTCTATG
The DNA here is from genome assembly GCF_964273445.1 of Streptopelia decaocto. Lineage (NCBI taxonomy): Eukaryota > Metazoa > Chordata > Aves > Columbiformes > Columbidae > Streptopelia > Streptopelia decaocto. The sequence goes on from NC_138663.1 coordinate 155,488,478, forward strand.
ACATGTAAAAGCAAACAACAAATGTTGTGATATTTACTTAAACTCTTGGTAGTACACTTTATTCACACTTTGTTTTCACCTGTTTGTTGCTGTTTGCCCACAAATAGCTTCTTTTTTTCCAGTCATATTGATGTCCACATTACAAGTTATTTCATTCATTTGAAGACTTCTAGGCACCTCCGTAAAAATATTTTGTTATTTCAGGACTTTGACCCAATCTAAGTTTTTCTTCAGTTTGTGGGTGATGGAGAAAAGATTATGCCTTTTAAGAAGGTTAAGAGATATAATAAATAAACTTGCTGATTTATCACAAGCAGGATGGGTTTTTCCATGTCAGACCGGCAAGTGGTTTGACAACACAGGTCTGCCTGAGATTCTCCCCCAACAGAAGTACCCCGAGGACTTCCAAATGCTGGTTTCTCTTTACAACATAAACCACAACAGAAAAGTTTCTGACATGAGGAAAAGAGAGACATGCAAAGGATGGAAATGGGTTTGTAAACCAATTTCTCTTCTGCCACCTCTGGTCTAGTGGCACATTTGCTTCTTGGTTTTTTTGAGTAGGGTTGCCCCCTCACCTCAGGGCTACCTCTCTCCATCACCCACCCTCCCAAGCAAAAAAAAGCTGGTTTTGTTGCTCCCAGGGAAGGAAGAATCCTCTCTTTTCCCTCAGAGAGTCTATCTGGCCTGGAGTGCAGTTGCCAGGGGAAAGCAAGCAACTGCCTTGTGCCTCGTTCTTCTCCTTTTGAGTATTTTCTAGTTTGGAAAATAATGCATGATAACATGTAACAGCCATAAACAAACATATTAAGGAGTTACACAGTCATAAAAGCAAAAATACTATAAAATCTATTAGACACAAATGTATTACTATGCCAGTGTATAAAGCATCCATTTTCCATACTCTATCACTTATTAAAATTGTAAAGGTAGAAACTTTTGCAATACCATGTTAACTGGGGCCCTGTGATCAATGGGCTTGAACAAGCTGTTTTAGCAGCCACTGGCGTCAATATGATAGCAAGTATAGATTTAAAAAAAAAAAGAAAAAAAGGAACTTAATTCACAAGACTCAAACTCTTCATTTTACATCCATACATATTCTAGCAAACATTGTTATTGACATGAAAGTCCTCCAAAATAGAAGGTTTATGAGGATATTACACAACTAATTTGCAGAAACCATTTTACATTTCACCATTACAAGTGAAAATGGAAGTACCCCATTAAAATGATTCAGCAGATCTTCCACAACTCTCTTTAATAATAATTGTTACAAGTCAAAAGCATCTCAAAAATTGTACAGCTTATAAATGTCCTGGAAAAATATTTGCAAGTGTCATTTCTGCATGCTATAAACACAAAAGCAAAAAAATACATTGCTTTCTGTGCTAATGCCATTACCACAACCATTTGATAGGCAAAATAAATGACACAGCTGCAGTTTCATCAACCTAAAATAGCTATGGTTAGAGTACTAGACATTCTGAATCAGCGTACATCATATGCACAGGAAGAGGCCTATAGGAAAATTAAGCATTTTAGTACACATACAGTTCTTTCTCAGTCTCTTTAAGCATACTCTAAAAAATTCTTAATTAGAAAAGAAACTACAGTGATTCTCAAGATAACACAGGAAGAGCATCAAGCCATCAAAAGCAATAAAAAACATCTTACCTGCACCAGAACAGATGATATCTTGAGAATTCTTACACATTTCATTGCTTTTCTTCCGTGTAAGATTGCAAGTAGTTGGATACTGACAAGCTTCACCATACCAGCCTTCATCACATTTGCACTTCCCACAGTCACACTTGCCATGGCCTAGCAATGGAAGGGAAGAGTGTGTCAAGTCTTTTTTTTTTCATTCAGAAAGCGGTATTTTTCTAATCCAGTTTTTAAAATAGATTCCATCAATTATAGTTTTAAATGAATATGATTAACAGACTCACCTAATATAGCTCATACGCAATTAAAAATAGAAATTAATAAATATGACCGTAAATATGAGGAGACACAGAATCACAGAATGGTTGGGGTTGGAAGGGATCTCTGGAGATGATCTAGTCCAAACCACCTGCTAAAGCAGGTTCACCCAGAGCAGATCGCACAGGAATGTGTCCAGGCGGGTTTTAAATGTCTCCAGAGAAGAAGACTCCACAACCTCTCTGGGCAGCCTGTTCCAGTGCTCTGGCACCCTCACAGTAAAGAAGTTTTGCTTCATGTTTAGATGGAACCTCCTGTGCTTCAGTCTGTTCCTGTTGCCCCTCACCCTGTCATTGGGCACCACTGAAAGGAGTCTGGTCCCATCCTCCTGACATCCACCCTTGAGATATTTATAAACATTGATAAGATCCCCTCTCAACCTTCTCTTCTCCAGGCTGAACAGAGCCAGCTCTCTCACCATGGCTTTGAAATCTAATCTGTGTGATTTTGGTAGGTCTACATATGAATGCTTATTTTAAGAAGGAATAAAGGACCAAAACATCCTGAATGAACAATGGGCTTTCTTCTTTCATCTCTTTCTCATTCCCATATTTGTCTACCATTAACTATTATTAACACAAAAAAACTCCAACTTCAGCCCAAGGATCCAGGATTAGCTGTTACGATGCACGCCCTGTAAAGGAACATGGAGAGATCAAAGTACAGCACAAGCAGCAAGTTCCTCATGCAACAGCCCCTACTGAAAAGATGCAAGTTCTTTTTCCTGAAGCCTTCTCTGGCTACTGGTTCCTCCAGCCCTCTCCCACACGCTTAGATTCTGCTTGACTGATGCTGCAAAACTGAATTTTCTCTTTAAATATTGACAAAATATTGGCACTGTAGTATGTCTTTATACTCATAGAACTGTATTTACTTATGATTATTTGCCAAGTGTGAAGTATCTTAAAGAACCAATGTGACTGCTCAGCCTATTAGGACATGGTATGCTAGGCTTCTATCAGTTGAATAATACATTGTTTAAAATCTGTAGTATATCTAATAGCATGAAGAATTTAAAAAGTAAGGAAAGTTTGTTTTTAAAAATTCTTTAGTTTTCTTTTAAAATACCCAAATATGCGGATGAATTGGCAATTTACACTATTTGTGTTGTACGTTAAGTATCATGTTTCGAATTAAATTGAAGGTGCAAATTTCTCTCACTTAATTCTTTAACATTCCTTTACAATTTTAGGTCATAAATGTGAAAGCAATTCCAAATATTTTAAACTAAAATATTCAATTTTAAAATAAGTACCATTCGAATGTATATCTGATTGACAGAATAAGATTCTCTTCTAATCACTACGTCTCAAAAATAGAATCTTATTGCAGTCTATTTTAAATGCATGTGTTGCCTGCAGTTAGAGTCAACTGTCTGAAAACACGAACCCAGTCTGCTCCCAATAAGAAGGAATTTAAATAACTATTGTAATAAAAAAAATTTAATGAGAAAGAGGAGTATCTTTTGTTGCTCAATAAAATTTTGTTTGACTCTCAATATGGTCCTAAGACAATATACATTTCAATAGCTGAAAAAAACGTGGTTCAAAAACATATGAGAGATTCATGTTAGTTCTCACTTTAAAATAGGGGTTGCTACCTTTAAAATTGCTGAATAATGCCTTTTTTGTAAAGGAAAGGGAAAAGAAAAAAAAAAAAGTAGGGTATAAAATATATAATAAAAACCTACTCTTGTGATTACTCTGCTCCACTGACAGACAACAGCATAAGCCATTCCATAAAATGGTGATAAGTCATAGGATAGCTCAAAAAACTAAAGACAAACCATAATCAATTTCCTGTCTTTTCCTTCCTTTCAAGGATACGTATCACAATGACTGCATTTTCCATGGTGGGCACTCTCATGATTGAACAGTTTGATGTCTGCTGGTGAAGAAAAGATGCTCTAATAACAGGAGGACTGATTTTCCTTTTCCCGTGTTGAAATGACAGAGGAAGGCAGAAGCCACTGCTGGTTAGTACTGACGGTTCAGCAGCGCCAACCTCTCTGTTAGAGATGCATTAATCTAAGTTATGGTGCATAAAAGAAAAAAACAACTTTGTTTGAAATTCATACAGCCTGCTTAAAGAAAATGAATAAACGACTTCCATGAGACTAGTCATACAGAGCAGTTTCTTGGCTTTGTTTAACAAGAAAATACAAAAAACTGCTATTAGTGAAATTAAACTGAGACAAACAATGGAAGACTTCTTGCATGCAAATGAAAGCGACTATAAGGAATTTGACTATAAGGAATTTAACTAATATGAACTTGTAAGATTGTATTAATGATTTTCTAATTGATCGCCCCCTTAAAATATCCTAAATTTGCCGATATTTTTTTAATTTGCAAAGCAATGACAATAATGCACCCCAGCGTTGGGTGAGAGCACTATATTGAAGAGTAAAAAAGCTGCCTGCAATAGCTTGTATAATTCACTGTATCTTCCCTGTCACACAGATGATGCAGTAGATCTGCAAGTCAGTTTGACATAGTAATCCTCTTCTTGCTTATTTCCTACATCCACATGTACCAATCTTTTGGTCTTCCTCATGGCAAAACTAGTGATGTGATGAACTATAAATGAAGTATGTGATAGGCTGTAAGAAAATTAGAGAGGGTACAAAAAAATTTCTAACTGGTATAAAATTCCTTTCAGAAAGGTTTTTGTAGGATCCCTTTTTTGCATATAAATTTCTGTATTATTTAGAAAGCAAAGAATATTGTGAAAGAGTAAATAAGGAGAAAATACCACTATAAAAGCTGTGAGGTGATGCTGTAACTTTCTAGAAAATATATTCTTCTAAGTTGTATGCCCAGGTATCAGAAGATGTGACACAAGAAAATGGAGCTACAAGACCTGCTAAATAGTTGGTCAATAGTTGGTCAATAAAGGTATATCTCAGAGTAAGTGACAATACATTCATTCAATTTTTTTTAAAAATGGGTGTAAGATCAATAAATGCTAAACATAAATCAGAATTTCACTCTAAAAAATCAGAAAAATAAGGGAAATAATGAAGACTCAAGGAAGTGCTAGAATTCCTTTAAGAAAAGGACTGTGGCTGTGGGCTGTGAAAAACTTGCAACTTCAAACATGTGGAAAAACCTTTTATAAAAAAGAGCTCAATTTCTAACTAGATGAGCGGTCACCTCAGAGGGTATATCTGTAGTATGCAGAAATCTTGTAGGGTGGAAAATGAAACTAATATGCAAGAAAAACTGTCAGATGTCAGAAAATATATGGAGAAAGTGAGAACAGAAAATGTTAGGCAGGGTCAGAGCTTACTAAATGTACTAAATGTACTAAAATGTACTTTCATCATCCAAATAAAAAGAAAATGAGGAAAAAAGTGATTTCACCAAGCAGCAAAAAGCAGTTAAGATTAAAGATAGTTTACAGACAGTCCAAAACAAAATTAATATGGGGATGTTGACTACAGTAGCAAATGCAGTGTGGCTAATGATACAGACTGAGGAAATGAAAATTACTCATCTAAGATGAGAACAAAACAAAGACATAAAACTGTTTTTAAGGAAGTGTCTAGACCAGGAGGGTGAGACCCCATCATCTTCACATGAGAGTACTTAAAATACTTGCACATGAAAGGACAGCTTAATAAGGAAGTCTTTTAATGAATCTATCAGTCTGGCAATCAAATGTCTGAAAAATGAAAAGCCTAACTTTTTTTTCTTTTAAGAAAAAGGGATGCGCATGATCCAGGCATCATAAAAATAAGTGGCTCTGACCTCATGAGCTGTGCAAGGATTTGAAACAAATTGTGAAGCACTGCATAGCTAGAGACACCGAGGTAATGAAAAATGGAATATAATGAATAACAGCTTTATCTCGAAATAGAGTGCCAAATTAACCTGGCATCCCTCTTCATAAGATAACTGATACTTTAAGAAAAGGAACACAGGAAGTCTAGCTGATATGATCATGTATATTGAATACAATGCCACTTAGGAAAAAATATTCTGGATAAGGTACTGTAGAAATGTAAAAGAATCACAATTCAGTTTAAGGGTACAGAAAAACATTAGGACAAAAAAGGATATTAATGGGATAGAAGAATATTACTGCTGATGTTTCAAATTATATTTTTGGAATCAAATGTAGTTTATCTATATTGATATAAAAATTCAGAGTATGCTAACAACATTTTCTAGTGACACAAATGTGTAGGCACTCAGTAGAAAGGTGAAAACGGAAAATCGTAAAGAATGAACTGGAATGACAGTCTGAAGGACTGAAGTAATAAAAGTGGATTGAAACCAGAAGAAAAAGAGCACAGGGTCACACACTGTGGAGAGGGAGAGGATGGCTTAGGGTAAGGCCTCCCCAGTTGGAAGCAACAAGAAGAGCCTGAGCGTATAGTCATGTCAGCCATGGAAAGATGGTGTAACTAAGTCTTTAGCTGAAGAGAGTCTGAGATGTACATGTCGAAGACATGTCAGTAGGGACTGAAAGTGGTAATAAACCTGCATTTGATGTGCTACACACAATGTATGTATAATGGACATGGGCCCAGTTTATGCTGGAAAATTACCATTAGGTTGCTAAACCTCAGAAAAATGAGTCAAGTTTTCCAGGGAAAACACTTGTCAAATTTTAGCCACTTGCAAAGTTGCAATAGGCTAGGAATTAAAATATCTCAGTTGAAAGATGGCAATTTAAACCACAATCATTTGGATCTGACCACATGCTTTTGCCCTTAGACTCATAACTTCATTCTAAGTCCACTCTAAAAATGCTTTTCTACTACGTCTTTGCATATCTATAGGCCCAAGAGCAAAGACAGGACGGTAAAATCTCTGACAAGAAGTTCTGAATCTACATCTGAACTGTATGCATTCAAGGCACCAATTTGGAAGCCTGATTTTGCTGGGATCCATCTGCGATCCATCATGTGAGACAGGCACCTCTGCAGAGTGACTCAGGTCCTGTGTGGGCTGAAGAGTCCTCTGAGGTTGGCTGTCTTTCTTCACTAAACTACTCAGAACCATACGATGATTGAACAGGATACACAAACCTAACTGGTGGGACTTTGGAGTTTGGTGCATCGATAGATATGTGTGCATGTTTGTTTTTTATTTTTTTTCCTTCTCCACTTATCTGTACAAAAATCTATGCCAGGTTTGAGATATTTGACACATTTTGAATAAAAAAGGAGAAGGATATCAGCTTGCTTGTAAGTTGAACTCTATCACTTTATGAAAACAATTGTATTATGTAATTATTGGGTAAAGCAGAAACTGAGTTTGAGCATTGCTTCCATTTCTCTGTGCCTGCAGAAATCGTAGCATACAGCAGTATTGTTGCTATTTCTGTGCCTCCCACTGGAAAAGATACTTTCCACATATGTACCAGGTTTAGGTTTAGATTTTTTTTATTTCCTACTAATGTTCACTATGGCTGAAAGATCTGCCACATCCTGGTGGTTAACTTTCCATAGGCAATGCAAAGAGTCAAAACAGATGACTTTTGTTACCTACCAGGCTCTTGCCACCTAAGAGCATGTTTGAACGTATGCATGTCTATGTGTTGTGATTATCTTGTCTACTGAGCCATGAAGGGGCACAAAAACACGGAGTCCTTAGAAACACTTAGCAGAAAAGAAAAATAAGAAAAGACTGATCTTGAGGTTAAGTCCTCAAATTGAAAGAAAGGCGACTGGGTTCAACACTTGGATCTGTCATTTTCTGGATAACCTCTGGCAGAGGACAACATCTTCAGGCCTCCAAGAGATGAGCTTAAATTCTCTTCTTTATAAAGCTGATGCTGATAATCAACTTTCTCATAGAAATTTTCGCAAGGACAAGTTTATTGGTGTTTGAGAGCTTTCAGATATTATGTATGATTAGAGACAGTTTAAAAAACAAACAAAAAACAAAGGCAATATGATATCTTTGAAATCACACTCACCACTTTTCTCGATAAGGTGAAAAATTACCCTGTCTCTGGGCAATTGTAAAACTATAATTGCCCTGTCTACAGGCAATTGTAAAACTATAATCATGTGCTTGTTAAACTGCAAGGACCAAGCTCTTAAATAAATCCTTGGTTCATTAAGCCAAGACTACTGGAGATACTGCCTTTGTGTGGTTGTGCAGCATTAGTTATAGCACAGTAACTCTTCCTACAGAAGTCTCTTAATGGAGTACAAAGATCCAGGCTGTTTGACCAGACATAAAAATACACTCAGATGTCCTCGCTGTCACTTATTTTTAATAACTTAAGTCCAATTATTCTATGTAAGAACATAATTGGGGGTAGTTCTCATTTTAAAATTGTAATGGAATTAATTTCCTGCAGGCAGGTGAGATTTAGCATAAGGATTCCTCTCTATAGTATAAAGCCAGCCATCAGAAGGAAATCAGCAGCTGGCATGGTAATTGAATCAGGCTCATTATTATTCATTTTTAGCAACCACTGAGTGATTCACGAAGTGCTTTTCAAATCTAAAAAACACTTCATGAAATAGCTGAAGAAATATGAAGAACTGGTTGTTATGGATTCCCACTTTAAATTAGGATGTTAGGTAGGAAGGATGATTGAGTTTTAAGAGTTGAAAAATTTGTGAAAGTAATAAATTAAAACATTTTTCTGCACTCTCAACCTAGACCAGCACAGTGAAGATGTTTTTAATAGCTCTTTCCAACTGGATGGCTTTCTTTCCTGCAGTTAGTGAAGCAGATTCTTCTACTTTACATCAATGTAAAACTAGTGAAAATAATTCAGGTTACACTAGGATAAGATGAGCAAATGGCCAAAATAGTTGCACTTGGCAATCTCAATAACTATGCCTTGCATTCAGCTGAAGCATATCTTTTCAGAATTGTTGGAGTTGCAGTTTCTGAAAAACTCGTTGTGGTTTTTTGAAAAAAAGAAGTTAACATCAGTACCTTTTATTTTTTTTTCCTATGTCAATATGCTTGAAATGAATCTCTGTATAAGGCTGGGGTCTTAGTTGTTCATGTTGTACCTCTGATAAAAGTCAGCCATCTTCTAGAGCTTTGCAGTATAGCCTAGAGACTCTATCCCTACTGAAATTAGGTTCAGCAATGTGTGGGTTTTCACAAAAGTACTGGCTCCTCATTCACATCCCAATCACTTGTTTCTCTTCTTATGCTGACACCATGAGGCTAGAGGTTAAGGGGCTAAGGGGACTGATTTGACTTTAGAAATAACGCAGAAGGAGACAGGGGCAAATTTGATGGAAAAGAACTGCCTAATGGCAGTAGACCATTTCAAGTGGATTGTGCCACTCAAGCCTCTTTATCGCCAAACCACAGCCCTGATAAGAACTGCAGCAGAGATTTTCAAAGCAACACAGTAAGCCCAGAGGGCTTTCAGGAGGAAAAGAAACTTATTTCGCAAAAGGCTATTAAAAATGAAACAAACAAACAAACACAAACCACCTTTGAACTTAGATGTTCTTACATTAAGCAAATGTAAGTGCTTTTTTAGGGTGTCCAGACCTTGAAGTAACCCAGAATAATGGATACGAACATTCAGCATCAGCTTTTGGGCAGCCTGGGAGGGCGACTGAGTCACTGTGACAAGAGCGCACAGGGCCTGTAACACAATTTGCCTCTCAGCTCTCTTTAGTGTTTGGATTCTGCCCCCACTCTCCAGCCCTTTAAGTCCATCTGAAATGGGTTTTTAGAGTTAAAACACAAAGTGGTAACAAATCATCCTGATTTAGTTCTTACTGGATGCACTTTAACAACAAACACATCCAAATGGTGTTAAACCGTAATTCCAATGGACGTACAGATAAAAACAAATGAAACTACTGCATACACTTGTTAAAGGAAAAGCCCTCTGGTAGATAAAGATAATAAATAAATAAATAAACAAATAAATAGTCCTATTTCACTTGTGCTACATTTTCAAGGAATTGCTTAACGCAATGTTTTAGTAAACAAACATTCAATAGTGTTCTAACAGCAAAAAATCAATCAGAACCCACATTACAATACAAAAAATATGCCAGAGGTGGGCGTGTGGGCGTGACTACTAATGTTTAATTTTCCGGTTATAAATCAACTATCTGTAACAAATATTTCTATTACATGCACTCTTCAATATTATTTCTAGCAATACCCTTTTTGTTCCATGTTGACATAAGTATATTAATACTTCAGCGTATTCTCCATCACTTGAGTTAATGTGCATACTGTAGTTTTAAAATCTTCTACCAATATCCCAAAACAAATTGTACAAACAAGTTAATTTTAAAGTACTATTGCTAAATTAGGAGATGAAAAGTATTACTGTTTGCAGACGAATATTTGAAGAAAGCACTTAAGGTTCACATCAGCAGCACACATGACCTGTAAGTAATATACTCTCATTAGATAAAAACTTATTTATTACAGTAATAGAAACAGGAAACTATGGATCAGATCAAACAATACTTGAAAATCAGTGTATTTAGAAATGGAAATAGGTTAGAAAATTAAGCTGGAATATAAAAAAATAAATCGAAATGTTGCCTCTTGGGGGGTATTTTAGACACTAAATTTATTATGCGATATCAGTAGGAAACCTTTTCTAGAAGTAGAAAACACCAGACTGTTTGAAGAATTCAGACATCTACTTAATTTCTGCAAGATAGAGGATAAAAATGATAACAATTAAAAAAAAAAAATAAATATATATATATATATATAATGCTCTCCCCTACTGTGACTACAGTTATCTTTTCTGTCCAAAGAGGTCATCATGCACTATTTTGCTTAGTCTTGAAATTGAAAACTACACTTACTGTTAATTGCAATTCCACTGCCAAGATTAGGATTTATATTACAATAATACTTATAAAAGACTTTAACTGCACACACTGGTCACAGGTTGTTTTTAATATGTACAATTTCTGAAAGAGGCCAAGAACAATTTTTACTCCTTTACATGGTTCATTATTTGTTCAATTTTTTCATTTTTTTCTCTCTCACTGTTCTGTTAAGTAGTACCAGTCACAGCAAGAGACAGATCTAGGAGAGATGGTCTCCTATGCTCTTAAAACTTCTCTGCACACGACCTTGTTTAGAGCTCTTTCTACATCTCCATCTACCTTCTCCTGCTTAAACCCCCCACAAAAGGCATTAGAAATCAAGTTTTCAGCAAATATGTATTAAAGCAGTATAATATGGAGGATCTAATCCTACAGCGCTTAATGGGGATGTTTCATTAATCACAGAATTTTTAACCAGAATAGCCTACCGTGGGTGTCCAGACCTGTCTCTTTTATCCTTTTTGCCCATTCCAGTCAAAGGAGTTATTTTCATTTTAAATTACATTAATTTCTACTTAGTCAATACGAATTATCCATCTGCTAAAGACTAGCCTTTTTTTAGTTAATAGTGTCAAGTTGCACAAGACCATATAACATTCGGCAAGTTCAGTTATTGGTAAGGCAAGTGATTTTTGTTTTACAACCATTTTACAGAATAAACTAGCTAATTGCAATCTTCATACTTTACATTTCATATTACAGTCTCTGAAATATTCATTGATATAAGGTATCAATGACATATCCATTGCTGTGTGTCACGACTCGATTTTTGTTTTACAACCATTTTACAGAATAAACTAGCTAATTGCAATCTTCATACTTTACATTTCATATTACAGTCTCTGAAATATTCATTGATATAAGGTATCAATGACATATCCATTGCTGTGTGTCACGACTCGAGAAAGTAACAAAATGACATAATCACAGAGTGGTGGAGGTCAGGAGGGACCTCTGGAACTACACTGGTCAAACCCCTGCTCAAGCAGGGTCACCTAGAGATGGTTTCCCAGGACAATGTCCAGGCAGCTTTTGAATATGTCCAAGGATAGAGACTCCACCACCTCCCTGGGCAACTTGTGCCAGTGCTCAGTCAACCTCACAGTGAAAAAGTGTTTCCTGATATTCAGAGGGAACATCCTGTGTATCAGTTTGTGCCCACTGCCTCTGGTCCTGTCCCTGGGCACTGAGCAGAGCCTAGGTCCCTCCTCTTTGCACCCTCCCTTCAGGTATTTATATACATTGATGAGATCCCCCAAAGCCTTTGTTTCTCCAGGCTGAACAGCCCCAGCTCTCTCAGCCTCTGCTCACAGGAGAGATGCTCCAGTCCCTTCATCATCTTTGTGGCCCTTTGCTGGATTCTCTGTGGCAGCTCCACATTTCTCATGTACCAGGGAGCCCAGAACTGAGCACAGTCAGTTAAAACACTTCAGTAGGCCATTTACTAAAATGGAAGTATTTAAATAAAATTTTCATAATATAAAATTTGTTAAAAGTAAACCTCAAGGGCTTGAAAACATAATTTTAGTTAGTGGGGAAGAGAAGGGAATGGCAGGAATAAGAAAAAAATTGAAGAGAATAAAACATTTTTATTTCAGCTACTTGATTTAAATGTACTGTGTTCTGTTAGATTGCTTGCAAAATTAAAAAATAAAATAACATTTCTTTTTTAATATTAAAACGTCTCAATTGATTTAAAAGGATTTTTGAGGGGGAAGTATATTTCATGGCAAATTCTGAATTTTTTTTTATTATTGTTTAAAAAAATTAGTGTGCAAGACATGAAAATTTCCAAAACTTTCCTACTCCAATTTTGGTGTTTCCAGCTGCCACACACAGTTTTAGCACCTCTATGTACTGGACAGTGCTCTGAGACAAAATTATCTTTCATAGCTTGAGTCTTTTACTTGAAGATTATATAGAACCTACATTTATATATGTAAAAATCTATGTGTTTTATTACTGGTGTATGTGTAATTAGTACAAATAAATTTGTGTCTATGTATACATACACATACTTCAAGAACCAAAGACAGTATGCATTTTTCCTCTACCTGTACTAAAAAGGTAAAAATTACCCAGTATTGACAATTAGTGGCACTTCCTTTCCCCCTGCCTTTGGCTATGAATTCAAATTCCATGTAAAGTGAACAGACTCAATTGTAATAAAAATCAACTGGATATTGTGAATGATTAAAATGAAGGAAAGCAACACTCAGTTGAATTGGCTCTAGTTTGTTACCCTGGAGGTGGCACGAGTTGATATAATTTTAAATGTGATTCATGCTATTTAGACAGATGATATAAATATCTCAGAGAGACAGAGTTAAATTAGTTTTATCTATCAAAACAGTCTAGAGTCAAGGGTTCCGTTAATAATTCAATGGTTCTATGAAGATTCCTTACTTATTTTTAACCAAATGGTTTCTCATTTTTTTGAAGAACAAAAATAATAAACTTTTAAGTAGGAAGATCTTTTAATAGGCAGAGTGAGTATTCTTTGGCTCCTCTAGAAGACTGCTTTTCCATATGTTCCTTTTTACCAGTGTAGACTTTTGTACAGACACTGTAGATATCAAACAAAATTATACTTGAAACATGAACAATTCCTTTCCATGAAATAACTTGCAGCGAAGGAAAAAAAATACAAAGAAGCTTCACATATTCAGCTATGCAGACACTAAAACTTGTAGACACTCTAAAATCTACATTCTTGTGGGAAAGAAAGATTTACAAACCCAGCAGGTTGATGTTTGTGTTACTGTGCTCCAGAGCTGAAATAGCTGAGTTAAATAAACCCCATTTCCTGAGTCTGAGCTGGTTTGGTGGGTGCTCTGGGTTCACTAACACTGGCTCCTTCCATAGTCCATGGCTGCACATGACCTTTGTGCTCCATAAGCCCAAAAACAAGGATCCAAAACTGACTGAAGGAGAATTCCTTATTCTCTGTGAGACTAAACAATTGGTGTTTGGTTTCACTACCACTACCACCCCTAATACCCCACAAATCCTGCAGGGTTTTTATCTTCAGAAATAGTGGTAGATGAATTATTAACAACCGTCCCCTGAAAGGCCTGCCCAGCAGCTACTCAATTTAAGCCAAACCATCAAAGGACTTCTAGAGTCCCATTGGCACAAGAGAAGAATCCATGAAAACCTGAGGGCCTCCACAGTTTCACCTCTTTGGCTGTCTGCCAGTAAGTCTGGAAACCTTGGAAACCACATTTGTATCAGAGTTCTTGAAGTTTCCAGCTGTGGGATCTTAGTCCCAAAGAGAGACAAAAGACTCCTAATGCTTCCAGTCTCAGACACCTATGGTACTGACCTGAAAATCTAACACTCGGTGGCTATTGCTTGAGAAAAGCTCTTTGAAAAGTAACTTGAGGAAAGCTCTTTTCCTTCTGGATTCAACAATTGTGAATTTTCCAGTGAAATACTGTTTCACCCACAAATTCCCTGCTATCCCTACTGCCTCCAGCACCAATGCTCTGGTCTACAGAGCTACAGCTAGGTGGTGATGCCATGGCTATTTCTTCTACCTAGTCAAACACCATGCTTCCCATGCCAGTGTCCCTTGCTGCTTTGAGAGTCAGCTCTGATCAAGCATTAGTGACCATACATATAGTAAAAAGCTCTGGGCTATCCTCCCTTGCAATGTTTTTATTTCCTGCAGCAGTTTTGTGAGCCCCTCAGGGTCCTGTTATTTATGGGTAAAGTTATGTTATACACAATGCACATTCAAAATGAATGCGTTTGGTACTGCAGACTAAGTAGAGCACAGGTTGACACAGCAGACTTTAAGGACTGGGTTAGCTCAGATGAGCACTAGTAACATTTGATTTGCTACACATGAAATATGTGGCCAGGCTCACAGGTAATGCCTTGTGAGGATGCCACCTATGTGTTTTTGCCTTTGTCTTAAAGTTCTCATGTGAACATCCTTTTGCCTGACAGTCAAATTGACACATAATGTTTAGTTCTAACAAAATCCTGTAAGAGGTGTGAAGGTCATAACGCTCCATAACCTTATGGAGTCTGAGTGCCTCTCTTACTGGGATCCATAACAAACTCTAGCATAGGTGGTTTACAAGTCTCTGTAGCATTCTCCAAAAATAATCAGACCTTCTGCAGTTTGCTGGTTAGCAGCTGGTCAAACAAGCTCACAGTAAACATACCAGTAACATAAATATTACATAGAACAAGCCAGCTGGGTAAGACAGCTCCACAGAGTACAAAAAGGAATCTTAAATATTATTCACAGCATGGTAAACGCAATGACCAAAAAGTCAAAATAATAAGCCTGGCACAATCTGTACATGAGACGCACACATGAGAATCTACGCCTAACTCAAGTCAACTCACTGCACAAGGCCTGTTTGATGACTATGTAGTCACCATTGAGTCAGAAGCTAATAAATTTATGCTACCTCTCCTTTGCATAGTGAGCTGGAGGGGTGAAAGGGGACATATATTCATAAAACAACTGCAGATCTCCCACAATGACTACACTTAAGTGAAATTCAGTATCATTGTAAAAAGTTATCATTACTCAGTAATTGTGCTTGAGCAATAACTGACTGGCTATTCAAAGACTTTTTTAAAATCAAGAATCTCCTAGAAGATGTACTTCCTTATCTGAAATAATTTTACTTAGTGCTATCTCCTAATGATAGATTAATTTTTAATATTTGTTATGAAAGTCGTGTTTATGCTTTACGAAATATAATTTCTCCATAAGTTTATTATAAGTATAGTTAGCTAACTGGAATGGATAACAATTCTATTTAATGGTGATTTTACATATGTAGTGAATTAAGGAATGTACTTGCACATTCTTCCTACAGATTTTGTTAAAAAGCTTAGTTTAAAATAAATTCTTTGTGGGTGCACTTTGCACAGTAGCATCTCAACAAGCAACTATAAACAAAGTTAATGAGTTTCCTCAGATGTAAAACAAAAACATATTTTTTTATTTTTAAACAGGGAAGTTCTCTACTAATTTATGAATCCCTAAGCCAAGATCACAAATATCATTAACCATCTCCTTTAGACTTATGTCTGGCAGGAAATCTGGTTCCTCTCTCTCCAAAACAGTGCAGATGCATGCTTGACATAGAAGATATAAGTGGGAAACAACAGGTCCATGGCTTTTCACAACTTGGATTTAAATTGTTAAATACCAGCTAGTCATTCCTGAAACTGAGTCACTAACCTCTCCAAAACTTTTGTTAGCATATGGGGAAAATTCATTACAAAAAGAAGTGTATAAAACTGGAGTATTCAAGCATGTGCTAACTTGCAGTAACGTTTAAAAACAGAGTCTTGGATATAATTTCAATATTCATTATTGGAGGGAAAAACACAGGTGCATTAAAATCTCATTTTAGAAAGTTTTGAAAGTAACTGACCACCAAGGACACATAAGAGGGACATACCCTGGCATTCTAATGAAGAGCACGGGTCAAAAGTGAAATATAATTCTGAGTACATTAAGTTGTGCCCACATTCATCCATTCTTTTCAGCAGTGCCAAATGTTAAACAAAAGATTCTCAAGATTTATTTTGGCTATAGTCTTCCCCCACAGTACTGCTAAGTATTAGGTTTTTCTTCCCTTGCTTTTTGAACATTAATCATCTCTTAATACTGTCTAATTTTTTCCCTATGCTTTTAGAAAAGATAAACATTTCCAAACTTTTAACCTGTTCAGAAATTTTGGGCTTCTTTACAAGCTTTAGGAAGAATCTAAAGTTCAGCAAAATAAAGATGGATCCTGTTTCCTAGGACATGACTCAGGTTGACAGTTTCTTCTATAGTCCAGTCGAAACTCCTGCAGCACCTTCTGTTGTTAGCAAAGTCTTCAAAGTACAGACTTGTTAATTTACTAAGTTGTGCACTGGCTCCTTGGTGAAACTAAAATACATTTCTCTTTTCAAATCGTGCTATATGGTATTTAGAAAATTTTAACCTAACAGATACAGAAGGCTAAAATGTTTTGCAATTGCAGTCAGTCTTCAAAAAAGGCCAGGTCTGGATCGATAGCCTGACTTCTATGAATTTTCTAAATGCAGTGACTTGATTCAGTCAGAAGGAAGGAATAATGAAAGGAATAACAGGAAAATCAGCAAAGAGACTATAACAGAAATAAGGTATTCAAAACAGGATTCCTCAACAAATCATTGCACTTTCTTTGGGAATAAGAAGACTGGCAGAAAGAATGAAAGGAAGGGGATGAAAGAAAAATTACATTTTTCCAGATATTCATTTAGAGAGGATTATGAAAGCAGTCCAGATTACCCTGGTATCTGAGTATTATTAATTCTTAGCAGGGCCTTCAGTTCTTCCCATGGAAAAGAAGGCACTTGAGCTCCTTGGTTAAGTTAAAAGCTGGATCGCCCTAAGCTTGTCTATTCTCAAAGGGAGAGAGATAGGTGGCTTCAGTAAGAGGTTTGGTTTGATCCAAATCTTAAGTAGGCCTGCTTATTTCCTGAAGGAAAAAAAAAAAAGTCTATACCAGGATGTACATTATTCTTGCTTTACAGACCTCTAAACATTTTCCACCTGACATGTTATCCTTTTCAGATAACTCAACAATTTTGTCAAATATATATTAGAACCTGAGTTCTTCAGTTGCCTTTTGTGAAAACTTTAGATATAGTTCATGGCCCCTCGCAGATCTGAACAGCACAGTCTGAAAACAAGTATAAGCATTTTAGCAAGATATAGAGGCGCCTAAATGAGGTGCCTCAGGTACATCATCAAAATTGGGTAGGTGACTATGCTCAGATCTTTCTATAAAAGACATGGTCAGACAATGTATGGAGACACAAAGTAATCTACAGCTTTTGCAGAGTGGGCACTTTAATATTATTTATTCTTTATGTCAGATAACTTAAAGAGCAAAATTAAAAACTACTTGCCCAGAGACAGACTGAGAAAATAACTGGCAGGTGGGAACATGTCTCCAACTGCGACAGTATGCACAGATTACCATGCTTTTAAACAAAGAGCAATCAGCACAGTATTATACATTTTTAAAATACCAGAGACTGCAATTCATGCAAACTGAAATTAGCTCTATTTTTATTGCTTGGTTTGAAATAAGTCAGAGAAATCCCTTAAACTAGAAGAATGTACTGGATAAAAGGTGAACAGGTTGTTTTATTTGCTCTTGAAACGTTATGTTTCAGATTCCTACTGTGAAAAGATTATTTCAAGGTGTGGGTGGTATAATTGAACTAATCAGTCCCTTTATCTTGTTATTCTTCTTGATGCGCAGTTAAACGTAGTGCTAATAAGAAATGAATTTAGAAAAAAAAATCAATCCAAACAATTGAACATTTTCCATTTCTGAAAAAGTATGAAGCACAGGGAAAAATATACCTCAAAGCTCTGAAGTAATTTTGGGCAGAGTCCTGCATCCTTTTAACTTCAGATATTTATATAATTCCATTGCCATATCATTTTAGCATATCATAATCTACTATTAGGTGTTTGTGCGGCCGTTTACATCCACAATGCGCCAAAATTGTGGGGGAAAAAAAATCTATTCTTTACAGACAGGGAATAAAACATACTGGAAGAGATGTAAGACAAGTTAAAGTTCCCAAGGTATTCATACGGCAGAGTGAGACAGGTTCTGTCTCCAGACCCAGCTCATGTAAGTCAGTGGTATTGTCCCTGCACTTTGCACTGTGCACTTCCTTCTTCAATTAGAAGGAATGGAGGAGAACATAAAGAAAAGCAGAGAAGGAAACAGAAGAGTCTGAACCTGCTGAAGTCAATGGCAAAACTCACATCATTGATTTTCACATGTCTGTTTTCAATCTCAAGTCTAATCATCCCTCTCATGACATGGAAGTCCTCTCATCTCGTGAAATGATCAGGGGATCTTCAAAACCTCAATCACGGCAGCAGAAAGGAAGGCTGTTCTAACAAAGGATGTTGGGTAGCTTTTGTTAACACATCTTTCACATAGACAGATGAAAAGATAGATTCTCTGTCAGCTTTCAAAAGAGAAAATTCCTAAGAACTTTGTGGCAATAAGTGGAAAAAAGAAGAGCAAAAAAAAACCTCACTTACATTAGAGATTCAGTAAACAAGCCTCTTATTGTTCTTCTAAGTCTGATTTTGAGATGAAGATGAGTCTTTTAAAGGAGTTTTAAATGAGACAATAGAAAAAAAGGAGACAAACAGAGAATTTTCACCAAGCTGCCTTGATAATAGAAGAGTATTTTTTTCTTTTTTCTTTTTTTCTTTTTTTTTTCCCTGTTTTTTCTTTTCTTTTTTTTTTTTTTTTCCCCCTAGGCCTTCTCTTATTTATACATTTTAGAAACATTTTGAGGGGAAGGTGAGGGTGGAAGGTCTAGAAAAACTAAAAGGAGACAATAGGGAAAGTTCAGAATCAAGGAGAAAAACAAGGCATTTCTGCTTCTGACTGAGGCACACTAATAGGAACCCTAACACAACATGTATTGCACTTATAATTCTTCTGTTCATGCTGCTTATTCATGTGTTTTCAAGCGTGACATAATCAGAAACCCATCTAGTTTCAACAAGACCTTGGCTAGTCAGAGAATTACATGGTTATTAATAGAATTTTAAATAAAAGACAAAAAGAAACAAGTTAACTTGGAAAAAGTATCTACTAGAGTCACAGAAAATAAGAATAATGCAATTAATCATTGTTAAAATAGCACCTTGAAACACAAAAACAACTCCAAGTTCCCTTGTTCCCCCTTTTAGCTGCATATCTTTGTCTCACAAAGTTTCTCCAGCGTGTAACCCTGGCTAGCTTTCATATTCTGTGGAAAATCAATTAACACAGAAATTAATAATGTCTGTTCATTATGGATATGGTAGTTGTTCTAAGAAGCAGATCAATTTGAAAGATAGATTACACAAGGTCAACAAATTCGTGCCAGCACTCTGAAACTTATGAATATAGATAAATGTAAGACTAACTATGATGGCTTAGACCAACAAATGTAAATGAATGACAGATCAACACAACTACTTTGCAAATGGTACTGAAAATATTAAAATCTAAGTGGGACATATTTCTCCTTAAATAAATATCCTCAGTCAATGTTCTCCATAGGAAAGAAAAAGGAAAAAAGAGAAGTATTGGAGAGGGGAGGGAGGGAGAGGAACAAGGTATACATGTCAGAGTTGCTTTAAGTGCACAAGGACTATGGCTGTAGGAGTGAGGTGAGTATTAAATACAGCATGTGTTAGGAACCTAGAAGCAAATGAAGAAGAAATGACAGAGTCTGAGGGAGTGAACAAATAAAATAAGGAAAGAAAAAGAGCCAGGCACAGATTAGCAGAAAGGACTGAGATACAATGTGGAGCACAGGGATCAAAGCCACAGGACTGCAGAGAGGATTCAGAATAAAGGACAGAAAATGAAAAGGGAAGGTGAGAAAATATAGACAACTGCCAAAACATATACTCAAAATGGAGATGGAAATGAAAGAGAAAGAAAAAAATGACATGGGAAGGAAAATGCAAAGAAGGAAAAAAAAAAAAAAAAAAACATTAAAAAGTCGCTTGCCAGAAAAAGTCAACCTTGTCAGTCAAAAGGATGAGATGCGATCACATCAGGAATCAATTCTGGCCTTGCAGAAGATATTCCCAAAAAGAATGCAATTTCCCTAAAGGAAATGCCTTTATAATAATAAGAATTAACAAATCAATAGAAGAACTGTTTAATTTTCTTGCCATTAGTCCAGATTCATGTTCTCTGCAAAGAATGTCTGAATGACAATCATTGAGCAAAGCAGAATCTCATTTATATTACAGTTGCCAATCAAAGCTACAAAGCTACAAAATGCATCCAACTGGGATCTTTGTTAGATACGTACACTATAGCAGTCCACAAGAGAAAAATTATTTAGGTCATAGTGGAATAAAGGAAGTTTCATTCTTTAATTGAATACAAATTAGTCAAACATTCTCTGTTACAAACATTTTAAAGTAAAGGTACATGTAATAAAGTGTGATGATCCTGAAAAAGGTCTATCTTAATGAATTCAGCAATAACACTGCTTGGTTTAATCCTAGTTAGACAGTGAATATTTTTTTTTTTAAATCTTGGAAAGGCTTTAAAATTAGATAAACACAACATATCACATGTGTTTCTAATTTTTCTGTGTTGCCCACCCAAATGCACATATAATATTCAAACGCATTCTTATCTCATCTAAAATGACTGATTACTTGCTGGTTTGTCTACATTGTTTTGGGAATACCCTGAAGAATGTCTTCCTGTGACCTCTCCAGTTCTCAAAACCCATAGTCATTTCCCTTTCATTTCAGTGTTCATAGCATGGAATGGAAGAGAAGCAAACACTGAACCTACTCAAAATGCTACTTGAATCCCTTTGCCACATCCACACCCCTCCCAGTGTCATAGCCCTTGAATATGGGTGTTGATTTTCAAAAGCCTAATTGTGCCCATTACAGAGTAATTGTGAGTTTCATTAATTCACATAGAAATCAACGGTCTTGAGAGGTGCTCAGTACATCCCAGTAAAAAACTCCCCCAAAACGTTTATTTTTTTCCCATGTGCAACTGACAGCCTACAGAAGCAGCAGGGTTTACATTTTGTGGGCAAGAAGTATTGGTTAGGAAAAGAAGTTTACATTCATTTTAGAAATACAACACAGGCAAACTGCATTGGAAGCAATTTCACATTCTTACTAGTTAAAGTGGCAAACTTTAGATATATTACTTGTAAGTGCTGTATTGGTAGGCGCTCTTTGCCTAGCAACAAGTGCTAGATTTCCTTCCATTTCCTGCACACACAATGGAGGTCTGCAAATCTCTTCAGGCTTTAAGTATTTAAGATGTATAGCTGCTGCTCAGAATTTTTCTAGTCATAAAATTTCTTGCACATAAATATGTCATATAATCTCTTTGCATAGATGAACATGACTAAAGATAAATATAAGGGTCTGTTTGTTTAGGGATGTTGTTTTTTTTTTTTCCTCCTAATATCTGTGGTTTTCCAAAAGAAAAGTTACGTTGCATATTAGCAAGAATATTTTTATAAACACATATGCAGAATGAGAAGACAATATACTGACATACCTAGAAGTCAAGGAGACTGGAACAAACAGAACATTATTTTAAGGTCAGGCTGTAACACAGAAATATCATAGGGAGCTAACCAAGTACAAATGTTTAATGGAAGACTGAGAGTTAGAAGATAAATCTAGGTGAAAAACAGTGTCTGCTAGCACATACCAAAAAAAAATGGACTATTGAAAGCACCAGCAGAAAGAGTAGTCACTAATAAAGACAGGGTCTATTGAGCATGAAATGAGAATGTGAAAATATTTTAGGATGTATATTCCAATATTTTGAAAGAATGCAGATTTGGAAAATACTTGTAATCAACGAGAAACTAAAACAATATTTAGAAAATATCACTTAGGTGGACCAGGTGGTCTGGATAACATTAACCCATGCATTAGGTAGGTAAGTAAGTCTTTCATTGTCCAGGGATAGGAGTGCAAGATCACAATGGAAAGGGTACCATGATATTTGTGTGAAGTGAAAACGAAGCTGGAGAAGGAAGGTGGAGAATAAGGTGGGAATAGGATTGGGGAAAGAAATTGTGAAGTTCAAACCAGAAAAGTGCTGCTGTAGGACTGTGGTCCTGCCTGTTACTAGGTTAGCAGAAATGTTATAATTTTGGTTTCCATACACAACTTTTTACCAGGAATATCATGTGGAATCAAAGGTAATAAAGCACACATCCTAAAAAAATTTAAATTCATTTTACTATCCCACATAACACTGTGACATTTCTCTTGCATTTAAGAGCTGGTACCTCCAATGTGACCTAGAACAGAGCAGGATCACAGTTTTAAACAGAATCCTGTTCAGTTATTGGTTTGTAATTTCATGTCACCAGACAAATAACTTCATTATTCTGAAGTTTAAAAATTGCAAAGCAGCAAATAAGCTACACTCCCCGTCGCCCTCCCCCCGCCAATATTTAGCATTAACTTCGTTGTTTATCTCTTTTCAGGTAAAATCTGTTTCATTATAATTTTTTATAACAGAAATAAAAATAATAGTTTGCCATTTTTCTGAAGATGGCTATGTAAAATAAAAAAACAAAAAACAAAACAACAACAACAACAAGAAACACTATTAGGGAGACTGCACTATTTCTCACTTAGAACTTTAATATATTGGTCTGCTGCTCATTTTCCCCATGGAAGTCTAAAAGAAATAACAGTATATACGCACCTTAAAGAAAGAGCTTAATATTGTTTTTTCCAATGCTTTTTCAGACAACTTTTCACATACAGTTATGTACACACACATCCACACATATATAAGATATAGCTACATAAATACCCATAACAGCAGAAATACCTTAATTAGCACAATAATGTATACACCATTTGGGAAGGGTGTTGCAAGAGGGATAGTACAAGATCATAATTAAAATGGAAGATGAAGAAAAGGTATTTACTGTTGTACATTCTGCCATGAAATGTCAAAATAATTTTTGAAAAAAAATCAGTAAAAATATATTAGGGAACTAAGCATCAACCTCATATCAATAATGGGGAAAGCAGAGAAAAGCAGTAGGTCTGTTTAAAATCATTTTGCAGTAGGAGGTGGGCATTTTTTCAGTACAAATCAGGAAATTCTAGGAACTACATTTCAAGGAAGGCAATTAGATCAAACTGGTTTTTGTTCTTTTTCTTTGCACACTCTCTTTTTCAATCTTTCGCTTCTACAATGTTGTTTCTTAAACCAGCTTTTCTTCTGAGGGAAACAGAGAGATCAAGTACCAATGGCAACAGTCTCCTATTATGCATACTTTTTTAGTTGTTAATTGAATATAAGAAGAAAGTATCCTCTTTTCCTTTTTCACACAGAATGGCAGCCTTGGAAGAGCCCTGTAATTTTTCGAAATTGGATTTTATACTGATTTTTCTGCCTCTACGCCCTTCAAACACAGCTGCATCGAAACCTCAGGAATTTCTGATCCTGGGGTTAGGCCTCACAGTTAGCAGGACTCTGCACATCAAGGATAATTTCTCAAATTGGAAAAGTTCCCTGTGTTTCAGGGACCCACACATAGTCAAGACATGAAACAGGGAACAATTTCTGCCTTGCACTTTGCTCCTGTTTTGGCTGAGGACTGTACACCAATGCTATTCAGTACAAGAGAGGAAAAGAAGGCCAAATTGAAAGAGATTTCGGTACCCAGGAATACAATACTGCAGAATGGAACAGATATTGTCTCTGTAGTCTTCCATAAGTCATATATTTTTCTTCCTAGTTCTTCCAGTTTCCATCTGTTCTTCTGAAACATAGCTTGCTCTCCTCATCATTTGTCAAATTCGCTGCTTTCAAATGGAGTACACAGGTGTCTTGAGTGACAATTCAACACTACTATTCTGATTAATGAAATGACATAAAATTCTTAAAAATCTATCCTACCTTTATTGCTCTGTGAACTATACTGGCACAATTGTCTCCGAAACACATGAAGTATATGTCAACAAAGATGACATGTCCCTAATGCATCATTGATAAGCATAATGCAAGTTATAGTATGGACTTCATCCTCATGTGACTAGTGGTTTTATACTGAAATTTTTAAATATATGAATAGGACAATTATTTCATTTAAATACCTACCAATTTATTTCTTTTACTCTAACAGGAGTTGGACCAAGCTGTAAACAGCTGCTAGACTCTTACATACTTTGCCTCTTTGGAATTGTTTTTCCTCTATGTTAGTATGAACAGTCTTGCAAAATACCTATAGTAACATATAGCAGATTGGGATGTTTTAGGTTGGATTACACATATGAATATGTGCCGGGTAAGAAATACAGAACAACTTGTTTTGTTTTGTTTTCCTAATAACAGTAATACCATTATATTTATCAGACTGTAAATTGTAGAATGCTGAATACTCAGTTGGCTTCAAATTCAATTCAAGGGGAGACTAAGGTGCAGCAACCAAATACTTCCTGGAAAAGCCATGCACTATATCTACGGCAGCTATAATAATTGAGACTTAGTGCTTAGTTGAGTTATACTTTTTTCTGCATCCTTTAAGTTGTTTCAGTCCGTGTTTTTTCCTCCCCTGCTTCACAGCCAGAATCTCTCCCTTCCACTATTTCTGGCAAAAAATAGATCAGTGAGAAGGTTCTTCTAAACATATTAACACACTTTGTAGGAAGGGAACACCAGGACTTGAGTAAATCTGAAAACCCAGATCTCTTTGTGATCTTGAGCTGACCCGAACACAGAAGACTTCCCACATGCTATTAATCTACAAAGCCAAGGGGCAGACATACTTCCAATACCAGGGCTTTAATTTGCAGTGAAAACTATCAAAATGAAAAATAGCCTTGGTGAAATCAGATTTCATCCTCAAGATCTTGTGTCACCCATGGTACCAGCACATTCTGCACGGGTACTCGAACTCAGGCTCTCTGAAGCAGACAGAAAGGAAGAAGCACCAGGGAACAAAATTAATGCTACTTTTGGTAGCAGTTTCCACCAGTGCAGAATAGAAACATCTCACACAATCCTAGCTTCCCACCTCTGTTTCAAGAATTGACTTATCTGGTGGTTTGAAACTGCCCTGTGTGTTAATTAATGCATAGTAACTCTACAGGCTTCTATAAGAAAGAGAAGACAGGACATTCGGCAGCATCTCTTCTTCTGCTAAAGTTTTTGTCTCAAATCAAAACATGTGAGGTCAATGTGATCTTACATCAGTAAGAAAAGCTAGAGGGGCTGTACACACTGATTCGACCCCTCATCTGTATTTGGGACCTTCTTTGCCTAATTTGTTTTTAATGTAGGTATTTATTGTAGGATAAGTCACTGGTTCTTGTACCTGTATAAGAAGCTGCAGCTATAAGTCACTTTCTGTCATTGCAAACTTTTGCAGCCACATGTGCAGATATAAGGCTTGACATGACCCTTCATTGTTTTTCTCAGCTTTTTAGTAACAATTCACAATTTTACAGAATGTTTAATTTTCCAAGTGTTGAACAAACAAAATCATTCCATTGAAACATGCCACAAAAATCAGGTAAATACTACATTATGCATGTGTTCTAGAGAGGTCACTTGCTCCAGTAAAGTGAGTTTCAATTTCTGTGTAGCTGGATTTTTATTCGACTTTGCTAACCTTCCTGTTATTTTTGTTTGTTGGTACTGGTTTTATCATCATTTTGTCTTTTTTTTTTTTTCCTACTAAACTTTTAACATAAAAATTTGTTACAGAATTATTGTTTTTAGATAGCTTACTTAAAATAATCTATTATTTATTTATTTTGCAGAACCATCTGAAATGCTCCTGTTGGTATCCTGATATCCTTTGTAATTGGTTTTGTGGAAAACTCCCATGCAACTTTGTTGATATATTCACTGCTAGCCCCTGCCTGCACTCCCGTTAACTCCGGTTGGACTAGGTTTTCACACATAAATTAAGAATATTTCCTGTTTGAGAGGCAGAAAACAAAAGATTTCACAGTTCTTAAAGGTTATTATCAGTTTTAAGTGAAAGCACTTGGATTCAACAAAGACAATTGCATCAGATATAAATCATTATGCAAATGTTCACTGATGGAACACAGTGGATGATGCCAGTGAGCGCTGAGAAG
This sequence comes from Streptopelia decaocto, assembly GCF_964273445.1. Taxonomy (NCBI): domain Eukaryota; kingdom Metazoa; phylum Chordata; class Aves; order Columbiformes; family Columbidae; genus Streptopelia; species Streptopelia decaocto. The sequence goes on from NC_138663.1 coordinate 155,514,931, forward strand.
CTGCCTGCTGGAAACAGCACAATGGATTTGTGTGCAATCACAAGTTTGTTCAGATGGACATTTGCCAGCAGTTTGCTGCACAGGTGCATCTTTCTGAATGTATAATCAGTCAGCTTGAGCACACATAACTGAATTTCATTCCTGTGTTTGTTTTATCAGTAGTAAAATTGCTCCTAAAGCAGGAGTTTTAGAAGAATGACTTCAAACCCTATTGCCCACCTTGGAAAGAGTGGAGGCCTAATAGAGCCCAGACCATTCAGCCAATTTGTCGAATCATCCATTTGTTAAGAGGGTAGGTGTTATACAGATGTTAGCAAAACAGGAATGAGAAGTTGCTTAGGGCAAAATGTATGTCCTAACCAACAGTGGCTGGCATCCAATGGATATAGCAATTTTGTTTCTGTAGTTAATAAAACATGAGTCTGTCAATTATCATGACTAGTAGCTTGACAAAATGGAAAAACAAAGTCTCTTTCACACTTCCATGTCTAAATAGGTAACACCAGGATTTTCTAAAACTGACCATGTCAGCATCAGAGAGATGGGAGCAGAGAAGGGCAACAGAAACTACATGCATTCCCATAACTTTTGTAACTCTCTTCTGGTTGTCTTTGTCCAGGAGGATACAAGTACACAACTAATTAATATTTTAAACAGTAATTACGACAGATCTTAGAAGACACAAAGCTCAAAGTGCCCTGAGAAAGAAGGCAGTATCATTACCCTGCTTTTCTGGAAGCAGAATCGCTGAATGAACATGATGGAGTGAATCACTGGCAAAGGCAGGACTCAAAAGCAGGTCTCAATCCCTTCTCCAGTTTTCTGTCCCCTAAGCATAATATTCTGACTTGGTTTCTCTCTCTACCTAAAAAGAGCCCTCATATATGGGTTTCGTATGTCCCACATGATTTCAGAATCTCGCCTGATGAATGAAATGAACAATGATAAGAGCAGTAAACTAGAAACCTGGTTCTTTGCATGTCTCATCAGTGGGCATGTCTGCTTGCACACACTTTCTAGTTTTTGAGTGCCACAACTCTCCAGGTGTCATTGTTTTAATATGATCCCAGTGAGAATAAAATGGAAAAAGGGCTAACAAATGAAAAATTTCTAACACTAGATGCGCAAAAATGTGCTAATCCAAACAATCCTCTTTAAAAAAAAAATGCAACTCTTAACATCCAAATAAACCGTTCTTGTTTGCTTTACTTTTTTTTCTCTAGTAAGGTTTTCTATATACCTCTGCTTTGTTATTTTTCCTCTGAGGGTTAAAATAGATCTCCCAGCTTGCTATGGAACTGCACTGTATTGCTTCTTGCTGACACTGAATTGAAATGTACAGAATTCTTCCCTGCAGTCTTCATGCTATAATAATCTATCATGGCATGCCTCCATCTCAGCAGTCTAATATAGGTGGATATTCCTCTAATAGTCTAAAAATTAGCATTTAAAATGTTAATTGCTTCCTGACTAATGATGAAAATGGTAACTTAAATGTGCAAGAATTATTTATAAAGTGCAGTAGCACACTAATTTTCTCTTCATATTTTAAAAATACAGCAGCCAATGAGGAATTTTAGAGCAACCAGTAGTGAGGTTAGACTATACAAGACTGCATGTCAAGATTTTGTAGTTTGTACTCCATGCTTTTTTGGTCCCTGAGGGTAAAGAATGTCACATTTCTTCACCTAAGATCTATTCTTGTGCCTGTCTCACTTCACCTGAAGTGTAAAAATTTCCTGGGCAGAACACACTATACTTATCAGTTGAATTCTGCTCCCATTGTAGTCAATGTGTGAGCTCTGTATTAAATGCAGCAGTGGAAACATGACAGCATTAAAATACAGTTATTCACGGTAGGACAAAAATCTTCAAGCACATAGTTTCTCCTTAAAACAGAGATTAAATGTGGCCACCTGACGAGAAAAACTACTAGATGAATTAACCTTCAGTGTTTTTTAAACTTCCAAACTGTATAATTCACTTCTGTAAGGACTCAGTGGGGAAAAAAGTGATAGTTACAGTGCCATCGAGTTTAACAAATAGTTACCCAGTTTAGCAATAGAGACTTTTTTTTTCCCATTGGTTCTTCTAACACTTAGAATTTTCTTAGGTTCACGCACCATAAAAGGATGAATGAAGTCCCTAAATCTCTGTATGATACAGCTCATGCAAGACAGTTTCCTACAAGTTAAAATATACACATACCTGTATAATTTTACTGCATGGTACAGAAGTAAGAAGTAGCCACTTAAACTGGCTTCTCTGGATTTCCAAAATACTGCAGGCTCCATGGCCATGGATCTGTCTCCCTATTCATTGTCTTGAAAGCCATGAAAACTTATCATTTTCTTCAACTTTCAATCTGATTAATTGATTTTTTCAATCTGATCGTCGTCTGATTGCAAGGTTTCCATGGCTTTATTTGGTGGCCTGTTGAAGAAAATAAATGTGTCCAAAAACCCAAGAATTCCTTCCCAACAATAACAGACATAACCCAAACATGACAGCCTTCTTTTACATGTCTGTGCTAGCCTATTTTTTGTGGGGGGGAAGGGGAGGGGAGGGAGAAATAAAACACCATCCACAGTTGTGGGCACCCCTTCAGCTAGAGCGCAAAAGGCCCTGATTGCAATTCTAGTAGGATGTAACAGAAAATCACAGCTGACACAAAATCCAAAAATGGGGGATTAAAAAACCACACAATTTATTTCAAAAGAAGAAAATTAAACCAAAGTCAATACCTGTAAAGAGCAATATTGAGGTTAGAGAATAAGATAATTACTGAAAGCATGTAAACAAGATAGTGATACACAATTAGGAGATAAAAGTAGAACGCTACAGTGACATTTTATAGTCAGCTTTAAAAAGTCAGCTTCATATTTGGTGTCCTACCCTTCATTTGAGGGAAAAAAAAAATAGATGGGTGAAATAATTCACTCTTATGTACCTCTGCTGGCCTCAAATCATGACTTCAGCAAGAAACTGGAGCTTTGTACCATAACCTACTTTTAGCCTATGGAGATCTAGCGTGGACTGAATTAATTCATCATCAGTATTCATTTATACTGAAGTGCCTATGCCTAGAAGTGGAACAGGAATTTTAAAAAAGAAGAAAATTAGGCTGCAAAGAAAGAAATATAATGCAAAGGTATTTGTCTACTGTTTCTTTTAAAAGAGAGAAAAGTAAATTAAAGCTGCATTTGTTTGTTTGGCCATCACTTTTTGCAGTAGTTATGTTAAGGCTGCAGTTATTTTGATATTACCACAGGGAACGTATTTTCACATAGGTGACATGTTCTTGAATAACTGCTCCAGTGTATTAGGAATTAAAGCACTCAAAAGTGGATACATAGGGTTACTTTCATCTTTCCCAAATCTGAGAATGTCAGTCCATACTCCAGCACTGCTTTTCATTCATAGTTCACTAATACAGCAGCATAGCACATGCTTGCATACATAAGATGGGAGTGCTGCCAAATACGATACCATTAAGACAATTTATCTTTAAATTATTAATCTAGATTAATATCAAAGGCTGATCAGCTTTAAAACACTAAACTGAGCTTCATTTTAAAAGGCTGGAACAATTCTTTAGGTCCTCACAAAATCTTTCCCAGCTTTTCTTCTTTTTAATTACATAGCATTTACTTATCAGTTATTGCAGTTTAGAAATTTTTTCTTATTCAACAGTTTTATCCACAGGCAAACCATGATTTGGGGATCTCAGATGACACAGGCTGGCAGTCTGTGCACCACACAACTCTGATACACATAGGAATTCTCCATGCACTACACAGCAAAGTTAGAGGGAAATAGCAGGTGGAGTCATGAAGACTGACGTCTGATGTTCAGCAGATGCAACCGGATGAATGGTCCAGTTGTAATAAAACAGGTTAAAGAATTACACGCTGAAGAAACTGCCTAAACCCCTTCCAGTCCCATTAATACCTAGCCTTACCAGCTGGTCTTGGCATACGAAGCAGAATTTGCATCAAAAAGGATTAACATTGCCTTTGGGGTTAGTCAAATTTATTCTAGCAAACTAATGTGTAGCAAATAACCCTCCCTAATAGCATTTATACGAATGAGACAAAAGAGAGAAAAAATCAAATATCCAACAGGATCCTGCTGCTCATCTATTGTCTAGGGAAATAAAAACTCGCTATAGAAAAGGTAATAATTAAAAAAGTGTGAAAGTAAGCACAACCTAAAATGCCATAATCATCTCTCACTATAAACAGACCAAATTTGTAAAAGCAAATGTGGGTATAAGGCATCCAGCTCGCAGTGTTTTTCCGAGAGCAGCCATGTAGCAGAACAGAGTAGGTGCACGGAAAAAATAAAAAAGTAGAGGATACTGTCAATTGGTAAATGATCTATTGATACGGCGGTTGGTTGGAAGACATTGGCAAATTTTAATTGCCTGCAATGTCGAAAATGCACAAACATATCCATTATTCCTTGTCAGCGTGCACAGAGCAGGTAATGTTATTGACAGAGCTTGGTATATTTTACAGTCATTGTATATTACCGTGATGTTTGGTTTTGATAAGCCTTGTTCAAAGTATAACTCTCAAGACTTAATTTATTTTTCCTGAAATGCTATTTTACTTTTTCAGCATACAGGATGCCTTGAGAAATGCTGCCAGGTATCTTGGGCCTTCGTCAGGGACTTTGCAAATGCAATTGCAAAAATTTACATACAGTATGCTGAGATATATTTTGTGCAAATACTGTCAAAGCATAATGCTCTCTGGGGCAGTAAGTATCATGGTTATCAGTGTTAGAACAGCACACATTATTGTCCTGGCTGGGATTTTCAGCTATTTAATGTGCTGCATGAAAACATAAAGAAGTTAATTTTATTTTTAATTTAAGTGAACAATTTAAACTCCTTTTTTCCTGTCACCTGTGCTCTTTTAGTAATATTCCAAGCAGAACATCCAGCATATAAACATTCACCAATAAACTTAAAGCCTTTTAATTATTGCCTTTATCATAAAAAGAAAATCAGAAAAAAATGGCATTAACAAATTTGAGACAATCTGCCAAAAAAAGCTAAATCTTGAGGCAAATGAGGAGACAGCTCTGAAGCTGGCAACACATTTGTCTGCAGAATTTGCCAAATAACCAGAAGGTTCTGCTACCCAGAGGTCTGCACGCAAATGCTACCACAGATAACTACAGTACAAAGTTAATGACTAAAGCTCAGTTTAGGGGAAAATGTTCATTTCAGACCAAGCATTCACCAATTGTTGTCAAGGAAGTTTATAATAATCACAGGAGAAAGAAATTCACCAAACAACTAATTGATAAATGGATCTCTAATTCATTGTAACCACTGCCACCCTGTACCATGTAATTGAAAAAGAACTGCATTATGCAATATTTTAATGGACTACTGACGTGAGTCATAAAAATAGCTAAAGCAAGTTCACCAGTGTCCCTGTAGAGTAACAGGATGTTTGAATGAACTCTCATTCACAATGTGTGCGTATTAAAAGCAGAAAAGTAGTTAAGAGGCTGATGACAGAGTATGACGTTATAGCCTGTACAAAACCATAGGATTTAATGATATAAGTGACAAAATTACAAGATGCCCTCCTACAGCCACCCCAATGGAGCAAAAGTAAGTACAGCCCTTAATTTTCATTCTTCTTTTTCTCTGCACTGAAATAGCAGAGCCATTAAAAAATTAAAACTTCTAGTGGTCATTGATGTGATCCTTGCATCGCTCTCTGCAGCACTACATGCTGAATATCTTTTGTTGACAAAATATAACTAATAATCCTAAGGCAGCCTAGATCCTAGCTTGAGTTCCTGTGTCTCTAATTACCAAACACCAATTATGAGGTTTTCCTTTCTTTAATGCTTGAACTTGTTACTGTTTTCCAAGGGAGAAGAGACAAAACTTAAATGGTAGCAAGTACAACAGAAGTGAGTTAACATAAATATAAACATTCATTCGGATCCTCAATGGCCATACAAAAAATCAAAATTTAACCTTTGGCAGAAACTCTGATGGCCTACATGAATAAAATCTCTCGTAGTACTGAAAGGAAAATATGTATGGGTTTTCAAGGTTCACAAACCAGGACTTTGCTCTTATAAGGAGTGCAGTACTTTTGCAGATGAGATGTACACATTAAACTTATGTTTAAAAGATGTTTAAAACTTACTGAAGTTCATTCCATTTACTAGGATTCTACCAGTTACAGAAATATTCCCCAATATTGAAAGTTGTGATTCATATCAAAGCAAAGAAAAGGATTACTGAAAGGCATTTCCACATATTCTGGAAACCTAAACCAGAATATTACTGATACTAATACCATTTCAAAATGTAAACTCTCTTATTTTCAAAAGCACTTTTAGGTATTTTACTTCATTTCTAAATAGGTTCACAAAAACGAGAGGAACAACTGGATCTGTCTTTAAAATAAATTGAGACCTTCATTTAAAAGTAAAAGCCCTTCCTTCTCCACCAGTAAGATCAAGAAGAAAACCACCTGGGCACCCAGGGTCTTGACACTCATCCCCAGTCATGTAGTCACACTTGATATGCTGCAGATCTCCCCTGTCTGGATCACATGGAAGAGCAGCAGGGTTAATAGTCTGAGGGCTGAACTAGGCTCAGCAGTCTCTCCCTGTCTCTGGTCCATGCCCCTGGCCAGCAACAAACCACCCTAGACAGCAGGTTAGGACACCAGACCATGAACTCCATTCTCTGCCACAGTGATCTCTTGTCGCTTCCTCCTGGTGCTGCTGTGTGATTCAGCATGAGCCAGCTCTGGTTCTTTGTTAAAGATAGCCCCTGGCCTCTCATCTGCTACCCGGGCACTGACCAGGGCACTGATCCTCTTCTGTGAGTACCAAAAGTCACAAGCTTCTAGCCTGTGTCATTATTTCCCAGCCTGAAAAACACATTCTGCCTGCCTCTCCTTCAGTACAGCTGGGCACTCAGGCTCCCATAAGCTGCATGGTCCTGGAGAAGATCTGGCCAATTTCCTTTTAATCAGCTCTGATGCACAGCCTGCTGACCTTCTCCTGCAGCTCCTTTACTTGGTGTCATAAACCCTCCACTTGTAGGCAAGGACACCGTCTCCCCAGCCCCTGCCTCAGCGAGAAGCTCTGGGCACCCCCTGTACCCCCAGGCCTGGACAGCTGCATCTTCTCTTGGGTGCATCATCTGACTTGAGGCTTCTGATGTTCCAGAAATAATTGTTCCTGTTGGTACTGAGGATGATCAGACCCTGTGGTGCATCATCACCAGTGCTCAGCACATGGACAGTTTTCAGCAAAAGTTCTGCCTCTCCTTCCTTCTACTGCTTGGTTTTCTTTACAGTTTGCTGATGGCTCATTATCATGAAGACATGTGTTTACCATTCTCTGCAAGTTTGCGGCAACAGGAGTCCTATTACCATCATTCACCTTGGGGTTGATAACTGAATCAATAGATTCATGACTTGCATTGAAAACACTGAGTACATCCTGTCTATTCATTAGTAGAATGCCTGTGAGCACCTTGAAGAAAGTCACGATTCTTCACCTGTTCTTTTAAATGGTGTCCCTAGTTTATTTTCCAGTCTTGCTGCCATTATCCTGCCATGACAGCATCTACTACTGCAGATTGTCTTCCCAGCTTACGTTAAAAGTTCATTTGCATATCCATTTTCACATAAGCCCTAATTCAAAATAACATAAAGATCTATTGCAAGGCTGGTAGTGCAAAGTGTATACCTGATAAACATAAAAATATACACAGCATCTAAAAACATGTTTGTTTGTGAAAACCTTGTTTCCTATTTAACATGTGACTTCCTCAAATTTGTGCCTTCTGACGTCATCAACTTGTTTGACTAAGAGAGATTCTAAATTGTACATTTAGAGACAGCATGAAGACACGCATTCTTTCCTTCAGTAACTTAAAAAAGCTTTTTCTTGTTTCATCACCCATACAATGATGCTCTCAGGTAACAGTATTCCAACAATGCCTGTTGTCAGAAATCCAAAAAGTCTGCAGAACTGTGAAAGGTGCAATCACCTCCAGAGGACCCAGAGGTCCTTCCTCCCCTTCATTCTCCAGGACACATCCTTTCTTCTGCCTGCATCGGGCAGAGGACTATGGCCAAATTCGGGCTTAAAAAAACCCCAAAACCAAAAACAAACAAACAAACAAAAAAAAACACATCAGAACTCTTGACAGGACTTTAAGCAAAATTCATTCTTGATCCAACTCCCCTGGAAATACTACTCCTTACAACACAAAAATCCAGTTAAACAGCCAGATTTCTCCAGTTATCTGCCTGGACTTGAGTATAATACTTGCCCCTTCAATGCCATGGATCGGACTTTGTTCAGATCTGAAGTCCAACAGCCAGAAACCATCTGGCTAAATCATTGTCTGGGCAATCATTCACATGTATTGTTTAAACAGCTACTCTTTTGCATTGGCCGCCTTTAGCTTCCCTTCTGTGGCTTCTCCCCTCATATCAGCCTCAAAGGTCTCCTGGTTGAACTCCCCCAGAAGACAGTCTCAAGCTATTTCCCAGGTGGAACGAAATAGGGACAACCCACAAAAAGCGTCTTGCCACCACCATCTTGTTGCATCTCACCTTTTCATGCCCCCCCAGGAATTCAGAGGGTGAAGCAAAAAGCATTTGCCCTGTGCTGCCTGGCACTACACCTCACAATCCTCCCTGGAAAAATGCTGACAAATGGCCTGAGTGTCACCACAGAAACATTTTACCTAATACCGTGTTTTCTTGTAAATCTGCTTGTCCAGTGAGACATGCTAAGCACTAACAAACCTTAATCTCCTGAAGAACCAGCACATATTTTCTCCAAGCAACATACTTTTGCCACTGTTTTTAAGCCAATGCCACAAGCTTTTTTTCCTAGGAACTGGAAGTGCTGCTTGGACCAGCAATTCCAATTTACACAAGTAGCACTTAATTTCCTTGTCACCTCCTCAATCAGAAACATCAAATTTGCAGGGAGGTGAGGCTGTAACACCAGCTGTTGGTGACAATGCCACCGACTGTGAGACTTACAATACACCTGCTTTTCTTATAGCAGAGGACAAACCTCCAGGTTCATTTAAGGCTCATGTTGCATGGGAGAAAGCAAAATGATGATGATGATGATACAGTGAACCTTCCTGACAGTCTGTAAATTCCCTCCTGTGGCTGGTCTACCAGTTGTCCTTCCCTTGGTCAGGAAGGGAAGCAATGGCTTTCTACCACGGCAGCAAGTATCTCCCCAGGCAGCGTTTGCTACTGCCCCTCTTCCACCACTCCTGTTAACTGCTTTTACAACTTTTCATTTTTATAGATTTGTTTTTATAGTACATTATTTGTATTCTCCTCCTGGCCTCTGCTCTTAAACAAGCTTCCTACAAACAGATACTACCAAATTCTACTCCACATTCTTACATATTAATTTACATCGACATGGACTGAATAGCATTTGCCATCTATTAATCCGTCCAACTAATTTATTTAAATCCATCCATAATCTGTCAGATTGCTTGGTTTTTCATTATTTGCTACTAAATCTAATTGGATAGTGTCTCAAAAATTTGAAAGTTTATCCATTAGCCTTGTCAAACTAATTACAGTACATAACGAAACCATGAAGGAATAAATAATAATCTTGTTCATAAATTATAAATTCTATTGCCTCAGTATTACTTTTCTAATTTCATACATTTAATTTAAGGCTAATCTTTGTTCATTTTTATTCAGTGTTATATTCACTTCCAGTTTTCATATTCACCAATTCATTGTATTCATAATTGATTTCCAGTGTGAGACCTTTCTAGATACACACAGACTATCTACTGTGAATGGTCAGTGCCAGTTTCAATCAGTATTTTCTTATCTGCTCATACAACCAGTAACTTTCTCAAAGAATCCATAGACAGCACATCAGTAAGGTGCAATCATCTCCTTTTGTTACAACAATAATTGTGGTTAAATGCTATTTTTTAGAGATTCTTTTATTACTTAATCAAACTAATATCCATGTCCTGACCACATTCCATGACAGCCTTGAGAGATACGGTCTTTATTATACGTATTTCTCTGAAAAGAGAGGTCTGGGTGCAAATAGCTGGACATGGCCTCCTCCCTACCCCAAATCAATATTACAAATGTTGTGATGAAAATAAAATTCTGGTGCTTTTCCCACTTATTTTCTTGAGCTTTCCTGGCCTCTTGGACCTATTTCACCTAATCATCAAACACCAGAGCCATTAGCAGGAGATAGATCACGTAGGCATTACTGATGTCATTTTAGACATATCACTGTTTTAGTGTTAAATGCCCTGATTATCATCCTAATGTTGACTCACAAAACTCAGGTATCCCATGACAGCAAACAAAGTAAAAAGAACCCTGTCTGTGTCCAGGCCAATGCTGTAAAGCTGCTTTCCCCTTGTAAAAGGAGTACATTTGGTTGACTCATAGATTTGTAGTGGAGACTGTTAAGCCTGAACTGCAGAGGCCAGGTGTAGTTGTCCATGCACTGAGCCCAAGAACTTATTGACTCAAGAGTCAGTTCACCTGAGCCATAACATCATCATTATTATTATCATCATCATCATCAAATAATATAATAAATACTAATATGAAGTATTATTACATTAAATAATATAATAAATAGTGGTGTTAAGTATTATTATTATTATTATTATTATTATTGTTGTTGTTGTTGTTGTTGTTGTTGTTGTTATTAAAAATAATAATATAAAGCTGTTGGCTTGAACTCCTGGTTCTGGACTGGCAAAATTCTACCACTGTGCCCCAAAATATACCTTTGCTAAAGACATTGAAAATTTTTTAAAAAAAAACAATGTAATTTGCACAGGCAGCTTATTTAAGTTGCTACACCTCCTTGAAATGCAGTCCTTTGAGCCTGAGTGCAGGTAGAAGGATGCCTCATCTAACACAGAGGTAAGGAAGCAGGAACTTTAATTTCAGGTATTTCAGCCACAAGACTGAAAATGCAAGGAGAGCAACTGCAAATAATAAATCTAGGTAAGGGTAGACAGAGCAGTGCAGCCAAGATATGGAATTGTGAACTCTTGTCCCAGGTAGCTCCATACTCATTTCCAGATGCTGCCTTAAACACCAGCTCAGTCCTGGGGTCTATGACTGGAGCCAATTAAAGCTAGAAAAGTGATGTCCCTCTGAAAAAGAAAACTCTCTCAGTTCCTCAAAGGGCAAACAATTTTTGAACTATGTGACACTGTTTTTATTCAAAAACATGTAGTTATTTTCCAGTATTCAACTGTGGTCATCTCTTACAGTGGAAAGGTTTTCATAAAAAAAGGTATGGCTATACTTTAATATTAACAAGTAATATCCTGATCATTGAAACAAATTTGTGTTTCTTCAGTGAATCAGTCTTCATCCTCTACCACGTGCCTCATTCTTGGTCCTTATACTCAGCCTTTACTGCACATTCTTTTTGAATTATGAATCCCTATAGTTGTATTTATTGCTTTCCTGATTGTGTATTAATACTAATGTTAACTAATACCTTTACTGACCATTCTGTCAGTCTCTGTGTCTTGTAAATTGTAATCAATGTCCAATGCCTTTTTAAATCATCAGGTCACTATGAGAAAACCATCTGAACAGTGACTGTTACTAGATGTTCAGTTAGCAGCAGCAATTTAGAAGAATTTTCTAAACCCATCAAAAAAATGTAAATCCATTAAAAATTCAGTGCCTGATTCTGAGACTGCTTAATGTAGACATGAATGATGGTATGATTTTCTTTTCAATTGGAAGAGTTTCAATAACAAAATGAATACCACACAAAAAAACTAGTTGTCCCAGCTAAGTAACCACTTTAAAAAAAAAAAAAAAACTTGTAATCTCTTCAAAGAATAAATCCAAGTTAGTTTGAAGAAAAGTAATTTTAAAAGAGTGATTTCCTTAAAACAGTTTGAGTGTTAAAAAATTATATTCTTATTCTTTATTAACCCAATACCATATTAGTCATCCTATTATTTCACCCCAAGCTTAGAATACCTTATAGATCGCTTGGATCATGTGACTTGGAGTTTTTTAATAGTACTATTATACAGCACTCTTTAGGTCTCATAAAATAATGTATAAAGTAAACATTATCTCATAATTCTGCTGTGCAAGGTGTTCATGCTTAAATTTTAAATATTTTAATATTAATTTTAAAATGTTTTAGTAAAGAATGTTTCGTTTTGTCCTTGATAATAAAGGGTTGAAATGGTATTTTGTAATTCTCACATGATATCAGTACGTCATTCTTTCCAAACACAGGAAATTAATACCCATTGAACAAATTTGCCTTTTCTGCCAAAGTACTCAGCAGTGCTAAGAACTGCCACAGTGTTCTTAATAAGATAATTTTTTAAATACCACAGTCCAATAACTGGGCACAATACTTGAAAGATGTCTTATTTTCAGATGGTTTCCCAAGGTGGTAGTCACACTGGTGATGTTTTGTTTAATTATATGTTAGACTCTGTTAGTGGGGCAGACACACTGTATGGAATGCATATCAAATGGCATAGGAAGGAGTAGGTGTTACGTGTCTTTCCTTTGGACATTTCTTAGCATCAAAGAGTTTAAAACAAAACCAAACAAAACAAAATCTTACAAATTATACTGCCTAAATTTGTAGTCTTGTATACTATTAACCTGCTTCACTTTTTACTTCAGGTATTTTGATATAGTGTTAATGGACAATTTAATACCTAAAGCTATTTAAGCTTGCAGGTAATAAGTCTTTCAGCATTTATGTTTAATCTTTTCCTCTCCTGACTAAATTCTGTAAGAATATCTTCTAATTAAGGGGAAAGAAGTGGATGACAGAAAAAGGAAATAGCAGTGAAGAGTCTGAAAATTTCTTTCATTCCTAAGGTACTGTTTCACCCTTTAACTCATTTTTCTTCTACTTGCCAACCATTTTGTATTTGATTTTTTAATATTAATAACATTGTACACTACATCCATTTTAATTAGATTGTTGATCAGTTTTCCTTTTTCCATCCCTTTCTATTGGCATCTAACACTGACTGAAAACAGAAAATATTATTTTAGAGCAACTTTTCTGCACAGCACTACATTTCACTTCAGATTACAGAAACAGCCAAGGAGATGATAAATGGATGAAAGCTTTAACCAATATAAGCAACCTGGACTTAAACAGCAATAAAAGTCAATCTTAAGTCAATAAACTAAAAATAATTACTAATGTAACTTAAAAAAAACCACCACACACAAGAACACAAACACAAAACAACAACAACAAAATAAAAATAAACACTTTGCAAAATAAAAGTCTAAATTGGACACATTTTTAGTGGTCTTTATTTGAGCAATCCAGTAAAAAGAGGAATAATATGTAATAACTTGCATTATCCTATCCATAATAATGCAAAGTATGTTCACAGTAAAAAGGACAGCTCCCAAACAAGTAAGGCAACAAACCTCATTAGGATGGAAAATATCTTCTTCTAAGAACACAGGGTGAGTGATAACTGGCAAGAGTCAGAATTTTAATTTAAGCATGCTTCGTGAGAATAGACTCGAAGCAGGGAGGACAACAAAATGCTCCTTAAATGTCAGTGCTTATTAAAATAAAGCTTCATCCAAGGAAAATATGTTACTTAAAGGAAAGTAAAACCACACTTTTTCCTAACAGTTTTAAATGCTATTGTAGTCCTTTAAAAAGTTGTGAATGTTTATTCGTACTTTTCAGTCTGACACATTTTCCAAAACTGCGATAAGCATCTCACACCTGCTTATAGTTTCATTGCCCTTCATTCAAGAGCCTGTAGTGATAATTTTGTAAAGCATATTGTTGACTTTCTCAAAGTACTGTTTCTTCTAAAGTTAATAATTGTAAGTATTTTTTGTTTCTTTTTGTTTGTTTGTTATTAAAAACAACAGCAGATATCTGGGTATTGGAGCACTACAGATGTTTTCCTGAAAGAACATTACCCTAAGCATAAGAGATCATCCTAAAAGTAATTACTGAGCTTGGCAAGCGTTTTACTATACTTTTTTTCCTGTAATGTTTGACTACTCTATTTTTAAATCAAAACCCTGTATACAGAAATCCCCAGGAGCAGCCTGTCAGTTCCAGTAGCAAATTGCAATGTACATCCATACATGCTAAAGCAAGGTTAGCACTATATCCCAGAAATATTAGAGAAAGAAAAAAAGGTAAAGACAAGTGGGGGAAAAAAAAAAAAAAAAAGGTATTGAGCCATTAACTCCCCCATGAAAATATATGGCTCAGAACTAATGAAAAGGAACCCAAAATCTTACTGTGAGATCTTGTTCCTCTTTGAACTTGATCATTGCTGCATGTATAGAAAGTGTAACTAAACTCCTTACCTATTAGCAGGACAAAAAGCATGGGGAATCCAAAGACTTGCTGGCTATTAAAATGTTTACCAGGGTAGTGTATTAGGCCAAAAATCTTGATGTGTTGTGCTCTTCTCTTCTTGTGGAAAGCCTAGACACTGTCTCTCCAGGTCTTGGTACAGATATGGAAAAACATCTGTGTTTCTTCTGGCAGCAGAGACTCCTTGCTGGAGGTTGCTTATGCCCAGAAACCATCATTTGGAGAGCAGCTCTGCAGAGCGGGATCTGGGTGTTCTGGTTGATGGCAAGTTTAACATGAGCCAGCAGTGTGCCCTGGCAGCCAAGAGGGCCACCCGTGTCCTGGGGTGCATCAAGCACAGCATGGCCAGCCGGGCAGGGAGGTGATTGTCCCTCTCCACTCTGCACTGCTGCGGCCTCACCTGGAGCACTGTGTGCAGTTCTGGGCACCACAGGATAAAAAGGATACAAAGCTGCTGGAGAGTGTCCAGATGAGGGCTACAAAGTTGGTGAAGGGTTTGGAGGGGAAGCCATATGAGGAGCGGCTAAAGTCACTGGGTTTATTCAGCCTGGAGGAGACTGAGGTGAGACCTCATGGTGGCTACAGCTTCCTCACAAGGGGAGGAGGAGGGGCAGGCACTGATCTCTTCTCTTTAGTGACCAATGACAAAACCCAAGGGAATGGCAGGAAGATGTGCCAGGGGAGGTTTAGGTTGGACATCAGGAAAAGGTTCTTCCCCCAGAGGGTGGTGCAGCACTGGAACAGGCTCCCCAGGGAGGTGTCACAGCCCCAAGCCTGACAGTGTTCAAGAAGAGACTGGACAAGCCCTCAGACACATGGTGTGAACTGTGGGGTTGTCCTGTGCAGGGACAGGAGTTGGACTCGATGATCCTTGTGGGTCCCTTCCAACTCAGGACATCCTATCATTCTATGATTTGTCACCTGCCATTTGGGGATGGGGAGTTAAACTGTCTGGTCACACAAACAAGTTTGACGTACACCCAGGAAACCTCTAGACAGCAGAGGCAGTTGCTCAATGCCCCAGGGTGGGCTGCATTCACATGTTCACCACCTTCACTTCAGAGTGTCTGATGCAGCCAGGCAACCAGCCATCTTTTTGGGTCACCTCCATGAACTTCCTTGAAGAAGAAGTTTATTCATGGTCTTAACGTCTGGACCACTTGGGGCTGCCAGCTAGGTCTCCCTTTCTCACACTTAGGGCACAAGGTCAAACGGTTAAATGATCAAAACTATAGAAACACAGAATATAAAAAGTCTAAATGTTTGGGGTTTTTTTTATTTTAAGATAAAAATCAAACTGGTACTCATAATAAAGAGACAATATCAGAAGAGGTAAGAGTATCCCACTGAAGGGGAACTACCTTGACTTATTTTTATAGTGCTGGGGAGAGGCAAATTTGTTTCTCCTACTGTTATTGCCTCCATCTCTTGGCATTCAGTTTATGCACAAAATCAGTTTTTCGTTGCTGTCAAACTGGAACCTAACACAGCAATAAGTTTGCAGTGCTATCCAGAACTTCATAATAAAGCAAATCTTGAGCACCTTTTCATATTTACCGAGCAATGAAATACCAGAATTAAAGGGTGTTTCTGAAAATAGTTTGAATGTGAATCAGAGGATATTTCAGCAGATTCAATGGAGTAATTACAGGGTAGGAAGAACAAATAGACTGTAATAGATAAGTGAGACAGGCAATCATAGACAAACTGTTTACTTCCCTGCTGATGGATGAATAGTGCAAAGGGTCACCTAGGTGGGCTTCTTTATTTAACTTTTTGATGGTAGATTTATTCTTGATGTCAGGCTTAACTAACAACCCCAGAATTACTGTTTGGTAGCAATATACTAGGTATTTTTAATACCAAGGAGCTCTGTGGAAGTCTTCAACCACCATCTAAAATAGTTTTTTATGAAAAGATGGTAAACATTATGTCCCATTTATAGAAGGGAGGATGAGACACGGGGAGTTTAAGCTAACCTGTCCTGTAGTCAAATTGATCCAGGGCAACAAGACCTTTCAATCCTTAATCCAGTGTTTAAGGTCTGTCAGAGCAGCTCTCTTTGCAAGGCTATAATCAAGTGCTAGAAAAAAAGCTCCCAGAAACTGAGAAACCTGGAGTCATTAAGCCTTCAGTGATCTGTGACAACACAACTTGATATGGCTATGATGAACCATGTCACTGCTTTTGATTATTAATGGCCTCTTACTAGGCGCAGAGCCTGAGACACAGATAGTTGTTCTGTGACTGCGCCTTGTATTAACGGAGAGATGCTTGGACCCACTAAATAAAACCTTTTTTTTTTTAATCTGAATGATGAAATTGTCACATTCATTCCTTCAGAGTATCTTTGACTGACAAACTTAAAAGGTCTTGCAACCTCAAAAATGCTTAATTGCAGGACTAAGCAAGTCTATCCCTCTGCTTTCTGACTTGTATCATGTTCCACCTTCTGCTTCTCTTCCAATGGGAAATGCCCAACAGTTCATCATATACTCCGTGGAGAAACCCAGGAATAGTCAACCCAGCTTGTTAGCATATAATAAATAGAACAAGACAAGTCTCCTAGTGGCTTGAGAGGTCAGAGAAACATGAGAAACAGCAAGTAACCTGGGGCGGATGGACTGATTTTGTGCTAATGAGGTAGGCAGCATTAGCCTAATTAACAGCCCTTCCTTAAAAGAACATCCATGAGCAGTTTTTTTTCTTTTCTGCCTTTGTGTTTATCTCAAGGCTTGTTTTTTTTTCCTGATTCTAACTACAGCACTTAAAAAAACCCAAAACAACTCTCAGAAAAAGGTATTATAGTTTTAACAAAGACAATTGCAAGATAAATCAGTTTAGTTCCATAGCCCATCTCTCCTCATGTCAAAGATTATTTTTAATTGTTTTTCGTTCTTGTTAAAGGAAGCAAATGAATTAAGCATTATTTCAATAGTTCATCTGTAGTTCTTTTGCTTTATTTTATCTTGTCACATACACGTTTTGACTTCATATCTTGACTACCCTGAGCAACTCTGAAGCCAGCCCTCCTTCAGCAGGAGCTGAACCTCCACAAGTCCCTTCCAACCTAAATCATTCTCTGATGCCATTTCAATAGACTGGCTATGAACCAGCCCCTTCTTTCTGTTTTCACTATTTAACCAATGCTGCTGAAAAAGACAGCAGAAAGTAAGAGCTCTCAGACCAGACACAACTTATTTTCTGATGGCAAAATATACTGTTGTAAGTTTATAATAAGAAGTACATAGAAAAAGAGATATGCTTCAGAGTGGTTTTTAACTCATATATTCATTTTAATTCTGTCAAAATTTCTGCCTGACCATGAGAACTAGCACTTTTCACAAAAGCAAAAATAATAACTGATTGATTCTGACATGTGATGGATTCCTGGTGGGGAGTACAGCTGATGTGTACGGCTGAATTTCAAAAAGAAGCACTGAAATTCCTCTGTTGATCATGAAGGTAAGTCTGCCTGTAGTGTTGAGTGTGCAGTATAATAAAAATTGTGACACAAAGCTATTGTCTATAGCAATGGTAAGAAAAGTCTGAAAATGCTCTCTCAGCACAGCTGATATTAATATTCCCAAAATTTAATTTTCCTAGCTCTGTCATTTCTGCTGCTTGAAAAACAAATGCCTATGTACCCTCTGCTACTTTTGTGTAAATCCCTTTTCGTGTTCTAATTTCATTACGACCACTACAAACACTGCAGGCAAAGTAGTTGAAGTTTTGCAGGCAGGCAAAGTAATGAAGCAATACAACTGTTGTTTTTAATACTTATTAACAGCTGTATCTATGCCTATTTACTTCTTCCTCATTTCATCCTCTATGAAGAAATCCTCTCTTTGATCCTCTGATTAAATCCTCCTGCTCATCCTCTAGCATGAATAGTTACCTCTAGGCATCCTCTATATCATTTGTTTCAATACCAAAGTTCCTGTCAATTCTCTGCTTGTTTACCAACTGTGCAATTGTTTATGAGATTCTGAGGACCACTTCTCCTTACTCAGGAATGAAAAAAATATGTCTTGAAAGTTTATGACAATATTAACTTAAAACATTTAGAGAGAGAAGCCTACAAGTCTATTCAGCAGACTGCACAGCTCCGTATCCCTTTTCATTCTCCAGGATTTGTAAATCAGATGGTGTTCTTAGGCTCTTTGCAAAAAGTAAAAGTATCAGATTTCTCAGCCAATATATTTCCATATGTGGAAATATATTTGAGAGAAAACACAGAAACTGAGAGCTGGACTTATATAAATGGTATGTAATACACTATCTTCAGAGACCCTTCTGTAGCACATCCTACCATTAGGTGTTTGGAAAGTAGCATAAAAAATTAACTGAAATCTGAATACATCACTAGGACAACATCTTTCAAAGGAAAAAAAAAAAAAAAAAGAAGTAATTTCAAGATGCATTTATAGACTAATTAGCTCCTGACAGAACTAATCTTCCTAGATTACCTCTAGAACTGTTTGAAAGCCAGGTATATCTAAGTGCACCCTTGTCCAACATACATGCTATACCAACGGAAAAACTGCATGCAAGAGCAGCTGAACAGATGGTCCTTAAAAGCATTGTGGATGCTTATATCCAATTTACAATCCAAGGAAACTTTGTTTTTAAGGTTTACATCTCAAAAAGACAGAAAATTAAATCTGACTTTGCATTGATTCGTCTCTATAGAAACCAGAAACATGATTCTTAGTGTTTAAATGGTGATGCTCTGCTCACAAAGTCGCTCCACTCTGTTTGGTCTTCAACTGCTTTAGTTTTCAAACTTACAAGTTTTAAAAGCTATGATGCAAGTATTATTTTTTAACTGTTTATTTTACATGTTCCAGTATTTTGCATTTCTAGTACATTTATTATCACAAAGATTGTGGAAGTGCTTTTACCATTAAAACCCTACCTTGGAAGAAGCCATTACTGGGGGGAAAAGCAATGAAGACATTGAACTATGTTCATTTCCCTGCTCATTTCATTTTAATGCCAAAACATATCTTGTAATGTCATTATAATATGTTTCAGCACAGCAGTCAAACAAATCATCTTTTTGGCTCTCTCACACATTTTTTCAGAAATAAATCTTGCCTACCTAAGTGTCTAAAATAGGATTTCCCCACCTAGCTGCTTGCCTGGAAAGCTGTTAGTATTTCCCTATTGAGTTTTGGCATCTGCCGGTCTAGTCTTCCCTTCCTATACCACATGTACAATGTCTTCAGGCATTTGTCGCGTACATTTGCAGGATGAATGAAACAACTGGGTGAAGAATTTTGTGAATGTTACCATCACAAAACTATTTCACTGTTTAAAAACTGTGGCTGCTACAACAGACCTACGTTTTCCTGTTCTGAGGAACACTTTGTACTGCATGTAGTTTCATACATTCCAGCTGCCACTTGTATATGAAGTCTTTACGCTTGTTTCCAACCTTCAACCTTTTCTTCTTCTTATATTCGCATTAAATTTCCTATGTGCGTTTTGATTCTTTTTCAGCCAAGGAATAAGCCATGGCAGAGTAGAACTCTTGGCTTCTGATGCTTGCCAGAAGGTGTTAGGAGGTATGCAGCCAACATAATGCTCAGTCTGATCCACTTTTGAAAATGGATTTAAAAATTCAAACTGACAGTTCAGAATACAAACAAAAGCTTGAGGTTTTGACATTGCTATGACAAAAAAAAAAAAAA
The DNA here is from genome assembly GCF_964273445.1 of Streptopelia decaocto. NCBI lineage: Eukaryota > Metazoa > Chordata > Aves > Columbiformes > Columbidae > Streptopelia > Streptopelia decaocto. The sequence goes on from NC_138663.1 coordinate 155,535,033, forward strand.
AAGTGCTTAAGGAAAGCAAGTACTTATTATAAAGGTGACATATTAGATGACCAAATGAAATGTTAGCTTTTAGGTAGCAGAGATTCTGATATAGTGACATTAAAGTAGGGACAGAATTAGCAAAATTATCCATCAGCAATAACATATGACTCATTGAAAGACATTTAAAACCACTTAAGTGACTCACATGGGGAGGAAAGACAGTGCGAAAGGGTAAGAACAGTGTACAGTGGGAATGGCCATCATGCCAAGACACTATGGGACTCTTTAATACCAGCCTCCATCACTACACTTGTGAGGTGACAATTCTGTCGAACAGTAGAGATGGCATAACATCATCCTCTAAAAGTACTGTGTTTTCTTCTGAAGCTAACCTAACAAAAAATTTTAAGCACCACAAAGTTATTTGGTTTTATAGAATACATAGTCCTGAAACACAGATATTCCCCCCACAGCAGCCTCTGACATCATTGCCTCTCAGCAACAAGATAATTGAATGATTCAATATCAGCAAGACCAAAACACAGCTCCATGAAGGGCTCACCTGAAGGGATATGGGGGACACTGGGCTAAAGGAAAAGTTAAACAGCAATGTTTTCATATTTCTTGGATGCAGAAGAAAAGGAAAAGACTGCAAAAGCTTTCTTGGGGGGTGGAACTCCCCTTTTTTCCTTTCTGCAGAAGTGCACAAGAAGTGTGATGAATAACATGTGCTGAGGCAATGCAGGAAGACTAACAGAGAGAAAGAAGGAAGAAACATTCATACAGACCTGTGCTGTATGCTGTGTATATAGCATTACCCTATGTATAGCTGCATGTTTTTAAGGTGAAGAAGGGAATAGCAGGGACAATTCCCTGATTCACATTGATATGAAAGAAATGAAGTTATGAAGAAATCAGATTGATAGAAGTGTTGCACCCCACAATGGCAACATCTTTTGACATGTCATCAATCTCGGTAATGTTTCCAGCTATCAACACGAGGTTCATTTCATTGCCTTCCAAGAATAATTAACTTTCTGGAGGTATAATATTGCACTGAGACAACATGAGGAATGCATATTCTCATGGCAGCACTTAAAAAAACAGTCTATTACTATACATTTATTAGCAATGTAACACTACTTGCTACCTTTCTTTTCATTGCCTGACAAAACATTTTTTCTTATTTACTCCCAGTGAAGAATGCAGAACAGATGTGGTTCCTGTTTCAGTAGAAATTACATTATTTGCTGTTTAATGGAGCAACCAAGGATAAGGAGCTTCTAGAATATAATTTTTGTCATGGTTTATATTATTCTATATCGAACCGCAAGGCAACCATTCACTTTCTCTTGCTGTTTTGTACATTTTGCCAGTTATCCATAAAGTTACTGGTTGACTAAGAACCCATTCGTTTAAACAAAGTAAATAAAAAATAGAAATTTTTCTGTTTAATGCTTCCACTACAAACTTTCCATCAAAATGCAAGGGCTGGATAAAAAATGTTTTCTACGACTCTGAGCTTCTTACAGAAGTCAATCCACTACTTAGCTCTAGAAAGCATGAATTTGTGCCTCTGTTTCGAAAAGATGCAACCAAGCTTGTTCCCAGGATCATTCCTACTTACAGACCTGGTCATTTAGAAATGTAGTTATTTAGAAATTTGAAGCAGACAGTCATATTTTATAAAGTATTATAAATATTGCAAAATATGAAAGTTATGAGTCTTACCAGATTAAAATCAGTGGTTATGGATCCCTTTCAATAAGTTATTATATTTAGAAACATAGTAGCATGACAAAAACTATTATTATACTACCACAGATCCTCCTCGTTAAGGCAGAACACCAGGCCAAGAATTGGTTTCACAGGAGCATCGAAGAAAATCAGCCTCAAAGTGACCTCTGGAAGAGATCATCTGGTCCACTTCTGTGCCTGGAGGCACAAACAAGTTTGTGTTGATCCTTCCTGACAAATAGTTGTGCAACTTGTTCTTAAATGACCCTGTGACAAAGATTCCACAGTCTCCTTAAGACAAGCTTTTTTACTACGGTCAAAACCATTCTGTCTCTTGGGAATAAGAAAAGCAATGCCCAGACAATTCAGAGTAACAAAAATAAACTGTAAAATTTCAGTGTTCTCTGCCACCTACTGCAGGAAGGACGAAGGAGTAAAACAGGGAGAAATGATGACACAGTTGTGTACACCTAGTTTATACCTGCTTTAAAGATTCCATGGTTTAGATCCATATCCTACCAGGAACATCTACAATCACACAACACCTGTGTGAATGAAGTATGAGATAAGAAAGAGTAGCTAATTTCATACACCTATGGTTAACTTCTACAAGGTCAGTGAATACCCAAGGCAGTTCAGCTCCTCTTGAAGGCATGCCTCCTCCAAAAAAATATAGTCCTGGGCCACAAGTGTGAGAGCAGAGGTCATTGGTTTGAGAAAGAGCTACCAGAAAGTGTAAAGAGAGCCAAAGTGGGTCTGACTTCCACCACGGTCCTCATGGAAACTTTTCTTTGATGAGCCAGAGGAATGGACTAGGAAATCTGTGAAAAGCAGTGCCAAGGAATAAGGCCCATAAAGCAGAAAAGACTGTGAAAACAAGGACTGGAATTAGGAAAAACAATTTGGCAATTGGAGATAAACAAAATGTTCAGAGTGGGGCTCTGATGGAGGAAAAGCCAAGACAACACCTGAGACCCTGAAAGACAGAGGACTAGAAGCCCATATGAAAGTCCAAAGGAACTATGTGCTTGTTTTGAAAGACCTTGATAAATAACGTCCCAGGCTGAGTAAGATTATTTTGACAACCTCTGAGTTTCTTTGATAGGTACCCATGAAATAAAATGAAGTCAGTCATCACTGTATTATTTAGATATGGTCTCCAAGATATTATCCTGCAACAATCCCATTCAAAAATCTCGAATGTGATATGCCTCTTTGAAACCAGCTACAGAGAAATGATGCTATATTTTCTGGATAATATCTGTAAATAAAATATCTTATAACCTGCATGTAAGTGTAGCAGACATACATGTAAGCAATTAACAGTTGCATTTAAAATGGAGCTTTCTTATTTACAAAGCAAAATCCCACAGAACCCACAGCTAAAAGTATTAAGAAGGTGAGGGGAGGGGATTGACGCTTACTCTGCTCATCCAATTACAAAATCTCAATCTTATTGTGACTCTCCAAATAAGCAGACCACTTAATACAACTTGGGATAGTTCTGTCAGTGTAACTGATTTGTTAATACAGCATAGTCTAACTCTTTGAAAGACTGGTTTTCATTTATCAGAATGTTTTCAGACAAAACTTCATTTCTTCTAAGTCCAACTCTGCCAGTCTGGAGAAAAACTGTTTTGGTAAATGTCCTGTCAACTACCACTGAGTAACATGTAACTCTTTAAAGTAGTACAATACACAGAAGAAAAACAAAACAGAAAATCATGTATAAATGCTGTAAAGCTTAAAAAGATTCTAAACTTCAGAGATTTCATTATCGTTATTATTGTTTTACCATTACCATTGGCAGGTAAATGACAGGGTCGTTTGCTGTTGTGATTTTTGTCTACTATTAACTGGAGATTCCAGTCAAACAAGGGAAGGAAATTCTGTGAAACCAATTCTCTGTTGGCATAATTGTATTGATTTCACTGGGTTTATGTCAACAGAAAACATAGGTTTCTGTTTAGATTAAAAAGAAAAAAAAAAAAAGCCACACTATTTGCTTTTATTAAAACATTTTTTTAACCTGAAGGGTAGAGAGGAATGACAACATCCACTCCTAAATCTAACAAAGTACCTGACTGGGGTTTGGTAATTTTGCCAATCCCATCTCCAATCAATTTTTTGTTGAATTTGTGTGTCTCATACACAAAGCTAGTAGGAAGTTAGGCATTATAAATCTTGAAAAGAGCTTGCACAATTATTTTTTATTGTGATACAGAAATTCAGGCCACACTTAAGCCTCTCTGTTTAGAAGAGGCCACATACAACAGAAAGCAGTTTAAAACTAATGCCAATGATATGCTCTAACATTTCTCCTCAATGCTTCACCTAATTAAGCAGCCGTGGGTGAAAAAAAAAAAAGACGGTAGGAAATACATCAGTCCCTCTCACTGTAAGATGGTGCCTTAAAGCCCTGGGAATGAGAAAGGGGTATGTTTGGGAAAGAGATGAAAAGTTCACTGTATCTGGGGTTGGTGAAGGAACAGATTTGTTCTGGGTAGTTCTCAGATGTTTTTTCAGTAACAGAAGCAGGAAAGACATTGCTCCAAGAGCTATCCAGGGCATTCCAGCCTTAGGTTAAGCTGCAGTGGCTGAATCAACTAGGACTAAGAAGCTAAGTGAGAGCTGGGTCAGCTAAAACTGGTCTCTTGGGCTTTCAGGTTTAAATAAAAATTTTCCACAAATAGACTGTAGGCAAACCTACATAAATGGAGAGTAGTTGTATTCAATTGCAGTTGCTCCTACATTCTCAACTCCCATCTAGAGAAACTGCCCTTTCTGGAGATGATGGGCAATTTTCTTTCAGTGATAGCCGGTACCTGGATCTCTTCCTGAGCACAAACTGGGAGCTGTGCTTCATGACACTTGCTGTGTTTGTGATGACAATTATCGTTGGCTTGAAACAGAAGTGAGAATGAAATTAAATTCTTTCAAAAGATGGTCACTAGAAGTACCAGTCCTACAACAATACTTTAACTGTTTCAAGACCATTTTCTGGTTTTAAATACATTTCTTACTGGCTGTCTACTCACCCTAGAATTTACTTAACTACAAAAGCAAAAAACTATGTAAATTTGTAATACTGACTTCTAAGATTCTGTGAGGGAAGGTTTCAGCCTGCAAGTCAGGCTACAGTTGTACAATTAATTCATTGCCACTATTCTTTCCAGTTTAAAAACTGCTTGAGAAAGAACCAAGTCAGTGAAGATTAATAGGGTATCAGTGCTGTATGTTCTGAGAACATGCAGAAGTGTTTTTTTACATGCAAAGCATATAGTGATTAAAAGACACAGTTCCACAAAAGCATTCAGGAGGACCACACTGCAACATGTTCTTATACGGCTTTTTGTCATGCCATCACCACTGTTCAGCATGATTTGGATGTCCTGCAAGTACACTCATAAGAAGAAATTGGTCATCCTCCATTGCACTTCTGCCCTGTTTCTGAAGTGAGAGGTGAGAACTACTCCTTCAGAGCATGACTTTACAAACCATCATTTTGAGAACTGTTCTCTGGAGCACAGTCTATCAGCCATGTCACTTCACTTGCAGTTGTCAACATTTCTTTATAAACTTTTCACGGTAAGCTTAAAAGGATGTGAACTTAAAACCTTCTTTCTGTTTAAAAGCCTGCCATTCTGTAATAGCTTTGAAAATGGTTACTCTTACCTTGACTAATCAAAATTATTTCAGAATATTCAGAATGAGCAAGCTGTCTGACCGATTCTCTGTGGGATTGACCTGCTACAAATTCAGCTCCTTATTTACAGGTGGAACACTTTTAAGCTGGAAACACACTGGGTATTTTCACAAATCAAAGCTACTCTCACTTAAATAATGATACACAGGAATACAAGTAGTATGCAATGTGCAGATGGTTCTCTGGAAAAGAAATAAATTACTGGTTTTTGTATTAAATAGTATTTTAGCATCTAAACATGGTGGGGGGGAGGGGGGAAGAGGGTTTTTGACACAACCTTGACTGATAATTGTCATACTATCACATTTTGTTCTTACACCTGATGGGGACTCAGTGGTTTGAGAGTTCTTGAGTGCTATTCGGATACTTGGGCTCTCTTCTGAGTCTCACCATAAGTCTAAGATAATCAGGAGGCATATTTTTGATCTATGGCTCTCTGACTCCTCCCTCTTCAATATGAGAATAAAAGTATATACCTTCTCGTAACTTGTTGCAAGAACTGCAAAGAAAAGTTTATATCAGAACTGGATGCTGTGATCATTACAGTCTGAAGCCATATACCAGACATGTTCACACATGTGGGGTTTGTATTCTTTTCTGGAATGGAGGAACCTATCCTGCTTGTATGAGCATGACACTACCAGCTGATTTTACCACAAGCTTGTGGTCCCTAAGAATCCAGTAGACCCTGTTCAGAGGGAAAAAGAGGTTACAGTTATGTGACTCAAAGATTCCCCAAAGTTAACATGATAATCACCAAATGGCTATATGAGAAAGAAAGGGAAAGTGGTTACATTTCATCTTCTGAACTACGGCCTTGGAAAATAGGTTATTCACAACAGAAATCTGTTTCAGACATCCAGATTTGTTGCTAGTTTAAAAGTCACAGGAATTCCTTGCAGGATGAGTCAAAAACTATATAGGTGTACAACTGAAAAGACAAAGAAAATCCTTTTTTTTTTCTTTTTTTTTTTTTTAAGCGAACATACACACTAGAACATACAGATATAGAAATTGATTTGATTATGTAAGTTTTGCTCTTCATCACAGACAAATGTCATTCATTATTCATCTCTAAAAGAAACGCCTGTGTCTTAATCTGACATAAAGCTATTCAAACTATATACCAGCTCTGCTTGTATCCAAGAATTTCTGAATGGGAAAGGATGGATAAGAAATGGGTCTGGAGAGGAAGAGAATTTCCTTAATAAATGGGGCTTCTGACTTCTGAGACTCAATGAGCTTGAACCACTGAGTTTAGCAAATACCTAGTTACCTTCTGCAAAACATAATTTAAAAAACTTGGAGTGAGGAAATACAGCATGAAGAAACCTGTGTTACATGACAACAAACTGCTTTGCCATATGTGTTCCCCACATTTCAGACAGACAAATGGACTAAGGTAAATTATTAACATTCATATCTTGCTTTAAATACATTATCAAGTTTGTAAACTAAACCGTTTCAAATGTCAGGAAGCAACCATTTCCCTCCTGTCACTGAAGCGTAAGTCCACTGGAGAAAACCATAATGAATGCAAAATGAAAAGATGCATCATGGTGCCCAGCTATTTTTGCATTCAATAGCCTCTAACAGGTTGCCCAGAGAGGTGGTAGATGCCCCATCCCTGGAGACATTCCAGGCCAGGCTGGACAGGGCTCTGAGCAACCTGGTGTAGTTGAAGATGCCCCTGCTCATTGCAGGGGGTTGGACTAGATGACCTTTGAAGGTCCCTTCCAACCCAAACTATTCTATGATTCTGTGATTATATCATTGCTGCTACTCAGGTGGAAAGGCAGAAGGGTGAAGCAGGTCTTAAAAGCTTCAGGAATGTAATTGCTCTTTTACTGCTTGAGTTGGTGTTCCAGCCCACTCCCTATGTGCCAACTCAGAATCCTCTACCGCCAAATAAAGACTCACTATCACTAGGAAAGGAAGCTTTTAAATAGCCTTTTAAAATGTTGTTTAAAAGAAGAACATTTTTTCATTATGTACTCAGACTTGGAACAGAGGAGCAGAGGAAACATACTTCACTGGGTTTGGACATGTGTCTTTTCCATCTACAGTTACAGGTATGAGCAGGACTTGCAAGTGATTTGGGCCAAAACAATAATCTCTTTCTAGGGAAAAGTAAAAAAACCTCCAAGAACTCAAAAAAAACCCACCTCAAATAAAAGAAAAAAAAAAGAAAGCAAAACCAAACCCAAAACACACACACACACATAATCAAACAAACAAACAAACAAAAACCAACCTCAAACAGACAAACACAAATCCACACAGAATTCCAGCTCCTTCACCTTTGCCTTATTCTGCACAGTCCTTCCAGCTCTGAAGGAAACTGGACTCCAGCAATACAACTGCAATGCACCACAAAGTAATGTGGCCTCCCTTCACCACATACTCCAGTTAAAACATTTATAAGTTCCAGTACCACATACATACTTTAGGGCCTTTCTTTGCATGGAAGACTAGCACTGGTCCTTTTTAGACACAAATTGCCCTTTTTCCTAGGATAGCACTAGCAGTGTGTTCCTTCTTCCTAAGAAATCTCATAGAAACTTTTTAAATCAGTGACATATTCCTTGTCCAGGCATACTAACTGTGAATACCTACACTGAAAGGTCTATAGTGCATTGGCAGAAGTGATGGATGGTTTGAAGCCCCTTACAGGACCAGCTATCAACAACAAAAAAAAACTTTAAATAAGCATAGAAAATCTTACCAAGCCAGTCAGTTTGTCTGACAAAAGCTGCCATAAGAACACTTGCTGACACCCATCCATGGATGAAGCAGGTAGTATGATTAATACACTCTTCTGTAACATTAAGTACATCATCTCTTTTCTATCATCTGTAACTTTTTCATATTAATGATAATGAAACATAAGCATTCATCAAAGGGCTCAGTCTGTGAAAGCAGTTTTGTCATGAAGGGCATGTTTTCAAATAAATAAAAAAAAGACTTCAGCTCCTTATCAGCCTGTGAATGGCATAAAACTTCAAACTCACTTCAGAACACTCACAATGTCAAAACGTGCACAATGGTTTTCTTTTTCTCTGCCAACAGATAAGATTGTCACCCCAGTCTAAAGAAGGGCAAACGGTGAAGGAGATGTTGCTCCCCCCTGGCTTTGCTGGTGGTGATGGCCAGAGGGGCTGCATTCCAGCTCTGCCAGGTGATCCAAAAAGCCTCTCCTTCCACATGCCCAGCATATTCACATTTAATTTTCAAACTAGTATGAATTTGCCACGAGTAATATCTGGACGTGAGTGCTATAGTTTGAAAGGGACAAAGGAATACATGTGCTCAAAATGAGGGCTAGGCATCTAGCAACAAAGCATTTAATAAGATACTTTTAAAATGCCTCCCTTCTAGTAATTTTCCGCACTGTGCCTCTCTCTGAGCTGCTTCCTCGTGCCTCAGTCTCCATTGCTATAGAATCGTAGAATCATTTTGGTTGGAAAGGACCTTTAAGATCATTGAGTCCAACCATTAACCTAACACTGCCAGGTCCACCTCTAAACCATGTCTGTATGAACCTCATCACCTTTTAAACACCTCCAGGGATGTACATGCTTCATTTGTGGAACTAGAGCTATTGTGGAGTTATCAAAGGCTACTTGAGTTTACCTAGACCAGGTACAAATACCATAAAGCTGAGTATAACACTGGCTTTAGCTTGAGCTTTTTAAGTCTGCTGAGACCCCATGCACTTAGCAAAGTAATAAGTATGCCATGAGGTCTATGCTATCACAATTTCACTTCTCCTAGAATCTGAGGGACCTGTTTTGAGATGAATATGTATGCTATTATCACACCTACAAACTCCAGCTCTGGGAAGAAATGTCACTTGAAGCCAAGTTCTGAAATCCAGACTAAAGCAAACAAGGTCAGAGAAGAACTGCAGCGTCCATTTTGATCAGTAGCCTCCTGCCCTATTTTTAACTTGTTGGTTTTTTTTTTTTAGGAGGCTCCGTCTTCAATAAGCACATGTACCACAGCTGAATCTTCACAAATGTAGCCTCTAAAAGAGAAGAGGCTTACACCTGTTCTCAAAATCCAGGGCTTTGAACTTCACTTGGGATCAAACGGCAATCAATGCAGATCACAGACTGGCTTTTCTTCGCACTTTTAGCAAGAAATGGCGCTCAATGAAAAATCAGTGTGTCAGACCTCCCTTCAATACAAATACAAAGGTACAGTTTTTAAAGTATTTCCAGCTCAACTAAGACAGCTCTGCCTAAAAACACTATTCAGCTTTTTTGCAAAGAGCAGTCCTCAGCTCAAAATGCTCTCAAAATTCCATTCTCAATTTCCTAAGTCTCTCCAACTGATATATAGAGCTCACACAAACTCACACGGGTGCATAACTATGTATTACATCAATATTTTAATTCAGATATATCTTGTATTTCTGCATTCACTCCTTGTCAATTTAATTTTTCATGTGTGCTCTCTACATAGTATAAAGCCTTATAGAGGGAAAAATAATGGCACTGATATCGTTCTGTCCTTCACATAACTATGATAACACTTATGGCTGTGAAAACCTACAGCTAACACTGCCATTACATTGCTGAACTAGTCTTAAAATAGGAACAGCACTTACAGTAACTACAGCTTTAGAGAAAGAAACAGAAAAATCTTTCACTGGCCTGAACAGTGGCAACAAAAATTCCCCAGCAACTGCTTATGGCAGTTGTGAACCATGCAGTGCAGCTATTCAGTACATGTAAAAGGTATTTCATTTTGGAAGAAACATTTTTTTATACAATCTTAATAACTATGGAAAAACAAAACCGATGAATATAGTTCTGAGCAAAGAGAAACCTTCATATGTTGCTCGCTATGCTGTCACTGAATTGTATCTGCCCCTTGATCTCACCAACTACGAGTAGTGCAATCATACTGATTCATGTCCCAGCTGGTCATTGCCATGGTCCATTATCTACAAACATCTAAAGTGTTCCTACTCCAGTTGGCCATGGAAGTCTACACTTAGTTTACTTTGTCGATGTTCATTAATCACAGGCACAGTAAAAATTATTAACTAAAAAATAACTCACTAAAATGGGTTTTCCTCTATACTGCAAAACCACGGGGAAAAAAAAAATCAAGCAGCGATGTGATAGGAATTAGTGCCGCATTCCACTTTCCTTTGCACACAATACAGACTCCACAAATGCTAAGAAAGCCTGAGGCAAAAATAAACTCTCTGAGGTCAAAACTACCATTTGCAAATAAACAGCAACCAGTGTATTTTCTGCCCCGAATGAAGCATAAATCCTTTGGGGTTTTGTTTCAGTGTTTTTGCATTTTTCCTCCTCTTAGTGCAACTCCTTGAAGACCATCAGCAAATGACAACATAAAGATGTCACCAACATTGCAAAGAGAATTGCATTAACGGTACTCTATTCTTCTCTATACCCCGTGACATGGCAGGCAGATTAAAAGGCCACTGAGGAGGGCAATGGACTCGGTGACGTGGACTACAGCACTTTATTTCTCTTCTTTCTGTCTGACTCCGTCAGAGATCACTATTTCTTTATCAATCTCAGCGGAATAAAAGGCAAAAAAATATTCAGAATTCCTTCCAAAGCACCTGGAAACATCATGAAAGTGAAATACAGCAGGGAAGTCTCAAGGGAGAGTAAAAAGTACAGAGACATTTGTATCTGCTCTTCTTCACTACTCATAGCTTAATCTCTTTTCCATTGCTTACATCAGGTGATCAGATAAAGCAAATCATATATAGATGGACATTTTTTCTATCTTCAGGCCTTCCCTCTTCAGAATATGGGTGTCTAATGACTGGTGCAGAAGGTGGATCTGACCCAAAAAGCACCTTAAGGATAATGAGCTGCATATTGAGCACCTCAGTATTTTGTTTAGCTTGAGACAGGAGAGGGAAGTGGAGGGTTGTCTGAAGTGACTGGCAGGGAAACACAGTTATCTTTGGCACGAGTGACTCAAACAACTCTGCCTGTCCAACTCTGAATATGAACATCACTGGTCATCAGACATTAATCACTTGAAAAAAAGCATCCTTCTGGCAGCTTGAAAAGTAGCTGTTTGAAAGAGCATTAGTCTCAAATACCATGGCTCTCTAGAGGAATATTCAATCAGTGTCTGGAAGTTCTGTATGTGGTACCGCTCAGCAGCAATTGCTGTTGTACTCATCAGGATAGACCAGCAAGGAAATAGGACAGTAGACACCAAATCAAAAATAGGTAAAAATAAATAAACAAATAGATAGATAGATAGATAGATACAAGGAGAAGAAACACTAAGAGAACTGCAGTAAGAATCTTTGGCTATTCACCCAGAGGAAATACAATTTCATCAACAAGTAAAAAAATTTCCTCAAAAATGCAAAGAAAGCGAAGTATGTCATACACAGAAAAAAAGCTCAGTGGTGTAATTTTAAGAAACACCAGAAGTAGTGGTTTACTGAAGGATTGTTGTGTGGAGAGCGTGTTATTCATGCAACATAAGGATCAGTCTTCTGCCAGTTATACCAGATCTTCCCATCTTTCCTATTCTCCCATCCTCCCTTATACACATAACTTGAAGTGACTAAAAATGTGGTGGAGGGAATGAAGAGGGTAGCAAGCACAGGTTGAAAGTAGGAGTTTCACCACTGGATCCAAATCCCACTTCACAGCCCCAAAGGAGTTACCTGGGGCCACCCACCTCCAGTGCTGGGCAGCCCTGGACTCCAACAAAGTCAGTTGGACTGTCAGCACCATTGTCAAAAAAACAACACAAACAAGTAAAACCCCTAATCCTTTCACAGCTGTTTCCCTCCCCATGACTTGTACTGCATTTTTTACTACTTTTTTTTTTTCCAGAAGAGTGAACTTGAATTATTTAACATCTCAATGGCAACGCAGCCTCAATACTCCATCTAGAAAATGTGATGACTACAAAAAATTGTTTTTAAAAATATATTTAATTACTTAACATTCACATCTTGGAACTGCTCCATGAAGTCCTACACAAAAGCTAAATATTCTTAGAAATCTCTTGGTTTTGTTTATCCTGTCAGTACTCCTTTCCACTAAAGCACGAACAGAGCTTGCAGCTGCTGTTTGTGACATTAACTGAAACATAATAGTTGAGTTTGTTGCAGAATATTAAAATTGGAGGATCTTTCAGTTTCACCTTATACAATTACCCCAGCAATAATAGCAACTGTACTGAAATCACACCACCAAACAAAAATGTCACATTTGGGACAGCAAAGCACTGAACTGATCAGCAGAGTCCCAATATTCCTTACATAACTGGACTTGACATTGCTGACTACAGAGTCTATAAATTAGTTTTTCACAAAACTCTAGAGCTATAAGTTCCAAATGCAAATATTTTTCTCATAATCCCATCCTTGATCTTTTCATGTTATTATTGGACTTCTTATTCTTAGCTACATTGTTGCTAAAATAAGTTGCTCTTTTTTTCCTACAAAATTTGCCAAACCCACTGCTGGAATGCACTTGTATTATCCTCTTACTAGCAGAATTCCTGTAATATTCCCATTGACCTAATTGCAGTTTTTGGCCTGAAAAGATGACACGTTTGTGTGAAACTAGTAAAGCTGTTGAAGCAGGGATACTAGAAATGAAGTACTCTTGTGGCCCCTTTCATCAAGCTCCAAGCTGAATCCCTTTAGGAATGTGATGGTATTTCTTCTGCCTACTTTTTTCAAAAATCCTATTCTAAGCTGCTTAAAAAAAAAAAAAAAACAGTCCAAAATCTGGCCAAAATAGCACAGAAACTTAAGTAAAGACAGCTGGAAAGATGAAAGAGTGATAATGTTAAGATGCAAACCAAGCAACATGTTCCAACAACTGGCAGGGACTAAATTCTGTCTCAGAAATGTATGTTATTTCATCTGTCATTAAAGAATACAGTGTCAGTGGGGAAATCTCTGAAACCACAATACAATTACATTGTTTTAAGTCTCTATTTGGAAAGCATTATCATTACTTAGAGAAAAACAGAGTTTTCTTATTTATACACCTGTTACAGCAAACATTCCTCCTCCTAGCAAAAGAGGAAAAAAGATAATGACAGGACAAAACTGATTATGCAGAGATGGTTTAAAGCTTTGGTAGATACCATATGCCATCACTAAAAATGTAGTTCAAATGCAGCAGTATTATACGAAAAACGCAAGCAATATCGTGTCCTGTATTAGATTTACAACACTGTTTACAGAGCCTCCATCCCAAAGCAGCTTCTGCTTTTGCCCCTGCTGCAGAAGCAACTCACTCTGGGAAAAGTACCATTTTATGGCAGAGGCAGTGGGTTTGGCATGGATGCTTTAGTTTGGTGAAATCCTTGGATGTGCCCAAGGATTTTAGACTCATGGTTCCGGAACACATAATGTAACCGTGTCTCTACTGTATCAGTGTGCTGTGTTCCCAACATGTTTCTGGTTATCATATACACTCTTAAGTTTCTAAGTTTCTGTCACCATTGCAGCTTCCTTACCTGCACAGACCTTCCCATCGTAGACCTCGCAGACCCAGTCGTGGCACTCGCAAAGCGGACCATAGTATTTGCCGGCCTCGGTCACTTGACAGATGCAGACTCCGCACTCGCACCTGCCTCTGTCACTGCACAGCTTCCCCCCCGGGACACGGCACCTGAGCTCCGACTCAGCCCGGGACAGCCGGCATGAAGGAGAACTACCCAAACCACTTCTGTGGAGGACAGCAGAGAGAACAAGCTGCAGTCAAAGCCGGGGGCCACAGCTCAGACCCCATGAGAGCTTGGTTCATGGGAAACCACCCTCCTGCCATGGCTTCAGCCAGTCCCCACATATTGGTTTTAATGACAACACTTTAGTTATGGTTGTAAACTATTACTTGCCTCAAATCACCCAATTTTCTTCTCTTTCATCAGAAACCTCATGGCTACCTGCAGCAATGTTTATATTATTTTTTACTTACCTTGTTAACTGCATTAGGCTCATCTTTTTCACTATGCATACCTGGTGTATATGCATATACATGTATAGTTGGATCATCTATCACGAAACATTTTGATCCGAATTATTCCAAAAGGTTTAGAAAAGATGTATACATCCGAATTTCTAGGTAGCATACCAAAAGAAAGCCTATGGTTGATTCCAATATATGTGCCAAAGTAATCCTTCTGGTTGTCAGATATATAGGATCCATGCTTTCATTGGAAAATGAAACCAAAGTAATCACTGCTTTCCATGCAACAGTGTAGTTCGTAGCAGTGGTTTTAGTAAAGTCAGCAGAATCTGGATGCTGGATCTGAAGATTTGCAGCTCTGTCATGCAATTGTACCGTGCACTGGAGCACACAGAAATTAGGACTTTCAGGACATACACAGGTAAAATCTCACCTTGCCTCATCAGGAGTTGGATTGCAGGAAAAAGACAACAAAGGACTGGCCAAGCCAAAAATAGGTGATCACAATGCTAAGAAGTACAGAGGATTAAAGTTACTATTACCTGCACTTCTCAGACACTAGGTTTTGCAGGTTCTGGAGCCAAGGAGCTGCTGGCTCCTGGAGCAGGCAGGTGCTGACACTGGTGGAGGGGAAGAGCAGAGGACAGTGTGCCTTGCTGTGCCAGTGCCCCAAAAAGCAGGAATACACAGGCGTTTGTGTTGAGGTGCCTGCTCCACTCAGGCAGCAGAATTTAGAGGTTTGGGTGTAAAGAGTCATCACCACCCAGCTCTTCCCCCTTCATTGCAATAAAGGTCTGTGTTTCTGGCATGAAATACCTCATTACAAATAACCCCTGCAGTGTGCACAGCACCTATTGAGGCTCACAGCGACCCAGAGTACCTTCCCTCAGTGCAACTTGCAAACAGGCAGAGGAAGAGATCACAAACCTCCCCACTGCTCCCTCAGCAGCCCAAGCCACCACACTCCTGACAACTCGTAAATCAGTCGCAACCCGCCCCTGCGGGAGGCTTCAGAGCCGCACTTACCGCAGGGCCAGGGTCCCGGCCGGTGGTGTGGGGTGACCAGCCGGCAGCCGGGTGACCAACAGCAGCAGCACCACCAGCCCCGGCAGCCCCTGTCCGGACATGGTGCGAGCTGCGCTGCGCCACAACCGGAGCACTCCTGCAGACGGATGGACGGACGGACAGACGGACGGACAGAGCCACCAGGCGTGCGGAGACCTGTGAGCTGGACAAGCCCGGCTCCAGGGCTGCTCCCCCCGTGCTGTGGTGGCTGGGATTAGCTGCCTGGGAGCGGGATTTGGGCAGCGCTCTGGGAGGGAGGCCGGTGCCAAACCCCAAAGTTTACAGTCTAGGCAGGGAAGTAATTAGAAACAGTTGTGCGGCCAGATGGTTTATTTTGATGTTTTAAAAGTAGCCCGTTCACAGATGTGAATGTACTGTCTCATTCTCAAAGTGCAGGCACCGTAAATATTTGAGGCATGTGTATCCCCCTGTCCTTTGATGGGTGTCTGCTTGGGGATAATCCGCGTAACATGGTGGGGGAAATGTGCTGCCCTGACAAGATAGGACCAGTGCCCCCCAGCTGCAGCATCCCTGTCTGCCTGATGGAGCTTTTCCATCCCTGTGGCTCCCCAGGGCCATTCTTCCCTCCCCTCCTTTCCCCAAGGCAACCTGGGCGCCACAGAATAAAAAAGATATAAAGCCACTGGAGAGTGTCCAGATGAGGGCTATGAAGGTGGTGAGGGGTTTGGAGAAGAAGCCATATGAGAAGCAGCTAAAGATACTTGCTTTGTTCAGCCTAGAGAAGAGGAGACTAAAAGGAGTCCTCAAGGTGGCTACAGCTTCCTCACAAGGGGAGGAGGAGGGGCAGGCGCTGATCTCTTCTCTTTAGTGACCAATGACAGAACCTGAGGGAATGGCAGGAAGATGTGCCAGGGGAGGTTTAGGTTGGACATCAGGAAATGTTTCTTCCCCCAGATGGTGGTGGAACAGGCTCCCCAGGGAGGTGTCACGGCCCCAAGCCTGACAGTGTTCAAGAAGAGACTGGACAACACCCTGAGACACATGGTGTGAACTGCGGGGTTGTCCTGTGCAGGGACAGGAGTTGGACTCGATGATCCTTGTGGGTCCCTTCCAACTCAGGACATTCTATGATTCTATCATTCTATACTCACAGCATTGCAGCGCGCAACACAGCTGGCTGCCAACCTACACCAGCCTGAGCGACTGCAAATTAAAAAATATTATTAGTTAGCCATTTCCTAATGCCTCATTAAAACCCCATTGGAGCAGTGGGAGATTTTGTAAATGCTTTAAAACTAAGCTAAAATGAGGGAAAGTCTCTCTAAGTAAAGTGAAATTCATCAGGAATGGCCACATGGATTTCTTTATGCTATGGAAAAGTTGCAACAGTTTTTGAACCCCCTCGTTGTTCTGGGAAACTGCTGACTGCCCAATACCTCCCTGGGATGGAAAGCTTTTAAAGAAACAAACTGCCACTACAAAAAATTGTCAGATATGGGTGTCCTAGTCTACACACACACATACGTGCATTTTTCGAGCAGGCGGCTGACAGAAGAAACTTTCACTGGTTCCAGAGCCTACATTGGAGATTAAAGCCCTCAGCAGCTTTTTGAAAAGGAATAACTCTTGTTTTATTTTCATATTAAATATCTGGTATACCACAGATCATACTGTTCTAGAAAATATTTTAACATTTGCGTAAAAGTCCTTTGACTCTGATGATGCCTTTCTCAAAAGTGTTATTTGTTGTCTTACATTTAACATAGTAAATTCAAGGGTACAATTCTGAGGATTACTGCTAACATCACTGGTTCTGCTAGTGATTTTCCTGAAAAAAAAAAAAAACATCTGGTCTGCTGGTCTTGCAGATACCAAAAGAACCTTTAAAATCCAGCTTGGGGCCAGTAAAATCCAGCTTTTAGTCAAGTGCCCCTTCCGTTGAAACAAAAAATTTCATTGAAACATAAAAAAAAAAGATCAGACAAAACCTGTTCTAGAGTATTTGTAAGTATACATTCTTATTCCCTGAAGATATACAGCTTAAAATTGAACATGATTCCAAAGGACCATTAAAACATAAGACTTTCGTCTTATTTTAATATGCTATATTGAAGTTGCGAAGTGTAAAACTTTGCTTTCTGCTTATAGTGTACTATCCTCTATATGACGCATAATTTTGCCCTAAAACATGAGCAAGTAGAATAAGGATGCAAAAAACTCTAAAAGCCCCATATATAGCTGCTGTATATCATATACTAATTTTTAACAGTTTTGCAAATATGTTACAGAATTTTCTCATGCAATGTCGCTGGTAAAAATCCTGTATTAATAGTCATCTGTTGGCTTCAGTCCTGTGAATGTGCACAGTTGTGCAAACCTCAAGCATTTCATTTTGCTGGATCTAGTGAAAAGGTAAATAAAATTGATAGACCTTTATTTCTGACAGTCCTTGAACTTTGAAGTCCGTGCTTAATGCAGCACCGTGTATTCTATCTGTGAGATAGTTTTTCAAATTTATTTGTAGTGCTAAAAAAAAAAAAAAAAAAAAAGTTAAAACCCCTTAGATTCAAAAAGGGAGCACTTTTAATAACAATATGATTGTCAGAAATTGTACTGCCAAAAGCCTGGAGTCAGAGAAGAATAAATAGAAAGCTTTGCATTTTAAACAATAGTAATTCTCTTTTGGCACTAAATTTATCTTTAATCCAAAACTAAAATGTTGCCATCTGTTCATCTTCCTTGTTTGTCCCTGTGCAGACTGGTGCTGATAGGTATTCATAAAACCTTCAAGCAGCCTGCAAACTATAAAATAACTTCAAATGTACAAGAAGAAGACATCCATCATGATATGCTGACCTTTTCACTCTCTTATTTTTTTATTTATTTACACCTGTCAAAGTTTTAAGTAATACACAACTTTTGCCTGTGGACCTTTCAAATTTGAAGGAGGTGCAGTTATGCAGTTTGAGGATGGAGTATTTAAAATGTGCACCCAGAGCCTAAGTTCAGCCACTGTTTTCATGTGTATGTGCCTCTAATCCAATATCTTAGTGCTCCTTTACCGGATTTTAACCTTTCCTCAGATTCGTTATTAAATCACTTAAGCCTGGGATGTTTGTATGCAAACATACTGTGAAACTGTGAAACATGTGTGTGTATATATATATGTATGTATGTAGACTGTACATTCAATTTTTAAGGAGCCAGTCTCTTCCTAAATGAGAACCTGACATGCTGTCGTGAGGATTGCTCCCTTCCTTTCAGCCACTCCCGTACATAATCTTAAGGAACTTTCTTCTCTCCTGGATAACATACATCCACACAAAGTAGAGCACTTGTGAAATGCTACTTTTCCTACATACTGGAGTTTCAGACTAAGGCTTCAGATGTGTAGCTGCTTGGTAGATGTACGCATTATACATTGTAACGTCACCGCCTGCAGAGTAAAGGTAGAGAAGAGAAAGTCAACACAATGCTGATGAGGAGGAGCTGGAACATACTGTTAATGCTGAATAGCCCTTTGAAAAGTAGGCAACAGGTTTAAATAATATTTGTCACACAAGAAATATCATCAAGTAAAGATGTAGAATCAAGAAAATAAGTGCTGCTGCACATACCTACACCTGAACTTCAGTTTAAGTGTATTGCTATGTTCTTAATAAAAGTCTGCAGGATTTGGTATGGTCAGAGATTGGAACAATCCTTTCTCCTTCAATTTTATTTACCAGAAGAACCAATAGTGTAATTTCCTATGCAAACTGTTGATGGTTATTTTGTGGTTTCATAGCCATCTGAACTGCAAAGAAGTGTGATGTAACCTTATATGTAAAAACCAAGCTGCGATCCCTGGGGTAGACTAGGTAATTCATAGGCAATTATTTTGTTTGTTTGTTTGTTTCTTTTAAGGCAAACTATATCTTAACTTTTAACTCTGTCAAAATTGTTTTGGTAGTAAAATGATTTAGAATAATATTAAAACATAAGGGGCGGTGTGGGGGGGAAGGTTTTTTACTGTAAGAGTGGTCTAACACTGGAGCAGAACGTCCAGAGAAGTGGAGTCTCCACGCTTGGAGATAATCAAAAGCCATCTGGACAGGGTTCTGGGCAATCACCTCTAGGTAACCCTGCTCTGAGCAGACGTGTTGGACTAGACAACCTCAAGAGATCCCTTCCATCCTTAAATATTCCATAATTCTATGACTCTGATGACATACTGTGCTACTGGACAACATTTGATTTGGTGTGGGGAGGCGGATGGACTCTGCCTACTCTGTTATTATAGTCTCTTAGTGGCCAGCTTAATTTTGCCATCACTTTAACAAAGCCATGAGGTTTGCAAACTACATTCCATGCTACTTTTAAGGATTTTAATTTTAACAAAACAAAGCAAAAATGCACATCCAGTGAATGGTCTAAGCTCAAAAAATAACTGGAGTCCACCAAAATTTATCAAAGAATCCTCCTGGGTTTCCATGGAAGCCATTTTAGTAACACTGTGGATTTACATCCGTGGAAACATTGCAGAGGCATTCACTTACATAGCAATTTTCTAAAATTATCCAGAAGTTGAAAATCCCACATATCAGACAAGTTATTACTTCTCCAGAAAATGTGGAATGACGAGAGCTGGAAACTCCCAGTCGTTCTTTATCACTTCTGCCAAGGATACACAATCACTACATGAGACGGCTGCGAAGATCTAAGACACCCAACACTTCAACACCCATGATGGAGTTAACCAAAATCTGTTTAAATTAGACAGTTCAGAAGGGCATTCACCACTGAGAGTCATTGCTGTGCCAGCTGATGGCGGCCTTGGAAGGGAGTGAGGGGCAGAGCACACCAGAGCTGCGTGGTACAGAAAGTCTTATGTTCATTTTGCTGACATGACATGGAATCTGGGACAGCTGATGGTATCACACAGGGAATAGAAATAGCTTTTGGAGTTATAGGATCAAGGTTAGAACAAGATTAAAGCTGAGCTGTCCTGAATGTAGCTGGCCTGAACAGTAGTGAATGTAAGCTACCCAAACAGTTCATAGGCCAACATTAATCGAGTTGTTACTGTGTTATACTCTAGTGTAAAACCTTAGCTTACTCTTTCAGGTCCCAGATGAAACTTTAAATAGTAGGTAGGTCTTTTGTTTGTTTAAGGTTTACGAGTTAATTCCCCCAAACAGCAATAATACCCTGCTTTTACAGCAGCCTGAAGGTAGCATGAGATTTCTAAGCATGAGCTTGCAAGACAGCTCAGAATGCCAGCTATAATAGTATGTTTTAAAAAACATACTACTGCATTCTTAACTTTATTTCAGAAAGTCAGTCAAGGTCTGGTGTAATCCAAGCTAACAGCATCACTGAAGTTTTAATTATCCTACTTGATAACTGGGAATGAGGCCAAGAAAGGAAATAAATGGGCATGTCATGTTCCAACATAAATTCTCACTCTGCGGTCAAACTATGCCTTATTTCTCGAAGGGACAATGTTACTTGCTGGTGGGAATCCTGAAAAATCTAAAATAGTGGCAAATACAATAAAGAATGTTTGTGATTTCTGTATTTATTTTGATTAGCTACCTGAATGAGTTACAATGAAAGATCACTCTCATATTTTTGACTGAAGAGTAATTTCAAGGGATAGTAAATTAAAAAAATAGATACTGCTGACTTCTTAGAGGCAGAACTGCAGTAACTCAGGTTTAGTGCCTGAGTTGAACATACGCACACCAGATTCTCCAGGCAACAGCGACTATTCTCTTATGGTTTCAATGCTCTGTCTTGCACTGCGTCCTGTTGCTTGTTATTAAACCAAAAATGAAGGAGAGACAGAAGTCAAGAAAAAGGAAGGGCAGAGGGAACACCATTATTGCCCTCTTATGAGTGCTTTTCAAAAGCAAGAGTGCATGGTACTTTTCAAAAGGAAACCAAATATATATATAGTTAGCTGTAGACTTAGGACACTCCTCACGGGTTGAAATTTTGAAATCCAAATTACTTGTGAACATCAACCAACCTTTTCCTGCAGTCATTAGTCTGATGTTGCTCCATGGTCATTTCTGTTATGGTCACATGCTGCAGAACAAGACCACCTCTCAGCCACAGCCACACAGAGCAGATGGATGAAAGAAATCCAGGCTGCTGGACTGGTTTGAACCACACAGAGCCCTGGTAAGACCAGGGTGCTGCTCGGCATGTGCAGAGCAGAACCTCAGACTACAAGGAGAACTTTGTGGTAACCACCATTACGATGGCTAAGGACTTCGGATGGCCTGGAGCTACTAAGCAACAAAGCAGGAATAGAGCAGCTTTTGACTTGTATCCTGTGCCTAAATGATTCAATCTTCCTTTGGGTCTGAAGTTTAATTCTGAATTTCTAAATGACATTTTGTGACCTTTCTAAAAGCTCAAGCATCGTTTCAAAATGAATATTTCATGAATTCTTTCACTCATTATGGAATATCTGAAATCTGATCAAGCAGTGAATTCCTTTGTAAGTGGTAAATCAAATTCTAACAACGGCATTTCCAATAACCTCAGCTCCTTGGGTTGATTTTATAATTTGTGTATGTTACTCCTCAGCTCCTCAACAGACACTTATGGAAAGTAAGGACAAGAGAGCTACAAATAAAGCTCAAATAAATTAAGAAATAAAAGCCCATAATTTCACTATTTTTAAATTGGCTTTACTTCCTTTCAATCATAGTAGGATAATTAAAATACATGTATCGGTGTGATAATGTGTATTTATACAGATGTCAGCAAATGAGAGAGTAGCAATTAGATTTCATGAGACGGAATTGTGGGACCCCAACACAAGTTGCTTTCCCTTCTTAACTCTTGTTCTTCCTCACTGAAAATGGGGAAGATGAGGATGTTCATTACTTGCCTGTTTGGCACACTCTAGAAACACTTTAATTATCCAAATTCTGCAACAAAACATGCAAAACTAAGTAACTGTTTTGCCTTCCCCATTTTTCTCCAGGACTTACTGAGTAAGCCAGTCTAGGAAACTTTGGTTTGTCAATTGCCTTTTATATAGGAAGATCTGACTGTGTTTGCAGATCATGTTACAGAAACTGAAGTGACAGGTAAGGCTGAAAATTCTCCCCTTGAATTCTCAGTATCAGCCTTCTGGAATTTTCCAAAATTTCCTTTTAAATCCCCATGGCCAGTTTCCACCATGTGTTGAAGTTTGAAGATCGAATAAGGAAATTCCTTTATCTGTTCTAGACTTATAGATGAGAGATAAATCTTTACTGAGACATATTTTTCTCTTTGACTTATATCACATGACCATGAAGTAGCATCTTGAGATTAACTCCCAAATTCAGTCCTTATCTAATGTGTTTACAGGTTGCTCTTTAGGTCAGTGGGAATTCTATATCACAATGAAAACAAACTTCAGCCCTAAATATTAAACATCAGCATGGACTTTAAATGAATCATAGACTCTTTTTCAAAATTATATCAGCAATTTCGTAAATATTTAACTTTTCCATTTTATCATCACATACCTGATACATGCTGCTTAAGTTTTAAAATGTGCATAATTGCTTTTCCTATGGCAGACACGAAAGTAAATTTGTGGTGCAATAGCAAGGCAAGAAAAGGCTTTTTCTTGCAAACAGCAGATCTTCACTGTCTGCACAATTATTTAAATGAAAGGCACTACTATTTTTCTTTTGCACATGTGCAGGTACATCAGGGCATCAAGGACTAAAGTCTTCTTCCAGTATTAGCATCATCTGATGCAAGTGGTGCTCATGGACAGGCTGTCCAAGAGAATCCAACCTTCTGCTAAAAGTGTGGGTTCCCCCTGAGTAGCCTGAAGTTCACAGAGGCTCAGTATGGGCAGCTAGGGCAAAACTTAACAATGTGTTACCAAATATGATAGCAGGTAAAAGTAGAAGCTTGAAACACATATGAAAATATGAATTCTGTAATACAAACCACATGTAAGGAAATTAATCCCCTTTTATTCGACGCTCATTAAATGGTACTTAAACCACTGCATTGAATTTTGAGCCCCTCTCCAGACATAAAAGACATGAATATGTGAGTTCAGTGTCAGGTCAATGTGGTGGCTGAGGCTGACGGATGTGCTCCATCAGGAGAGGCTGCAGGAGCTGGGCTTGCTGAGCCTGGAGAAGGGATGGCTTTGAGGGCACCTAAGAGTGGACTGGCAGGGTCTGCGAGGAAGCTCTCAAGAGGACGGAGCTGGGCTCTTCCCAGCACAGCAGGAGAATGAGAGACAGTGGATGAGAGAGGGTCCAGCTGTGTGTCAGGAATAAATCCTTCACCATGAGGACAGTCAAGCACTTGCACAGGTTGCCCAGGAAGGCTCTGCAGTCTCTGTCTTGGAAAGTTTTCAAGACCCAACTGGATAAAGCTCTGAGTAAGCTGGTGTGATCCCGTAGCTGAGCCTGGTTTTGGCAGATCGGTCAGACCAGATGGCCACCCGAACTTCCTTCCAACCTGAACTGTTCTACCAAGAATTATTTTTCCTAGGCCAGTATATCCATAGAAAAACTGTTGCACAAAGTCACATCTGATGACAAATGCTGATTTCTTTAGCTTCAATATAACTGCAACGTTTCACTGTTTGCAACTGGTAGTTTTCATTTCAGAGATGTTATCACCAACAGCATAATACCAATACCAATAACACCAAGTAATAAATTATAACTGGGGAGGAAAAAGACAAAATGTGAAGAGTATTATTTGTAAGCATATTTATTCTGAAATTGATTTGGTTTCCCATTTGTTTGTTTGTTTGTCTGTTTTTCATGAGATATCAGATGGCTGTTTGCTATCAAAGACGCTAGTCCTGCAAACACTGAAATTAGGTGCTTAGATTTACTGGAATTGCTAATGCTGGTAATGCTCATACATCCATAATCCTGAGGCCAGCTCCCTAACTGGCTTATTATTTTTTGTCGTAAGCATCAAATAGACATAATCTCAAGGAACCTAATGCAATTTATGCCATACACTTTCCTTCTGCTTTCTGGGGTATTTTGCCGAGGGTTTTGTTTTTTTAAATCCTATTCCATGTCTTTAATGCCATCGTAGCACCAACTGCTCTTGCAGGATTACATATTTTAATTTTGCTAATTTTACAAGCTCTAGAAGGCTATGGGCTCACATTACTTCACATCAAACAGTTTCATTTAAATACAAATTATGATTTACAGAAATGTACCCTTTTGCCCAAGAAAATAAGTATACTGATTGCCACATGGCAACTTCATTTATAGAAACAGTTTTCCATCTATTTATTTATCTATCCATATATTTATCTTATCTCTTTGCAACAGGTGATGCTATTTGATGGATTTATTTCACCGTGGAGCTCAACGCTGAGCCTTTATGTGGCTCTTCAGGAATGTGAAAAGAAACTGGACTGACCAGCGGGTGCTACCAGTGAAGTAAATGCTCTACAGCGGCAAAGAAGAAACACGAGTGCTGAAAAAGCTTTGAGATGCACAAATGCAATTTCTTACCAAAATAAGGTAACTATGGTAGTATTTGAAGACCATCATAAAAAAAAAATCCCAAGCAAACAAAAAACAAACAAAAAACCCCAAACCACAAAACAAACAAACAAAACCAAACACCAAACAACCAACCAAAAAAAAACCCATCACCAAAACAAACAAACAAAAAAAAAAACCCACAAAAAATAACAACCAAAAAACTAAACTCCCACCCAAAGCAAAAACGTCCCAAATTACTGCAAAAAGACCGTTTTAAACGACACGGCTGTTCCAAGCAGCACTTTCTTCACGGCCAGTGCCTGCTCGGCCTCGGAAGGGGTAACACTTGTATTCTCTTGCCCATTTTGCTCACAATTTGCGTGTTTTGGGGCCCAGCGAAAACATTTCCATGCCGCTGTGGGAGTGTTTGGCGTGACGGGTCCGCCACCCCCGTGGGCTCACCCCCTGCCTCCCGAGCCGCTAAACCATATTTCTTCTTAACCGGGAGGCTTTATCAACTCGAGGGTGGTGGTTATTTCAATTTTTGTTTAACCCGCGTGGAGCGGCCGGTGCCGTTTCCCCCTCACCTGCTCCCTCCCCGGCCCGCAGCCGCCCCGCCCGGTGTCCCCCCCCCCCCGCGGCCGCCGTTGCCGAGAGACCGAGGGCGGCCGCCGCTGCCGGGCGGGCCCCGCCGCCCCGATCCGCCGCGGGGAGGACGGCGTCCGAGGCGGGCACACAACCCTAACACCTCACACACCCGCGGGGGGCCGCGACCGGCCCCTCCCGACCGCGCCATGAAGGGAGATGCTGGCGGTAGGTCGGAAGCGGCGGGCGCGCCTTGCTGCGCGGCGCTCGGCTCGGTAACACCGCGGGCCCCGGCTCCTCCCCGGCCCCTCGATCGCCGGCGGCCGGCGTGGCTCTCTCCCCGGGGAACCCCGGGGTGACGGGCGCGGCGAGAGACCTGGCCGCCTCCGGTGGCGGGAAGCAGGGGCTGTAGCGGCCTCCTCATCGCGCACCGCAGCCTTCCCTGCCCGGCGGTGGAGGGGGTGCTGCTGCCGGGCCCGGCGGGGGCAGGCGGGCGGCGGGGGGCGAGCTTCCCGCTCCCTGCGGTACCGGCCTGCCCCGGCCTTCCCCTCCGCCACATCCCTCACTGGGGGATGCGTGTACCGGGGCAGGGCAGGGCCGTGGGGTGAACAGGCCTCTTCATTTATCATAGGCCGGGGATGCAGTAATTTAACGGGGTGGTTGTGGATGGGGTGAGCTGTGCGGAGCTGCTGCCCTGAGCGGGGGTTTGCCTGGTTGGTGGCCACGGGGTTTGGGGTGGTTGAAGGAAGAAATGTACCAAGGCCTGAGGTCAGTCTCTAACAAGCAGCATCAGTGGTCTCAACACCGTTCACTGAGTGGAGGGAGAGGTGCTTAACAATATGTTGTTGTTGACATCTTAACCCTCCCGGTAATGTCAGAGACACGTTTCTAGGAAGGATGGAGGTTTCTGGTGGCCTTTGCATGCAGATGCAGCTTTTAATTAACCTGTGATGTGATGTCAGTTACCTGTTGTTGCATTCTGAGTCACTCGTAAGGGAAATATTCGCAGTGAGAAAATACTAAATAAATACTCTTTGGGTCTTTTGATTTTGTCTTAAGCACTTTCAATTTCCTGTTTCATTTAATTGTCCCTCTCTTCATTTCCTTGCACAGCAGCCGCATCCCACCTGCCCTCTAAGTGACCAACAGAGAAATAATACTTATTAGCAATGAACTAAGTTTAGCTGCATAAATCGCAAAATACGTCAGTGGAGGGAGAAAAAAAATTATTTGATTTGATCCCTCTGGCTGCCAGAAGGTTCTAGTTCTCTGCAAGTTCATGCATATATACCTTTGGGGACTTTTAGGAACAGTTGGGGGGAAATTTTGTTTAACCATTTGGGCTTAGTACTGTCTTTTAAAATGAAATTTTAAGAATCAGCATGTCACTTATGTTTCAGAAATGTTGAGCCGTAGCCTTTTGGTTTGGCACATCTGTTTTATTTTAATCTGAAGTTTGGTCCGTCACAGTTCATTCCCATTTAAGCTATACCTCCTGGAAGGACAAGTTATTCAGTTTTTACTTACTTCCAGCTTCTGGACATTGCTGGCACCATGAATACTATGGAGACCTGTGTGGCACTGATCAAAACCCAGGTCTTGAGTCACAGCAGTTTCAGGTCTGAAACCTTCTCCACAGGAGATGAGTAGTATCAAGCTGTGTTGTAGGGAGTAATGGGCTACTGGACCAAGCTCTAGAAGAGATAGGGAGTTTTGGATTTTTATGGATAAGAATGTCTTCTTAAGGTATGAATATCTCATGATGAGATAGAACTGTTAATGGCTTCTGGGAATTTGAGTTCCCCCCTGAGGGATTTAGGAATTCAGGCAGTTGAAAACAATATTTTTTATGTGTTTATGAGTAAAACAGAGGTGTTGGACTCACAAATTATTTTTACTGTGTTATTAACAGAATACTTCCATGGTTGGAAAAGGACTTGGATGTCCCGTAGATTTTGAACATGAAATCTTTCTGGAGGTAAAGAGCAAAGTCAGCCTGATATAGGCATTATGAGTAGAATCATGTTTTATTTCTCTTTCAGCCTCTTCCTCTTATCTCTTCTTTACCTCCATAGCCTCTTTTATTTCATTTGAAGTTCCTGTATCAGTTAAGTCCTACTAAATGTCTTGCTGTGGGAGATACCACTCCTAGACTGTGGTTGCAAACTGTCTTAGTTCTACTAGGTAATTTCTTTTTCATTTATTTTATGTGATATTTTATTTTTGTCTCATCTCTTTGTTATTCCCCCTGCCCATCCCTTTCCCCCCCTCCCGCCCCACATGATGAGGGTGCAAGTGGAACAAGATGCACAAAGCAATTGTACAGTCTCCATCACTGGAGGTTTTCAAGACCAGACTGGAGTAACTGGAGTAAACCACAGTAGCCAGGTCTGACACCAGAGTTGACCCTGCTTAAGAGGACATTGGACCAGAGACCTCCTGAGGTCCTTCCAACCTGAGTTAACTTACAATTCTATGATCTCAGTTTTGCATTTAATTTTTCTGCCAAAGTAGAGCCTTCGAGCCTGGTCTTTGCTTCCTGAACTGTTACAATCATTGTATTTATGAAGTATAGTATAGTAGCAAAGGTTGTGACTGCAACTTCTAGGAACTGCCCAGCAGCAAAGAGAATGTGTATCAGATGTCAATGTGTTTGTTTTCAAGGAAAGATAAAAGGATAAGAAGGAAGAGTCCTAATTTTGTTTTCAGGATTTCAAGTTTAAAATATGAAGGTGTTAACTGTTTCATTGGTGATTCCTTAAATGATGGAAAGTGAAGAATTTGGAAAGGGAAGATGATCTAGAATGTTCAAATTTCTTAAATAATTATTTTAGCCAAAATTGTAGCAATGCTAAGATAATATAACCACTGTTTATTTTAATTTTTAATGTATTTCCATTTAAATTATGAAAGGATGTGTATACAAGGATCTAGACACACCAACATGTAATTAGTGGTACAACAAAATCCCAGCAACATTAAAATAATCACTTAAGCGGGCACACTGCCAACCATCTGCCTACAGAGAAGCTCCTTTCCACCCCTGCATCATTCTGGGAAGGGTGCCCCCAACCATTTCTTTAAAACCTTGAAGAATAGATCTGCAGGATTCACAGCAGGTTACTGAATGTGTGGTATTTTAGAGAGAGGACAGGTTGCTCCATGAATCCTCTCAAAGAATAACCTGCTGCTACCTGCCCCCTCGCTTTCACAAAGGGCTATAACACAATTTCCACCTGGAGATGAGTAGAATGCAAAAGCAAATCCCAGAACACTGCTCTCGTATTTTTTCCAGCATGATTCTTACGAAGCACGTTGCTGCCTATCTTTGGCAGCTATGGGCTCTTAAGGAATTTCATACAGACTACATTGCAGTAGACTCATCTTAGGGCAGCAAGTGGTGGGTAGGTGGCCCGCAGTAGAAGTGAACTTTTGAAGTAATCTAACTGTTAAACCATTCTCGGTATCCATAAAGGGAATATATTACCAGCAGTATATTCTCTACATATAATCATCGTGAATTCAGTGGCCATCATTAAATTTTAGCATTGTATCACCCATTCTGACAAGAGTAATGTCTAAGGGTACATTTAAATTGTAGGGCTTGGAAAGCTGCCCTGCTCTCCAGTCACGCTAACAGCCAACGCGTTGGAGGGAGACTGAAGATGCTCACCACTCTGGGGCTTTGGTTTCCACTGAAACGAAAAGCTCATTACTTGTGCAAGAAAGTAGCTGCTTCATGCTCAGATGTGTCCCTCCTTTCAGGATACTTGGGAAGCTGGAACTGTGAAATGTGAGACTGTACCTGCTTTTTACTGGAGAAGTAGCTTTTGAGTACCCTGATCTCTACTTCATATGAAAAAAAAGGGGATATGGTAGAATGTGCCATGGTGTGGTCTAACAGCACCATTTGAAAAATCATCTTAAGTTGTTTTTTTTTCTCTTACTCAATGCAATTTCTTAATTCAAAAATGTTGAAAAGCAAACCAATTTTGTTTCAAATTGTGAAGTTAATTCTCTGGCTGTATCACAGAACCATGTGTATGCGTAGGTTCTTCAAAATTGTGTCTTCCAGGTGTTGGAAGGCTACTAGTAAAAAGGACTCATGCTATGACCTTGTGTGATAATAGCAGTGGGCTGTTTATCTGGCTTACATGAGATCTGCTTTTGTATGCAATGTTATGTTTGATTCTGTCTGCTGAGTAGGTCTGAATTATTTTGGCTCTGGTAGGTCTGGGAGGAAGAACTTCTGTTTAAGAAACAAATATTGGGTGAGCGTTATCCTTACCAGATGATAAGACATTGGAGACATGTTGGGAACAAAGAGCCAAAGTCTGGACACACCTGTCTGTTCTCAGAATAGATGTTCTTACATTGGTAGCCTTAAGCAATTGTTATACCTTCATCAATCCATGAACCCTAGTCTGGTAGTTTTGGTCTGGCATCCTGTTAGTAAGTACAAGATGTCACAAGCTGTTTTTTCCTACTTGTATCCAAATTATTTGAAAATGTGAATGTGATTTTTAGGGTATTTCCTTCAGTATACCTTCTTTGTGAAGAATCCTCCTTGATCGTAACAATACCGAAGTTTGGTCTGCCTTTAGCAGCATGCTGTGTTCAAACTAATGATGAGATCTTTAAGAACATTTTATCAGATGCAGTAAGAATAACACACAGACAGAAAAAGTACTGAAACAAGTTTTTCCTTGAGACTAGTTATGAGTTAATAACATCCACAGTGGCATGTACCATGTGATTGTATCCATTGGAGTTCTGTCTTTATGAGTATTTGCCACTTGGTGTGTCCCAGCTCTGGAAATAGTTGGAAGGCACGTTGATGTTTTCAGAGCAGAGAGAATTGGTGTTAAAGAGAGTGCTTATAGGTGGCCAGTCCTGGGAGGACCTTTGGGCAGTGCGCACATGATCTCAGGTGACAAAGTCAATAGACAGTGAGGAAGAAATATGTTGGAAGCCAGACATTGCTGATTCCAAGGGTTTGTATGACTTTTAAACTCTCTCCGTAAGTCATATGTAGGAAAATCTGCTTTATTTTCCCTTTTTTTTTTTTTTCTGTGAAGTCATTTTTCAACTGTCTTATTTGTCTACCAGAGCATTTATAAGCACGTTTTCCTGAATTTTGACAGAGATTTCTTGAGCAGATTATGCTGTATACAGTGAGCCAGCTTTGTAAATGAGACACAGATTTCTCAGCTTTTGATGTTGTGTAGGATCAGCTACTTTTTAAAATTTGTCGTTTGATTTTTGTAGGAAGTGCAAACTTCCATCAGCAGGAGTGTCTTGTCGTTAGTGTGGATATCACAAACTGGGATTAGACCTTCTTCAGACTTTGTTTCCCAAGTGCATAGTGGGTCTTAAGTTCACCACTATTGTAAAAGTATACTTTCATTTCAGCAGAACCTGCAAATTTAGTGATTGGTAGTGGTTTAGACAGTGTAGTGGTTGCTTAACATACCTGCAAATTCAGGGAGAGAAAGGGGGAGGGAAAAGTGAATTTGAAGGAGCTCTGTGTGGGGGTAATTTATTTTGTTTTCTTCCTTTCAATTGTCTTTGCTTCTAAAAACAGAGGAAAGATTTAAAAGCAAATACACTACATTCCTCCCTGAGAAGGCTGACACCTGCACTGTGGATTTCCATTTCTACTGTAAAGAAAATACTCCAAAGAAATATGAAGTGGATGTAGCCCCAAAACTCTGTGCTATTTTCCTGTCTCAAAACTTATCTTTGCCCTGCACACAATATTTCTTAAAAGCTCTGGAACTACAAATATATCCTAGAGAATGTATTAAGCCTTTCATGTTAATAACAGGTTGGGATCAAAGAAAAGACTTAATGATGTGTGTTGGAATCAATGTGGGAACTGCAGGGGTGCGTTTGTGGTGGGGCGTAGGGAGGGCTCCAGCCTCCCCATTAGCACAGCTTGGTGTCACATGCTGGAAGGAATTGGTGCACAGCTCTCTCCCTGTTCTTCATCTTTCAGCTCCCTCCCTCCTCTTCATCTTTCAGCTGATTCCCCATTGCAGAAATGGGTGCAAAAGGGATTACAGTGCAAGAGTTAAAATTGTTTACACATGCAACAGAGTCCTGAGGCTGTGCCGGGCTTTGTGTTGCTGTACAGTGACAGACACGTGTAAGAGCCTATGTGGTCCCTGGAAGTAGTGAGTACAACAGGAAAAATTGCATTAAAGCTTGAGAGCAACTGTGCTATACTTGGAATAATCTTGCTAAAAACCATTTCCAGAAGATTCCTGGCTTGTGGACTTTATTCTGCATTTTTTGTGGGCATTTCTGCTCATTTCAAGTAGAGAAGTAAGCAAGCCGGTTCTTATAATCCATAAATGTTTCCTCCCTTCCATTTGATTTATCTACATGGTGATTTGTTTATGCAAGGCCACCTCTTAAAAATAAGAATTCTAATATCTTTAGTCATAACATTTAAGCATGTGAACTGAATCCATTATGGAGATCGATGTTCATTATATTTTCTGTGCGCAGATCAATTTAAAAAACAAACAAATTAAACACTGGGTAAAAGTGTAAATGGGAATTTCATTAGAAGGATATGGCTGATCTTCCTACACATCAGATCTATAAATAAGCAATACTGATAAAAGCATAAAAAACAACAGATCCTCTCTAACAACCAATTGATAATTATCTACTTTCTTTCTCAAATTGATATAACTTGTTATTTAGAGTGTCATTTATTAAAAAAAAATCAGTAGTGGCTTGTCAGTGTTTCATATCATGAGCCTTTTCTCACAGTTATTGATTGTACTTATTGATCCTTTATTTATTGGTATATATTTTCTTAAGAGTTTACTAGAAGTGCTATCATACCCATTACCAGAAATGGTAAACATAAAATTATTTTGTTAATTCACTGATTAGCTTTTGATTAAGAGTTTCCAAAGGAACATATTTGCAGGAAACATATTAGAAAAGAAAGTGTGTTTATTTTTTTCCTAAGGTCTTGAGAAGTGCAGCTCCCAAGACATTTCAGAAAACTTCTTATCACTGTGCTAAATGTAGCCATTTTAAGGCTTCATGACCTGAAAAAGTACACCAACATCTCTGAGGCTTCAAGCATTTCTAGTTATGCTTTAGTCCAAGTAGAGAAAATAGGTCAATACATTAGGCTTAGAAATACATAGGAGAAAGCAGGAAAAATTGCTGAAGAAGAGAAAGTAGTGAATTCAGTTATGAGAAAGAAGTCAGACCATGAAGCTTGAGCATGAGGATTAAGAGAACATACAACTTGTATGGATATTATTTCAGTCTCAATTTGTTAGAAAATGGCAATTTATAATGTTCATTTTACAATATTTGCATATTTTTAGTGACAGTTTGCCAGTTTCACTTCTACTAAGGTTGCTGTGACTGACTGTACAACACAAATAAAAATATCAGAAGTTTTGCCTTATTTTGTGCCCTTATATAATTTCTGTTTATTTTTTTAAAATAAGTTATTGTGTAATGTTTGCTTCTGCAGCTGGGAGCATCAGTCCAGTACCTCAAGCCTATTGCTTTTGGTCTATACAGACTAATGGTTTAGACTTGGTTTTAAATATTAGGCAGGAGATATGAGATAGGTGCATATAGGCAGGAAAACACAAGGCCGTACTGATGACACTGTTGTCATGATCAAGAGTTTTAGTTTACTGACAGGTATGAAAGAAGGTATTGAAAAATCTTTGTGGAGGCTTCCAAGGAGCTTGGATATAGAGCATGGCATTTATGGAGTGACACCACAGGAGAAACCACAGAAGCCCTCTTCTGAAAATGTATTGAGGGAATTAGAGACAGGAGCCGACCTTTTGAATCTGAAAGAGCGAAAATAGAGTAGGAGAAAGACTCTGGGGGACTTGGAAGAAGATTAATACTTTATGCTTGCCACGGTAGCTAAAAGAAGACAGTCAAGGATGTAGAGGTGCATAGAGTGTGGACGTGGAGCAGCGGCCTATGTGGTGAAGCGGCCAGTAGAGACCAAGCATATGGGTACTTCTGCAGTCCCAAGCCCGCTGTTCTCCCAGCCCATCAAGACCTGTCTTCCCATGTGCCAGCACAAGCCGCAGAGACAGCCAGCTGTCTGGCTGTTGGATAGATAATTGCTAATACATATTTAAAAAAAACCCAAAAAAAGTATTAGAAAAATACATGTTAATAGTGTATGGCAAAAAGGCTTTTCTGATTTCAGTAAAGAACATTAACATCTGTTGGCTGTTTAACATCGCCTGTTTGCCTTTGGCTTGTTGGGCTTTATCTCAGCCTAGTGTAATAAATGGAAATGTCACCATTAAATTAAGCGGCTCCAGGTCAAATCCATCCAATTATTACTCTGGGTTTAAGTTCACCGTGTTAGCATTCTTTTCACATTGGTACAAATTTTCTGCCAGTGTTGCTAAGTTGCTGGTAATTGTTTGCATTGCATACCTTTATGTAAATTTTTGTAAACTAACAAGAGTCATGTCAGTGATTTATATAGGGAAAGCTTTTTAATAAAATGAAGATCCTGTTAATCAGTAAGTACAAAAGCAGTTTGCATGAAAACAAAATGCTCTAGGTTATCTATAAAACTGTTCAAAATGCATTGTAAAATGGTTTTAGTGAATTAATGTCCTCTTTTTTTTTCTTGCCAAGGAGGTTTCATGATTATAAATAACAAAAGTTAACTTCAGGATGCTAAAAAGGAAACAGAGTTCACGGGTGGAAGCCCAGCCAGTTACAGATTTCGGTCCTGATGAATCCTTGTCAGACAATGCGGATATTCTGTGGATTAACAAGCCAGTAGGTATCTCTTTCCATAGTTACTAATGTTAAATGTAACTTTGATTGCTGAAATATGACTTCTATAAGTGATTCTGAAATGGGTATTTGTCAGGAACAAATATTGAGCTACAGTTGCTAATGTACCAGTTCATTTTTTTTTTGCAAAAAGTCCAATCTAAATAAAAAGGTTTAGTTTGGTTGTTGCAGACTGATGGGGATGGTCAAGCAGTGTTTGGCAACCAGTTAATCTACTGATTGTTTTTTTTAAACAGCCATCCTTTCAATGTCTCTGGTTCCTAGCATGTTTACTGAAATTAGAAGTTAAGTTCATCAAATGAACTTTTGAAAACGATGTCAAAAGGAGCATTTCATTGCTAAAGTGGTACCCAGCAGTTGGCACTTTCGACTTTCGAATCTCTTGCGTCACTTATTAATATGAACATGTATTTTGGCTGGTTATTACAAAGTACAGCTCACATTTTTCTAGTATCATTTAACATATAACCTACCCTAAGCAACAGATAGGTGTAAAAGTGTCTAGCAACTTGAAACTAGGGAAAACTTCTTTGCGAGTGGAGCTATTAATAGAATGAGCAGTATTAAGAAAATGCCTTTACCATGTAAATATGCTTATTATGACTAAATTATTTATTCAGCACTCAGTGTGCATCCGGGATTCCTATCTTTTGAATGATTCATACTTTTGCAGAGAATGCATCTTCTCATTTCTCTTAAAGTAGTGCATGAATTTGTTCTTTGTAAAAGCAGAAAATCAAATATTCTGAAATAATATACGTTGCTAGCATTACATTAATTTATAATAGAACTATCATCTCGTTGCAGTATGGATGCTAGATGCCCTCAGCATTGCTGCTGTGTTTTAACGCCAGAATCATGTACAAGGCAACACACATATATTAATTCATGCTAAATCACAGAATCACAGAATGTTAGGGATTGGAAGGGACCTCAAAAGATCATCTAGTCCAATCCCCCTGCCAGAGCAGGAACACCTAGGTGAGGTTACACAGGAAGGCGTCCAGGCAGGTCTTGAATGTCTCCAGAGAAGGAGACTCCACAACCCCCCTGGGCAGCCTGTTCCAGTGCTCTGGCACCCTCACTGAGAAGAAGTTTCTTCTCATATTTAAGTGGAACCTTTTGTGTTCGAGTTTGTACCCATTACCCCTTGTCCTATCACTGGTTGTCACCGAGAAGAGCCTAGCTCCATCCTCGTGACACTCACCCTTTATATATCTGTTAAATAGTATGTATGTATTAACTGCTGTAATAAGCTCAAAATGTCATTACAGAAATATATGCTGGGCAATTTACCTATGTTTCTCAGCATACAGTACACGGCTTTTTGATGGAATAATTTTTTCTTCTCATGCTGATGGACTAGTTGTATATTGCTTAGCACGCACCATATTAACATTTTACTGTGACAGACAACATTTTTTATATCAGCACCACTTTAACGTTATTTTTTTCAGTTGAAACAAGGTTCAAAACAAAGTGGGTATTAACAGGACATAAGAGATTGTTCATCAGGTACCTTCCACTTCCAAATTATTAATTTTGGCTCAGAGTATGCAGGTGATAGACCTATTCCATTCATGTCAAATATCTACACTTAGGTGAGCGTACAGTAAGTATTAATTAAATTAGATGAATGTTCTTAAATCTTCTTGATATTGAAAGGCCTGAGGTGCTGTAAATGAGTGTAGAATTTTGCCTCAGAAGAAAAATTGCTATAAATACACTTCAGTGGTTTTTGTTTGGAAATATTTTTTCTTGCTGAAGTGTCTTTTTGTTCTTCTTCTTGTTTTGACAGATATGACCTTACAAACTCTGATTCATTACACTTGTCTGGCTTCAAGATGTTTCACTGGTGGTTTGATTACAAGAAAAAAAAATCCAACCTTAAACCCTTGTATTGATACATTCTGCTTTTTTTGTTAGATCTCCCACTGTGACTGTCACTGGATATCAGCCTTATTAATAATGATTGTAGTGAGAATGAGACCTAAGTAGTCATAGACATGAACTGTTCTCTTATAGCAACAAAACTTGTGGAACAAAAATGAATCCTGATTTTAAGAAGTAGCTTTCTGGGACATGGTCTCTTTTATATTTATTCTTTTCATAAATGGAAGGATGCTTTTAATCCCTGTATCTCTCACTTAATTTTTGGAAATGTAAAGTGATCTAAAAAGCAGTTCATCAAAATGTGGGACTAAAATTTTACACAGGTATTTTCATTTAATATATTCACCTGCTTTATAACATCAACTAACATAACATATTGTCTGCACATAAATGTGACAAGTTGTCATTTGAAAAGAAACTGGATTACAAATGCTGCAAAGTAAAAATGATAGAATCTTAATTCTCAATTTTCTGGCTCTTAATTCTTGGTTTCTGAATTATACAACCTCCCAAATTAACTAATAAAATAATATGTGTGTATATATAAACATATAAATAAGATAAAGCCAGGAGTGGTTATTTTTGGATGAAGACCTTTAACATCTGGATCATGATATAAAAGAAAAACGCAAATATGTGTTTACAAAAAGTGCCAGTACAAGTTATATAAGCTAAATATTTGAGCTTTTTTTTGAACATCAAAGCAATCTTGCGTTGATTGTGTTGTTTTTTTTTTTCCAGTGGGTACATTCTTTACTACGAATCTGTGCCATCATCAGTGTTATTTCTGTTTGTATGAACACTCCAAAGACCTTCGAGCATTATCCTCCGCTCCAATATGTGACATTTGCTCTTGATACTCTGTTGATGTTTCTTTACACTGCAGAGATGATCGCAAAAATGCATATCCGTGGGATTGTTAAGGTAAGCATTTAAACAGTATTCTACATGTGCTTAAGAAAATGATCTGAATATATGCTGGTGACATTTGATCTTTGTTTTTTAACTTCTCAGCTCTTTCTGCTATGGTTGTTTTTAACTGCAGGCACCACCATGGCATATAAACTGAAAAGACAGTTTGACAAAGATGCAGCTTTACTGAATATTTAATCCCCCCAAAATATAATACCAACACCCATAGTAATGATTTCCTGCTAAGAAATAGATAATTTAATTCTATTAATATAAAGAATGAAAGGAAAAATAAGCTACATATGCATTAGCAAGGATATTTTGTGAATGTCTAGAGTTCCATATATGGACTTAGAACTTTCATTTTCATTTCAGAAGGCTGGATGTGTTATTGTGTGGTTACTTCATTTAAATAAGAACATATGTCTTACTGTGAGCTAAATGAGAAATTTATCTTCCTTTACTGAATTTTTTTCTTAGTATAATTCATGTTGGTAAATAAATACTTCCGTTATCATATGTTTACTGCTGTTGCTGGACTAGTTTGTATAAGTAGATATGATATTGGAGAATGAAAAACTACAGTAATCATTATTTTGTAGCATTATTTTACTGACTGATTCCAGTCTTGCGCAAAAAGATACAAATTCAGCTTACATATAGAAAATCCGTCTTCAGACCTTATTGACAACACAACTATGTCCCTGTTGTACAGAACAGATAATCAGTGTGTTCTCCTTCCCTTTTACTCCTGAAAGGTCTGGTGACACCAAAGACATCTGAGGTTGTACTTAGCTCTTTAGTTTGTTCTGAGTTTGCAGATAGCATTTGTTGTTTGCTGCTAAACTAAGCTATTATGTCATCACACTTAATGAATATTAAAAGAATAATTAATATTCATATTTAGAAAATTATTGAAATAAGATGATTCTGACAATCTTCATGTGTTGCGTAAGGCCAGAGTCATGCCTTGTGAAGTGCTATTGCTGGCCACTGCTTTTACTCTCTTATTCAGAGATGTCCATTAAGCACATTTGAACAGTGTGGGAGTAACAAGTTACTATTACAACCAGTACAAACTTTGCAAATGAATGGACACATAGTTATTAATGTAGAGAGAGGGAGGGGTGGCCAAGAGTGTGACTTTGTACAAAACTTGATTTCTCAGCCTTTGTGTATGGAAATACCAGCTTCACTCACAGTCGGTACCTAAGGGCTATGGATAATACTTTGCTGCATGTACTAAGTTTTTCATCACGCTGTTTATATTCGTGGGTTTGGGGATATAAACTGGACTAGACTAGAGTAGACTAGAGTAGGACTATTTCAGTTGAAAGGGATGTACATTGATCATGTAGTCCAACTGCCTGACCACTTCAGGGCTGACCAGAAGTTAAAGCATGTTGTTAAGGCCATTGTCCAAATGCCTTCTGAACACTGACAGTCTTGGGACATTGAGTGCCTCTCTAGCAACCTTGTTCCAGTGTCTGACCACCCTCTTGGTAGAGAAGTGCTTCCTGATGTCCAGTTTAAGCTTCCCCTGGTGCAGCTTTGAACCATTCACTGGATACCTGGGAGCAGAGCTCAGCTCCTCACTCTCCATGTCCCCTCCTCAGGAAGCTGTAGAGAGCCATGAGGTCGCCCCTCAGCCTCTTCCTCTCCAAAACAGACAAACCAGAAGTCCTCAGCCACTCCTCATAGGATGTCTTTATCTTTGATCATCATATGATGAACTTGTCTTTGAAACATGTCTGATGAGTCTGTCTACGCAGAATGAATTGTTGTCTGGAATTGGTTCCATTGCCTTAATTACACATGTATGGATGACAACACAGATTACTTCGTTTGCACGCTGATATTTCACTCTTCGTTTGTTAGATAAAACTACAGTCAAATAAATTAGACATAAGCACTGTTACGCAAAGATAGATTATTTAAGTAGAAAATGACTGCATTTATTATTTTAACAACTGAGGATTTCTGTACAGCTTAATGTCTTGTAGCATTCATCAGTGAATACAGTTACACTGAAATGAAGTACCTTCATTGGTGCTATTAATGGAGCCATAGAATAACTTAGATTGAAAGGGACCTGCAGCAGTCATCTAGTCTGACCTGCTGCCCAGAAGAGGTTAAGTGAAGTTGGCCATAGCTTGGGTTGTCCAGGTGAGTCTCAGACATCTCCAAGGATGAAGATTCCACAAGCTCTCTGGACAGCCTCTTCCAGTGCTTGACAAACCTTGTGCAAAAATTTTTTTTCCTAATACTTAATCAGAATTTTCCACATTCCAGCTTGTGTCCCTTGCATCTTGTCTTACCACTGTGCACTTCCAAGAAGAGTTTGACTCCATCTCCTCTGGATCCTGTGGTTAAGTAGTTGTAGACAGCAACAAGGTCTCCTGTTTGTCTTCTCTGCTGAAGGCTGAACAGACCCTTGTCTCTCACCCTTTCCTCCTGCCTCATGTGCTCCAGCTCTCTGACCTTTTTGGTGACCCTCACTTCACTCTGGTTATGTCCATGTCCTTCTTGTACTGGGGAGCCCAGAGTGTTACTGAGCTCCAAATGAGGTTTGTGGATGTGGTTTCCCAGTTGCTGAATAAAGGGGAAGGATGGCTTCACTGGACTTGGTGGCTACACACTATTCATGTGAATAAGAGAGAACTTTTGGAAAAGGAGATGGTTTTGTGTCATGGATAGCAGCTTTCATAAAACAATGTTAGAACTGGATTAGCCTTTTTTTCAGCTGTTAAAGCAGAGCATTTTGAATATGTTATCAAATTGTTTATTTGAATGCTAGTGAATGAATAATCCTCTTTCAGTGAACTATTTTACTTACCCTATGGATTATTGATTCTAGGGAAAATATTGGTTAAATATGGTAACTCTGCCAAGAACGTAATGATCCATGGACTTCTGAAGACAGTGGCAATCAAAGTAAAATAAGACAGTGTTTATAAAACTATTAGCATTTATTAAATATGTTAGAATATGAAACATTTATATAAGGAAATTTGTTTATGAACTGTAGTCCTAATTTAAGTGTATCCAAGACTTTTAGTGAACGTAGGATCACTGAATATATTGCCGTATGTTTCTGCTGAACTTTACCATAAATCAGTATTTCTGTAAAGACCTTAGGAATTGAAATGCTAATAAACTTTGAACCATGATTAATGCAAAACTTTAGTCCAGAGAGAAA
This sequence comes from Streptopelia decaocto, assembly GCF_964273445.1. Lineage (NCBI taxonomy): Eukaryota > Metazoa > Chordata > Aves > Columbiformes > Columbidae > Streptopelia > Streptopelia decaocto. Next base: position 155,575,323 of record NC_138663.1, read on the forward strand.
TCTAATTTATGGAGAAGTTAGGCACCATCCACTTAAGTCCCAATTAATAACAATGAAAGTATAGCTGAGCTAAGAAGATTTTGAAAATGTTAAGTCATGTCTAATTAGCACCTCCTGAGGACAAATGAGAAATTTACTTCCTTTGGTTCCCAGGGGTTTTTAGAAAAGGAAAGTAGTTTCTGAAAATCCTAGCTTTTTGTCTATAAAAAGTTTCCTTTTTCCCTGTTTAAACTAAATGACAAAATAAAATGATAAATCCATCCAAGTTTTTTGTTACCCCAGAAGGAAAATTAAACTGAAATATTGCTGTGACATTGGGCCTTGTATTTCTTGTGTTTTCATCTCAATAATTGTTGCCATGCTAGTAAAATCTACTCAAATATTGGGCTGCCTATGCCTTGTGAGTGTTGGTTGTTGCTTATTCCATTTGCAAAGACAATCAATACAGAGGACTCTTTGAATTACAAGGGCACTGCTCATATTGATATCCACCACCAAAAAAGAAAATAGACATTGACATGTGTTTAGACAAGGAGCACCAAGTACAAATATTAAAAAATAAAACAGAAGTTGACTGTAGCAGGATATGCCTGCTACAAGTCCTGAGGCCCTTCTGTTTTCAAAACAGTATGCTGATATTTCTTATTATTGCTATCATACATTGTTTGCTTCTAATAGGTGTTATGGTAGACTGACTCCTCTCAAAAAATTGAAAGGGGTATAAATGTGCAGTCTAATGGATTATGTTCAGTATCTAGGCACTACCTGGGAAGAAAATACTGAAAGGCTTGTGATATGATAATCGTATTAGAGTTTTGGGTATTGCAGGCTATTGTTACTTGTCATGATTTTGAATTAATCCTAGTAATGTGTCTGTCTTTACCTTGAATCTGATCTCTGAAAAATTAAATACAGGCTATAATTTCTTACTTATTGAGGTCTTCTTAAATACCAAATTCTAGGACAAGTCTGCCTAATGTTGGCTGGCAACGTTATATAAAATGTATGTACAAACAGTAAGACAACTTGTAATAGTCTGTGAAGTTTTATATGAGATAGAGAATTAGACCAAGTAATTTTGTTTCTTACAACATATTTTTATGCTTGTGTTCTAAATTATGTTCTAAATTGAAGAATGATGGCCTGTGCTAGAGCTCACTGTGAAATGATAGAGCGTCTCAGGAAAATACTGTGTGTACACAGTATTAAATCTACTTCAAATAGATAAAACCAGCGAATATATAATATCACTGACTAGAGAATCATTTTCATGACTACTACCTGGCTTCCATCTGAATAGTGTGATGGCAATAAAAGTTACATATTAATTACTTCATCAAGCAAGTTGTTCAGGTAGTTATGAGAGAAACTGTCTTAGTATTTTGATTTATGTTCAACCTATTAGGTTTTTATGAGCAAATAATCTTAAATGAATTCCAGTCATGAAAATATGCTCTAATAACTACAGCACTATTTTAGTAAAATTTTAAGAAGTATTGCATCCCTAGATATACAAGGTTTCATAGTTATATATTTTTCTGCAACATTTCTATGTAGATCACACATTTTAATGATTTCAAAGCATTGCAGATTCTGTTCTGAGTAGCACATGAGTTAATGGATGATGTGACTTAGCCACATCAATATTTTCATAGGACTAACTTATGAAGCATGTTTGCACATATCTACTAAACTGTGTTACAGGTACATATTAAAAATATGTAATACTTTAGAAATTAAAAATTCTGATCTTAAGAGTCATTGAAGAAAAATGTTATTGATAAATACCACAGACTTTCTACACACTAAAAGTGCTGTGGAGTGTGTAAAATAAAAAAGGCCATTTTAATAAAATGGTGAATGAGGTTCATATTATTTCTTTGTCTCAGTCTCAGATGTAGAAACATTAAATATGAAGTACAGCCCTACTTCAGGAGTGATTGAAGGTAAGAATAAAGACCAGGAGACTTCTTGACTTAGAGATGTTTGAACATCAAAATGTGGTATGTTTAGAAAGACTGTGTGTTGACACAGATTATACATGAGATTTAATGACATCAGAGTAGTGTGGATTTTACGAATAGGAATGTTTTAATTGAATGAAATAAAATTTGTAGTTTTAATTATTGTTGATAGTAGAGCACAAGCAATACCCATCACTGTCGTGGGCTTGAAAGTCTCCCAGTCCTAATGTAATGTCCAATCCTATCATTAATTCAGTTCAGCAAAGAATTCAAGGGTGTTTCAAGAGATCACTTAATTTTATTTTTGATTCTCTCACATAAAATGGAAACACATTAACTTAGATCATCTTCACGGTGCAGTGTTTTCCCCAGCTGTACTTAGGTGTGTCTGCTCAGCAGGTAGAGGCTGAATCCTGTTGTCCTGAAACACAAAGCTCTCCTGGCACCAGGGTGATTGAATAACACAAAGTAGCATCAGTGATTTGGCAGAAGTCAGGGATATCTTTGGTGTCAGTACAGTGAACAGTGATGGCTTGTTATTAAGTAGCCTCTCGCAGAATGCATTTACTTCTTTGGCAACCGCTTTTTTATGCTCTAAGTAGCATTTTGTTAGGTCAGAAATACTCTGTGTTGCTTGATGGTTATTGGGAAACATAATACGGTGATGCCAGAATACCTGGAGTGTGCAGATTTGCAGACATAGGCAACGTCTGGGTAAAGGACTAACCTCTGCTTCATCGGGATCATAAAACTGGAACTTCCTAATTTAGCTGGAAATTATTTTTATTTTACTGCCTGCAGCTGGGGATTTATATTTGTATGAAGAATCTGAAAGTGTGCAACCATAATATACTTTGGTTTTGTGACTGAAGTTGCAGCCTTCTAAGAAATCAATGTGGTTTTGGCCACCACAGTACCACACCATGTACCAACATATAAAACATAATAAATTTAGTGCCATCATAAAAGTTACTGAATTCAATTAGACATTGGTATTTTTGTGATCTTTTCGGTTCAGAATTCCGCTTTCTTCAATTGATCCTAGATTTGTTTGTATGAATGTAAATAGAGTTCAGTGACTCTTTGGTTCTGCTTTCTTTCATGTCCCAGGCTCCTTGGTCAGAAGGAGCTCTTCTATAATCAGCTGCATCAAGGAAGTATTAAGTCTGTTCAAATGAAGGCAGATCAGTCTCCTTCACTCTATCCTGAGTAAGATTTAAATTATTCTCCAATTACAGGACGTTTATGTCTGCTGCATAGCGTACTGATTGATGGGCAGGTTTCTGAGAGTGCCATGAATTAACTAATGTTTTTGTCTGTCAAAATAGTTCAGGAGTCAACTCGTAACTTCACTGACAAGACTCATATTGTCTCAGAATCAAAGCTTACATTTACGTGCCCATGAATGGGTCACTTATGAACATGACTGTATGTGCTTGACGTCAGCCTGTTCATTCATTCAAAGAAGGTTTCCAAAATGATCTCCTCTTTTAAAAAAAGGCGGTGGCGTGGCATTAGAGAAATGAAAGATAACTCTCAAGCCTAAAACAGATGTGGTATTAGATAAGCATCAGACTTGCGAAAGAAAGCAGGGAGCATAACCTGTGGTGGAAGGACTTCAGTGTGATGCAAAAATTACTTTATACTTTCTAATCAGATGTTTTCTGAAGGTCATCTCACATGGGTATGAGCAAGGTAAGGATACCTTGCTTTAAAAGTATCTTTATTAGAAGTTTTTATTTTCAGCCTTTGTGTTAGGAGATGGAATAAGCACAAAGAGAAATATTCCAGGTAAATTGCTTGTATTAGACACAATTGCACTGAAGGCGTTAAATAAAAAAATAACCAAAGAGGAAAATGTGCTAAAGTCCAAGAAACTTTCAGGAAACTGTGTCCGTTATTAGAAAGAATTCATGTTCACTACAAAAAAGGAACCAAGTAAAAGCTGTCTCAGGTGAAAATTCAGCCCTTAGGGAATGAGTGATGAATGGATATTGTTTAACTTGATGGAAAATGGGAGGGTGTGTGAAATTGTCTTCATTATACCACATCCCCTTTGCAGCTTCTAATCACAGTCATGTTGGTATTAGAACACCTGCACTGAAATAATGTTGTGAAAAGGAGACATGGTTTATCCTGTTCATCTGTTAAAAGAACTCTCTTAAATAAAAAGAACTCTCTTAAAGAACTCAAATAAATAAGAGAGTTGTCTCTCCTGCCTGTTAAAAAGCCTGGTTGACACTTATTTTAGTATCATCATGCTGCAAATTAGAGATTTTTTTTATATAGCACAAGTAGTGCACTGAATTTAATAGAAATATCTTTCTTTTCACTGTGCAGTTGTGGCATATGTCAGCTAACAAAAGAGATTATAGAACGTCAGAAGTAACGGTCCTTGACATTTCCCCATTGTTAAATCAATTACATTCACAGCAAAACTTTTGTACTAACTGAAGTAGTTGTTAGTGGATTTGTTAGATTTTATTTCAGGAGCGATGAGCACTATTCACCGACTTCAGCGCTCCTGCGAGGGGGTGAAGTAAATGGCAGCACCGTTCGCTTTCAGCACTCTTGCCGTGAGTTTGTGCAGGAACTGAAACAAAGATGGATATTCTACCAGTGCAGTCACAGGTATAAAGGAAACGTTTCCTTTGCTTATGTCTAGTACAAAAGGCCAGTTGAGGTAGTTAGCTGAAATTGGTGGCTTTCAGCATGTCAGGTGTTCCCAGGCAGTGTTACCTCTGTGCAGAGAGTGCATTTTCTGCATCGTTTTTCTGATAGATGCTTTGGTTGCTGTAGTTGCTGTCTGTCTACTTGAGAGGAGATAAACCAGGAACGAGCAGGTTGGATCCTTCCCTGAGCCATGTGGGCATAATTCTGCACATTCAGTTCTCTGCCAGTATAAGGAACTTTCCACCTGTAGTGCAGGCGGTGTGAGGTACACAACAGGTTTTTTATGCTGTAATGAAATATTCTAGTTGTAGTCATCTAAACTGGGATCCACAACTGTTTCCAGTGGTAGACGATGTTCATTTGCATATTCTGACAGTTTCTTGTCTCTGCTTGCATGAAGTAGAGTTTTGGGCTTAAAACAGAAACACTTAGTAGGATTCATCAGCGCTAATTTGAGGGTCTGTGATTGTCTGTAATTAGTTGTCTGTGTCTAAAGTAGGCTCTTCCAAAAGGTAATTTATCTGGCCTCTTTCTCTCCATTGACTAAAAGGGAAGCTCAAAGTACCTCGTCTGGAAGGTGACGTCTCACCTTGAGGTATCTCACAGTGAACGATTACTCTAACTCGTTACTTATAGATTTGTTGTCAATAGACAGTGGGCACTACAGAAACAACTGTATGCCAACTTCTTCTTTAGCGCTTATGGCATTAATTTATTTATGCTTATATTAGATTCTTCCATATTCATCCTAATTCTGAAGTTATGGATTACAGAACTGTTGTTTACTCTACCTTATTGCAAGTATCTGTTTTGTCTTCTTTTCAATACTTCGAATACTAAGCATTCCACCTTCAGCTAAGAGGAATGGAGAAATTACAAAATTAGTTTAATCCTTCTGATAAATGATGGAAATATTAATTGAATTGTGATGAAACACTGTCAGCTGGCTCACCAGCTTTTAGTAACTTTGTCAAGGGAGTTTCTGCTGCATGACAGGCTGAAAACAGAAGATGAGAATTCTGAAATGACTCTGCTCTGTGACTTTAGATATGCTGTATACTGCCTGGCGTATAAATGAGTTAAGGATCAGGGAATTGTGTTGTTTTCAAAGGTCATGTAGTAAAACAGAATATGTGGCTTCTGTCATCCCGTGTCAGCGTTCTCTGATGTGCTCAGTGAAACTCAGTCTTGGGATGTGCACGTCACCAATAGGAGTGAGAACCTCAACATGGAGGGAAGGGGCATAACCAGCAGAATCAGTGGCAATGATAAGAAAATGCTGAGATGCTTTGTAATTATGTGGAGAAAAAAAGTAGAAAGAAAAAGCTACTCACCTGTGGAAGGAAAAAGCTCACAGAGCAAACATGAAAAGAGACCCAGTTGGCTTAAGATTTGAGTTTCATCTTTGACTCTGCTTCTTGAGATTGTAGGGTGTAAATTATTTGCCCTTATGACAAATTATTTTACAGATCTGTATTAAAAAAAATGGAATTCTGTACCATATATAATGCCATTGAAAACCTAGATGCGTAGTGCAGATCCTATGCTATTCTATATTGGGAATATTCTCAATATTCTATATTGGGAAAATATATTGATATTTCATATACAAATATGTATTTTTTCAAATTGTCTTAAAATGTAACTTAAAAAATACTGGACTATTTTGCTCTTGGCAGCTGTGATTGGTATTTTTAAATATGACTTCATAGCAAACAGTATTGATATCCATTATTTGAATAAGACGTTCAGTCTAGAGAAGTTGATTGTTCTGCCTCACCCTTTTGCTGTGTTTGTCTGTTGCTGTTTTGCTAAGCGCATATGTCCATCTCAAGGACATCTGTTCCAGCCTACTGGGATCATGTTGTTAGTGAAATGTTCCTATGCTGTTTCTAGTCACAGGAAATTTAAAAAATTACAGCTGATTATCATGAGGAAAACAAAGACGAAGTTGCCTGCAGCATGCTGCTGGTTGGGTGTTGCTGCCTGTGGGCCAGGGAAGGTTAGAGACCGTGGCACTGGAATATACGCACCTGTTTCTATGGTTACTGGTGCCTGGTTTTGGTGGAGTGTTTATTATAGGAAAGTAATGACTCATATTACACAGTGGGGCTTTTTGCACCATTTTTACATTAGAGTATTAGAAAATCAAAGGCATGTAAATTACTTAGTGAACTCACATAGGCAGTATTTCTAAAACAAAAATGATAATTTTCCTGACCAGTCGATGGGTCATAGAAATTTTTAGTGAGAAGTTATTTTTGAGTATGGATTGAAGTATGTGTCCATCTAACACTTGGTGACTTACCGTGGTGATCAGAATTTAACCTCAAAGTTGCTAAGAAAAGATGTAAAACATGCTGACTTTCGTAATGTGTTTAGAAAGTGTTCTTTTAATATACAATATATAGAGATGAATGAAACTTTACTTTTCAGTGATGTTATTTTTTTTCCCTTTCTAATAGCACTTTCAGGGATTCCTGTTTTTCTTCATGAAAGCAGCTATTATTGAGGGATATGTTTGATATGTCACTTCATGTTGGGATAAATGGGATAGCAGTGAAATCAACATCTTGGATAACATGTTAGGTCTTCAAACAGGAAAAGAGGGAACTTCATCCCTGATCTACACTTCTATGTTGAAACTTGCATTTTCAGGCAAGTCTGCTATAGTTAAACGATGTCCTTTTATTTTATTTCATGCCCATGTTCTCTTCTTTCTGAATTTGAGAGAATAAAATCCCTGTGGAAGATAATAAGAACATTTCTGTGCAGCTGTATTTTCATTAAAATGATTAAATTTGTGTGGGATTTTTAAGGTAGTAAGCTGAATATAAAATTTAATTTCAGAGTATTGTGTTCTCTACCACTAATATAAATATTGCTTTCTTACAACTATACTAAGATTGTTGTTTCAATAAGCTTTGGTTGGTCTCTGTAGTGTAAAATAGATTCTCTGGCTTTTAATAATGCTAATTACCAAATAATAATAGCAATATTATTGCTAGAAGTGCCTCCTGCTTATCTTTTGCAACTTTCATCATGGGGGCATTTTTCTGTTGAAGGAGAACAGTGAATGATGACCATAAATCCGAGTTTTGTCATGTTAGATGACACTTGTTGCCTGTCAAATCTGTCTATTCAATCTCCAGGCAATATTTGATGCTTCGGAGTGAAAACTTTCGCCGTGAAATATTTTGATCCAAATTCACCCATTGCATCCACCATAAATGTTGGAACTGGGGGACAGCAGGATACTGCTGGCTGAAGCACAACAGTGTTTAACACACATTGCCTTCTCAAGGCTGCAGAGTACTTCCAAGCACGAACAGATAGATATCCATGCATGTGGAACCAGATGCAGAACTGGAGTCTGCCCCAAGGAACCGGTATCTTGAGGAGATTGTCTTAGATGCACACAACCAGAGAAAAATCTGGGTTGGAAGGGACCTATGGAGATGGTCTGGACCAACCTCGTACTCAAGTCAGGGCCTTAGTTTTGTTATCCTGGGTCCAGTCAAGCTGAGTCTTGAATATTTCCAGCAAGGGAGATGCTGGCACATCTCTGGGCAACATCTTCTAATGTTTGATTGTTCTCACAGTGAAGATTTTATTCCTGTGAACTTCCTGGCGTCAATGAGTGTTCTTCCAGGTGGGGGGATCCTATTAATATTAATTGTCTTCCTGATCAGCCGTTTTTAGATTTGCTGAACATTTAAGACATCCAAAGGAGCCAAGCCCATGAGTAAGGCAACATTAATGGCACTGAATGCAGTTGGCTGAGCAGATGGAGAGGGAAATGAAATTCAGGCTTTCAGTGCAGTGACCCATACAATCTCTCCGAGGCGCAGGTTGGCACCCAACTGTAGCAGTAGGGTGGTGCATCAGGAAGGCAGCAATGTGATACATGGGTGAAACTCCTTTCCCCCTGCATGTTCTGTAGCCATAGCTACCATTGGGTACTGAAAGAAGCTATTAGCATCTGTCCTCTATTGACTGTATGTGAAGACTGCGCCTGGCACCTCTGAATAGTGGACAATCTGAATTACTTGCCACTCAGCTGAACTGAGATGCTCTGCAGTGATTTTGCGGATATGGGAGGTGTGTTGAGGCTTTTTTTCCCATTCTTTCGTGGAATAGTTATTCCCCTCAATGCTTTTTGTGTTTGAGGAAGAGAGTGCGGTGTCATGTTTTCCTGTTTGTTTCTGTCTCGGTTTTGAATTTACTTTTGTTTAAAACACTTCTCTTTTGTTAACTCCTCCCAGTCCCTTTATCCCTCTTATTATACAGCAGACACTGTTACAGGGTTTTTAGTAAGTAAAATGGTCCTTGTTTGTCTGTTCTATTTGTCTTGACTCTTACTTCACAGCCAGGATTGTTTCTTCTGCACATAACTTCTCTAAAACTGTTGCTGTTTGTTTGTGACATAAGTCACTGAATTAAATGACAGGCGATTGTGGTTTTTTTCTTTTTGTTAGAAACAGCAAATGAGACAGTGAATACTGCAGTTAATAACCTCACATGACAATAGAAAAAACCAAATACTAGATTTGGTGAAGTTAATCACATAAATCAACAAAAATCTATTATGCCTTAAAAATATATGTGAGACTGTTCCTTAATGAATCAAATAGCCTTACATCTTCATTGATAATTCCTAAAATTACCTGAAAATCTCAGCAAATTGACTTAAAAATATATATTTTTTTTAATTATTGCAAATTATGAAGTAGTGGTTCTGTAGTGATTATAGGTTTTCTTGTAATGATAGATATGAACTGTGTGTGTTCTGTGTATATAATATGATATGGAATCACCTCTAATCCAAAGGACCAGCAAGAGCTGAGTTTCATTTTTTTATATTATAAATAGAGTAACTTTGTTTTGTGTGCTGTAACATCAAGTGATTTTTCCAAGGTTTTTCTAGCATAGAATAAAAGATTACTATAAATATTACATTACATGTTATGACAAAGATAAATTGTGCACTATGTCATGTGGTACTTGGAAGCATCTGACGGTGGAGCAGTTTAGTACAGTACATGAGTATTAACAAATGGAACTGTTTTAACTCAGTGATGATAAAGTAATATTACACCCACTATAACTGTTTAGAGTTAAGCTTCACACCACAATTCTAATTCCATTGGCTGTTACAAATCAATTGCTGTTATGTGAATATATTTTAAATAAGTTCCTTCACTGTAAATGAAGACGTTCTTATGAGAAAAAGAAGACATAGAGAAATGAGAAGCTGTACCCTCCCTTATTGCTCCTTTTTTTTTCCAAATACAGACTTTTTTTTTTTTTTTAAAAAAAAAAGGTGGTTCATTTTGAAGTGATGCTGTCACTCTTCCAGAGGGGTAACTTGAAGGTGACCCCTCGTTTTAAAATATGATAGTTTTTCTTTGGTTATTGACGTGGGCTTACCTAAGCAATCATTCACAATTTCGTTTCCTGCATGGATCATCATTTTACAGTTATAGAAGCAGTTTTCACTAAAGGATGGCTTGTATTGGTTTTATTGGCTGTTGCATAATAAAATGCTTCAGGTTGAATTTTTTTTATGTCATGCAGAGTAGAAGGTGGACTTTAAGTGGGTAGCACGTCTGAGAGTCATCTGTCTGTCTGAGGTCGTGTGCCAGTCCTAAAGGCAGCTGAGGAGTCGTAAAGTTCTGAAGAAGGAAGAAGGGGGATAATGTTTGACACATGAGCACATTTGAGAAACAGTTTTATTTTGGGGGGGCAGAAGAGGAGATTTGAGAACAGAAGTCAGAAACAGCTTTTCTTCTTGATTAGTCTGTATCTTTTCACTGTCTTTTCTGTGTGAGGAAAATGTTGAAAGTATTTGACAGGTTGAGGGCTGGGCTGGATTGCCCACATCAATCTGGAACTAAAACAGACCTGCAGACTGCAGGTTTTTAAGGAAATAGGGAAATTTGAGCCAAAAACATAAGGGATGTATGCGTACATGCAACTTGGTAAGAGAAACATACCCTCTGTGTATGTGTGTGTATCTTTATCTGCATTTGCAGGGGGGAGAGAGAGGTTAGGCAAGGGGCTTCCTTGAGCTCTGATTTCATTTTCTGTCCCACTCTGATCTCCATGTCCTGCAGTGTTTGTGTGGAGTAAGGGAATGGCAGAGGGATGTGATTTTTGTTGCCCTAACTCAGCTGTGCCCTCTTTTCTAGTTTGCTCTTTTTTTGTGTTACAATGAGCATAGTGGAGGAGGAAAAATAATGCTCCTGAATTCTGATTCCCTCTATTCCTTCCATTTCTTCCTGTGCATTTATGCTGCTCCTTAAAACGCCAGTAAATGTCAGCCTCCACCCATTAATACTTGTAGCGCTCAACAAAATAGCCCACAGGGTGATCTGAAGAATTTGCTAGAGTTATTGATGTGCTTTATTCACCACCAGTAACCATGGTAGAATAGCAAAGCAGCTGCTTGCTACTGAGCTTGCTGGTCTCTTCACATTTGTACCATCTTTCAACTGTCCATCCTGTTTGTCAGAGACTGTGAGGAAAAGTGGACGACAAAGTTCACCTAATGACAGACCCAAGGCTACAGGTTTCCTTTCCAGAGCAGATGATGATAAATCTGATTACCATCAGAGCAAATGTCATATCACTTCTTTTATTTAGCTTTCCCACAGAGGCGTCTGGAAAGAGGTGGGAGGGAAGGAGTCAGAGAACAGGGATGAGAGAGAAAAAGAAATTCCCAAAGGCAAGCATGGAGGCAGAGAAGGCTTTTCGCTTACAGGGATTTACTGTTCATCCTGAGGTGTTCCTGAGATGTTAAGAGATAGAAGCAGGGCAGAAATGACCTGGGAGATGGCCGTGCTGTCATCCAGTTAAGCTGTCTACCTTACCAAAGAGATACTGAAATTGCTTAGCGAAATTAGGAGACATAATCTTCTAGCAGATTGCTTTACGCAATTCAGAAGCTGTTTTCATGGAGTATTTTATTTGCAGCAAGGTTCATAATGGAATAAACCTTTATTAAAAAAATATAGTCTGGCTAGTCTTCCCTTCTGGTGCAAGTTAAACTGTAATGGCTCTCATGGAGTGACAACATCAAGTGCTATTACTTCTGCTTGTATTTTGTATTGGCTCACATTTCCAATTAGTTAAGTTGTATAAAATTATTTTTTTTCTGTGAACTTGTGTAGCTGCTTCTTAGGGCACCTAATACTGGCTGTTGTTGTTTTATCTTTAATGTGCTGGTTACAATTGAGATAGTGTATCTTCTGGCATGTCAGTGCTGTTGTTGATATATTAGTATTGCATGTGAAAATAAAAAATGAAGAAATGAGCTAATACAGATAATGAGATCAAACAGTACTCAGCTAATGTAATGGCACTAAAATTTATCAAAAACTGGTGAAATAAGGAGAAGGGAGGAGAGTTATTCATTGGTCCTGTTTTTGAATAAGTAAAGAAACGCTAAGGTCTTCTGCTGAACTGGAGGTTTTCTTCCTTATTTATGGCAACATTGCCATAGAAAATCGAGTTTTTATAGGGCAGAGAATATTTTAATTACAGACTGTTATGTCAAGCTTGCTGACGTCTTGGGATGTCAAATTTCAGATTCATTCAGATTAACAGATTTAAGAGAGAGGCAAACTTTTGATCAATTTCCACATGTGTGGTTTACCACAAAAGCCATTTCCATGGTTGTGTACTGGCCTAACAGTGATGCTGAGCTGTTGTAAATAAATATTGAGGGAAAAGATAGAAGTGTTTCAGGAGAAAGTGTTTGGGGAGGGTAGGAAGGGTATTACAAAATAATGAATAAGCCTCTAGTTAACACAGGAAAAATTGGTCCATCTAACAGCTAAATATTATTGCTGCTTTGGACATCAGTTTTTTTATGTATCTTAAAATCTTTTGTGTTTAATAGCTGCTGGTTGGTTAGCTTGGTTTGCCTGGGAGAGGCTCACAGTGAGGGCCCGGTTTGCTGTGCACAAGCCTTCCAAAGGCTGGCCCAGGCCTGCAGTCCTGACCTGCATGGGTGGACTGGCATCCATTGCTCTGTCAGAAGCAAATGATTTTGTTGTCTCGATGGACTGTATGTCATGTACATCATAAGAGAAGCGATTGTGCCACTGAACTTGCCACTGGTGAGGCCCCACCTTCAATCCTGTGTTCAGTTTTGGGCCCCTCAACATAGGAAAGATATCGAGGTGCTGGAGGGAGTTGAGAGGAGGGCAATGATGATGCTGATGAGGGGCCTGGAGCACAAGTCTGATGAGGAGCAGCTGAGGGAACTGGGGCTGTTTAGCCTGGAGAAAAGGAGGCTGAGGGGAGACCATATCGCTGTCTGCAACTACCTGAAAGGAGGTTGTAGCATGGAGGGGGTTGGTCTCTTCTCTCAAGTAACAAGTGATGATAGGATGAGAGGAAATGGCCTCAAGTTGTGCCAGGGGAAGTTCAGATTGGATATTAGGAAAAAATTCTTCATGGAAAGGGTTGTCAGGCATTGGAACAGACTGCCCAGGGCAGTGGTGGAGTCACCATCCCTGGAGGTGTTTAAAAGGCGTTTAGACGAGGTTCTTAGGGACATGGTTTAGTGCCAGAGTTAGGTTATGGTTGGACTCGATGATCCTGAGGGCCTCTTCCAGCCAAAATGATTCTATGATTCTGTGTTGCTGGAGAAGCTTTCAGGACTTGCTGTGCACATTAAAGAGTCCACTGTCCACCGCAGGCAATAGTATGTTAGCAACTTTAATGACTCTAAGATGTTTGGATTAGTGTCAGTGTGAGGCTTATAGTCTACAGTACTAATTCTTCATCTTTTGGAGATGTTTAGACCACATTTCAAAGACTTATAAACTGTAATGTAAATTGTCTGGGATGGTGCATTCATAAGAAAATGCTAAAACAAACTTTATCAATGATTCTCAGATTTCAGCTGACATGATGAAAAAGGGTGAGGGATTAACACAGTGCAATACTTCAGCTGTTTTAGGTAAGATGTAACCAGATGTATTTAAATTTTATGTATCTATATTCCTTTCCAAATCTAAGAACAGGCTGCCATTGACTGTGAGTGTAGAATTTCAGCCAAAGGCTTTTTTAAATGTGAATGAAACTCACTGTTCATTGCTATTAATATGTGAGTGCTAGACTGTGTTTAGTCAGAATTAGATTTTTCATGGAAGTAGGACTTGAAGTCAATGTCAAGATTCTTACTAAAAAGTATATTCTGATTTTCACATTAAGCAGGACATGGTCTTGCCTTAAAAATGCTTCCAACACCAAATTACATCCCACATGCCAATACACGGTATAAATGCATTCAAGATTCCCCGCCACACCCACTGCCAGACAAATGACAAACATGACAAGTATTTAGCAAAAGCGTCTCTACATCCAAAACCAAAAGGGTCAGAACCTGAACCAAAATGAATAGTTTCTAGAGATGTAATTCAGGTGTCCTGAGTTGCCCTGGAAGCCACCCTGGCAGGGAGCATGAAGTGGGGGAAGCTGCCCTGGCGTGACGATGAGAGAAGAGAGGTGGTGGAACAGCCTGGATAGTTGGAAGACTGGAAAGGGTTATGATATTTTCCTGTGTAAGGAGAAAACAGCAGAGCTGCTTCAATCATATCACAAGTATTGTGGAGAGAAAAAGCAATTTCTAAAAAAAAAACTATTTGGCTTTTAGTGAGTACTTGATGACTTATTCAGAGGAGGTTGAATAGAGGAACTCCTGCTCAAGTTCATGCTCAGATCTGTACAGCCAAACTTCAGAAAAACTTTTTGCTTTACACAAAGGGTGCTTAAGAGAAGAAAAGTAAGTTTTGAAGAGTTCTTCAGTGAGAGAAAGACCAATCAGCATATTTGTTCAGAACCACAACTGAAGGACTCAAGTTGCATGTTGATACAAATCTCACTGGAGATTTGTTCACTAAAAGGGAACAGGGGAGATGAGAGAGGGTTGAGAGATTTAGGGTGTTGGTAGCTGATCTCCCCAGAGAAATAGCATCCATTTGCTTCACAGTTACTGAATGTAAGCACTGAAACAACTGAGTTTGTTCAGCCCTGACTGAAAAGTTTCTCATTAGTTCAGACTTTACTTAGGGAACTAAGTCTACTTTCTTCAGAAAGGACAGGTTAAAATTATGATGCAAAAGTTCCTTTTCTGTTGTTTCCCTGATTTGCAGTCTTCCTCTTCTTAATTCTTGGACTGAGAAGACCTATTAACATCCTCATGTGTTAGAAAATCCTCTGTCTGAAAACAGCACTGAAGTTCTCTATCCTTTATTTTTTATTTGAAAATCACTTACTGTATTTTCTTTGTATCTTTTGTTCACTTCTGCCCTGAAGAATTTTTGCAACCGAAATAAAACTTAAAAAAAAAACAAAAACAAAAACGTGATTTGTCTCTATTTACAAAATATATCTTGCTGTCACCTACTGGAAGGAATGATAAATCATTTTTAGGATATTGCATGTCATTGAAAATATTCGATTAAAACAAAACAGCTTGTCTGTGCTTTTAGAATCAGTGAAAATGCTGAGACACTTAAAAGCAAGTACAGGTTGACTGAAATAATGGAAATAATATCACTGAGATAAGAAACAGCATGTATCAAGCCAGGAATCACGTAACAGGCCAAAGCCCAGTAATTTCTTCAAGATTCTTGAGACCTGGCAATAATTTTTTTCCCCAATTATACCTGTGAATGGTGGATATCAAACACTGTAGTTTGTATCTGGATTAACACTAGAGAGAGAGAAGGAACCAGATACGTGTAGGGCAAGGGAGGGCACATTCAGTCTGTTGGGAGAAACCTCATTTGGAAAGGGGTGTTTGTGTGCCCTGAGATATACTGCCAATGTCTCTGCATATGTTTTTGCGGCTATAAAACATGAAACTGCGTTATGCACTTTCCTGAGGCCTGGTCTTGTCTGGTCTTCCTTTCAACAAGTTGTCTCTATCTGTGTGTATTTGGTCCCCAAATTCCTCTACATACCATGTGATACGAGAAACTAACTGTGAGCTGTAATCTACCTAATAAATGTAGATTTTTTTTTCAGTTAGTTAAGAAAAGTGTGAGGCATTATCTGCCCACCAAAGAAGTGTTTTTATGGCTTTCAGTGGAGTTCCTGGGTTGCAAATCGTTGTGAGACATGAGGTTTTCCAAGCATGCAAACTGGAACAGTGATTGAGAATAGTCTAGTATGGATGAAACTGAGCTTGGATGCTGTCTTCTCCATGGTGCATTTTAGGAGTCATCTCTGGATTGGACTCTCACCAAAACCATGCTCAGGTGTTATTTTGGGGAGCTAGTTGAAGAAGTCAAAAGCAGGGCCAGAGAACAGGTAGGAAGGCATATGGGTCATCAAGGATCTGGTGCTCAGTTTTCTTCCCTGAGTTTCTTTTATTCTCTAGTGCAAAGGTATGCTCTGAATCCTTGTGCTATAATAGATAAGTAATGGAGTGCCAATAATGCCAATGTTGAAAGTTCATGGTACCTGTCATTAATGAAATCTAAAGAGTGGTCATTTTGAGATGGTAAAAAGTTGCTCAGGAAATGTCCAAAGGAACTTAAAAGCCCACACTGTGATGAGATGATGGTTACTGTCTAGTGTTTTGGAAATGGTAGGACGTTTCTAGAGCATGAAAAAGGTTTGAAAACTTATGAAAAAATGAATACAAAATGATACTGATTTGATTGAAGCTGATGAACAATATTGAAATAATTGAACAGCACAATACCAGATTGCTAGCATTTTACACTAATCTTCCTGTGCAAGTATTTTGTGATGGGCAATACAGTGGAAAGGTGAGTCCAGTGTCCATTTTTTCTATGTATTTTGGTTCACATCAAAGTGTAAATACTAGGTTTATTTATCAGTTATTTTTGGTGCAAGCTGACAAGTATCGCACAAGAATGAAGCCACCTTTTATTCACCCAGAAGATGCGTTTATATGTTTCCAGCATATTCCAGCCCAGATACCAGGCTTTTGGAGTCTTTTAAAAGTGGTATTTTTAAAAGGGTACAGAGAAGACTTTACCTTCTTTCAAGAACTTTTTTTTTGTGGTATTTGTAAATCCTGACAGTAAACCAAGAATTGTTTACCTCTTAGCTTTTGTGTTTCTTGTAGGGTGACAGCTCCTATGTAAAGGATCGTTGGTGTGTGTTTGATGGATTCATGGTCTTTTGTCTTTGGGTGTCACTGGTTTTACAGGTAATTATTTCACTTGCCTTTTTCAATGAATAGTTCCTTAATTATGAAAAAGACATGGCAGAACTAAATAATTATGAGCTGTGGAAGTATAGCTGTACATGGGTCAAATTGGTTTTAAAGAAACTGCTGAATTCAATAACTTCGTAATTGCACATTGCAGCATATCTACATTAATAGTAGAATTTATCTTGTTTAATTTTTGTTATTGAGAAGTTACACAATAATCTGAAGCTTTTTACCATAAATCCTCTGCACAGGAGGGAGAAGAATCTTCAGAGAGCCATTTATCTCTTTCTCCATGTGACAGTTGTGCTTATCCCCTTCCATTGAGTCTAGCAGGATGCCATGGTGACTGGTTTAGGCAACTACAGGCTGAACAACTCCAATAACAGATGTTTGCCATGCTGTAGGCATATTGATATGGTGAGTGGAGGGGTTTCACATAGTATGGCCCAGACCTAACAACAACTTTTCCAAAATTCAAGTTAAAGCACAATTGAAAACAACAACAACAAAAAATTTGGAAACGATTTGATAAATTTTTGTAAGGAAGGGAGCTTGGGCATGCTGCAAAAAAAGGTACAGTGTTAAAATACAGGTGAAATTGACTCCTGCAAACCAATCGGTCCTTAACCACAGCCAGTTTTTTGGATAAGAACAGACTGAAGACTGTCAGAGTGGGCCTGCAATAGAATAAGGATTGTAAAAGTTCTGTAGTGGTTGCTGTTAGGCATAACTTATCCACTTCTGAGAAATTTAAGACAAATTGTAATTTTCTGCTTCTTACACAGGGGAAACTTTTGTGTACGGTGTATACATTTAGAGTGAAGGTTGATCACTACAGATGAGCCCTGTTGATTATCCAGTTTATGCACTGCCAGGTTCCCCCTCCATTTTCTTAGTACTTTGAGCAAATATTAAATTAAGCAGCTAGAGAGTGAAAGACAAGGATTAAAACAAGACATTTTCACCCAGTCATTAAGCTAAGCAGTCATTATGGAATGCCAGACCTGTCAATGTATTAAGGAAGTGATTCCCAGCTCTGTGCCTTGCATGAAATTCATGTTGTAAGTAGCGTCTAGGAGAAGAACATACATGGTTTTCTTGTGCACTTGGAATTAAATGGAGAATTTATAAGCATGTTGTAATCATAAGGCAATCTGTGTATATGTGCTTTTATATCCTAGTAAAAACCTTAGTGGTGTGCAACATTAACATATAGTGATTTTCAGATTTGGAAATGTAAATTATTCACTTTTAACAAAATTGTGGGGAAACTTGAGGGGTAGGACTAGCACAGAAGCAGGCAGATGACACAAGCTTGCACAGTCTTCTTGAGTCGTTTGAGACAGAAGCATTATGAACATAGGCGGAGTGTATTTTTGGCATTTCATTAGGATAACTAAGAAATGGATTAAAGGATTTACTAAGACTTTTCTTTTAAAAAGCATCGACAGAATGAACTCTAAACCAAGAGAAGATTGAAAATGAAAATAAAAATCATGTATAGTGTTTATAGTTTTAAAGAGTTCTGTAAATGAATACGAGAATAAGACGGGGACATTAAAAAACAAACAAGCAAACAATCCCCCTCCAAAAAAAAAAAACCAACACCAAAAAAACCCCAACACAAAACAAAACAAAAACTTCTGGATTCTTTTGTTTTTAGGTGTTTGAAATTGCTGAAATAGTTGACCAGATGTCACCTTGGGGCATGTTACGGATTCCACGACCCCTCATTATGATTCGAGCATTCCGAATATATTTTCGATTTGAGCTGCCAAGAACTAGGATAACGAATATCTTGAAGTAAGTAAGACTTTTTTCTGAAGAACAAGAGAGAAAATTTCAGTTTTGACTTAAAGGACTGACTATGCAGCTCAGAGAATGATCCTTCATGCTTAATTCTTCCTGAATTTTACTTCTGGCCAAAAAATTCTTGCTGTTTTCCATACCTAAGGAATCATCAAGTTTCCTGGAAAATTATCAAAAATATCAAATATTTAAATAAATCTTGAAGCATTTTGCTAATAACTGTAGCCAGCAATTTTCAACCAATGGCAGTAAATTCTGTTCCATTAATATGGGCACTTAATAATCCAAGTGAATACTCTTAGTAGGGTAATATTCATAAATAAAAATACATGAGTGCATGCCCTAACCATTACAGTTATGAGTGTACATGCATTGGTATATGGGCAGAAATGCTCACATGCCAGCAAACACAGCTAAGTATGTTTGGTACAGCATGTAATAGCAAAAGCCATGTAATGGTGACATGAAAGAGGGTTTTTTTGTCTTTATTTAATATCAGCTTTACTTCTCTGTATAAGTCATTAGATGGTATTTCACAAAAGCTGAACTTTATACATTTTTAAAATTTTCCGCAGGATGAAATACTACTTACTCTGTGTGAGCACGTATTTTATGCTGGAGCTTTCAGAGGAGGCTTCACATTGCCTGTGAATTCAGTGTCATATTTATCTTTTTGCCAGGCGTTCTGGAGAGCAAATCTGGAGCGTTTCAATTTTCCTTCTGTTCTTTCTTCTCCTGTATGGGATCCTGGGAGTGCAGATGTTTGGAACATTCACGTATCATTGCGTGACTGACGACACGCAGCCAGGGTGAGTTTAGCCTGTGCAGGCATGACGCGGGGCTGTTATTTCAGTGCATGGATATAAATGTAGTTATCATCAGTGGGTGTGAAATGGACTTAATGAATTAAAAATAGTCCTCTAAAATACAATAAGATAAATTGGGGAAATAAAAATGTTAGAAATTCCAGAAAATACTAATTTTAACTGCAACAGAGAGATTGCAAATTACGCCATTAGGCTGCAGTCTGAGTTTGGGGACAAGTGAATGTGTCTGTGTGTAGGGGGTGAAAGAGCAGGAGAGCAGAGGAGGCTTTATGAGGAGCATTGCCACTTGCAGCTGATTCGAATCACTGATGATTCATCATCTTTTGCTGTATTTTCTGACCCAGGATGTCTGGGTGTGAGGCCAGACCAAAAGGGTAGAGCAGAAGTACCCCTAGAATCTCATACCCTTTCTGAATTAGGAAGTCACTGGGATGTGATGCTCAGATTTTAAGACCCTTTTTACCCATCCTTTGAATTAATGATCAATATTTTACACTGGTGATCATGTACACATCTTGGTTTTGATTCAGCACATACTTAAACACAAGACTATCTTGAAGTACAGTCTAGCCTCTTGTCACTGGGATGACTCATAAAATCACAGATAAGTATACTCTTACATCTAGTTGAAGATGCCCCTGCTCGTTGCATGGGGGTTGGACTAGATGACCTTTGAAGGTCCCTTCCAACCTACCCAAACTATTCTATGACTCTATGGCCTGTTGACCTGAGAGCTTAACAGCATTACATTGTGAAATTCTGTTACATCTACTTGTTCATTTTGTCCCTGCTTCTTTGGATAGGAAAATCTTAGCTCTGGCGTTGTAGCCTTTGCTTCGGTCAAAATTGGATCCTTTTATTCTTGTATTGAATTTGTCAGAAAATAAATAGACTAGATGTTACAAGAAAGCAAAACACCACTTAATCTGCCATTGTGCTGAATATAAAGTCTGGTTATTGTAAAACTGTGTGCTAAAGATTTTTCTAAACTAGGGCCTATAAGCTATCAAATACAAAGTGAGGTTATTAAAAATGCCAGATACAGAAAAGGTTACAAAATGGTTTGAGAGTATGCTAGACATTGTGTAGTATTTTGTTAAATGAAAAAAAAAAAAAGGCTTTTGGATATTTTCTTATTTATTTGATCTAAACTGTAGTAAAATATGGGGCTGATCTTCACCTGGACTGGAAATGAGATATTTCATTCTGACCTTTTCTCTTTATTTAGAGAAAATCTTTATGCCACAGATGTTTTTACAGTTTCCCATAGACATGGGGGGGAGTGCGGGGAAAGCCTTAACTCCTTTTTCTTTCAGTATCATTGAGTGTTTTTATATTTTTAGCCATTTGAAAATTAGAAATCTCAGTTACTTTTTAGGTACCCGGGATGGGCACCTTCAGAAAGTAATTAGTCACTTTTGCCATCTCCAAACGAGAACTGTAACTTTAAATGGCTCCCATGGTTGTGTATGAAGGTTATAGTCACACTGAAAAACAGTTTTTCCTTAGAAGTGCTGCCTCATTTATTCTGACAAATGAATGGTGCTTACACAAAGAACAATGCATTTTTTTTTCTCTGTTGCTTGACATGTGGACTTTACTTTCGGCATACTGATTATTCCTACTCTGAAAACACTTCTTTCTTCTTCTTGTCTCTAACATTCATCATTTTACCTTGTGAACACGTACACATATCTGATCCTTTTTTTTTAATTTTGGAGGAATGCAATGCAGAAGCTCTGGGTGGAGTTAGGCGGAGCCTTTTTACTTAGGTCAGGGCTGATCTTCCCAGAGCTGGCTGCAGAATTTATAGGAACAACCATAATGGACTGGGGAAATAAATACAGAGAAAGAAATAACATTTCTAATGCCAAAAGAGAGCAATTTAGAGGCAGACATTGGTCCAAAATATAGTTAGAAAGGAGGTGGCATGCAGCTTCTAAATCCAGGAGTTTATTACAGAATCACAGAATCACAGAATGTTAGGGATTGGAAGGGACCTCAAAAGATCATCTAGTCCAATCCCCCTGCCAGAGCAGGAACACCTAAATGAGGTTACACAGGAAGGCGTCCAGGCAGGTCTTGAATGCCTTCAGAGTAGGAGACTCCACAGCCTCTCTGGGCAGCCTGTTCCAGTGCTCTGTCACCCTTACTGAGAAGAAGTTTCTTCTCAAATTTAAGTGGAACCTTTTGTGTTCCAGTTTGTACCCATTACCCCTTGTCCTATCATTGGTTGTCACCGAGAAGAGCCGGGCTCCATCCTCGTGACACTCACTCTTTATGTATCTGTAAACATGAACGAGGTCACCCCTCAGTCTCCTCCAAGCTAAAGAGCCCCAGCTCCCTCAGCCTTTCCTCATAAGGGAGATGCTCCACTCCCTTAATCATCTTTGTTGCCCTACGCTGGACTCTCTCCAGCAGTTCCCTGTCCTTCTGGAACTGAGGGGCTGAGATGTTGTACAGCACAAAAGAACAAAAATTGCCTAAGCAAATTTTACTTTTGTCTTTGAGGTACAATTTCTCAACTTTATAATGAGAATTTAACATTCCTCTCAAAAGTTGAGTCTGTCTGTCTCAGGTGGTTCTGTTCTAGGCAATGGAGAGTGGCAAAAGTTGGCTGTACTCAGCCTGAAATAACTTCAGAGACTTTAATGAGCCACAGCTGTAAATACTCAGTATTTCTGCAAACCAGATCTCAGGCTCCCAATTCAAGATCAGAAAACTAAAAGCATCCAATTAGTGGCAACCTGTGAGAACTTTAATTTTAGTTGATTTGCCTTGTATTATGCAGAATTCTATGGCAAGCAGCAAGGGTAAAATCTTATTATTGAGGTCAAGACTTCAGCTATTTCAGAAATTTTAGAAATCACTTTTTTTTGTTTTTAAAGTCTACTGCCTTCTGAATTATTATTATTATAAGGGAGGCGGGTGTCTTTTGAAAACAGCGTCTTAAAATCTTGCTATTTTTTTTATTTGAAAGGACATGGCAGCCTCATCAGACACTCATTGCCTCTTTGACTGCTGCAAGTTCTTTTATCTTTCCATCCTTCTTGACGCCCACACTGCCTGACCTCCTGTCTCTCCACCTCCTCAGTCATTTTCTAATGTTAACTCTGACAAACAGAAATACTGAAGTGAGCTAGCTGCAGTTTGAGTTTTTAATTCCATCAGTGAAATCAGCAAAATCTGACTTCCTTCCAAAGGCTGAAAACTTTTCCTTCTGTTTGATGATAAATCTTTTTTTTCCCCCTCATTCTTATAATCTTTATTTTGCCAGACTTTTTTTCCCCATAGGGATCACTGTCTTCTTCCTAGACAATTTTCTCACCCTGGTGATTATTACTTATCTTTTTACAACTGTGCTGGCACAGCTTTTCCCCGATGATTTCTCCAACCAGTGTGTCTTTTCTTTTTCTGCCAGTAAGCAGTATATTACACAGATTTTCATAGTATGGTTCTTCTTTAGTTGCTTGAAAGACACATTATGATTGGAATGTAATGTATATTTAATCCAATTATCTAGGTAAGTCCATACAATATAAGCAGTTTGACAGGTTATTTTGTTCTATCTGAGATTAATTTCAAAGAAGTGAACAAACACGAGGAAAATAGGTTGTGTTCTTGAATCTACTATAATTTACTTTCGGGCACCTCCAGTACACAAAAGGTACTTCCACAAGGACAGGAGAGAGAAATTATTTCCAAACCATTGCTTTCACTCTGTTAGAGTATTTAATGTGTCCTCATACATTATCTACTGAGTTTTTCTTTGTTTTTATTACTAAGACATGTTTGACTACACACAAATGCTTGTGTACTGCATTATTTGGTTATATTTATTCCACAACAGTAAATTTTCCTTTTGTAATTTTCAGCCTGCATGGGAGCCAGGGGAAAGGAAGCCTTCCCTCATCAAAACGAAGAAGGCTAATATGGCTAACTGCCATAAAATGTAGTACTTATCTATTTCTTCTGCAAAACTCATTCTTTAAGGGCCTTTTTAAACACTTTCAGTAGGGTATAGTTTGAATGTTTCTGTAGACCTGTCTGCCTTGTTATCATGGCAGTCAGTTTAAAATCCGTCTTTGCAAGATTTCTTGTTTAAAGTAGGAACTGCCTAGGAAAACAGATAAGAAAAATAATTACCGATTAATAGAAAGATCTAAGAGTCCTTGGTCATTTTTCCATCTGTCTATGGATAGGGCCTGAAAATGTCAGAAAACAGCTTCAAAGCCTCTGGAGCTGAAAGTTCACCACAATATCTAATAGAGGAAATAAATATGATTAAAAAGAACAAAAGAGATTTGAGATACTGTCACACATCAGCAGTGGAAAACAAGAATGAGTAATTGGATTTCTGAGAAAGGGAAGAAATCAAAGACCAAGCCTGAAAAATCAATGTAACAGGACTTCTTTAACAGGACACATTAATTTATTGATGCTAGTTGAACAACTGGAACTGCTTTAATGTTGCCTTTGTGATTTATTCACAATCTCTGTTAATGGTGATAGTGTAAACTCGTCAGGGAGAAGAGAAATAGAAGAAATCTTACTTTTCCAGGCCTGATGTTTTTTAGATCCCAAGCAAAATCAAGAAAAAGACAACATCAGACTGAACGGGAAGTAGTTCAATCTAAATGGGATCCTATAAAAGGATGGAAGAGAGTGCTGAGGTGGTGGCCAGTATTGGTGCCCAAGGGAAGTGGTTTTCAGGAGTGGACTCTCCTCACTTTCAGAAAGCAGAAATCCTGATTTTGTCTAGAACTGTTGCACAGTCAGTTATCCAAAGCAATTGGGCTGTTTATTCATTTCACACAGACTTTCCAGTGTTTTTGGTTGCCCAACTCCATTTTGAGGGAGAACGTGACCTTTTAATGAAGTTCTACAACGGAGTGATTGGAACCCAATAACCTCAGCACTTGCTGTCTCAGTAATGACATATGCTTCCTGTACTAAGATTTGGAGCCATTTGGGTTTACACAATTCTTTGTCCCAGTAAAGATATCAAAATTTATTGAACTTCTACTCAGCCTATCAACCTTTATGGGATTCTTCTCCTTCTCTGGCTAGTAAATACTCCTTTTGAGTAAGCTGGAGTGAATTTTGTAGACTACGGTGAAAGAGGATAAGCACCAGGATTTTAAAAGCATAACTGCCACATCTCTGCAACTACCACAATGCCAAAAAGTCTCATATTTGGCCCCCAGATTTTTACCTTATAATTGCTGTACAGAATTAAGACCCAAGGAGTACTGAATTTTCCACAAGAAACCTGCAGGAGGCTGGGGTGCCCCAAGTCAGAAGATTGTCTAGTATATTATAAAATTGAGGGAAAAACAGAATTGTAACAGTACTCTGTACTGAATCTGCCAGGTGGATGATCAGGTGGTTTTTTTTAATAGAAGGGAAGCTAGAAAAGTTCTCTTCTTTATATTGCAAGAGGACACCAGACAACCAATGGAGGAGTCTGTGGATGTCCTGAGGTTCAAGGGTCACACAGCAGTTACCACTGAGCAGTACATTTCCCTTAGCCTGGAAACACTGTGAGGAAGAGTCATCTCTGGATAGGCACGCCATTACAGGAAAACAGTAAGAAAGAGGTTTTAAATGAGACTTCAGCTCTGTTTCCATGAGTGATCTGTCTCATACGTTGTTTTTAAAGCCAGGTGACTATTTCCAGTCTTGTACTGTTTTCTGGAAGCTGAATGTGATGATGAAATTTGAGTCCTGTCCCAGTCCCTTGGATTACTGCAGTTTGAAAAGGTCTGCAAAATGCTGGAGTGTTCATCCAGAGATACTTATGAGCAGACCGAAGCTATCAGCTCAGCTATTTTATTATTTCTGAGAACTTGTGGAAGGTGGGTGACGAACTGGAAGGCACTAAAACAGCAGAAGTTTAAAAAGGAGGAAGGGGTAAGAGCCAGGGAAAGAAATGCCAGGTAAGCTTAACTTCTAGCCCTGAAAGAATTCTGTAGTGAATAAACAACAATTTGTAAGCTGCTAGAAGATAATAAGGAAGTAAGTAGCAGCTAATATGGGTTTGTCAGGAATAAACCATGTCAAACCAATATAATTATCTATGGCAGGGTAACAACCACGTGAATTGGAGAGAAGAGTGGATGTCATATCTTTATTCTAGGAAGTCTTTGTAACAGTCTCACAGGACATTTTTGTAAGCTGGCAGGAGAAGCATGATTAAGGTGAAAATAATCATTGAATGTGCACAAAACTGCTTGGAAAACATGCTCACTGAGTTGATATTAATGGCTTGTCAGAAGAGAAAGAGCAGGGATCCACGTAAGTCTGTCTTGCGCTATTTGGAGGTTTCATTAATATCCTGAATGATGGCAGGTAGAATATACTTATTGTGCTGAGGATGACATGATGTTGGGAGGGACTGCAAACATTTTGGAAGGCAAGATTAGAATGAAAATGATCTTGACAAATTGAAGACACATTCTGAAAAAATTGGATGTAAGTCAGCAGGGACAATATTCTGCACTAAGACAATATGAGCTCTACAAATACAGCATTGTGAATGTTTAGGAGGTAGTTCTTCATAAAGTTATTTGGGAACACAATGGAGAAACAGAGTGATGGAATCGTGCTCTTGAAAAAATGTATAGCTTGTAGTATCAGACAACATATATACATCAGTTGAAGAGAGTCTAAGGGAAGTGAAAAGGCAATGAACTTATATCTGTAGACTGGAGCTGATACGGAGTGTTTGGCAGTTTTTTAGCTTAACTGAAGAGAAGTAGTAGACACATAACAGATTTTGAGTGAATAAAAACTGTTGCACAGAGGAAAGGCGTCTGGTCTCTGTTTCTGTACTACCGCTGGATTAAGAAATACTTGTATTAAAGTTCAGGAAGAAAAATTCTGGTTAGATAGGACATCAGGAAAACTATGTAGTGGTAGGGATAAGGCAGCCCTGGAGATTGTTCCTTAGAGAGGTTCTGAACTTCCCAACTGAGGATCTTTAAAACAGGCTGTGGGAACTTCTCTTGGGAAAGGTAGAAATAGTCTGGGCCAGGGAACTATATTAAGCGTGCTGTTGAAGGTTCCTATCCAACCATATTTTTCTATGATTCTCTGTGTTTCTTCCTGACATACCGAAAGTCAGGTATCATTATCCTCAGCATCCAAAGAGCTCTTGCCCTTGCTACATCTCTTTTAAAGAGGGCCACATTGAAAGCGGGAAAGATTGGATGCAGAAATGGAACTTTTGTATGTCAGGGCAGAAGTGAGAGTGAGTATGGCTTGCTCTACCCTGTTATTGTCTCTCTTTCTGTATAACTAAAATTTGCAGTTGGGGTGAGAGCATGTTCTTGAATGTTGCACTTTCATTTTTTGTCTTGTCCCACATGACATATCCAATTCTCTCACCAAAGCGTACTTCTTACTATCAGAGGTATTATTTTTCCTTTTCATTTTACAGTAACATAAACTATGTTCCTACCCAGTCTTTACACAGAACCACTCCCCCACCACTGCTTTTAAAGCCACTTATCTAGTCAGTCCCTCAGTCTCCCACGCTCTCCCTCTCATATAAGAAGAATTTTATATAGATTTAAATAAATTTCCAGAAAAGCCCCCAAATCCAGCGTCACTCCTTACCTCTTTTGCATAGAACAGACTCATCAGCTGCCATTATAGTTGATGAACCATATTGTTGGTACTTGACACACATACACCACATTCTCTCTTTTCCAGTGCCTAAAATACTTTCAGATTCATAATTTACTGCCCACCCTCTCCCTTCCAGCTCCTTGTCTTCATCCCTGTCCTCCTGGCTCACCTCAAACAAGGGCTTGGCTTCCCCTCACACTCTCACCTGATGTGGGGCGCTTGCCAAGGCAGCAGGAACAAGCGTTCTTACCTCTCACAGCTTCATCTTTTAGGCTGTTGCCTCTCTTTTTTGATCTTCATGGCCATTGTCTAGGGGCAGTGTTAAATCTACAATCCAGACCAATTTTTTGTAAACCTTCTAACTGGCAGGTTAATGAGAAGCGCTCTTCAGCTGGTATTGGAAGAAGAAACTTTGGTTAGAGACTGTCAATGGCTAATTTAGTTTTCTCTCTCAGGCTGGGTAGGCTTGAAGGCCAGACCAATTTGGTCTTCTACATTTGAGTTTCTTGGAGCCCCAGCAACATTTCAGTTCCCTTATTGACAAAATTATTTGACCTTACTGGAGGTCTACAGCTGCATGTTTTAAAGATATTGTTCTCTGTAATGCCCTGTCAATGAAACCCTTTAACCAGCTCAAACAGCAATCCAGTTCTGGCAGTAAGTCTTCCTGTCACCCTTGTGTACCAGTCACGCTGTAAAATGGAGAAATCAAACTGCTTTCTCCTGGGTAAAGTGAGAGCTTTGGTGGAACAACCCATTCTGTCATCAAATGCCAAGTAGTTTCCATTTGGAGCGAGCTGGATGATGTTGAAAATTTGTTCTTAGGTGCTCAGTGGTAGCAGCCCCTTTCTTTTGCTATACTGAGTCGCATCTCCTGCCACTTCAGATGTTGCGTTAGTGACTGGTCTGTGTAAATGCATTTGATGACATCCTGTGTAGGGGCTTGACACTTCGCAACACAAGCTTTAGGTGGAAATTTGTTTTGCGTGTAGTTCAGATTTGGATTCGGGGCAGTATTCTTTTATGATGTTGAGGATTACCGCGTCTTGTGCCTAAGCAGAAAGTTTGCAGAGACAGAACTGCACAGTGCAGTGGTCCAGAGAGCCAGGGAAACCTCCCCTGCTCTCTGGTTGTAGCTGACTCTGCTCTTGAGGGTGATGGGTCCAAAAATGCTTGTGAGCTTTGGTGGAAGTGAATCTCAGCCTATCTTCAGGCTTCTGATTTTCAAATCCTACAGCGCAGTTTAGTGAGCTTATGTTTTCCCTATAGCTGTTAGCCAGCTATTCAGACGGTATTTTTCTATATTTAATTCAGGTAAGTCTGATATGCAAATTTAGGTTTTTTGAAGTGATCCTGAACGTACTTTAAAATCAAAATGCATGCAGTCTTCATATTGTTTCATATATTTCAGTTCATGTCCTTGCAATTTAAAAGAGAACAGAGGCATTTTTTGTACTTTCTTTTAAATTCCCTAAGGAAATACTTTCTTGGATTGTAATAGATACCACAGATATGAGATCACTTCAACTTGTAAATTAAGTCTAATTTGATACACCTTGGTAAAACTCAGATTCGTGCAAGCTAGCTAGATTTGGTTTTAACTCTTCCTGTTTATTTCCTATGTATTAGCACTTCGAGTGACAGCCTCCTCCATTGTGCAAGTGCCATTAATTCAGTTGTCTTGATCCCTGTAAAACAAATCTTGCATTAGCATACCTATATTGCAATTGCTATTTGAGTTCTGCTCCCTCATGACTGATCGTGACAGTCATAAAAGTGGGCTGTCATGGATTTGTTATGCCATGTGGTGTTTGATAAAATCTCAAAATTGTACTGTTCCTGCAGATTACTACAAAAACAAATCCATACTGGAACTTCTGAAAATTTTCTTATTTGAGCTTTGCTTTCTAGTGCCAGGACATACATTCCAGCACTATATACAGGAGAGTTATCTTCTTTTACTCATTTTTCCTGTGGTTAACTTTGGAGGCTTTGTTACTCTGAAAGATAATGACAAGTGACTCACATTTAATTTCCTCTAATGAGATAAGAACAGGAGATTTTTCTTTAGTATAGATTATTCATTTATTTATTTATTTATTTATTTATTTCCTCTAATGCCAGTAACTAGTGATCAAACCAACAGGTTGTCAAAACTGTTAAGTAACCGCAACCATCCTGTTTTCATTTGGGCAATGACAGCACTGCCTTTGTGTAAAATAAGCCGTCTGCCCTGAGTACGGCATCATCTGCTTTTGATTTTAACACCCACATTAGGAACCTGAATGCCTTGAATTCCCTCTCTGGCTAGCAGAGAGAGAAAGATGCTTCTGGAGCGTTGCTGAACCCACCGACCTCCAAACCTCTGGAGACATGTTTCTTTCTGTCTCTGTTCATTGCCTAAAATGAGGTGGGATAAGTCACGACAGCAGGGCTGCAGCCTTTTATTGTGCAGCTCCTTCTAGTGATTCAGCTAAGATATGCTACATCTTTGAATTTTCCCATCCCAAAATGTGAGATAACGTTGGTGATTTAATTTGAATCTCTTAAAAATGTCTGTGCTGTGAATAGAAATAGATGGAGTGTCAAAGGCATATTTTGTACACCTTAACTTAGGTCATGGATGAAGCAAAAAAAAGCTACAATTGAAATAAAATCAAACTTTGCCTAGTATTACTGCTTCATTTAATAGGCAGTCTGATCTAATCATCCCTTATTACTGAATGTGGGTGGGAGGGGAAAGGGAGTCAGACCAGTACTTTTCTTAATTTGTTGAATAAACATGTAAACAATTTTCTTCTTGAAAAATTGACCAAAAAAGTAAGAGTCTAGAAATTCTGTCCAAAGAGGCTTAAGCTTAAATACTAGAGGACTGTGAAAACTGTCAAAAAAACCCAATACTGAAACTGAACATATAAAAAAATTGAACAAAAGATCTGAACTGAATGGTAAGATATAAAAATCTTTGTATCTTGGGGCAAATACACTGAAAGACAATATATTAGCAGTAGTAAAATATTATAGTATCTATATAGTGAATTTAGAATTGAAGGAAACAATTGGATCATCTAGTCAGATTTCATTTTGTTTCCTCTCTGTGAAACCGTACAGCTTGGTTCTGACTCCAGTGTGTCTCCTAGGTATGTATCTGTTCTCAATTAGTTGGAAGAAGAACAATTTATAAGCAATGGAACTTTTTGTTCATATAAAAAAAACCATGTTTCACTGTTAAAAAATGTTCCTAATTCATCATCTTAATTTGTCTGGCTTCAACTGTTAGCTTTCTATTCTTGTTATACCTTTTTTATGCTAGATTACACAGAACCTTAATTCCCAGTATTTTCTCTGTGTGAATCCACTTACACATACAATTTGAGGCACCTGTCAATATGCTTTTTAATAAACTAACATTATTTAGCTCTTTAAGTCTCTTACTGCAAAGCGTGTTCTCCAGTATTCTCATTTTCATTTTTTTTGTGTAATTTTCTCATTTTAAAAAATATTTTTTTAAATATAAACAAAAATCCCGTGTGTAATATTAATCATAATTTGTATGAGTGGCACACAGGGACATTAATTCATTGTTGTTCTCCTTGTACAGTCTGGGAAAGCACTTTTGATGCCTTGTCATTATATTATTGGGACAAATATGAGAGGATGCCCTATTATGTCCCCTCATCTCACACTCTCATGTAACATCTTTATTCTGTCATATAGTATCTCCATCTTGTTTTATCCATTTATTCCAGAGGCCATAAGCTATAAGGTTTGCTTTCAGTGATCCTCCCTCTGTAACTTTGTATTTGGCAGTATTAAAGCACATTTTGATTTATTGGATCCAGGTAACTAAATGATCCTGATAACTTGTCAAACTGCCCTGTCATCATTGTTATTTATGTTTCTATCCATATTCTTGATTTTATATCTGTTTCTCCCTCATCGATTATGGTAGATCATGATGATAATTTCACTGGCAAGTATTTTTCTGGCATGTCAGTTCATCAGTTTTCAGCCCATTTAGGATGTGCTTTATGGATATTATATAGTGCCAATTTTTTAATCGGTCATGTTATTGAATGAATTGCTTTATGAAGTCTAAGATAGGAAATTTTATTGGACAAATCTGTAATCTTATCAAAATCATGGTAGTTTGAAGAGAATTATTTTCTCTAAATGCATCTACCTGCCATTAATTACATTAAAATTCTTTACTCTTTATCAATTAGACTTTGTATCAGCTTGCTCTTTCTTTTGTCTTGGTTGATGCCAGGCTAATCAGCCATGCTACTTGTTTTATAAAAATTAATGACACATTAGCATTCTTCTGGAATTTCCCTGCTATTTCAAGATTTATTAAGAATTAATAGAAGAGATGAGAGATGCCCTCAGTTATTTGGGCCTCTTGATTTGAATATAATTATCCCCAGCAGATCCTATCTGATATTCTCCTCAGTTACTAATTCTTGAGTAGTGAAATCTGTGTTTGCCAAATTAAAATGTAAAATATGGAATGTTGCCAAAGCTTAAGCTTTGTGTTTGTAGTGTTCCTAAAGTCATGAGTCCTTTAAGCATGCCCTATCTTATCTTTTAATGTGATAAAAATAACAAATAGACACCAGAAACAATCTGTTACCAGAAAATTTTGAAAGCTTTATAGTTATAATTACAGATATAATTATGAGAAACATTAAATATGGATGAAGTTTTCACACTTACAGTTTAAAAGATAAAACAGATTTTGTTCTCAGATTAAAACCAGGAAACTGATTCTGTAAGCATGGTACATGATAACTTTAAACCTAAGTTTGTCTAAAAGTAAAACATAACATTTAAAAACGACCCTTGGGAATGCTAATATTATAAAATAGCAGAGGAATAATTGTGCCTAGACATATCTGTAATCCTTAAGCCAGAGAGGTACTCTCTGAAATGTCTTTAACTGTCACCAGTGATTTTTGGGTGATATTGTTATGGGATTATCTAGAACCTGTAATGGCTCTGGCAGCAGCGTTGACTTATATTGCAATCTCTTTCTGCACAAACTAGAAGATCTGTCGGTAGAACTCAGTTACA
The DNA here is from genome assembly GCF_964273445.1 of Streptopelia decaocto. Classification (NCBI taxonomy): domain Eukaryota; kingdom Metazoa; phylum Chordata; class Aves; order Columbiformes; family Columbidae; genus Streptopelia; species Streptopelia decaocto. The sequence continues at coordinate 155,607,506 of NC_138663.1, forward strand.
GTCTGACTCCCTTTCACTGAAGTTAATGGTTATATATGTGTCTGACTGCAGTGGCAGGAGAGTTAGCTGACAGTGAGTATGCTTTGAAAAAATATATGCCCAATAATAATGATAAACTACTGCTGCAAATTTTAGAAATATCAGTGTCACTGATTTATACATTAATATCTTCCTTGTTAAGCTGAGGTCATAATGTGGTAATAACTATGAAAATGATCAATAGAGGGCTTTGTGATAGAAACAAAGTACTCGAAAGTATTATAACACAGTATTATTAGTCTAACAATTGTGCAGGAGTGGCTGTTGTCATTGTTAGGTCTTTTTGTAAAAAGAGCAGTAGTGTGAGGAAGCAATCTAGAAACCATCTGTTCATTGCACTTGTATGTTCCGAGCTTCCCGTTGGAGATAATGGACTCGATTAGGTTAGCACAGGAAGAATTAAGATACAGATTTGGGAATAAAAGTCACATTTAAAAGGACAAACAAAAGGAAATTTACCTAGGTGCTTCGATTGCTTTCACAGTTACCAAGCAACAAATAAACCTTTCTCCCTTTTATTTTTTACAAAGAGTCAGATAAAAACCAAGCAGTTTTCCATCTAGGCTTCCTATATTTCAAATTCCCAGAGTCTCTGAAAACAAGTACAATTTGGAATATGAATGAGATATTTTTGTCTGGCTACTGGTATCGGCAGCTGTATGGTAGTTTGCATGAACCTGAGCTTTTAAGAGGGCATACTCTATATAGAAAAGTTATCTAAAGTTATTAAAAACTTTTCTTCTGCACAATGTTGCTAGTGTAATGTTGTCACAGAAACCTTAATCTCATATTTTTATTAGTACAGGATTACAGCTATTATTTATAGATAGGCCAGGAGTATCTTTTTTTTTTTTTTTCTTTTCTTTTCAATTTCTGTAAATTGTCTCCTTTAAGGAAAGTCTCTTGATTGGAAAACAAGGTTCTGTGCTGCAGTTGTATGGTGGTATAGAGGAAAGCAAACTCAGGCTGGTGACTTGGATTATTGACCAGAGGAAGCTTGAAAAGCCTGATATCGTTGTCCATATGTAGGCATTTAGTGCTATGTGAAATAACTAATGTGGTCAAGACACTCGAGGATGACACAGGGCTCTCAGTTGTGGCACGGGATGTACAGAGAGACTTGTCACCTCCTGGATCAGCATCTAAAGGTTCCACGGGTTACTACCGTCAGGCATCCGGAATTGCACCAGCAATCTGTGTGAGGAAAATCACATTGAGTTATGAGTCTTGAGTATTTACATGGACTCAATTGCAGGAAGGAGCTTTGAATGCTCTAGAATGCAAAGTGTCTGTGAGTAAATAGACCTTATTCTGCTTTTGATGTGAAAATCTGTTCTTTCGTAGGATTAAATGCATTAGTAAGAAATGAGCGAGAAATAATTTAGAATTTATTATTTGCTACGCTAGAAATTAGTATATCAGGCCTGTGAGGTTCCATTATCATTAATCTGCCAGCGTGTACATATCTTACATTTATATTTTGGTGCTTCCAAGAAAGTTCAAAAGTATTGCTAAAATCAGGATGCTCATAACACAGCTGACTTATTTTCCCACTACGAATCCAGCTTGTAAATTACATCTCATTTCATAAAATACTGCTATAATACAGAATTTAAAGCTTAAAAAAATTTCATGGGCCACAATAATTGTCTGGAATGGTGCAATGAAGGTGTTTCATGGAAGTAGATCACACTAGTTTTCAGAATAAAAACAAATTAATTAGGTATCATTCACCTATATAATGTAAGAGATCAGTATTAATAATGCTCGTGAGATAACTTGTCTAAAGTCAATATATTATAGAACCACAGCATTACTTCATCAGAAAATGTTTATTAAGTGATCCTGGCCCAGAATCAATTTAATTTGAGCTTCGTAAACTTCTTCTCTGCAGCATGGAGCTCTGTGCTCTCTTACCGATTTATTTTAGGTTTATGGCTGTATTCTCACAAGCTTGGGGTTTTTGCCTTGTGTTCTGCCAATATGGCAAAACAGAAGCATCTTTTACAAAAGTGTATAGGAATGTAAATATAGACGTCTAAATTCATATAGCAGAAGAGGAAACTAAGAATTCTTGATATCTCGAAGAGAAATCTTTCTAGTCATCCAATCCAAGCCTATTTTTATATGTTAGTACCTTCTGTACAGCAGTGTCCATTTCGCGTTTAGGTTCTATGACTTTCTGAACTAATTACTTAACATTAAATCACACTTATTGAGAGTTACCTTTAAGCTCTTCAGAACTACATAACCTCTCTGTTCTCAAAGGTTTTTGTCATCCCTCAGCATGTGCTGTGTGTGATTTTGATGGCACGGGGTTCACACAGTCCTGCAGGTCACTAATGAAAATGGATAGCACAGAACCCAGTGCCAGTTCCTCTGAGGTCCCAGTTAATGTGTTGCTCCCCGTTTGGAAGTTGCACAGCTCTTACTTCTTTCATGATCCCCCAGCCATTTTATATGTCTGCTATAGTATTTTTACCAAGGCAGCAGTTCTGTAGTCAATGGCTTTGCAGTGCCTGGTTTTGGTGCAGAGACAGACATAGGGTTCCTTTCCACTAATACAGAAAATCCTTCAGCTCCAGCTAATTCCTTTTTAGTTACTGAGTTCTTTACCTAATTAACCATTTGGAATGTTGGGTTTTTTAGGTTTGGTTTGGTTTTGTTTTAATACCTTGTCAATAAGTATCCTTTTTAATTTTTTCTGTAATTTTCTGAATTTGGAAACTATATGAGTAGGTTGATAATTATGAATGGCTTTCTAGTGATATATTAGAAAATTAATAGAATACCAGAATTTAAAAAATCCCATTTTTTCTCCATTTCTATTTTTGGCAGAGAAAGTCAAGCTAACAGAAAATAGACAGTTAGGAGCTGCCTCGAGTAATTTGTCTCTTAAGTTGCCAAGACCTCTCTTTGAAGAATGGCCCTAATGAAGAGATGGTGCTCAGAGAGAGATTGTGCTCACATGATATGCTGTTTCTAGCTGGGACAGAGTTAATTTTCTTCACAGTAGCTGGTAGGGGGCTGGGTTTTGCATTTGTGATGAAAACAGTGTTGATAATACAGAGATGTTTGAGCTGTTGCTGAGCAGGGCTTGCACAGATCCAAGGCCTTTTCTGCTCCTCACACCACCCCACCAGTGAGCGGGCTGGGGGTGGGCAAGAGACTGGGAGGGGACACAGCTGGGAGAGCTGACCCCAACTGACCAGAGGGACATTCCATACTATATAAAATCAGCAATAGAATAGGGGGAAGACTGGCTAGGTGACTGCTGCTCAGGGACTGTCTGGGCATTGGTCAGTTGGTGGTGAGCAATTGTTTTCATTTGCATTGCTTTTCCTCCTCAGGTTTTATTTCTCTTTGTTGTTTTCTTTTACATTAAAATAATAATTATTTTATTTAAATTATTAAACTGTTCGTATCTCAACCCACAAGTTTTCTCACTTGTTCTCTTTCCCCCATCCCGCTGTGGGAGGAGTGAGTGGGTGGCTGTGTGGTGCTTCCGACACATGAGCACATCATGGCTGAAACACCAGTTTTGCTCCAGATGCCATGGAAAATAGTCACATACTGCCAAGATGTATCAGTTCAGGTTCTTGTGGTGTTCATACGTATGTATACAGTCACAACATTTTTCAGGCAGTTAAAAATATGTCAGAGTAGCACTTCTATGTTTTTTGCAACCATTTTATTATTGGAGCGTTCTTATCAAGTGATGTGGAGTCAGTTATCTCCTTCTGCTTCCTTTGCATTCCCGTGCAGAACTAATTTCTCTGCTCGCCTGTTGAGTTGATGCTGTAGTCCATGCACATTGAATAATCTGCGTAGAAATATTCACTTGGTCTATTGGGATGACTTATGTCTTTCGTCGTGTTTCAAGAATTTGTAATTTTATCAAGGCACTCTATTCAGCAAGATATTTAAGCACATTGCCTAATCAAAATTTTGAGATGCTTCAAACTATGATTCTATGAAACTACTCAGGTGCTGAGTCAGCATCTCAGTGGTTAGTTGTTGTTGAGCATGACCTGTGAAGGAATAAAACTATTGAAGTCATCTTATATTGAAAATGTCTGGTGATATTCTAGCCACTTCTAGGCTAATTGTCTAATATTGTCTAGACCGTGTAGACTAGTCTATGCTTATTTACTGTCCTGAGACAGAACCTAGTGACACTGGTCCAAAACCAGCCTGTATCTGTACAGGAACTATGATCAGAGATTCTTCCTATTTAGCCTAAATCATACTCAGTGCATGGAGACAGATTTTCTTCTTCAGAAGGATGTTTGATGTGATGCGAAAATGACCTAGGTTTAAATGAAGCACTTAAAACAAGTGCTTTACATTGTAGTGATGAAGCCAGCAATACCTTTAATAACATGACCTCACACTTCCAGCCTCTTGAATTTGAGGGATTTTCTAATGCAAACCATAATGTAAATTAATTGGCTACCAGTAGCCAGGATTCTGAATCTGCTTGAGCCAATAAGTTAATTATCTATGAAAATATGCATAACATGTTTTCGTACGATAATTCTATTAATTATAATAGGTTTTAGATGGCAGTATCATGAATCTGACATACTTAAAGCATACAACTGGGTGTGAATGAACATATTCAAGTATAAAGAATTAAGGTGCCCAGTGAATTTTTAAATCCTTGAGTGACATGTGCTGAGCAGGTTTACAAAAAGTGACATGAGTACACCTAAGCTTGTGTATCTGTCTTTCTAGTTACACACATTGCTAAATTTCAGGATATTCTTTACAACTTCAGCTCAAACCATATGTGTCCGTTTGTGCATCCATGTAGATACGTATGGCTCTCTGGTGTCATGAAGAACTGACTACAGGCTGCGTGCAACTACAGTTATTTCTCTGCATTTATAATTGCCTAGAAGAAAATGTGTAGGAAGCTTTAGTTTCACACTGACAGATTCATAGACTAATGTATTGCTATCACATGCAGTGCATAAAAGCAAGAAAAATAAAGTAATTAAAGCTTCTGTTCAGCCAATTTAGTTGTCAAAATGCATCTGTGAGTTAGATTAAAGGAAGAGGACTTTCAGAAGAACAATAAGATACTAATTATACTAAAGGGCAGCCTGAAAAGTTTCACCTTTTCTGTGGACAAGCAAGAATAATTAAATTGATGAATTTTAAAGCACTGGTCTAAAGCCTCAGGATAACAGAGTGAATGCGCAAGATTTTCTTTGTAACTTCCAGCAATTCGCTTTGGATGTTTTTATATCAAAAATCTATGCTGTGACCAGGAAGTCAGAATCAGCCTGAAAAATGAATGGCAGAATGCTATCAACTATTGGTTGTTTTTTTTTCTCATACCAGAACTCACCATGATTAGCTTTTCAAGTCTGATTTGAAATTGCCCTAAGGCTGAACCAAAAATCAGGATTTTCATTTGCTGGATGAGAGAATATAAGCAAGAAGGAAAATTGATGTTGCTTAGCTGTGTTCCTGCTCAGCACAGTGGGAGCGATGTCCTGTTGCAACCTTTCTTCTCTTTGGTTTACCCAGCTCACAGCACAAGTACCATGAATCCTCCCTTCTGCACTGTCCTGTGTTGCTTTGTAGACCCTAACAGGGACCTGCTCAGGATGGAGGGGGGTGATTTGCTAAGGTTAAGTCTTAACCAAACCACTACTTGGGAAATGGGGTGGCCAGTGTTTGTTTTTGGCAAACGTCTGTCTATGGATTGCAGTTATTAACTGGGTCCTGCAAATGCTTAGGGGAAATCAACTGCCTGAGCTGCTTCTTACCGAAGTTTGGAAGTACTTGGATACCCGTCTTTATGTGTACATGCCACAGGCAGATTTAACAGGACAGGGAGCCACAGAGTTGTCCTCCCTCTCCTTTCAGCTTTTGTGTCCCTCAGCACTGGACCACGGTGCAATGTAACAGAGCATCTTCAGCAGCTCAGCTCCTGGTGTCAGAGAAGCTGGGAAGGCAAGTGATGCTCAGCCTCTGGCAACAGTGAAAAGTGGCCAACACACTGTCTCACAGTGCTGCCCCTTGTCTCATGTTCTTTCAATTTTTCAGTGTTACATGTACCAACATAAATCAGTTTGAATCAGTTCAAACCAGTTCAGTTTTTTTCAGCTGTTCTACCAAATCATTACTGGACTGACCTAAAAGTGAATCAGATCTGTTTCAGTCAGAGCAATATGTAGATACTAATTGCACTAAACATGGAATGATTTGACTTGGTGAGTGTGCCTGTGACTGTCCATCTGTGGTGGTAACCTGGCCTGGCCTACGTACAAGGAGCTGAATACATTCTCAGGTGGCTGACGAGTCAGCCACAACCATCCTTTTAAAGCCAGCTCAGGTAATGTCTGTGGAAGCCAAAGTCACAGTGTTTACTGCAGTTGAACACACTTTGGATTTGCAAAGGAACCTGAAGCAGTAAGTGTCTAAACTGCATTAAAGAGAAAAATTGGTGCAGCTTTATGGTAAATCATCTGTGTCTTGGAGAGTCTCCATTTTTGATGGTGTCTCTAGGCATTAGTATGAAACTTCTGCTGTTAGTATTTGTGCTCTCATTATGTAAGACTGAAGTCTTAGGAGATAGCTTGCCCTTTACAATAAGTGCTTAATTAATGAAAATAACATATATCAAAGAACATAGCAAAAATAATAGCTGATGTACTTTTCACTTTAGTGCTCTTCGCTTTCAAGTATTTAGTTTTGCTATGGGTTGAGTTTATGTAACACCTTAATTTTGTATTTTTCACAGAAATGTAACCTGGAATAATTTAGCTATCCCAGACACCCACTGTTCCAGAGAGCTAGAAGAAGGTTACCAGTGCCCACCTGGATTTAAATGCATGGACCTTGAAGTTCTGGGACTAAGCAGGCAAGAGCTGGGCTACAGTGGCTTTAATGAGATAGGTCTGTCCTACTGATAACATCCATTTCAGTATCCGTTTAAAAATGTTTATGAAATGAATAGAACAGATAGCTCATGTCTGTGCTGAAAAGATATCAAGTGCAATCAGTATTCTGTTCAAGTAGAGCACATGCCAGAGAAAGAAACCATGCTATTTACTTTGGAATGATGAAGTTATCATCTATTTTTACAGTACCTGGGATCCCAGGATTTAAATAACTTTAAAACAATGTCTTTATTTAAGTAGAGTCAACCGTTGATTATCACCAGTATGCAAATGCGATGACTAATTTCTGTGTTTTATTTATGATTCATTTTAGAGTATATAATTCATCCTATTGGTCTAATTTTAGTAGTAATTCCCATGCAAAAAAACCCATCCAGAATTACTTTGATAATCATCTTGGTACTAAAGAGAAATGGGGAGAGGAAATGAGATCACGTGTTTCTGTGGTAAACTTGATCCAAACTGTGTAAGTCAGAACATCACCCAGAAAAATGACTGGGAATCAGGCAGATTTTGCAATACAGGTGCAATTTGTGTTCTGTGAAAAACACTGCAGAGTCTCCAGGAGGATGCGTTCTCTGCCTACGGCAATGTGTCGTTCCATCCCCATGGTGCAGAACAGTAATTCAGCAAAGGTGGCAAGAGCATGGGCAGTTGTGGCGAGATCCGTATCCAAATGGAAAATATGCCGTTACCCTGTCAGAACATTGTGGTTATCTCACGTTTACTTAACACACAAAGGTCCAACAGGAGCCTGCAGCTGTAAATTTTCATTTCAGTACAGGTAGGGAAGTCCCTTCAAATGATAAAGCATACCTGCAGGCCGTATTCTTTCTGATGTAACTCTCTGACTCTGATAAGCTTTTTTTTTTCATTTTCCCTGGCTTGAGCTCCAGACCGTTATCCTGGCCCCAGCTGAACCTGAAGGTAGTAAAAAGGTTTAATGATTGAATGACTGCAATCAAAAAAGTTTTTTTTGAATATTGAAAGCCTTTTTCCCAGGCTGCTGAATATACACAATGAGCCAGAGAGTTACAAGAAATAGTCTCAGAGTCCTATTACAACAAGTACTCTGTGATACCAAATGCTTTCTGAACAAAACCTGCCATTTGTGTCCTGTCTTTTTTCTCATGAGAAAGGGATAAAAAACTGATTTCAACCAACCTCCATTCTGTTTCCCATGGGAGTCAGAAGCGTACCAGTTGTACCAGCACTGCTTAACTGAATAGCACTGCTGATAGTACCTATCTTTTATATGCATTTTTTTCTTCAGTAGATCTCAAAGGATAACCCTGTCTGATCTCTCAGACAACCTCCACATTCCAAAGTTAGTGGCATTCTGCCATGCCTGGGTGAACATGAGCTGAGTTCTGACTAGAAGATGAAAACATGAACACACAAGTTCTCTCATTGGAGATGGTTTGGCAGGGGAGTGTGGGATAGGTGTATCAGCAGGAGAATTATGCCTCAGATTGAAATCACCCTTCTTATCTTGACATTCAGAATTATTTGTGGCATTGAAGGCTGTTATTCTAGCTGCCTACCTGGCCACTAGGGAAAGTAGTTGCAATGCCTTAGACAAGCTTAACTGGGTAGATGATTTGAAAGAGGCTCAGAGTGCTTAATAAAGGAGGCCAGTATGTTTTTTATGATGGAGGCAAGTTGGCAAAAATGGGTGAAATAGTTTGTCCCAGGGCGCTTGCAAAGCTGGTTGAAAAAACAGGGCTCAAACCCTGTCTCCTGAGTCACAGTCCTATACTTTATTAATATTTCTTTCTGAGTGCTGCATTTTAAAGATCAGAGGTTGCTAATAGACTTAGAAGACTTGTCATTGTTATATTGTTTTTGACTAGAAATAGATTAACCAGGATATACCATCTCTCGGTACAGCAGCCTGAAGTTAAGTTGAATGTCCATTGAAAGCTGATTACTAAACTTCAAAATACTGGGTAAGACACAGCAGCTTTGCCACAAAATGTTAAATAAGCTTCCTCTAATTGGGAATGTTAAAAGTAGGATTATAAGCAACAAATCTATCAGTATTTTATAAATCTACATTTTGTGATGCACCTTTGTATGTAGTGTACAGGTAAGTAATTCAGTAGATCTTTTCTGTGTAATTATGCTGTTTTGTTGTATACGTTCATTGCTACTTTACTTGCAGATATTATTACACAGCCTGTCCTGTTGGTTCCTGAAATCTATCATTACAAAAATCACAAGAGCGTAGCAATTTGGCAGCTACTGTATAATTAGTAGCACTTAATTTGCAGTATATGAGTACAAGCTATGCATATTTGAATTTGATAATTTCTGTTATTTTTCTGCTCTTTAAAGAAAAAATAAGGTTTTTTATAATTTTATTACTGGGTGAAGACCTAAAACTGCCCTAATTGGATAAAAATTTCTAGAGTTTTTTATACTGTGGGGACAATGCCAAGTAGTTAGTTTCTTATTTGGAAAACCCCTTAATTGTGGCCATACCCTGTTCACATTTTTATAAATGGCTTTGGCTTTAAAAGGATGAAAATTGGAAAGATGATAGTCTAAGTTTTGGTACTTGACAATGTATTTATTTTCCAAGTTTTCTATTTTTAGGTTTGAGGTGTTCTGTTTATCTGTTTTATGTATGCTTCTATGCAAGTATGTATGTTTTGTTTAAGGAAGAACATTGTTATACACGACTGATAAGTAAGGCTTGAAATGGTCTTGTCAGGGTAATCTAGGCCATCCCCTTCTGATCTGAAGCAGATTTCACAATGTTTCCAGGCAATCTATTGCACTGCTTCATTGTATGTACTCTTTGGAAGATTTTCCTGAAGTATAACCTGAATCTTTCTTTTATGCAATGTAAGACCATAATTTTTTACCTTATTCACTACTGACATAGAAAAGAAACTTTTAAAAAAAGCTTTTCTGCATCTTTCAAGACTATCATTATGCCTCTTCTACCCTCTATGGCCCTGCTGGACCGTGTAGCTCCAAATGTCTCAGTCTTTTGCTAGAGGACTTACATTTTGTACCTTAAGTTATTCTTCTTGTCCCTCTCTAGACTTTCTCCAGCTGATTCACCTTTTTGTTGCAGTGCAGTACTGGCAGAATACCCCAGTAGAGCCATTACTTTATGTGGTTTTAAGCTTTATTAGTGTCTCCACATCCCAGTGAGATATTTTCCATTTTCAGAACAGCATGTTGTGGGTGATTCATGCGTTTTTCTCATTTGTTACAGCTCTCATGTCCTTTTGGAAGAGCTGCCATCACTGTTTCCCATCCTTTACTTGTTTATTATTTCTTTATAAATGCAGACTCTTGCATTTGCCTCTGTTGAATAGCATACTTCACTTTTTTTTTCTCCTGACTATTTTTTCAATTTGCAAAGACCTTCTGGAGTTTTAGTTCTTTCCTCCTGAATACTTTCAATGCCTCTTAGCTTACTTCTATCTGAAATTTGATGAGTATAATTGATTTTCTATTAATATCAACCTGGTCAAGAGCGAAAAAGTAAGTAGAACTAGACCAAGATCAGACTCTGTTGGAACCTCATTTGGCAATCTACTTTTCTGACAATGTTTCCTTAAGAGCTGCTCATAAGGCACTTAACAAATGGTTTTGCCCCCATCAGCGAGTGGTTTCACCTGGCCATATTTCTGTTTGTTGTCATGGTGAGACAATGTTAAAAACCTTTTAAAATCAGGATGCAGACCATCAGGTGCTTCTGCTCTCTTCTGCATTTGTACAGCAATAATACAATAAAATTTGAGCAACCTGATCTAGTTCAAGGTGTCCCTGCTCATTGCAGGGGTGTTGGACTAGATGAGCTTTGAAGGTCCCTTCCAACCCAAACTATTCTATGGTTCTATGATTTGTGCCATAGGTTCTCCAGTGCCTGCATCCTTTCAGTATGTATTAATAATATGATACACCAGAAGTTAGTGAAGGTAATTTTTCAAACGTGGGCCACATCAGCATATATCTACAGCTCATGCCTCTGTTCTTCAACCTACATATTTCTAGACTGGATGTAGAATGAAATTCACACCAGTCACTTTTGCCAACATTACCAGTGTAATTTCTAACGAGAGTGACATTACTAAAAGCCAGGGCAGTTCTGTCTGGCTGTAGCTCTAGGAAAGCTGTAAGAAGCAGTCACAGAGGTCTATGTTAGAACAGTTTATGAAACTGGAGAATTAATGAAACATTGAGTGGAGAACCAATTAGCTAAGGCCTCAGTACCCCAAGTCCCTTTCTCTGTGTATTCTGAAATGGGAGGAGGGAGTAGGGCAACAAAGATGATAAAGGGAGTGGAGCACCTCCCTTATGAAGAAAGGCTGAGGGAGCTTGGTCTCTTTAACCTGGAGAAGAGGAGACTGAGGGGAGACCTTATTAATGTTTACAAATATATAAAGGGTGAGTTTCACAAGGATGGAGCCAGGCTCTTCTCGGTGACAACCAATGGTAGGACAAGGGGTAATGGGTTCAAACTGGAGCACAAGAGGTTCCACTTAAATTTGAGAAGAAACTTCTTCTCAGTGAGGGTGACAGAGCACTGGAACAGGCTGCCCAGGGGGGTTGTGGAGTCTCCTTCTCTGGAGACATTCAAAACCCACCTGGACACATTCCTGTGTAGCCTCATCTAGGTGTTCCTGCTCTGGCAAAGGGATTGGACTAGATGATCTTTTGATGTCCTTTCCAGTCACTGACATCCTGTGATTCTGTGATTCTATAATAGTAGAGAAAGAATAATCTGCCCCCCTGGGTGAGGTGACTTCAGATGTTTCAGGTTCCAGCTGATGGGAGGCTACAAGAAGTTACTGCTTTCTTCTACTAAGTTGCTTGTGAACTCAGCAGAAACCCAAGTACTCTTTCCAACACTTCAACACAGAGCTTGACTTCTTAAGTAGGTGTTGTTCTTGTACAGTGGGAGCCTTCGTATTAAGTGAAGTATTCTATCCATCAGGATGTTTGAAAGATTTTTCGCATACTACCTGTGGGGCTGAGTGGGAGTAAGAGAAAGGATATGAATGAAAGGCTTGGCTGACTGTGGGGATGTGGGTGGCAAAGCTCTTTACTAGTGACTATACCTGCATGGTACTGTCAAGCTCTTCTCTTTCTCAGACTTCTTAGCTGATTTTGATTCAGGCTTGTATAAAAAGGTTGATGTTTCCTTCATATTAAAACAGCCTTCAGCCTTGTCCCCCACTGAGAGCATCAGGTACATTCACAGTTGGCCTGTTTCTTCTTTCTGATTTTATGCTCTTATTCTCCGTGTTTTTCCTAGCAGTGTTTAATTCCATAGGGTGTAGTTGATAGGATGACAGTATCATGAAGTGTGCAAAAAATATTGAGCTAAGTATTGAGAAACATTACCTTTGTTTTGTGAATAAACCTCAGTAATTGTACAGCTCATTAGCCATGTGATTGTATTTGCCTATTTTCATCTGCTATATCTAAAAGGCATTAATATCATTGTTGAATTAAATAAGAGCATTAAAGACTTGACAATTGAACTATGACAAATACTTCTGTTTTCCATGTCACTGTTTATCTGAGTGTCCATCTACCTTTATTCGTTATTAACATGGCAGTAATTTCTATCAGGACCACATGAGGATGTTGGTAGAGCTGTCTATGCGGGTGCTGCTGGAAGGGATGCCACATAGACACAAAAGTGCCCGAACCCGTGCTGTTCCTGGATACTTGGCATTTTTCCTCCTTACCTGTACTTTCCACACAGTACAGATCCTTTTGCATTGAGATTTTTGTAACATCTGGCTAGTAATCATTCCACATGCCTCATGGGTGCAGTCATCTGTAATCATCTACAGATGTACACTTGTAGCTACATTACTGATTTTACTCTTCATATAATCCTAGAGAATGTTTTTTCGTGATTTACAGTGCTACATGTTACTTCAAATATTCTGAAAAGAAAAATGCAGTCCAGAATGAAAGATACGTAGGAGCTAAAAAATGTTCTACAAAGTAAGGGAAATCAATTTTATGCCATGAAAGATCATTCTAAAAGGAGAAGAAGGAGATCTTATTCTATGCTGTATCATCAGCCCATCTGTTGTTTGCTAAGGCCACCGCCCTATTAAATGATACTAATACGTCTCATACTTGCGAAGAGTATTTGACAAAGATTACCATATTAATGTCTGTTTTACATACAAGAGATAAACACACACATGTTGTATCTTTGAGACAAATATTAGAATTTCAGTGGTAAGAAGTGCTTCAAAGCACATATACAAATATTACCTCTGTATTTATCCTTACCTGTCTTACGGTAGAAATGAACACTGTTCAATAGTACTGTGAGCCAGCAACATCATCTCATTTCATGGGCTGTAAAACAACAAGAGAGCTTTAAATCTCAGATATTTCCCGCTTTCATTATAAGGCCTTTTCCCGTACAGTATTAAAATCATAGAATCATTTAGGTTGGAAAAGGCCTTTAAGATCATTGAGTCCAGCTGTTACCTAACACTGCCAAGTTCACCTCTAAACCATATCTCTAAGCACTACATCTTTTAAACACCTCCAGGGACGGTGACTCCACCACTTCCCTGGGCAGCCTGTTCCAATGCCCAAAAACTCTTTCAGTGAAGAAAAGTTTCCTAATATCCAATCTAAACCTCTCCTGGAGCAACTTGAGGTGGACAACAGGATGACCATGAGCCAGCACTGTGCCCTTGTGGCCAGGAAGGCCAATGGCACCCTGGGGTGTATTAGAAGGGGGGTGGTTAGTAGATCGAGAGAGGTCCTCCTTCCCCTCTACTCCACCCTGGTGAGACCACATCTGGAATATTGTGTCCAGTTCTGGGCCCCTCAGTTCCAGAAGGACAGGGAACTGCTGGAGAGGGTCCAGCGTAGGGCAACAAAGATGATTAAGGGAGTGGAGCACCTCCCTTATGAAGAAAGGCTGAGGGAGCTGGGTCTCTTCAGTTTGGAGAAGAGGAGACTGAGGGGTGACCTTATTAATGTTTATAAATATATAAAGGGTGAGTGCCACGAGGATGGAGCCAGGCTCTTCTCGGTGGCAAACAATGATAGGACAAGGGGTAATGGGATCAAGCTGGAACACAAGAGGTTCCACTTAAATTTGAGAAGAAACTTCTTCTCAGTTAAGGTGCCAGAGCACTGGAACAGGCTGCCCATGGAGGTTGTGGAGTCTCCTTCTCTGGAGACATTCAAAACCCGCCTGGACATGTTCCTGTGCGACCTCACCTAGGCGTTCCTGCTCCAGCAGGGGGATTGGACTAGATGATCTTTTGAGGTCCCTTCCAATCCCAAACATACTGTGATACTGTGATTTTCTCTTGTCCTACCACTTGCTACCTGCTAGAAGAGCCCAACCCCCTCCATGCTCCAACCTCCTTTCAGGTGGTTGCAGACAGCGATGAGGTCTCCCTTCAGCCTCCTTTTCTCCAGGCTAAACTGCCCCAGTTCCCTCAGCTGCTCCTCACAGGACTTGTTTTCTGGACCCTTTGCCAGACACTCGGTCTTTCCAGGTCCCTGGCATGGGCAAAAGTTGCAGGTGGATTATGACTGACTAGCTGTCCTAGGCAACTGCCTACTTTGCCAGCTCTGAGACTTTCAGGTCCACGAGGAGCAGTGAATTATCAGCTGATGAACAGAGTAAAAATTATATTTGTAGGTTCTTTGTTCCAAGTAGGAGATACAACTGAGAGTGAAAAGGATTGCAGGGCTGTTTTCAGCCTCCTGATATGCCCTCTTCCTCCCTCCATTTCCCTTTCACACAGTCATCTCCACCTGAATGAAGCCAGCAATGCAGATCAGCATCCCCACCACAGCCTGATTCCCTGGGATCTGAGTCATTTGGTATCTGGGATAATACAAAGCAATGAGGGGATGTAATTGTTAAGTCAGATCCTCCATTTAATTGTACCCATTAAAGTCTGAGAGATTGAGCTTTTATGAAGGAAGCCTTGGCTCAGTAATGATTTCATCAAAGTTTGTAGTGAGATTCCTTATTCTACAGATGATACATACGCTTGATATATGTATTGAATCTTAATGCTCTGTTTTATCCCAACAAGTGCCTCGTAGTATTAAATACTTCGACAAACAGGTCTAATCTTATTCCATTTAGGCAGCTCTTTCATTCAGGCACTTGCATGTAAACTGCCTAATAAAGAGGCCTTCATCCATGATTGCAGCCTGTGGAGTTATCATGTGGTTAACATGACAAGTGATAATGATGTTAGTGTGTGAAGGTGTCAGAATGTAATTAGGGAAGCTATCCAGACTGTCTAGTGATGAAACTCACATTTTCTAAATGTGAGCCAAAAGGACTTAAAGCATGCCCCATTAGTCCGCTGATTAAGAAACCAGTGAAAATAATTATTTCAGAAATGATGATAGATTTTTGTTTTTCTCACTGGAATTCCTTCCTAGGCCATGCAGATGAAGAGCAATAGGGCCCTGATCGCAGCTGAGGCACTGTCAGGGCAAAAGTCCCCTCCACTCAGGTAATTTCCCTTATTTGTTATACTGCCAATTAACATAAACTTGTAATCACTCATTCAGGTATTGAGAAGCAAGGAAGACAAATGGTTAAAGAGAAACTTAGGGAAAACACCTTTCCTCCTTCACCTGACTCAGCTTCAGTCCACATACCTCTCCTCCCCATGTCTTAGTCCCCACTCCTCTGCTTTTGCAGTGGGTGAGGTTGGTAGAGGCGCAGGAAGCTGGGGTTGCTGCATAGGAGGTTGGTTTTTTGTTTTTTTTTTCTGTTCCTCTTTTCATACTCTACTGCTGCTGCTTCTTCCTTCTTAATCATCTCCTCTCCTCCAGAATGGGCTTAGGCATGGGCTCCAGTACCTTCACAGGTGTCCTTGCTCTGGGGTGTCCCCATTACCAAAAGCCTGCCAGTTATGCCCACTGCAGGCACTTAAATAGAATCACAGAATAGTTCCGGTTGGAAGGGACCTTCAGAGGTCATCTAGTCCAAAGCCCCTGCAATGAGCAGGGACATCTGCAACTAGATCAGGTTGCTCAGAGCCCTGTCCAGCCTGGACCTGAATGTCTCCAGGGATGGGGCATCTACCACCTCTCTGGGCAACCTTCTGTTCCACTTTTTCAGCACCCTCATTGTAAAAAATTTCTGCTTCATGTCTAGCCTGAATCTCCCCTCCTTTAGTTTAAAACAATTACCCTTTGTTGTATCACAACAGGCCCTGCTAAAAAGTCTGTCCCCATCTTTCTTGTAGGCCCCTTTTAAGCACTGAAAGCCTGCAATGAGGTCTCCCTGCAGCCTTATCTTCTCCAGGCTGAACAACCCCAACTCTCTCAGCCTGTCCTCACAGCAGAGCTGTTCCACCCTCTTATCATCTTGGTGGCCTCCTCTGGCCCCTCTCCAACAGGTCCATGTCTTTCCTGTACTGAGGGTTCCAGAGCTGGACACAGAACTCCACATGGGTTCTCACCAGAGCGGAGCAGAGGGGCAGAATCACCTCCCTTGACCTGCTGGCCACGCTGCTTTTGATGCAGCCCAGGATAGAGCTGGCCTTCTGGGCTGCAAGTGCATATTGCCAGCTCATGTCCAATCTTTCATCCACACTGGAATAATAAACCTAGGCATGACAGCTTTGACCACCTTGACATGGACACATTCATAAAGTTATACAGGTTTTTGATGAGCATAGAGGAGTATAGAAAACAGTTGAAATGCCGTGTGCAGATGAGAACCCTTTGCAGTCCTCCTTGTGTTGTTCCTCTTGGGAAGTAATTCTAGTACAATGGATGTGAATGCTGTGAGAACTACGTGAATAAGGTAAACAAGTTCAGTTTGTTCCTTAGGTATAATGAACAAGTTGAAAGGGAGTGAACTGGTAAATCCCTGTTTAGGCTAAAGGCACAATACAGTTTTCACTGGTCGCAGCTTCTTAAGGACCTGCTTACAAGGCCATGTTTAGTTTCTCATCAGAAAAAGTTTAATAACAGAAGGCTTTCTGAGTGTAGTGGTTTTGTTGTTGTTTGTTTGTTTGTTTGTTTCCTTTGGAGTGTCCTTTTATGTGGCAGGAAAAGTACTAATTAAATGCAGTAGCTGGAATTTGAATGTAGACAAATTTAGGAAAACATGTAAGTGTCACTACCTACAAAAATAATCACCAGGAAGCTGAAGTGATAACATTCGATATCACTCCTAAAACCATGCTAAAGCCCATACAGGAGTTACTGGATTTGGTGCAGGACATACTTGTTGAAAATCTCAGCTTTTTTTGCTGTATAAATTAATTTTAAATTCTTACAGTTTAATGCTGGATTAAATTATTCCAGGGGTTCCTTTGGGCCTTGATTCCGTGTATTATTTCTTCTTTAGCTTGACAGTTTTTTTGTCAGTATTGTATGTGGCCAAGAAGTGAATGAGCTGCAGTCATATAGCGCAGGAGATGTAGTCTTTGTCTTTTCCTTTGTGGTTTTTTAACTGTGCTTCTGACACTTTGATACTTTCAACAAAAGATAACAGAAAAGAAGTAATGCCAACTTTATTTTTGGCATTATTATGCCAATGGGCTAATATTCTCTGTAAATATCTGTGCTGTATTTTAGCATTTGTATTCTTAAGCGTTGTTTGACTTTACTCCTGGTTTTACATTTTCCTGTTCTGCAAACATTTCTTTCTGACACAACATTCCTCTCAGTGATCACCTTTAATTCCATTCACAGTTCAGACACTCTTTCCTTTGAGGTTCCAAATGCCAGTTTGCGTAGAGGCTTAACTTCAGAAAGCACAATAATTACCATCTTTCTGCGGGGGTTTTACCCACAAACACCCCTTTCTATTATGCTCTTCAGCAGAATATGTAATTTTTGCCATCATGTGAGTCTGAAAGCATTGGAAGCTCTGTTCATCTTACATTATGCTTCCTTGTGTTCTTTGTTAGTGTTAGATCTTGTGGAGAATACGGGATAATATCTAATAGATCAAATTTCATCTCACTGAAATTTTCTTCATACATCGGTGTCACAGTTTCTCTTATGAATGTAGAAACAACATTTTAGGGATTCTTGTCATGATCCAAAGCAATAAAGGTAGCTTTTTCTCAGAAATTGGAGATTTTGCTTCTGTTTGCCAAGTCATAACTTTTTGATGCCTTGCTCATGTGTTGCCTCTCATGTTTTTATGTCACCTTGGTGGCTGAGTTACCACTTTTTCCTCTCCTCAAGAAAGCTTCTTTTTTTGAATGCCTTATCCTCTGTATGCAAAGAATATCATTACTAACTTACTAATTGAACAATTAAAACAATTTCAAGCATTCTGGTCCATCCTTCCCCCACTGCTGACATCCTCAGTAGTTTAGTCGATATTTTATTCTTAAAATAGAAAATATGGTTGATATAATCTTAAACTGACAGAACCGAGAGATTTGGCAATGCAGTGTGTAGAGAATTCATTTTGCTATGAATTACTCAGGCTTGTCTCAGAAGCAAGATGATTTGATTTAATTCTCGGTTTATTGCTACATACACTTTAGCTCAGCCCCAAGAGGAGATGTGTCTTTTTGTTCAGATACGACTCTGTTGGAACATTTCTGCTGCTGCATTTGGTGGACTCAAAGACTCTCATAGTGGGTTGTTGCCTCTGCAAAGTTATTTCTTGATTTGGAGACAGTCTTGTCCTCATTATACCTGTTTTCTCCATTTCGATTTAAGTTTATTCAGGGGTTTATACACTTTATAATCACAGTACCAGTTTTTAAGCCATTTCCCATGATGACCGGATAGCAGCTGACTGGTTTTAGAAATGCCGATATCCTCCGTGTGGAGTTTTCTTCTGAGCAGACACTGAGTGACTGGCCCTTATTTACTGACTTCCTTTGATCATAAATATACTGTTATCCTTTGTAAATTACTTGCTCTCTCAGCCTGACAGGACAGGGTTTATAAACCTCTGTTAACTATGTATGTAAGTGAATATCCCTGTAAATTATTCTTTGAAAATACAGCTTTCCTTACTTAAAAGTTACGCAGTAAGATTTGTAAAAAGGAGACATGCAGGCAATTCACTATTTCTTCCTGATGCAGATAAGATATGGCAGTTACCCAACAATTTGGGGTAATAGTGGTTTTAGGGTGATTACCTCTGTTTAGCAAAGATTCTTTGGCACATGGCAAAATTATTATTGCTGTGGAAGGACTGAATGGGCCTTTAAAACCTGGGCACTTGAACCTTGCGCTGACGAGATGTAGTTTGCCAGGCACCTTCAAATTATTTCACTATTGTTCTTTAGTGTGAGAATTCCATCTAAACAAGCAGAATCATTTTATGATAAAATGGAGGTTCTCTAATATAAGGCAGTGTTCCTCAGTGAGTCTGCATGGACTGTGGCTGTATGTGGAAAGGAGAAAACAGGTCATTTCCTGGTGTACAGGGAACACAGTGCCAAAATGAGCAGACTCAAGCAGGGAAAATTTTCAGTCTCTTCAAGCTCTCTGAATTCTTACTGTTGCTGAAGGGAGTCACATCTGTTGTATCATTGTTGTGTGGGTGATTAAGTTTTACTGGAGAATGTATTAGCAAAGAGCCTTTCGTGAGAAATCTTCAGCAGTTTAGAAACAACTGTGTCTTAAATACATTATGCAAGGCCCTGAATTTTCAGTGGAAAGCCAATGGGCTTTATTTAAAGGCTGTATCTCATCTGGTGGGCCTGCATGTCTGAGGTCCTGGTTTTGTATAGCCTGGCTGTGCCGTGGTCCTAGACCAGAGAGATACTTCATTTCTTCTTCTTTATTCCTGCTTAATTTCTGTGGGAGAAGGAACCCCGATATTTGGACCAGAGGCAGCTCCATTCTGCCTTCCCCGGGGCCGAGGCACCTGTGTCCTGGCGCTCCACAGCACACGTGAACTGGTTATACTGTGTGGATCCAAGGGCATGCCTGGTATGTAAATATTGGCTGTCACTGGTGGTCACAGTGAGCTCTCTGTATTTCTCTGTTGGATGAGTAACACAGAGATACCTGTACCCACAAGTTTTCAAAAAAGAACACTAAGACAATGCTTCTGATTTTGGACAACTGAATAAGTGGCCTGAATGTGAAAATAAATAAATAAATAGATAGCAGGATGCTCCGGTTAACTCCCTTTGCTATTTGATGTTTCTGTGTCCTTGCCACTTTTCTCAGTGAGGCTATTTTAGTTGCCTAGTCAGTAAAGACTTTGTCTTTTTTTTAAGCAGTGATTTAATGACCAAAAAAATGCGCAAATCATATCCATTGAATTAACTCTGTTGCACTGACAAATGGGATGTGGGAAGTTGTCGAGTTTTGGAAACTTTGAGTAATTTGGGCAGTACTCCAGAATTTTAATTTATTGCTGTTTTAATCCCGAAGTAATTGAGTCTTGTATTAAACCAGGCAACCAGGTGAAACTAATGTGAATAGATTAGTACAGTTGTCTTGTACTGACAGTCAAAGAAAACTTTACTGCTTCTGAGAAAATTCAGTGGAATATGTGTTAGTTTCAACAACTAAATAGTTGGCTCTATTTTGTCTTTTGTTCTCTATTTTGTTTGTAATTTTGAAAGCAAGCATTTTGAAGTTTTCCTTCTAATACACCTTTTCATAAGTACTTGCATGATATGGATGGCAGTGTTAAAAAAAATTAAAATCTTACTTGCCAATGTTAAGTAAAAAGCCTATAAACTGTCACTGATCATAAGCAGAAAAGATAGAAGAGCAAAGTGTTGCAGAAAGCCTGTCTTATTAGGAGGGTGTAAGAAAATGAAAGCTGAGGCAGGTCAAATGCAAGCTTTAATTGCATCTCATTATGCTTTTTTCTACTGTAAACTGTATCACCTCAGACATATCGATCCCTAATTGACATACAATTTCCTGTACTGTTGCTTAATTTATCTCAAGTAGCATAGTCTTAAATTCTATGTAAGTAAATTTTCCACTGTGATTAGTAGGAGATCACAAGCATAGTAACAACAACAACAAAAAATTGCAGTAGAGCTGGCTGCCACCAGCTTTTGGATTCTTACTGAGCCACTTGAGTATGCCCACCTCTTGCTCCGGACTGCTTTGTGTGTCTAGAGGGCTTATTTGGTTCACCATGAGGGTTTGAAGAGCCCTGGAGTGGAGCTTGCTGGCTCTGCAGGACTGTGGCTCTTGGTGCACCCTGAGGAAGCCCTTGCTCTGCATCCCCCAGAGAGCCTGCAGCATGTCAGTGCCCGCTGCCCCAAATTAGGAGTTCTGTGTTCTGTAAGTCCTATTTCCACAGCTGACCTTCTCTTGCTTCCTTTCTGCTGTCCCTGCTCCAGCATAGCAAGGTCTCCCAGTGTGATTTTGAGATGATACATGCTCTGTGAAGGCAAAGGTGGAAATTTGCTGTTGTAGTGCTGCTACCATTTACTTATAATTCCTGTGAGAAGCATGAGTTAAAACACTCAGGTCTATTATTTACAGTGACATTTCTTTTTACTCTAATGCAGCGTGCTAACCAAAGGGCCAGATAACTTTGAGAGGCTAAGTAAAGCAATCAGGGGACACATGCATGCTCGGAATGCTATGGTCAAATGGAAATAAATGCATGTTAAGACCATCTTCTTAATGAGGATTTATTAAGAAAATAAATAGAAAGAACTGCTTCGAGCAAAAACAACCTCCCAACCCACCAGTTTGCACTCTGCATGAGAACTGAATAAAGGCTTATGTCAAAGACAATAAGTATTTGTGTGGATAGCTACTCAACAAATCGCAGTCTGACAGGGAAGAGGGAGCAATGTGAAAAAACAGGAAGAGGAGTTAAAGGTGTGACAGTAGTGTGGACAGGCCTAAAACAGGAAGTCTGCCTAATTTCAGCCAGAGTAAGGAGCAGGAAATTCTTAGCCAATAGGCAAAGCATGAAGTTAGGCAATTACAAACCCATCATTCCATACCAAGAAAATTAGATCCTATCGGTTTAATTATCAGTCAGTGCCATTAAGACAATATAGCTCCACATAATGAAAGCTGCAGATACTGTGTAATAGAGGTAATTGCTTTCGCAGTGGAAGATTTTCACTTTCAGACAGGAGCTTCAGTATGCGACTGGTTTACAGTCTTTGACCTTCAACAGTTGCATAGTGCATGGGACACGTTGTTTTTACCCTGGCTCCTGAAATTTGGTTATTTTTGTAAAATTGGTGGAAATGAGCAAAACCACCCACTACAAATACAATCTACAATAGTCATGCAACGTGCCCTCTGTTACTGGAATTACAGCAGCTTACCAGATCATCTTTTGATTTAAGACCTTTGATTTGGTAACACAAGGCCAGCTTGGAGCTTGGCTTTCCCACTTCTGCCTGGGAATAAAGGGGAATAATGCTATTCCAGAAAATCTGGGTCACAGATGGTCACTCTAGAGGGGGTGGCACACACAGAGCAGCCACTTAGGTGTGACTCTCCCGCACGTCAGTTCATCTGGCGGTAAGTGGCTTCACATGTGCTGCTACCCTTGCAGTATCCTGTGGCGAAAGCGTACAGGCGTACTCCTTCTTCATTATATAGTGCACAGTCTCAATTTATTACTCTCTTACTCAAATATTTAAATATTGAATGTTTCTCTTTTTTAAAGTGTTTATTCCCTGCTGTTCTTAGGGACTTTCAGTAGTCACTGTATTCTACTCTAGGGTCAATGTCATGACATTGCCATGTGAAATCTTACTATCTAGTACACAGTGTGGGTATTGGAAAACAGTTTGCAAACTAAAAGAGTAGTATAATATTTTTGATTCCCTGTGAAGTACTGAAATACTTCTTAAAACAACTGTTCACTTCCAGTCACTGCCTTTCTCATAGCAACTGACAAAGACTAGAATCACAGAATGGTTGGGGTTGGAAGAGACCTCTGGAGATCATCTAGTCCAATCCACCTGCTAAAGCAGGTTCACCCAGAGCAGATCACACAGGAATGTGTCCCGGTGGGTTTTGAATGTCTCCAGAGAAGGAGAATCCACAACCTCTCTGGGCAGCCTGTTCCAGTGCTCTGGCACCCACACAGTAAGGAAGTTTTTCATCATATTCAGATGGAACCTCCTGTGTTTCAGTCTGTGCCATTGCCCCTCATCCTGTTGCTGGGCTCCACTGAAAGGAGTCTAGTCCCATCCTCTTGACACCTGTCCTTGAGATATTTATAAGCATAAATAAGGTCCCCTCTCAGCCTTCTCCTTTCCAGGCTGAACAGATCCAGGTCTCTCAGTTTTTCCTCATAAGAAAGATGCTCCAGACCCCTAATCATCTTTGTAGCCTGCCACTGGACTCCCTCCAGTAATTCCGTGTCCTTCTTAAACTGGGGACTGAGAACTGGACACAGTTCTCCAGATGCGGCCTCACCAGGGCAGAGCAGAGGGGGAGGAGAACCTCCCTCCACCTGCTGGTCACACTCTTCCTCATCTATCAAATAGTTACTACTTCTGTATTTTTCTGTACTTAGGACACAATGTTGGGAAATACATCCTGATTTCTTTGCCACGGGGGAAATTTTGTTCCATGAATTGTTTCAATATGCAATAATGGCTATCTTTCATAAAATTTCTATATATATTTTCAGTGGACAGACTCTTTAATGGTACAAGCTGCTTTGGAGGTTCTCCTTAATACTCAGCAGAATTTAACACTTTTTGAAGACACGCTATTCCATCCTCAGGGAAGGTGTGACTGGTCAAGTTACATTTTCTATCATACTGCAGTCAGCATTTTCCACTCTCATCCAAAAGCTCCTTTAGAAAGTTATCTTCTGCTTTTCCAAGAAATGTGTATTACTGTCCCATTACAGTAGAGGGTACCACAATGATCAGTACTTTGCCTCATTCCAGTAAGAAATTTAGACCACAGTTTATGCCTCCTAAGATTAGGTAATTATCATGAACCCACAGTTTAAGGGTCTCAATTCACATGTGAAAACTGAGGAAACCACACAACAGTATCACCTTTTTCTTTCCACTGTGAAGAAGGCTGCAGTAACTAAGCTCCCAATTTTGGCACTTAATTTAAACAGCTAGAATGAGATTATTGGATGACTTTGGGCCCCTGTTTCCAGTTAAGCCAAACGCTTTTTTAATTCATGATACTGAAAGAATTAAATTTGAATTTTATTGCAGAAAATTCTAAAGGACCGTGAACAGTTAGCAAATTTTCTGACAGAAGACTTCGCCAGTTACCAGCAGGGTAGGGACATCTGACCATTCACAGAGCATCACTGCTCTGTGGTAATGTATACAACATAAAAACTTTAGAAATCTGTTCTAAGGAGCTGACTCTATACCTTGATGATTCATCTGGACAGAAGTTACCCAGGGGCTGACAAATTCAAATAAAATAGATTAGTCGCAACAGGACTTCTGCATGTCTCTTCTGATAAACTGTGGTATTATTTTCTTCTAATTACCTGCCTGTGGCAGGTTTTGCATGGTTTGTATAGTGGTGTGTGGACTACTTGCATATCCTTCTCTGTTAGACAACTTTGCTATATTTACATATGAGTATTTTTTTTTTTACATTTATTGTTCGTCTGCTGGTTGTAGGCATTTTACTTAGAATTCTGAGGTTAAGTGACAATTAAATAAGTCTATCATCATCTTTCAAACAAAAAAGCTTCAGTTGTATTACTATTTAATCCTTTTCTCCAGAACAAGTTCTGTCTGTATTTTCTTTTTGCAGTTTTTATTTTTTGCATTTCATGTAGAATCATCATTCAGCCATTACTTGGAAGTTTTCTTTTTGTCCTTGCTATCCCACACAGAACTATGGAGTGGTGATTCATGGAGGGGTAGTGGCAGTGAATAGAAATTGAGAACTGCGAAAGTAATTTCAAAACTCAGCATTCTACTATAATTACGCCATAGCCAGAGATCTGTATTTCACTGACATTCACATATCAAGATGGCAAATGCCCTGGAAATAGCCGAGGGTATTGACTGCGGTCATTGGGGCACTAACAGAAATGCTGAAGAGTTTGGATTATCGGGGAGAATACTCTTTCTGAATAGTTGCTCTGGCAAGCTTGTAGGATTTATTTAATAGATGACTGTGTGGTTATTTCACAATCAGATTAGTCTTTGAAGTCTTTTACCTGGTCATTTTATCCAGTGAAGAATGTTGCTGCTTCTCTGGATTTACTCAAACTGTGGTTAACCTGCTCCACAGTAATTTCACAAGTGTTGTAATCCTAATCAAAATAGACTATGTCAGTTGCTTCACACCTATCTGCTTTTTTGTCCATTCCCTTCTCAAATATTTTGCCAAAATAGTCAGATAAAAAGCTTCATGTTATACCAAACTGGATAGTCTCTATCAGCTTATCTTTCTCCAGATGCCTTCTGATTTCATTCACTCCTTAGAAGTGCTATGAAATCCATAACACATGTGCTTTCATGGATCTACAGGGTCATGGTATCTGCAAGAGCTATGGTTATTTTTCTTGGAAACGTGTTGGAAACGTGTGTTTACTTCCTTCTGGTCCTTAAGCAGTCCTTCATTTCAGTTAAATATTAGGGTCTTCAATAGATTTGACCCACTATTCTGACAACAGTTTTGGAGAGTGTTTGAATATTTACGGCTGCTGTAGTGAACATTTTTGTCCAAGTATGGAGATATTAGTTTTGTGTGCAATTCACTTACCACAGATGGATGCAGGATTGCACCTGTATCTACGGTGTCCTCAGGCACAATGGGGAAGATGCACCTTAAAAAGATACTTCACTGGAGAATTTCAATGGAGTTCAGAGTAAACATTTTGTAACAAAACTAGACTCTGTGCCATAGAATGACCTTCCCCAGCTGTTTTGCAGCACTTTATTAAATCAGCCACATTGATGAGAACTTCCAAAACAGAGCACAGTGTTAATCCTTCCTGCATAACTTCATTAGAAGCATTATTAGAAATTTCCCCTGTCAGGAAGCCAATGAAAATGAAATCATTAACATTTTTGTCCTATTTGCTAATCAAGGATTAAGCCTGTGTTATTTGAAAGAACTGGACTCTATTTGACTTAGTAGGATTTTGTTTGGGGCCTGTATTGTCACATTTACTGATGAAACCTTATTTTTCAGCTGGAAGGAACCTTGGTGATGCGCTTTTCCACTCCTCCTTGTGACTATAGGGAACTGTGCCATATCCATTCTTCATAAAAGTATTAAGTCCCAACTTAGAAAATTTAGGAATGGAAGAGGCAAAACAAGATGAAAAGCTCTTTCAGGACTTCATTTCTCCGATGGTTAGAAAATGCCTAGGATCAGCCTACCTCATGTTCATGGCTGCTTGTTTCAATGCCAATATTACCTTTTTTGTCTTTCTTTATGGTCAGAGACAAGTGCTTAGTGATATTTATCCTCTGTATTTTCCATTTTTTGGCAACCTGAACGTGAGAACTTTCTACTACCAGAGGCTGTATTTGCACTTAAGATATGTGGCCATGTATCTTTCTGATGCATAGCACTGCTGAGCCATATACTGTGAAAACGTGTGAACTATGGAATTGAGGGCTCTGGAGCCCTCACTACAAGAAAGACATAGACCTGTTGGAGAGGGGCCAGAGGAGGCCACCAAGATGATCAGAGGGCTGGAACAGCTCTGCTGTGAGGACAGGCTGGGAGAGTTGGGGTTGTTCAGCCTGGAGAAGAGAAGGCTCCAGGGACACCTTTTTGTGGCCTTTCAGTACTTAAAATGGGCCTATAAGAAAGATGGGGACAGACTTTTTAGCGGGGCCTGTTGCGATAGGACAAGGAGTAATGGTTTTAAACTAAAGGAGGGAAAATTTAGGCTGGACATGAGGAAGACATTTTTTACAGTGAGGGTGGTGAAACAGTGGCACAGGTTGCCCAGAGAGGTGGTAGATGCCCCATCCCTGGAGACATTCAAGGCCAGGCTGGGCAGGGCTCTGAGCAACCTGATCTAGTTGAAGATGTCCCTGCTTATTGCAGGGGGTTTGGACTAGATGACCTTTGAAGGTCCCTTCCAACCTAACTATTCTGTGATTCTATGATTCTATGACTATGTAAGTGCTTGCAGAAGTGCTGCTTTGCAATAGACTCAGGCTGTGGTTTGACGTGTTAAAATCCCCAGTGGAGATTGCTCAGTTTGAGGCAAGGTACATGAATGTGTTCCTGTCAGTGTTACCAGGGAAGGCACACAATACTGAATTTACACCAGCTTAATGCCTTTGGGCCAATTTATCCAGGGAGTGGGAGATCAGACAATACTTACTGTGGCACAATTTAAGGTGCAGACAGACAATACAAGTTGCAGTGTGAAACCTTTCATTACAAAGTGAAGCTTTCAAATAAGGGTATTTTTTAAGAGGCAGAGTCAGCTCATAGCTGTACTTTGCGTTGCGTGGCTGCGGTGCTTTTAACATAATATTCAGAGCCTTAAAGACAGAGTTAATGTCCTGAATAACATTTTGTTTATTCACAGTGTTCCTTTACATTTCTTACTTTGCAAAAGTTAGATCTACAACCTATGACTCACGGATGCTTCCTTTATGGAATAAAAATTAAAAAGGGCTTTTTGTTGAAGAATATAATTTATCTGGTTCAGAAGCAGGGGAACTTGGCTCGGCACCAGCAATCCTACAACAGTTTTCCAGGCAAAACCTTAACACAAGGTGCTTTTTGCACTTTGAACTCTATTTCTTTGCAGTGTCTACACGCAGCATTTGGAAAAGTTAGTGTCTGTGTGCAGCCTAAATGAATGCACATTGCTTTATGCATGTTATTATCATTCTTTTTATAACTAGTAGCGATAAAGTGGCTGTACTGGCTTTACAGAATTCTTTAAGACTGTAAAACTGGACAAAACTAGTAAGAGCCTCCAAAGGATACCTGTTTGAAAGTCCAGCTCATTGCCTGGCCACTCCAAGACTGAGACACCTCTACCTATATCATTCCTTATAGATGCTTATCTGACATAGTCATAAAGAGCTCCGAGAAGGCAAATTGTACAGTCCTCTCAGTTATTCCAGTGCTTGCTAGTGCCTTCTAGCAGTTGTTTCCCCTGTATTTAAATTATTTCCAACCAGAGCACGTGAACCCTGCTAAAAGCATTTAGTTGGTACTTTTGCAAGTTCCTTAGGAAAGTCACTGGAAGGACTTTTAGTGCCCGGGTGCTACAGATCTGCCTCACTTTTGGAAGCAGACGTTTTTGGAGATTCTCTGTTGCATTTATCTTCATTTAGGAAGCCCATCTCCCAGGTGCTGTAAAATGAATGGGTCTGGAAACAGTTGTGCTTTCTTCTCTTGACTACATCTTACAGTATCGATCTCTAGCAGGCAACTTAAGTGTTTTGAGAACTACATATTGATCAAATATACTGTTTTCCCAATGTCTTTTTTGTTTTGTGGGGACTTATGTGGTAGAATTTCTGAACCATAGATCTAACTCTGTTTCTGCTAAAGGACTGATAAAATTCCCTTTGGCTTCCCTTTGGCTTCAAGCACTAGCATTCAGGCCAGGATTGAATATTTCAAACTTGTCTCCTTCAACATCTCTAAGAATCAGACTGCATCCAACTATCTGAACATCAGCTCATGCCAGACTTTGGGCAGTGCAATTTAAAAATTGTGAACATAGTTTTCTCTTTAAAATTGTTACATAAATGTCCTGGCAGAGCTTCCAAGTTAGGATCAGGATTTGTGTCCTGTTCTGAAAAATATGGGGACATAGTGTACCAATATAAAACTCTACCCAAGCCATGGTAGGACCTGCAGACATGTTACTGAGGCTAACAACATGTGTGAATGTCCTTATGTATGCTTTTATTCCAAAGTTAGTGATAATTAGAGGTGCCTTCAGCTTTGGTGAAGGGAGTGCTTAGGCTTCCAAAGGTCTTTTTTTAAGGTGAAGAGTAGGTGAAGAGGTAGTCACCATGAAGTCAATAGCATCCAGAAAGTCACCCCTGAATTTATGCATGTCACTTGTTTGTGCCTTCAGATCTAAAAGCTCTGATTTCATATCGCCAACTGAAAACTATTTTCATATGGAAAATGCAGTCTATTTAGCTCATGGTCTGATAAAAAATTACTGGGGTGGCTCTGATCTGTATTTCTTGGGAAACTGCTTCACTGAGCAATGCCAAAACTTTTTTTTTCATACACGGTCCTTTTTTTTTCAAACCACATGTACATGCAGCACAGCACAAAATGCCACATTTTCCACTTTAGCAAAAAACTTTGAAGAAAAATATGTTAAATATCATATGTCTATAAGAAATTAAAGCAGCTTTGAGTTAAAGCACAGAGTTGACACACACCTACACGAAGAATAAACATCTTTGCAGGTAAGCTTGATGTGGACAAAAAAAGAGAAGGCATATCTGGGGAAAAAAAAAAGTCATTGATTTGACAGTGACAGATCCAGGAAATTTCTGTTATGCGTGTGTGGAACTATTTTCAGTAGTGCATAAAGATCAGAAAGGATTTCTGCAGAAGGAGATAATATTGAAACCAAGGTTTAAACAGACTGTATTAAAACTTTGAACGTTCTCTCTCCCCAAAAATATGTGGCAGTTCATACAGCTTTTCTTGCCAAAGGTCTTTATTTTCATTTCCAAATAAACCTACCAGCTGTTTAGTCTATTACTGCTTGTCTTCCAAGAATTCTTTTGATAACCAGTAGATCTCTAGTCATGCAAACACTTTGTTTAAGGCAGTCAAGAACAAAACAAGTTAGATCTTAAGAAAATTTGTTTTCTTTTCAACTCGACCTTTAATTTTCTGAAGGAGAGAAAAAAGTTATCTATTCTTGCTGACATCCATGTATGCTTTTTATTGAAATAAAACCCAAGTTTTTTCTCTTTTAATGTCCAGCTAAAGAGCAAAATTTTTGAATACTTTAATCCCTCTTTTAAAATCAGAAATCTTTAAGATAGTCTCACCTCAGACAGTGTGATTCTGTTGTTGTTTGAGGAAATTCTCAGAGTCTCTAGCAGTATCCTGGTTTGTATCAGGAACAGTGTGGCCAGCAGGACTAGGGAGGTGATTGTGCCACTCAGCACTGGTGAGGCTGCACCTTGAATACTGTGTTCAGTTTTGGGCCTCTCATCATAAGAAAGACATTGAGGTGCTGGAGAGAGTACAGAGGAGGGCACCAGAGAAGCTGGTGAGGGGTCTGGAGCACAAGTCTGAGGAGCAGCTGAGGGAACTGGGGCTGTTCAGCCTGGAGAAAAGGAGGCTGAGGGGAGACCTTATCACTGTCTACAGCTACCTGAAAGGAGGTTGGAGCATGGAGGGGGTTGGTCTCTTCTCCCAAGCAGAAAATGGTAGGATGAGAGGAAATGGCCTCAAGTTGCGCCAGGGGAGGTTTAGATTGAATATTAGGAAACACTTCTTCACGGAAAGGGTTGTCAGGCATTGGAACAGGCTGCCCAGGGCAGTGGTGGAGTCACCATCACTGGAGGTGTTTAAAAGGTGTATAGATGAGATGCTTAGGGACATGGTTTAGTGCCAGAGTTAGGTTATGGTTGGACTCAGTGATCCCGAGGGTCTCTTCCAACCAAAATGATTCTATGATTCTATAATACAGCCATCTCTACTGTGGGGCTTATGGAGCTACCAGCAGACTCAACCACTTCTCCCTGTCTCCACCTGCTCCGTATCTACACAGATATCTATACAATTTCCACTTAAATCTGAGAAAAAACTTCTTCTCAGTGAGGGTGCCAGAGCACTGGAACAGGCTGCCCAGGGGGGTTGTGGAGTTTCCTTCTCTGGAGACATTCAAAACCCACCTGGACATGTTCCTGTGCGACCTCACCTAGGTGTTCCTGCTCCAGCAGGGGGATTGGACTAGATGATCTTTTGAGGTCCCTTCCAATCCCAAACATACTGTGATACTGTGATTAGTCAGTGGGCAAACCTCTGGCTCACATCAACAAAGTAGGTAAATTATTTTACTTCTGTTGGCATGTAACAGGTGCTAGGGAGTACTTAACTCATTAATAGCTAAATAGGTCATTGAGTGGGTGTTGTCTGGATTTTCTTGTAACAGTCAATCATAGAGATCCTTTCTCCCATTTAGGAAAGGAAGATTTTGTGTCTTCAGTTTAAACTAGTCTCTTAAGGTGCATTTGGCACTGTATATTTACTCCTGTTATTCAGATGTGTGGAGGCTAATGAGATTTCTAACATGTATCTGTTTTATAATGTCTCTTTGGCCAGCTTTACTGTCTGTTTTGTTCTGGTTTGGTAGTGTGTTTTTTTTTATTTTTATATTATTATTATTATTGTTTTGTTTTTATTTTTTTCTTACAGAAATGCATTGAGCTAAGTGTTGCTGCCATTTTATTTCTAGTCACTGAATACTCAGCGGGTCTTTTTAGTTGGGATTTTCTGCTTTTGTCCTCAAGTGAAACTTTTATACTGAAAATAACAGTCTTGTTCAGACATATGCTATAGTATATAGGATGCTTTGAGGAGGGATTTTTAAAAGCATTTTATTTAATATGACAGCCATTTTACCACTGATTGTGGGAGGGATAAAATTTCATGCAACTGCTTTTGTAAATGTTATCCATGCAAGAGGAGGAGGCTGATCTCTTTACTTTAAGAAAGTACGTCCTCAGAGAAGTCTGTATGAGTCATAAATGATGCCCAGAGGAATTGAATGCAACTGAAGCAGAGCTTTAGGGCAGAACAGCATCTTTGATTGTCTAGCTTCCATTGTTTCTTCTACCCCACAGTAAAAAGCAAACAAACAAGAAACCTTCAGAAGCTATTGAAGTCATACACTGTGGAATTTCCTCCTGGAATGCCTTCCTGTCTCCCAGCCTACCTGGCCTGCTAGTACTCATCCTCAGAGTGGTCAACTACTTCCCACATACACTCACCAGCATGAGTTCTCCAGAGTGAATTTCAAGCTCACTGTGGTCCTGTTCTATCACTTAAACCTCTTTGTTAAATATTTGTGCTCTTCAGTTTCTTTTTAATTGCTGATTGATTGGACTAGTTGAAACTTTAGGATGAAGGGGTTGCACTGCAACTGGAAATGAGGAAACACATTGTCATGGAGGTCAAAAAAAAATACGCTGCTGTCAGTTTGAAAATCACTTGCAAGATCCTTTTTAGCATTTTCTGGACATGATTTTTTTTCTTTATTTAGGGTCCTAGCCTTTTTTTTTCTTGTAAGGCTTTTGTCTTGAACTTGTCTGATTGTTCACTTCTCGCTAATATAAATACCACACTGCAAGTGCTCCATTTAGGCCGGGCAATTTCTTGTAATCTGTGTTTCCCAAATTTGCATATAATTTTAGGGTCTCTGTGCATCTCCAGGTCCCCCAGTTATTCTTCTGTTCAGCTGAATCACTAATGCATGTTATCATTAGCTCCTACATCTTTTAGTGCGTTTTTTCTGCCTACACACATTTTAATGCTTTCAAGACAGTTGCTTCTAGCTGACCAGACTCAAGACTTGTTGAAATGATCTCTTGTGGTAAAGTTTGCAGTCATGCTACTCATTTAACTCTGCTTTTGGGTAAAGTATCATCATGGTCACTTTACAGATGAAAATGTTACTATGTGAATATGTTCTGTAGTTTAATTCTTCCATTCTTCTTTCATCCAACAAAGCAGATATATTTTTTTATTAATGAAGCAAATTAGTTGATGCCATGCAGCATACTAGCTTTGCTGTTTCGTGACTGCAGTTAAAATGGATTAGATTGCTCAGTCTATGACTATTGGGAAAGTTGATGCAACAAGTGAATAGTTTTGATTGACAGTGTATGAAAGTCAATGCTGAATTTACATGCCTTATGTCAAGAAAGATTTGCATACGTTATTTTCTCTCTGACAAAGGGATCCATCACCACATCGATTTTAATAGTCATTACCAATGTTTTAGTATATGGCTGAATGACAATCCAAATACATAGTATCTGCATTGAGAACCTGCTTTAAATTTGTCTTTTTAATATGAGAACCCTTAAAGTGTTCATTAAATTTTAAATGTAACAATTCCTGTGAATTTTTGGATGTTTGGTTTCTGGACTGTCACTTTCACTGTGTGATTTTAAAGGCACCTACATACATAATATATTTTAAAAGAAGTAACAGTCCTATAAAAAGATGGCTTATTTTCAAAGGAATAAGTTAATATAAATTATAGAGTTTCTTCTGTTTAATGTTTTTTATGTTACATAGTTTTGTCATAACATTTACTGTAGCAGTCATTTACTATGACTGTACTTTAAATCAGAGATGTTTCATTGAAAAGACTGAGGTGTGGCAGACCCATCTTCACAGCATCTGCTGCTCTTAAAACCAAGGCCTAGGAATTTTTGTATTCTTGGCTTCTAGGTCTTAAAAGTGTGTATTATTAGAGTTTGATTCTCAGAAAGGGAAAAGCACAGCTGTGGCAGTATCCTACTTCCAGGCTTCAGCCTGACGCTCTGCCCGTTCTGTGAAGGATGGGAGCCCAGGGATCCAAGAAAAGTTATGTCCTTAAAAATACTCTCTATGGAGAAGGAGAAGTGGGAGTTGTTGCCTGTGCTACAGAACTTCCAGGTAGTTGTGTGCGAGGCGTGAGCAATTCACAGCTCAGCATTTCCTTGATTCTCATCAACTGCCAGTAATTTTTGTAAAGTTGCCACATGTCAAAACCAGCAGTGGTTCTAAGAGAGAGTATGTATCCACACTACAGCTGTGTAATTGCAAATAGGAAAAAGCAGACAGTATTTATGCACATAAAGCCAGCTTATGAGCTCTGCTGACATTTTAGATCCCTACTTGCTAAGTTATTTGTGAACATATAGCTAAGGATTATTTTAATCAAAAAAAGTATTAAAGAAAAGCAAATATAAACACTAGTCTGGCTAAATATCCATCAACATGCACACCTGAAGTCATTTTGAAGAGTATTTATCTCTGTTTACACCATGGACTTATTCACGAATGTAAAACAGATTTCTTTGTAAGGCATAAAATATTACATGAGGGAGCACAAACACTAGGTCATGTAAGACAGTAATGGCATAACTAAGCATGAACTATCATGCTCCTATTTCCCCTGTGCACTCAATGCATATGTCAACATTGCTAAATTCATATTGGTAGTCTAACACTTCTGAATAGTGAACAAATTTCTACATTACTTGCAAACTGTGCAACTACATCCATCAACATTTCTTCTGAAAGTTGGCTGACTTTCCATCTTTCCATTACTAAGTTTGTAGAACAAATTGTGTTGATCCTAACATGTTTCTTATGTTTCTTTATCTCCTTTTTGGTGGTTTTATGCCTGTGGTCTCTGTATATAGTATTTTTTCATATGTAAAAGCTTCATCTTCTCATAAAGAAACATTTGCAAAATGAAGAACTAATAACACATCACTACTGTATGTTTGAAGTCACTGCACTTAACAAGGTTTAAAATAGTGTTCAAACTGGCAGTGTGTTTTTTCTGCTGTTGTAAATCGGTGCTCAGCACAGTTTCCATTTTCCTCTATTCCACAGCACAGTCCCAGGGAGATGGCAGTGGAGCTGGAGGTTTCAGTGTTGCTGGAGGTTTCAGTGGAGGAGCAGAGCATTAGCATGTTTCTTTCTCCTTCTTTTCCTCCT
Source organism: Streptopelia decaocto (assembly GCF_964273445.1). NCBI lineage: Eukaryota > Metazoa > Chordata > Aves > Columbiformes > Columbidae > Streptopelia > Streptopelia decaocto. Next base: position 155,642,026 of record NC_138663.1, read on the forward strand.
AATTTCTGCTGACTGACAAACCAGCCAATGTGAGTTGGTTTGAGAGGGTAAAATAGACTGGATTGCTCACTCAGAGACAAGCAAGGAACCCCATGAAGCCATTCAGGATTTGATCTTTTTGTTGATTTCAGTCCTATCTACCAGCTGCTTCGCAGATGTGCTGACAACATTGTCCTTTCATTTCTGGGTAATTTTTATTCCCTTGTAGTTTCAGCGAAGCTGGAAAAACCCTGACTGCAGGCAGTGTTTTACAAATACCTTGATACTGAAAGATAAGACATAAATTAAAAGCCGTCTAGTCAGTGGGAATATCCATGCCTTGTAGGAACATTCAGCTTCATGATTTTAGTACTGATAATGAGCAGGGACAGAAATAGGGTTGATAACATTTTTGTAGCCGAAGTGAGAGGTCATCTCTTCATGGACATAACACTCCCAAAACCACCCTAAGGACAAATAGAGATAAATTAGACAGCAGCACCTGCTAGAAGGCTGCTTAGTTCTGCTGGAAAGTTAGAAAATCGATCCTTTTGCCAGCGCCCCGAGACGCTGCCAGCCTGGGCTCGCCGGGGTGGCGGCTCCTCCGCTGCCTGATGTTCCAGATGTGCCCGAGGTGCACGATCGCCATCTAGTGACTACTGGAAAGCGAGGAAAAGGAACCTGTTACTGGCTGGCATCTGAGGCTTTTTACAGGTGACAACACATAGTATTTTAAGCTCTTAGTAACAAGGTGTGCATTTTTACTTGCCTGAATAATTCCTGATCAAAAAGAAAAAATAATACGAAATCAAACTTTTCTTTCTCAGAAGCTTCACAGCAGGCACAAGGAAACTGAGAGAACCCTGATATGGTAAACCAAGGTAGTCACAAAACATAGATGACACGTGCTGAAAATGCTGGAGTCAGTGGCATACCTGAGCTTAGTTTTAATGTTTTGTTTCTCGCTTGGAATAGTTACAAATCACATAGCACAAAGATACTAATAAAAGACAACACCTTAACATTGCATATGCTCTAATAACATGGGATTTTGAATCTAGAAGCAAGAATGTAACATAGAGTTAGGAGGAAAGGGTTCTATTTCCAGATTTAGAGAATTTTCCATGTGGCCTTTTAGTTCTGCTCCTTTAATTCCGCAGTTATAAAATTACACCGTTATTCAGTGCACTCCCTTTTTGATGATGTCCATTCACAGATTATAATAAGAGTTGTCACAAAGTGTAGTGGTGTGACAGGGACACAGGAATAAGTGGATAATCCTGTGTGTTTACAAAATATAAAACACATTATGTAAAATAGCATCCCTGCATAGTGATACTGTTGTTCTGTCAATTATGAGTTAGTTTTTATTGGTTTGTGTATGTTTTTTGGTTTGGGGTTTTTTTGGGGGGGGTTGTGGGTTTTTTTGTTTTGTTTTTTTTTTAATTAATACCTTCTTTATTCTTTATATATTTAGAAGATAGGGGGTTGGCAGGATAGGTTTCTTCACTCCCCTGTGGAAAATCATCACCGATGCACTCTGGCTTTTTCAGTTCTTTTCCCACTGCTTCTCTGTTCATTTGCATAGCATGAAAGAGCCAAGTGACCTTGCTCCCTGAAATGGCATGAAAACTAGTAGAATTTTCTTTTATTACAACCATTTAGGCATTAAAGCCACTACTTCCTCCATAGCCCTTCAGGCTAATGCTCCCACCTGGAAGATCTCAAAGAAACAAATGTATGGAAGAAGGCATAAACCTCCTGTATTTCAGTGCTGAATGCTTGTATTCCTAAATGTGCATTATTAGTAGGGATACAGTTTGTCTCTGCTGTCTTTTTTTCTGTAAGGTATGAAGCAAGTACAAATGTTGCATAAGTTGAGCAAGATTTTTTGTCATTTCCCACATTCCACTAAATCTTTCATTTTCTGGACTTTTTTTCCTTCTCTTTTTAATAGTGACCATATGCAGTTGTAAAACATTTCCTAGAAGTGTTTATTGGTTACATAAAAACAGTCTTTTGATACTGATACAGATTCTGATACTGATTTATTTCATTTTAATCTGTGTATTGAGAAATGTTTTCCTTCCTTGTTTTGATTAACCATCGGCTTGGTTAAAGAAATTGTTTTATTGTAACCTCAAAATGTGGAATTTATTAGACAAGTTAAAAAAAAAAAGCACTGAAACAAAAATATCAAAGTACATTCATTTATTTTACCTCTGTCATCAGAAAGTACCTCCTAAATGACTTTAATCTTTCTTGCCATGAAGGTTTAGCCATCTACTGAAACAAATAGGAAAATTATAATAAATATTTTCAAGATATTTTTATTTATTTACTAAGATTTGACAGCATTCTAGATGCAGATTTTGGTATCCTAGTCCCAAAGTCAGGAAGTCAGTTTTTCCATGTATAGTTTTTTTGTGACATATCCCACCATCATGTAAAATGTTGATACTTTCTCTCCCTCCGTATGGCTTTGAACATGGTGAGAAAAACAGAGCATGCTACTGTGAGAGTCTTTTTAAAAACTTACACATTGGCTCTAGGAAGATTAGTCAGATATTAAAGAAATACTGCAGAAAAATAGAATTGGCTGCTGATTGTCTTTAAATGTAACTTTTAGAAAAGCAAAAAATATGCAGTAAGGCAGATGTTAACTAAGAATTACTCTTTTTTTTTAAAAAAAAAACAAAACATTTCATGGTGTCGGATCCCTTACTGTCATGCCTTTATTCTGTATCCAGTTGAAACAGTATTTACAGAGATAATTAAAAGCATGGTACCTGGCATCAGTATTGAAACCTTTTTTACTTTTTAGTCACATATGTTAAGAATCTATATTCTTAGTGGCAATTGCTTTCTAATAGCCTGAAGAACACCTGTACCAGTTATCTGCAAGCCATATTTTTACTTTAGTGTCACAGACATATATTATTTTAATTGGGTTAATCATGTGTTTTTGTCCATTCACATTGCTGCTTTATTGTGGCAGATGGCCCAGTGTATGTGTTATAAATACTTTGCATGACATCCTCTCTATTTTTCTAATCGTCACTGTGACTTTCCCATTGGTAATGACTAATTACAGTTTCCTAGCCAGCAACTTTTAATAGGTTCCTTTTTTTCTTAATCTCTGCCTGTCCTCAACAGCACTGTTTTATTCAATAATTTAATCAGTTCAGCATCAGTATAATAATAGATAAATGAACCATTACTTTATGAATTTTTGAAATGCAAAATACACATGAAGTAATCACTGATTAATATTTCACTATTGATGGAGACCGCTCTATTTTCTGAAGAAACAGAAAGGGGTTTGCTTTCTATGCTTGAATGTTTTTTCTTTCCTTTGATTTTTATTTCTGTCCCTTGGTCGTGAGAACCATATGCAGTAAATAGGAAGGAATCCAATAACCAGAAAAATTAACAGGAAGGATTAACATTTTTGCCTAATGACCATGACCATGTTAACCATTCAACACCTAAATATCAACCAAATGAGTTTATACAGAAAAAATTCCATTTATCCCTGTCTCCTGTTATCGGTGATTATTTATCTGCAAAAGGGACTCCCTAAGGCAAAACCACTTCTAGGTGCATCCAAGCTGTGTTAGCAGACAGAAGGATGTAGATGCTGCAAATTCAGTGGGAGAATAACAATGCAGAGCTCCTTATAGGCCAGTGGGATTTGGGGAGGGGAACTCTTGGTCTCAGGAATTTCTGACTAGAACCAGCCCTTTTGCTGTGAACAGGGTCAGATATTTGACTCATGCTTGCTATCCGTATGTTGCTGGAGCCACAGTGTTTTGCCAAGGGCAGTTCTCTTCACGTTCCCTCTCTTTTCTCCAAGATGTTTCATGAAACAAAGCAGCAGTGGAGCGGAGCTGGCAGGTGTCTGTAGGACAATTCCACAATTTCACAGCAGTTTGTGAGATTTCGCAGCTTAATTTCACAGTTTAATTGTGTTCCTTCTCGGAACAAAAAATTACTTCAAACAAGAACGCCGTACGAGCCCTCACCACAGTCTGTATTTTGAAGCTTTTGGTGCAGACGTCAGGAGGAAGGTGGTGGGATCATATCATCCCTCAGACTTTAAGATGAGTTTGGATCTCGTGAAGTTTTCTTTCATTTCCTTCCCCTGCTCCCCAGAGTGATGTAGGAAGTCCAACTTAAAAATGCTTTGGCGTTTTTTTAAGACAATACCTATACTTTAATGCGGCTGCCCAGGCTGCCTGAACTGCCACACTGCTCCATACCTTGTTGTAGGCCAGGAGTGTCAAACTCATTTTCACTGGGGGCCACATCAGCCTCGCTGTTGCCTTCAAAGGGACAAATGTAATTTTAGGGCTATTTGTACAGTCCTAAAATTATATTTGTACAGTTCTGTTTTAAAAGGTCTATGTAAACTAAGTCAAATAGATTTAAGTCTTGCATTTTTGAATGCTAGATTTGGTTTTAATTAACGAAAGCAAATATTTGTAATAATCTACTAGATGTGAGACTGGTTTTGAGAGCAACAGGAAAGTGAAAGGCTTTCAGAATAGAATCAGAAATGGTGTGTGGCTTCTTTCTATTCCATGGCAACTCAATAGCACTAGTTTCACCAGTTGCAATAACACTAGTGGAAACTCAATAGTTTCCACTCAATAACTGCAATTACATATTAACTAAAAACGGATAAACCATTCAGGTACTCTTATGCAGCCTTTAGTTTTTTCGATTCTTCTCTCCTCTCTGACCCTCTGCATCCTCCAAACTCTTACACATGAACACATCTTCTGATCAGAAATGCCATAGGAATTACAGCAAACTACACCTCCACACTACACTTGAGCAACTTGAAATATTCCTGTTAGCACAAGCAGAAGAGGGGAACACTGGCATCACGTAATAATGCAATATACAGCTGGTAAAATTATAAATACCACAGAGAAAAACAAACAAACAGAACAACGTTATTTTAAAAACTATGCTGTGCTCTCTTCCGCAAGGCCCATTTATTCTGTGCACAGAGAAATCCCAAAAGGAGTTTTCTCTAACCATAACTTTATTGCAATGATAATCCTGTAGGCCCTTCACTGTGCTTGCTAGAGTGGGGCACCTGCTTGGTGTGTTGCTGCTTACTCAGTGTTGCTGATATTAATAGTGATTCCTTTCACCTACTGAATGCTGATCCTTATAGCTTTAATTAAATCTGTGTTTTCTCAACGATGCTGCTGAAGTCACGTAATGGGAGAAATTCTGCCCTCAGAGACATTTGCTAATTGCCAGTGAACCCATCTAAAAGATTATTCCTGTGTGTCCAGGGAGAGAAGGGAGTCTAGTCTGATACAAAACCAATTAATATTCAATTGTAAAAGGAAGAAATGTGGAAATGCACATGAAAAACTTCTCTTTGAAGGAGGGGAGGAGAGCTGATACCCTTTAGAGTAAATGAAAATAGAGAAGATAAAAGATTATTGTTTCCTGATATTGAAAATTTTCAGGGAGGCTTAATGCCAAACATTTTCATTTTTCCTCTGACAGGCACAAGCATATTTACTGTTTACGAAGCTGCTTCTCAGGAAGGCTGGGTGTTCCTTATGTACCGAGCAATCGACAGCTTTCCGCGATGGCGTTCATATTTCTATTTCATCACCTTGATTTTCTTTCTGGCCTGGCTTGTTAAGGTACTGAAAAACATGTTCTTTTAAACCTGTCTGAAATGTAGATCATCTTAAAATGAATTTTGTTTCTTTTCTGCTTGCTGAGCTTTGCATCAGCCATTCTTTCTTCCTCTTTTTTCAGAATGTTTTCATTGCAGTCATCATTGAAACGTTTGCAGAAATTAGAGTGCAGTTCCAGCAGATGTGGGGGTCCAGGAGCAGTACCACTTCTACTGCCACCACCCAGGTGAAGCACCTGAGATACTGAGATTCTCTGGAGACTTGATTTGGTTTAGTTTATGAATGAAAATTAAGTCAAAAATTCCTGATATTGTTATATCTGATTTATTTGACTTTTTGTTTTACTATGTGTATTTTAATGATGATATATGAATTTTCATATAAAATTAAATTCTAGGGTATATTATTCAACTAGGCTTTCTTAAAAAAAAAAAAAAGAATAATAGAGAAGACTCTAACACGGTTCTCTATATCACTGACTATGTTATTGCTAAGTTTTTATTTTCTGTTAGTGAAGTAGGATAATGCTTTTTTATCGTGTCATTGGTGGGTTTGGAATTAGAGTTGCTATCAAATATCGCTTTCTGTGCTAAGGAAGAAGAGTTGAAATTGCAAGCCATAGCTGGAAGATGAGAGGTCAGAGAGCAGCTGAAGTGTTTGGGGAAGCTGGTCCTGGAACTGAGAAGGGCATGTTGAGACCAATAAGGAATGAGGTGCTGAGGCACCGAAGGAGCCGTGCTAAAATCTGAGATAGATGCAGAAAGTGAGACCCTCAATATGAGATAATGGGTAGGAAGAAGCCATGGCAGAAAGCGTGCACATGTGGGCTGGAAAGACCCAGTATAAAAAACAAGGGCTAATGGGTTAAGATCTAAATTCTTCCACTCATTATTTATAACAATCATATTATGATGACTGAATGTACAAAAGGCCGGGCTTTTCCAGGCTAGTGCAGTTTGCCATCTACAAGAGGGACCAGTACCGACTTCTGGCAAAAGCCCTTAGGAAGAAAGATATGAGAAACATACCCATGAGGAAAATTCTTCTAACCTCTGTAGCTGTAGACTATTTATTTTCATAAGCCAGAGGATTTAAGTGTTTCAGAATTATTTATTAAATATTTTCTGATATTCCTTTCAATATTCCTGTAATCCATTGGTAAATCTTTTCTGCCGCCTTCTACAGTTTTCACCTCAAATAGACTTTGTGGCAATAATTTCTACTCTATATAAGTCATTGTCAAAAGAGACTTAGTGATATCAATTTAAAATCTAACTTTTTTAAAAAAGGACCTTTCCATGTGATGCATTCTTAGCCTGAGGAATGTAATGCTTGTTTCATCTCTGATGGGACAAATTCCTGAGCCACATGGGCTTACCTGACAAACTCTTTACTAGAAGCTGGAACAGAAAGATTGATGAAGGAAACACAAGCAGCAGCCAACATTAAGGAATTTCAAGGATAAAATAAATTCCCAAATAATGTCATCATGCCAAAGAATATGGGCATGTTGAATATAAACTGCATCATGCAAAATAAAAGGAGTGTGTTGGCTGCAAATGGCTACTTTGTTCCTTGAGTCACTGGTATGATGGGACATAAAGGGAGTCGAGTTTACTGAACTACAAAAATGATTTATCCTTTTCTGTATTAAGAAGGGCAGAAAATTTCTCACAGGGTTTCTTGTGCAAAGCACCAGACAGAAGTTAAAAACCTTGCTTGTTTTGTGCATGAAATAACCTTGAGAAAAAGGAACAATATCTTGCTTCATTTGCTTACTTCATAAATCATTAAACTGGCCTTGAAACTTAGTCCTATAGAAAAGGAGTGTCTGAGAGTCAAAGTCAAGGAAGGGGTCTCTGGAGAAGGATAAAAGGAGGTTCTTGTAAAGTGCTTTAGCACTGCACAGTAAAGCAGGGTACAAAGAGAAGTAACTCGGTGATGATCTGAGCGGGCAGCTCCTCCTGGTGCAGGGATGCTACTTAAGGACTCGGCAGCATGACAACCATATTTGTGTGACACTGTCCCCAGTCTGATGAGCACGTCTTGCAGGGTGGTTTTGAGCTTTGACCAAGCTGCTTTGGCTGTGTGCTCAAGGTGACCCGCTTAAGTGCTGAGCATAAAGGGAGTGGGAGTGAGGTGGGAACTTCACCACACTTTAATGCATAGTATATGCAGACTCTCAGGTGGCAATTCAAGATGCTGGAGCCATTAATTTACTTTCAAGGACATTGTTAATCACTTCGAGACATGGTTCCTCACTGTTCTTTCTGTCCAGCAGTCTGCATCATTTTATGTCCTAATTTCTGAGGGAGAAAAAAATAAAAGCCAGAATGCCTACACAGTCGCTACCAGAGGCTATTGGTAAAATGTGAATATCACTGTAGCCACAGGAGCCCTTTCCCCTGACTTCATTAGAGCCGGGGTACCACTCAGCAATTTGCAGGATTATAAGCTTTAAGTTACAGTACAGAAGGACTGTACAGCTACTCTTGATAAGCATCAGTGCAACAAACATTGTCTGATCCTTGGAGTAAAATAATTTTGCCAGTAAAGAGGGTGAGATTGTCTGTTATTTCCAATTATTTTTTGGTCACAGTGTATTTGTGTTGTCTCAGGGTAAGCTTACCTTAGTAAGGAATTTATTCTGGATGGGTGCCTCCATATAATGATACTGATCAGAGGTTTATTGAACTTGTTTCTACATTAGTAATAACAGAGATATATTGCATTTCATTTTATCTGAGTAAAATTCAGAAACTATTAAATGTTGGAAAAATTGCATGTTGCTTTTTCTGTAGCAGTAAGAACCATCTCCTTCTTTTTTTAAACTGGCTATCATCAAAATGTATGCAGGTCCTTAGGGGGAATGCATTTGATTTCACTTGTATTTATTGGCACATAAAACATTTCTGACAACAATTTTCCTTTTCAAGATGTTTCATGAGGATGCTGCTGGAGGTTGGCAGCTTGTGGCTGTTGATGTGAATAAACCCCAGGGCAGAGCTCCAGCATGTCTACAGGTATGACACTGCTTTTTAATAAATCAGTGTGTGTAACCAGCAACACTCAAATGTTGGCATAAGGAGACTGTAGTGAGAAATAGCTACAATAGATTTAGTAATAAATTTCTTCAAATCCGTTGTTTTCTGTAGGCTTGTTCATGAAAATCACAGATCAACAGAAAAAGATATACTGTACCCAAAGGGAGAAGATTAGAAAAATGCTCTATTTTGTGTGCTCATGAGAGAACTATTTGAGATTTGTAAAATATAAAATGACATAAGTAATCATTCTTTATCTCTCAGATTTTATATACGAACTGATTCCACTCCTAGGTTATTCACAACAGAAATGCTTGTTTATTAACTGCAAAATGCAATAACATATGCCAAGAAGCATGACTAATCATAATAAACACAGAAATGCCTCTTTTCTCCTGTTCCATCTTGAAGGTAGGCTCACAGAAGTGGGAAGAGGTCTCTAAGTAGTAAGCCATACAGTGTCTGAAACTTCCAGATTTAATATTCTTATTTGGATGTAGGTGAGTTTGTAGAACTCTATTCTCATTGTTTGAATAAATCCAGACTAAGATAAGTAATATTTTTATAAATCCCTTTTTATTACAGTACATTGTACAGCAGCTCAAATTTTTATTTGCAAGTTAAATGTCACTTCTGGATGAAACAAACTTGCTTCAGAGTAGAAAGTCAAATCTACTACAGCAATCTGATAGCATGATGTTTGCTGGCAGTTTTGCTTATGTTTGGTTTAATGTGTAAACAAAATACACGTACTTGTTGGCAGCATGTACATTGCTGAACACTAAGGTGGTAAGCACCTTTCATGCCCTCTACAAGCTGTTCTCAAATATCTCTACTTTTTCAAACCATTGCCATATATTTAATTATAGCATGTGTCTCAACTGATAATTCCTCTTCCAAAATTTAATTATTGATTTTGACAGCAAGAGGGACGTCGTTCGTGCTGTTCTCAAGTAACATTCTTAGATGCGTGGATAAAATATAGCTGGACTCACAATGAAAACTCCTCCAGATGGAAGTTAAGATAGCATCTGACTTACCTGGTCTGTCTTGTCCTTGGCATTGCACTCTTGCCCCTTTTAGGAAGCATGTGAACACAAAGTAAATTGCATGCTAGGGAACAAAAACGTCATGCATTGGTGGGTGTTGCAATGTTTTACAATTGCAACTCAACTAGCAGTTTTCATTCTTCATCCCTTTGTGCAACATCTGCAGGGTTTACAGTAATCTATGACCTTGCTGGATGTCAATCCAAGGAAAGCAATCCAAAGGAAAGCAGTGTGTTACAGTATTATTTTATTAGGATAATGCCCAAAATAGGCTTTATTTTTATGAAATACAGACTAAAATACAGCCCAAAGAAAGCCAGATCTCAGAGTCTTGATAAACACATGCACTTTTATTCATCTCATCATGCATTACTGCTTCAGTTCTATCAATCCAAAGTAAAAAGAAAATAGACTTCCTAAAAACCATGTATTTAAAGCCGTTGTAATATATTAAAGGCTTTCTTTATGCTTTATGTCCCTAGTAAAAGAGGTAGTAGTTATTTCCTAAGGGCTTGGGTGGGTTTTGTTCATTAAGAGGAACATAGTCCATAAATCTGAATCTTGGAAAGAGTTAATCAAATTGGAGAATGTATATCCTGCCTTTAGGATGCATTCAATTAATATGCATTCCTCTGACCTTTATTAGCTAAGTATATTGTCATTCAAAATCCTGTGAAGAATGGAGTTCTTAGAAAAAAAAGTAGTGAAGACTCTCTATTGCCCTGTATAATTTTAATTAAATTTTGCAATAAGTTTGGTTTTCTTCTTCGTCTCTGGGCTCTGTAAATATTACTGCTCCAAATATGAGAATGAACATAATTAAAAGTTCTCTTTCAACAGGTACATGGATCTGGATCTGTGCTTTGGTGAAAGTCCACTTATTCAGTGTATCAGTTATTTAGAATTTATTTTCTCAACAAACTATACTGTGCATTCAGAAAGTAAATATCCTAGTGGCCAAGGGAATGGAGAGGGTCTCTGGAGATCTGGGTTCAATTTACTGGTCAATCACAAATTTCCTGTAGACCTCAAGAAAACTACATAATAGAAATCTTTGGGTTAGTTCACATTCCTTATGGTGGAAAAGTGTATCCCTCCCAGATTTGGTTACTGTGGTGTTTAAATCTACCAATTACTTGAGAAGCACTCCAATAAGATGGACTTGTGCTATCAAAGCTGGTAAACAGATACATCCAGCTCTCTCAGGCAAGAGGTGACAAAGGAAAGAATAATGTGATTTATTTGTGGTATGTAACATAAAAACTTGCACTAATACAGGATTTGGAAGACACTTCATAGAATCATAGAATGTCCTGAGTTGGAAGGGACCCACAAGGATCATCGAGTCCAACTCCTGTCCCTGCACAGGACAACCCCACAGTTCACACCATGTGTCTGAGGGCTTGTCCAGTCTCTTCTTGAACACTGTCAGGCTTGGGGCCGTGACACCTCCCTGGGGAGCCTGTTCCAGTGCTGCACCACCCTCTGGGTGAAGAACCTTTTCCTCATGACCAACCTAAACCTCCCCTGGCACATCTTCCTGCCATTTCCTCAGGTTCTGTCACTGGTCACTGAAGAGAAGAGATCAGCACCTGTCCCTCCTCCTCCCCTTGTGAGGAAGCTGTAGCCACCATGAGGTCTCCCCTCAGTCTCCTCCAGACTGAACAATCCAAGTGATTTTAGCTGCTCCTCATATGGCTTCCCCTCCAAATCCTTCACCAACCTTGTAGCCCTCTTCTGGACACTCTCCAGTAGCTTTATGTCCTTTTTATCGTGTGGCACCCAGAACTGCACACAGTGCTCCAGCTGAGGCCGCACTAGTGCAGAGCAAAGCGGGACAATCACCTCCCTGCCCGGCTGGCAATGCTGTGCTTGACTTTGCATGGACTAGCTGGATTTACTAGGTTTTAATAGTCTGGCATTTGTACAACCATGCTTGCCCCCATAGCCCAGGTCAGGGGCTTCAGCCTGGCAGGCCTTGATAGCCAAGGTAGAACATGTCAATGGCACGTGGAGCAATGCAGGTCTCATGTTATTCCTGGGCAAACAATAATTCCAGTGGAGATACCAAGTAGGCTCTGTGCAAAGCCTTTGTAACTCACTTCGTCTCACACAAACCTGTCATTGTTGCACCAAACTGCTCAAATTAGGTAAAATGGATACGCAGGCTGACTGTGTCTTTACACTTCTCTCACAGCTGATCCGCAAAGGGGGATTACAAAGGAGTTGCAGGTCCCGTCTAGTGAGTCATGTGCCTTGGTGTGTCTCAGCTGCTGGGCAGGTGAGCACCCCTGTGCTTGCCAGGGTACCCATCTTGTCTCTCTCAGGAGCCCACCTGCCTTTCCACGGGAAGCAGGGGCAGAACAGAACCAGCATGTGCACACAGATACAGGTCTGCAAAGGGCTCTCGCGTACAGCATCATAGTAGTTAAAAGTAAATAAGAATAAAAGTAAATCATGGGAGATTGGCTAGAAAGGTGGGCATTAATCTGATGTTTTCAAATAACTTTAGCTCAGACACCTAAGTTCTCTTAAGTTTTTTAGAAGTGACTGAAAGTGGCAGCATGAAAAATTAGCATCCATATGGTTTCTGATTTTGACTTGCAAATCTATCCTAATGTGGGGCAAAGAGGCTTTTATTTTGGTATAATGGTTTTAAATTTATTGCATTTTTTTCTTTTGAGTGATCCCAAAAGTGCTTTGTGATCTTTTTTTACTTATTCTCTCTGTTCCCCATGACTGGCATTGATTTTAAATATTGATTTTCTTTTGTCACTGAAAAATAATCTTTGTGTTTTCCATTTCAACATGAACCATTTGGCATGAATGCATGCTGAGGCGCCCACATTGCCACATTATTTTGCTGTTGTTGATATTACTTTAACACATTGTAGTGTTTTAGAACTTCCCGCCTACCGTGATTTACTCCTACGAGCACAGTAGGAAGCTCTCAGTTCACAAATAAAAAAAACTGAGCACCAGGTTCCAAAAAAATCCCTTAAAAAACTCTTTGAGCATGCATTTACCCCTTTAATCCCATGTTAAAGGCATACTGTGTTTCTTATTACTCCTTTCCTGTTAATTTTAGAGGTGGTTGATGTTCTTATCACTCCTTACTTCTCTTTGGCTTCCTTTCCACAAAGACTTGTAAAATACACATTCATATTTATAGCTGAACTGGAAAGTTTCAACTCGCATGTCCTCTGTGAACCTGTGGCCAGTGTTACTGGCACCAAGTAGTGACATCTTCAGTCTTCTCAATACTTAGTTTTGTAATGAACAGAGAAAGTCTGGAGCTGTGGTTCTTGTGAGAATGAATGAGCCAGACAGCAGTTCCCTGTTCATGCTAATATTTTTGAGTCATGTGCCCTGCAGAAATGAAACACACAGCTGGAGGTGGAATGGTGTTCAGGAAGAGCTTGGGAACACTGTGTGTGGTATGTCAGCATAGATGGAAGTGGTCACCTACTCACAAACTGTATGTGCACTCGTACTCTGCTAGTAAAATCTTCAACAGATTAAAAATATTGTATTCACTTTTAATCGTATGTGCTCCGTCTAGGGGAGAAATAAAAGGTCACAAAGCTATGATCTGAGTGAGCAAGTGACATAATTATGATTACAGTGTTCTTGAGCATATGATTAATGTCAGAAATTTAATCATATCTTTTTGCCTCAAAAAAAGTCTTTACTGCTACTTTTTTTTTTTTCATAATGTCTTACAGATTTCAGTACAATTACAGAATTTTATAGGTCCTTCAAGGATAGACAAAAAGATGAAAAGTAATTTCAAAAGACAGAAAACATATAGAGGGTGGAGGAAACATGGCCAGAGAATGAGGAATTGAGTGTTTTACCAGTTTCATAATGGATATATTGAATGAGAGGGAGAGAAATGAGATAAAACAGTACTTAGAGATTTTCACTGCAGGAGTAACAGAAGAGAGCACAAGTGGGTTTTCTCTTCTTTCATGGGAAATAATTATTGGTGAACCAGAAAAGTGTGGTAGTCTATTTATATACTAGTTTGCCCTTTAGTGTAACTTTGGAATCAAGCAAAAGGTATACCCACTCAGTCCTATTCTCTTTACCTAGAGCGACTTTCATTAAATTAAATACATATATAATACATTTCTTCCAATTAACTGAAATCCTCTCTTACAATGAAAGAAAAATCTTACCTTTCAGTTGGCTGAAACTAACTTATTATTTGAATGAGCTTATTATTTGAGTGTATTATATGAGTTTATTCAGAAGCAGATTAAATTGATTCCAAATCCTAAAGTTCTAAGGTTGTCATTAAAAAAAATAATCTACTTCTTTTTTTTTCTGTGCCCTGTTCTCATTTAGAAAGCTTAGAAATTGCATCAGTTAACAGATGCTTGGATGGTTCAGTGATGTACTTGGCACTGAAAAAAGGCTGAAAAACAACCATATTAGTTTTACTGAGGAGACTCATGAGCCGAAGTGTAAATGTAAAAGCAAGCTGGTAGTTTTGGTGAGGTAAAAATGGTGAAAAAAATGAGGTGGAATGGAAGACTGTGCCAGGAAACTAAGCATATTTGTAGCAGAAGAACACGCACAAATTAGGTCCAGCCCCATCCAAACTTCCTGTCCTGGGTTGTATATGAGAAGTTTGTAAATCCTGGGCACTGTGAAAAGAAAAAAAAAAAAAGATTACCAGTATTTTGACTTGTACATTGGGTATGGGAAGAAATGGTGGAAGTGTGGTGAATGGAGTAAAGGGGTAGAAACTCCAGCTAATGCTCAGACTGGGGATTCGCAAAATGAGCTGCCATTAAGTGTGTGCTCAGTTTCAGCTTTGTGCCGTTTCAGGTGAGGAGGTGTCATGGTTTAACTGCAGTCAGCAGCTCAGCACCCTGCAGCCGCTCACTCTCCTCCGGTGGGATGGGGGAGAGAATCAGAAGAGTAAAACTGAGAAAACTCATGGGTGAGATAAAGCAAATTTGAGAGATAAAGCAGAAGCTGCGCACACAAGCAAAGCAAAACAAGGGCTTCATTCACTGCTTCTCATGGGCAGGCAGGTGCTCAGCCATCTCCAGGAAAGCCGGGCTCCATCACCTGTAACGATTACTTGTGAAGAAAAACTCCACAACTCTGAAGTGACCCCTTCCCTCTTCTTCCCCAGCTTTATATACTGAGCATGACACATCATATGGAATATAACTTTAATCAGTTGGGGTCAGCTGTGCACTCTTCGCCTTCTTGCAGGCAGGCCAGTATGAGAAGCTAAAACATCCTTGGCTGCCTAACAACCACTAAAACACCAGTGTATTATCAGCATTTTTCTCATACAAAAAACAAGGCACTGCAGAAAATTAACTCTAACCCAGCCAAAACCAGGACAGGAGGATAAAGCTGTTACCATCCTGTTACCATTGCTGTCTGCTTGCCCCCATTTTCAGGGGCTTTAACCACAGTAAAAATAGTAACTGAAGAGGCATTGAGTTTACTCCTGGGACATCCCAGCTCACTGTCTCATCTGGTAATGTAAACTGGTGTTCACTTCACCTTACAAAGTCAGTAATTCAGACAACTGAAGTGATTTAACTGAAGGAAGGTAGAGACAGGGTAGCTGTAATGTAAATGAGATGCTGCTGCAGTGTTAAGAACCACTATCTTTTTCTGATATGAATTTAAAAGATGCTATCGTAAAACTGGAGAACCAAACATATTTTGCCCATATACATTTTTTACATACTTAAATTTGCCATTTTTTTACTAAAAAAGCCCAGAAAAATAGTAAGCCCCATGGTGTATATACCAGAGTATGCATAAAACTAGCAGGCAAATAATGCATTTGCTGTGTCTCCAAAATCAGTCAGTACCAGAAATAGGCATATATGGATCATCCTTCTCTGAGCTTCTGGATATCCATTTATGCCCTCGTTCTCTATCTTGGACTCCAGCAATCGTTCATTTAGGGGCTTTCTGAAGTGGATGTTAAATTTAGGCCATTATATTTAGTATCCATTGATGGATTTATCACCTATCAATTTGTCTTGCCCTTTTAAAAATCTATTTATTGTTTTGGCCTCCAGAACATCTTGTAGGAACAAATTACATAAAGTAACTATGTAGAATTTCAATATTGCAGAATTAATTTGCTGATTTTCCTGATGTTACTCAGAAATTACTAAAAAAAGCAGCGCAAAGATTATTTGTTTTGATTTTGGGATGGATGTTCCTTTTCAACAAAACACAGAATTTGAAACAACAAAACTTGGCAATGACAGGGTCACAAGCTATTGCAACATGCAATCAGTAACAAGAGGAGGACAGACATAGGTATCTGAGGACAATGAACACCAAGTATGGGGGATCAGGGAATGGTTCATTTGTTTGTGCTTGTGTATCCAAATAGAATTATCAGTGATAATGAAACTTCAGGAAGAGAAACAGACTTTGAATATCAGGAAGGACTGTTAAAAAAAAATAGTTTATTTGGTGACAAGGCTGTCACTTGTAAGACAACTTTCAAATCTCCCACAGGTAACATTCTGGCATTAAGAAACAGTAATTAATGTTTATTATATTCCTATTGTAATTTTGTCTATGCTTCCATTTCTCTGCTATTTCACATGCATCTAAAAGAAAAGTAATTTCAAGAAGGTACAGAACTTCATTCATATTTCGAGTCTACAAGGCATGTAACAACATTCCTTCCTTCCTTCCTTCCTTCCTTCCTTCCTTCCTTCCTTCCTTCCTTCCTTCCTTCCTTCCTTCCTTCCTTCCTTCCTTCCTTCCTTCCTTCCTTCCTTCCTTCCTTCCTTCCTTCCTTCCTTCCTTCCTTCCTTCCTTCCTTCCTTCCTTCCTTCCTTCCTTCCTTCTTCCCTCCCTGCACTATCTTGCCTGCCTGCGCTTTCTTGCCTGCCTGCTTTCTTTTCCTTTAAAACCACTATACCGAAGCACATACATTAACTACGAGTTAGAGACATAGTTCTTTTAGGTTAATAGTTTCTTCTTCACAGTTTTCCATTAACTTGCTGAACCATCTGTTCTCGGTCATTAAAACCCAAGTAAATTACTAGCCACGGTTGGTAGTAATCTAACCACAGAAGCCAAACAAAAAAGAAAGAAAACATGTTATTGATTTCACTGTTTTGCATTTGAACAAATAGATTTCTTGAACATGACTTCCACAGCATGATAATGTAATTTTCCTGCAGATATGAACTATCAGAATCCCATTGCAAAGACAAAACAGGTAGGTGTTCAACTATGATTAAGCTCATAAAAGGGTAGTGGTTTTCCATGGCAGTCTTTTTTATTAGGGGAGGGCTTGCTGCAGCAGAAAACATGGTCACATCAGGCCCTTGGCATCTCCTTGGGAGATTAAGGAACAAGTATTTGGAATTTGTCTGAGGCAGCAAGTTTTCAGAAATCTGTGTATGTCAGAGTTATGGAAGCCTCGGCTGGCACTAATAACCGGTCAAGATCTCCGAACTTCCCTTTATTTTTGGCAAAGTGAAAGCAGAACCTTTTGTGTAACTCTTAATTTTTAAACAAGGCTTGAGAAAAACTTTCTGCTCTACAAGTAATAAGTTTTACATAGTGAATTTTTGTAATCTTGACCGTCTTTCACATAGACCTGTACAGTTCACTGACAAATGGCATTGAGTAGTGACATTCAACTCTTCCAACATCATGGTCAAATTAATATGCTAAGAATCTCTCATGATAAAAATATGTAAGTTGTTATAATGTTTTTAAAATGCTTCATCTATGTGGAATTTTTTTACTCTCATTCTTTTTGCTGTGATCTGAATAGCAGAGTGGACCATTTTCTAGCATTCTTTTTGGCAGTGGACTTCAGTATGGATTGTACTCATAATTTGCACTTAGAAATTTTGGGGCGCGTCAGTGTCAGTGGATTATAGAAACTATTCAGTAGTGCCACTAAAATTAAAGCTCAGCTGAGTTTCCTTTAGAAAATTTTATTTCTGGGGTTAAATATGTCCAATGTTTCAAATCCCGTCAAACTGAAAACAGGTATTTAAATTGTCATGTAGCTTTTTTGTGTTTCGCACAATTACAGCAATCAAAGCATTGAAAGCAGCAGCAGCAGCAGCATGACTTCCTTCAGAGCTCTAACTTGGATGACAAATCTGAGCAAAGTGGGAGACTGCAGAGTCTTAGAATAAAACTAGCAGGGATTTTGGTTTCTTTGTGCGAGTTGTTTCCCCCCAATATTTTCTGTATTTCTAGTATTTCTCAAATAAAGGTCTCTTCACTAGGACTGCAACAAACATCATGTACTGCTGCTCTGTAGGTTATTAGATTGTTCTTTTTAGATGTTCTTTTAAGATTTTTGAAACTTTAAAAAAATCACTTTGTGGTATCTTTGCTACTGCTGGGGTCTCTAGTCTTTTGGGTTCTTCAGTAGTCAGTGGAAAGAATGATTCCCATCATGACTCTGAAGATACTTCACACGTTGGGGATACTGAATTCCCTCTCACTTTGTCCGTATTTCTTCATTGTCAAGAGGAGACTACATAAACTGTGTAGCCTTCTTAGCACCTTAGTGAAGTTCCTAAGAGTAAGTGGGATTAGTCTGAGCTAATGGGTATTTAAACAAGCAGCTCTTACTGAATTCTGAATTTTTAAGTGGATATTTTGTATTCAGCTTAAAATTTTTACTTTCTCTTATTGTATTCTTGGTATTCTGGACACTAACTCTTTTGAGAATCAACTGGGGTCCTGATTCATCTCACGTCTTTAAGCCCTTAGCAGATGCTAGTGAGTGGTAGGATGATAGTGGCACAGAGTCAATAGAAAGAGATGGGCATTTCCAGAGGGCAGCTGAGGATCTCAGTCTGGTGTTGCCCATCCTTCTACAGACTGCATCAGAGTGCAGGGTGTATTTTCGTATTTTAGGTGTGCCAGTTCTTTTGGGGTGAATCTCTAAAGCCAAAGTCTTTACCTCCACTTTCTCCAGTAGGCCATGTTAATCTGTACTATATATTTTTGATGTGCAGATTTAAAGCAAAATTTAGTCCTGCTTCAGCAAGCATACATACAGATTTTTCATAAGTATTTTGCATTTCTTAAATCCTACTGAAATCAGTAGAAGGTACATAGAGCTTTGAGAATCATGTTTTTATGAGTGGTGTCATGGACTTAAATGCAGTTGTTATACAGAGAAGTATTTGCTCTGGCATGCCAAAGTCTACATTCTTTATGCTTTGTGAATTCCTAAAGTGCCAGCTAGGGGAAAGCCTCTCAGCTGACCTGTGCATTTTGACAAGTGGAAGGCTGCAGTGCAGTACAGGAAATTCAGATCTTCAAGCTGATTCCCTCACAATTTTGCTTCCCCTTCCTAGGATTCCCTTTCTTTCCTGCCCTTACATCAGACCTTTGAAAAGAGAGTCTTTGAGGCCTGACAGGAGGGAAGAGGAAAGCTAACAGTGTGGCATATGGAGGAAGGATACTGGCCTTCTTCATGGAAGTTAACTGATAGCACATGTTCGCAACCCTTATTTGGCATAGGTATACTTTGATTTGTAGCCTGAGATTTAGTTTGGTATTCAGGTATGTTGCAGTTTGAGGTCTTTTTTTTCTGTCATTTAAATTCTTCCATACAAAAAAAAAAAATGGTACGTTCTTGTCTCAGAGCTTTCAGACGATGTACAAAGCTGAACTGTCACAATAAGAGAGTGCATTCCCTTATTCCCTTTTATAGACTCTTATTATCTTTATTTCTCTAGCAAAATAATGCCAGGATGGATACCAGGCCCAGAGGCCATCTGACATGGACTGTGGCCTTCCATGCTTCCTCCTCCAAAATCGATCATTCCCACTTCACACAGTGCTTGGCCCTTTGTCTCCTCTGGGTCCCTGTGGCACCTCTGTGTCCTTGAGGCACAATTATTTCTCTGTGTTTTTTCCAGTTCTGAGTATCCAAAATAACGCAAGGGTGGTGCTGCAGCTCACCGGAATGATGGTTTCATGGTCTGTTGCTGGGATCATGCATTGTATGCTCTCAGGTTTGATACTGGGGTGAGTGAGGTTGTTGGAAGGTGCAGAGATTTCTGTGATATTAGAGAACTGTACAGAACAAAGGGAGCCATGCTTGGGTATTGTTTTAAGGAGAACTAACAGAATACATCCAAACCAGAGCCCTGCAGCCAGCAAGCAATTAAGCAGACTGGATATGACGATCGATATTTGGAGTTGCTTCTTTGCTTTCATTCCTTTAACAGAGTAAAAGTACCAGATGGTACCAGAGAATGGTTTTTCTTCAGGCAAAAAGTTTTTAAGAAAGTATTTCGTAACACAGGGGCAAAAAGGATACAGTACAATACTCAGATGCAGAAAACAAACATCCTGGTTGTTAATGCCGCGTATTTTAAAGGAGTGAGTAGAGAGGACAGAAAACTCTGATAGAGTAGAGCAAGGCGTACATTATATGGTACAAGCAAGTACGATTAAGACTAATGGGATAAAATTAAGAGAGAATTTATGACCAACGATGAATGTTGTAGATTCTGTGGAAGACTTGGTGTGATAGGAGGGAAATGCCCTCCAGTGGCTGCAGCCACTGTCAGGCCAGGTTGGATAAAAGGCTAGAAAATAATTATGCATTGGTAGGGATAAGCCTGTGATGCAGTAGGTATTTCTTCTACTCTCTTGTAAGATGAGAAAGGCAAAAATGAATGAACTGAAAAAACTGGCACTCGGCTATGTTGGGTTCTTTCCCCAACTTTACCTTTTGTCTGCACAAGGAGCCTTGATCCTTCCACCTCAGCTCAGTGAAGAACTGTTAGAAGGGCTTCCCTTTCTCAGGACAGTTGGCAAAACACTGACATACTCTCTTCTAGTACACAATACTCAGTTGTTCCTATGGGCAAGAATGGGCATTTAACTTCAGATATTTATAATTTAGTTATCCAACTAAGGCACAGAAGGTTATACTTAGTGCAGAGAAGCAGGCACCTTCAGCCAATACTTTCTTTGCTAGTTATGACATAGATTTTTTTAATATATTTCTATAGACCTAGACCCACAATATGCTATTTCATATTTAAATTGCAGTGTTTGAGGATTTTTCATAATTGCTTTCCACAATCAGTCATTTTCATTTTTAATCTTCACTTCATCCTTTGAACAGTAGATTGCAGACATCGTGCTTTAAGTGCTAGACATTATTTTGCCATTAATGCCACCTGGCATATGTAATCTCTGTGGTGACATTTTATTAATTGCACAGTACCCAGAGCATATATAATACAATATATATATATAATATAATCTATATACTTTATATTTCCTCTTCTCTATCATAAACTTTTCAGAAAAGTTCAGCTGAGGAAATTAGATGTATACACCAATGGGCTTGATTTCAGAAGGTGCTTTACTGCAGACACTGCTAATGTAGCCGAGTTGGCAGTACATGTGCTGTGTTCCTTTCTTTACTTCTGGCCTCCACTTCCCTCTGTAGGATCCTAGATAACTCAGAGGAGGAACTGGAACACTAATTAGTGAAAGCTGACTGTACACCCCACTCCTTCCCTCATGCTGTCTTTATCTGCATACAGTTTTGCCATCCAGTCTGTTATTCTGTTGACTCAGAACTATCATCTTGGATATCGTATCAGTTTTCTTCAGTATCTTCTAAGCCATTTCTCTTTTTCTGAGAAATTACCTCCCACTGACTATTCATGGTTGTTTGCAAGAGGAGTCTTACTATTTTTACTCCCAGTCACTCTGTTTCATCCCCTGCCCAAAGTAAAATTTCCCAGTACTGGTAGCTTAGAAGCCACCACCAAAAAATCCATTCACAGTTCTTTCTGTCTCTCCCCTTCCCTTCCCTTCCCTTCCCTTCCCTTCCCTTCCCTTCCCTTCCCTTCCCTTCCCTTCCCTTCCCTTCCCTTCCCTTCCCTTCCCTTCCCTTCCCTTCCCTTCCCTTCCCTTCCCTTCCCTTCCCTTCCCTTCCCTTCCCTTCCCTTCCCTTCCCTTCCCTTCCCTTCCCTTCCCTTCCCTTCCCTTCCCTTCCCTTCCCTTCCCTTCCCTTCCCTTCCCTTCCCTTCCCTTCCCTTCCCTTCCCTTCCCTTCCCTTCCCTTCCCTTCCCTTCCCTTCCCTTCCCTTCCCTTCCCTTCCCTTCCCTTCCCTTCCCTCCCCTCCCCTCCCCTCCCCTCCCCTCCCCTCCCCTCCCCTCCCCTCCCCTCCCCTCCCCTCCCCTCCCCTCCCCTCCCCTCCCCTCCCCTCCCCTTCCTTTCCCCCTCTTTTCTGTCTTCTTCTCTACCCCAGGACTAGCAAACTTTGGGCTGTCCTAGCTGTCCTTAGCCAAGGCTGATAAACCTTCATCCATTTAGTCACTGCCACTCAATCAGCATTTGGTAAAATAAACATGCTTCCTCACTCATATGCATACACATATATATCTTTATGCATATCAGCCACTGAAACAAGGCAGAAACAAAGCAGACAACTGTAAGAGCCCTCTGAGCAAGTTTGTTATGGGTGAGAAATATCATACTCTGTCTCTAGACGACAATCTGAACCGTTCCTTCTGGTGGAGGTCTTGATTTTCTGCTGAGTGCATGCCTGATGTATGTTTTGTGGAGCCAGAATAGCTCCTGTACTGCTCTTTTTGCAAAAGTTAAATCCTTTCCTGTTAAAGCGAACAGTGGTTTGTGCACTGCTATGTATCAAGTAGATTTTAGGCATACCTACCTGCAGTATGTGTGTTTTGCCAAGATCAGGGTACAACTGTTTGGTTGATATTGTTCCATTACACTCACACAGTAATCATTTTACTAAGCATACTCAAAGATAAGCTTGTTTGAAAGGCAAAATTTTGGTAACCATAAATTCTGCAAACCAATCTGTTTTTCTCATATTTGTATGTGAACTCTTTTAAGTAACGTTCCTATTTTTTCTGTACATTGCACACTTCCTTTAAGGTGATTTTGTTGAATACAAGTTTGAAATACAAGTAGTACTAAATGTAAAGAAAAAAAAAAAATGAAGGAGAGAAAAATGTGCTATGTCAACAGTAAGGCATAACTGTAGAGCACAACCACTGAGACCTCAGTACTCAGCTACACCTTAAGAAAGCGTGGCAAGACATGGCAGTCAACACACTGGAAATTCACATTTTCACCTTAAAGTCAGATACCTTTATAATGAGAAGCACTCCAGTAATGAGTGGCTAGGAAAAGTTTCAGAAAGCTTGGTTATTTCAGCAAAGGTAGACATCAGCTGCAGTTCACCAAGGAAGGATTCATCTGCCTTAACTGTGAAGCCATCCTTCTCCATGTGCCGTTCTCTGGCTCACGCCACATGTTGCGGGGTATTTCATCCGCTGATGAGCATCCTACAGCCCCTTGAAGTTCACTGAACAGTTCAGGGCTTTGATCATTAAGGTCTGTATTACAGAACGCACACTCAAGACACAGATGACCTTAATTCCAGCATTTTGCCATTCATAGCTTACAGATTTAATAATGTTCTGGTGTTACCACATTTATTGTAACAGGGAGTGATTTTCAACTAAGAAGCTATTAAGCATATAGGTCCTTTTTTTGTTTCTTGAATAGCAGTAATTTATTCAGAAAAAAATCCAGTTCAGCAAGCATAGGCATACATATGGATCTCAGTAAAGTCATTGAAATATGTAAGGATTTTGTGCCCCAGTCCTCTTATTGGTGCCATTGGCATTGTTTGTGGACAGGTAAGGGGGCAGGTATGGATGGGAGTCTGCTTCACACTATGTCTTGTCTTATTTGTGTGTTCCCAGTCAGAAGGATTCCCGTGAGAGAAGGGAGCACTGTTCCTTTTTTCCAGGATGCCACTGAGCGTGCTTCACGTGGAGATGATTGCAAAGGATGTGAAAGGAGTCAGGCAAGGTGTAGCTATGTTACAGCATTAGGATCTTACAGCTTACACCAGGAGCCTTGGAGGTGGCAGTGAGTAGGCATCCTTTGAGAGGTGATAGGAGGAACTTCCCGGCGGACAGAGCAGACTGAGCAAAGTTTCTTGCAGCTGAGAATGCCGCTGAGTCAACTAAAACCAACTTGGAGCAATAATCTGCCTGCAAGAATACTTGGGCAAAGAAAGAACTGTGATACAGAAATACCAACTTTGGCTTGTCAGTCTTTCAGGTGAGCGTTCAGAAGCAGGTTGTTGTTCACTAATTGAGCTGCAAGAGCGGGTGATTCACTGCTCTCGGATTGCATTTCTGAGAGAAGATTGATGGGGCATTCTCAGTGTTCTGCAGAGCTAAGTAGAGCCAACACCAGTGCTTAGAGACCTTCTTCTACCTATCCATCAGAGAAGAGGTGAGGACGAAAGGGCATGTGGCAAGCACAGTTTCTTCACCCTCTGCTCCTCCAGTTCTTTCTGTTTGGGGGAAGTGCAGAAGGGAAACAGTAGAACGCTGGCACCATCAAACTCAGCATGGGTTTTGCCACTGGCTACACTGGAGAAGGATTAAATCTCTAATGTTTTGAATAAAGGACATTGGATTTGCAGTCATTAAAAATGGCAAATTGAAACAAATCTAAATGTCGAACAGTCTTGAAACAAAAATACCATAAACCCATGAGGCAAAAGAGACATGCTCTTGCTAAGTGTTCCTCCTTAAAAACATGAAGATTTAGGGGTGTATGGGAGAAACTGGCTGTTTACTTGTCTCAGCTGGAAATACAATGTAAAAAAGGAGTTCCTTAAATTTACTCTAGCTGTAAGAAATTTACTGCTTAAGTTTAACATTGAGCATGTTTCTAGAATACTGCCTAGTTCTTGGAATTAACGATGCACCGTGCTTCAGCAATTCCAAGAATTGTTTTCTTTCTACTTCATTCCTTCAATGGAACTTACGTATCTAAATCCCCTTGACTTCTTCGGCAATCTTGATCTCTGAGAAGACTGTTCCACATGGGATTGTTCTGTGTTTTCATAAACAAGTAAGGAGCTTACACTGAGACAGATAAGTAACATACAAGACACATAGTGGATGCTACAAACTTACTCATTTTTGAGGATTGTGGTTATGCAAATGTGTTCAACTAAAAACATTAGGAACTGGCATCATCATTTACATGAAAGGACAGTAATTCCAGTGGGTATATATGAACCAGTGCAGTTACTTTTGCAGATCATTTGGAAAGTTGTCTGTAGTTGTACCAGCGCTGACACTGAAGTTCCTTTTTCACGTTAAAAAAACCCACATTGTAAATGAATGTACCATTTATGCTGTACACACTATCTCACATGAGCATTAATCATTAGTATATAATCAGTAAGGTTTATCCTACTGGTTGTTTAAGAGAAGAATAAGAGATGGCATGCAAAGGGTGAATAATGGAACGTAACTGTGGCTTAGAAGTGGATATATGGCAGTGATGGATGCAGTTTTAGTTTAAATTCTATGCACTGGTGGGATAGCAACATTAACTAGAAATTAATTTTAAAATTATATAAAAGCCTTAGGTGTGGGAATGCAGGCAAGAATAGATATTTATGCATAGGTGTGGTTGTACAGACATAGACGTAGAAGGAATGGAATTTATTTGGCTGTTTTAGGAGTCTGGCAATTAAATGTGCTGATAGGAGTTGATCGCCTCAGGCACCTCACAAATTTTAAGACAGTCATTGATGATAGCTCAAAGCCTTGGTCATTTAAGAGTTCAAGGCTCCAGCTGAATTCACAGTGCAGATACTGAATCACATACTGTGGTAATGCATTTTCAGTAGGCCCTACTCTTCAAGTGGGTCATGATAGTAATGAGAAGCATTTGGGGGCACATTTGAGCTTACAGACACACCAAATTTCATCTGCTAAAAAGAAAACTCTAGTTAGTCAAAACTGAAAGTTGGACATACAAGTCTAAAGAGTTTCTGTTTCATTGGTATTTAGAATACCATATTGATGCAGTATACTGCGGTATGTCAGTGACAACAGTTCCCTTTAAAGAATTTGTACAGCATAAAAATACAAAGAGAATGTATATCTCATGATGTCTTACAAGTGGTTCTTCAGTTTCAGATGTATTTTAGTGGCCATAATTAAAAATACGGTTTTCAGTAAAGACAGATAGATTTCTTCATACTTGATATAATCAAAATCATACAAATCTAATGCCTATAACATAGCTGGATTTTCTGTATTTTCCTGTTTTTCAGGGATGACTATAAATGGATATATTACTTCATTATATATATTAATGTGACCATTTTAAAAAGTACTGTAAATCTTCCTTGGAAAAATAAATCAGCTGAATGATTTTTCAAATAAGAAAACATCTAAATTTGCAGAACTTGCACCAATATTGTCAGACTTATGTTATTAGATTGGTTTATCATTCAATTACAGCATCCTTCTTCTTTCCTCAATTCTTATGAGATACTTTATAATTCCATCGAGAATTATCAAATATGAATTATATATTACAAATATAGGACAACAGCATTTTCCTATCAAAGGATATTCCTTTGTTGTTCAAAAAAATGTTTGATGCTCATATTTTTAAAGAAATCCTTTGAAGTTCACTTCAATAGAAACTTACCGTGCAGACCAGAAGAGATTTAGTTTACTAATTAGCTGCTTCATTTTGATTTAGTATATAACAAAATCAAATCACAATTATAGATTTTTCTATTAATTAAACTTTTACAAACAGCTGTGTATGTGCTGATGGCAAACTTTTAACCTGACTTTTTCTTTTATTTAATTTTCTTCTCAATTTCCAACTTGATTTGATGTTGTACATTTTTAGGCAAACACCACTGCACTCACCGGTTGAAGAGCAGGAACCAAAAGTGAGACTCATGTAAATCCTTATCCTAGAATGAGTTTCGCAACCCATGAATGGCAGTTCCCCAATCATTGCCACCCACAGTTCTGTCAACTGCTCTTACAAGCTCACCATGGTACTAAACCCTTTTTTCTCTTTTGTGCCTATTCTGCTTTTCTTTCCTCCCCCTGCTGTGAAGATAAGATTTCTTAATTCCCACCCCATGTGCTTTCTCGTCAGGTATTTCTGAAGTGAAAATTCATAAAAGACATAGAGGAATAATTTTTGAAATGATGGGTTATAGGGAGAAGAGCATCATAAGAGTTCAGGCATTTGTGAGAAGGGCAAATTATGTATTTTCCTCCTTCTTCCTTAATCGACTTCTTTCTGTCCATGTCGCTTCTCAGTATTGAGGGCATGCCTGAAAATTTATCATTTTCATCCAAAATTACAGATTACCTCCGTGTGTCCTTACAACTTGATCAATCCCATCTATTTGGCTGTAATCCCATCCATCTCTTGCAGCACTCAGAGAAGCAGCTCTTAATTAGGTGGTGTCAAAGCTGTCACGGTTGCAAATCAGCTGTACCTGCACCTAAACTGCTGGTTTAGTTTGCTGGGGATAGATGAGCAGAAACTAACACAGCTCTGGCAAGCTGTGATGGTGGAAGGAGTCAAAAAGATTCAATTAAAGCCCCCTACACACAATCTCACAGCCTTTGAAAGAAGAATTACTAGTACCTGCATTTGGTTCATCTGTTGAATTGTCTTTTGTAGCACCTGCTTGGTTTTATGCCCTAAGTATGGCGATAGTTATGAACACTATGCGTTATGCTAATCTCTGTTTATATGCAATCTACATTTTTAACTCTTCTTAGTCCTATTTGGAAAAACATTCAGAAAATGGAAATGATGTGGAGGCTTCTAAAAGATTCTTCTTTTTTGTTTGTTTTGAGGGGGAGGGAGTTGAATTATTTTCAAAGGGGACTGAAATTTGGATTAATGATGCATATTTTAGGCTTGAGCAATCTTTCTGTCTTAGGTCTCTTACTTTAAATACTTTTCTTAAAATAACATCCTGTAAGAGCAAGCTGGTAAGGTGAAACTATGAGCTTGCTAAAAATTACAATTACAAGTCACTTTTGAGTTTGGTTGTGGAACTGAAGAGTTATTGTGTTGTGTATTCAATTTCCTAACTAAGTCTGAGTTGATGTTCAACTAAATTTGGAAAAGTGGGCTTCAAAATATCCAGAAGGCTTCAGTCTCCCATGTCCTATGGCTCCAGCCTCTCCAAGAGATTTACAAAACAGGATTCCTGTGTGGTCCATTCCAAATCCAACCTCAATGCCATGACCTTTTTAGAAAGCAGGGAAATAATTTTTGTGCTACTCCCTGTGAGAGGGAAGCAATTAAAGAAAATGTACAAATCTTTGACCTTAAAATCAACATATTTTCATTCTGAAATGCTACTGTATTGCATCCAAGCCACATTAGTTTGAGTTGTCTTTCTATATCCCTTTGGTTGGACAGCTCTACACTGCTGGCTCTGCCTTAGGGAAGGGAAAAGGGATATCACAGCTTGACTGCAGTAAAAATAATCTGTCTCTCTGGTGAAGTTGGAGAACAGATGATGAAAAAAATGGGGAAGTGCATAGACAATCACTGCCTCTTGCCCTCCAAATTAATGGCAATCGAAGTCTCGGCTTAGCTCTGCTGTCCCCCTGCTCAAGGCAACAGATACTATAAGTTGTCAGCCGTTTCCTGTTTCAGATAGGAGGAAAAACTCCAATGATTCTCTTCTGCGTCTTTTGTTTGAATGGAAACTGCTTTACTAGGAAGTAGGTTTTGAGTCTAAAAGTGCAAAAAGTCTATTTTTTTTTCCCTTCTAATTATTCATCTGATCACTTCTTTAATGGAGCATTTGATTTATTTCAAAGTAGTCTCTGCTTTTATATGTAAATCACACATTTTAGAGTGTGGTAATTAAATTATGCAAGGAAAATGCAAGGAAAAACTGTTCTAATCAAAAGGTGGAAATTCCATTAAAATGTTTTATATTTATTTATATAGCAAAGTAACTAAAAATATTTTTTTCTAAAAATTAGTTTTTCTGTTATGTACCAATATGTGTATGTTCCTTACATTTCCCATCTCACAGCAGGCTATTTTTGGATGGCCAAAGCATTTTAGTGCGAAGTGAAATTTTTGTTGCCTCTTTCAGGCGCTCACAAGCGTAAAAGTGATAAAGACCAGAAGCAAAATCATTTTAAGGCAGGTACTTACTGCCAGTGTAGAGTATATTGTACACTCTGTTCCCAAGACAAGTATAGTACATGTGGTAACCAGGAAGATTAATGTACTCTGTTATGTAAGGTGTTGCAATCACAAACCAATAATCAATGCAAATGGCTGGTCCAACCAAGAAAAGATTTTCATTAATTCCAGGTAGAGTTGTTTAATTGCCCAAAGCACACATTTGGCATTTTTTAGTTAGCAAGGGAAGTTACCAAAGAACTGAAGTATTCTACTACTTCTGATGCTGATCAAGTACTTCTGTATGTTTTAAACAGCTCAACCATGCAAGTGCTGTGAAAAAGCACTGAAGTTTAGCTCAGCCTTGTAAAGAATTTCAACACGCATATGCTATAGTAACTGTGGTACTAAGGTAAAAAGCCGCAATAAGAACTGTGAGAAGGGAGGGGTCTCCAGTTGACTATAGAACTTTTCCATGATAGAGTTTTTTTCTTATGGTCTTTGTCTGGGAAATATAATAATAGTAAAAATAAATCCTACTAAATAAAATGTTTCCATCCTTGAGGGACTGCTTTCTTAGACCCTAATTTTCCAAGTTTTCATGCCGTTGGGAAACATTGACATCAAAATATCTGAAGACATAACTAAACGCTTCCACACATATACACACATATATTCTGATGTTAAAAAAGTTATTGAGAGGGACATATTTTTTTGCTGTTTCCATGTCAGACAACCTTTGAAGCATTTGGTTTGTCCTTTTGCCATCATGTCTTCAAAATTGCTCTGTATGGGGTTTTTTTTTTTGGCTGGTTGGTTTGGTTAGGGGATTTTTTTTTGTCTGTGTTTTAATTTCTTCTTATGCCAAATTGCTCTGTATGGGGTTTTTTTGGGTGTTTTTGCTGTTTGTTTGTTCATATGGTTTTTGGTTGGTTGAATGTTTTGGGGGGGGGGGAGGTTGTTTGTGTGTGTGTGTGTGTGTGTGTGGTTTTGTTTTTTTGTTTGTTTCTTATGAGCTTAAAGGAACTAGAATATATGCCTTAAAGGCTTCCTAACAGCAGAATTTATACTTCCAGTTCTCCAAATCATTCTGAGCAGTGTCAGCTCTCTTCTGCCCTTTGTCACTTGAAAATATCAGCAACCCACCCACATAAGTTGCTTGTGGTACCTGATGCTGCTGTGAGGAGAGGAGTGTTAAAATATGTGGGATTAAATACCTGAGAAGGTAGTTTAAACGGTGAGATGGTGAAAAGGGAAGGGTGGGCAGCATATTCAACTCCTCTCTAGCTCATCTGTACCTATCTTGGTACACAGGTAATGCTGTAGCCTAAAAAATAATCCCATGAATTCTGAAGGATTTTGTGATGATCGTAAGTACCAATTGAAGAGTGTGGTGCAATACTTATGTTACAGGCCATCGCCTTTTTATCTCATGAGCTACTCATTATAATAAGAGGAATGTTTTCCTTCATATTTATAAAACAGCTATTAAATTTACACTACTGCAATAACATAAAAATAGAAAAAACACATTTCTAGTGAACTGAGAAATAAAAGGCCAAAAAAAAAAGAGAAACATTTAAAACGGCTGATTCACATCTGCTTAATAAATTACATTTCAAAACATGGTTTTTGAACTGAAATGTAAGTGAAAGAGTATTGAAGCAATTTCAGGTAGCCATTCTAGATGAGGTCTCCAAAGGTAGATAATTCAAGGAACAAGTGTTAATTGAGAGTTGTTGGAAGTGAGGCTTCTAGAGTTGTAAAATGTAAAAGTTATGGAAATTTTGAAGGTATGGAAAAAAATTACAGCGCAGGTAGGTTCCAGATTCCATCCCTCTTCACTCACCTTCCCTGCAATTTGGGGGAAAGTTGAAGCATGTGTAATACTTAATTACTTGTCAAAATTTTATTTTATTTGTTTCTGAAAGGAGTGAGCAATACATTATGTACCACAGCTCAGCCATGGTACAGCTTTTGAATAATAGCAAACAGATTTATATTCGAGATTGAGTTGTCCTGCTGCACAGTAAGCACAACATTATTATGTTTTTTTCCTTTTGTGGTTAACATGTTTTCAAAATAACAATATATAAACATAGGAAATACCAACATTATTGACATACATAAAATAGAAGATTGTGTCTAGAGGGCTCAGCAACAGTATATAACTACAGACAATGTTGTAATGCAGATACTGATTCAGCTTGAGTTTTCAGAGAAACACCTAGAAAATATAGATTTAAAATGTCAAATGCATCCATTATAAGCTAACGGAGCACAGCATCACATATCAGCTATGAATTTGTCTTGCCCTATGAGTGTGTATATATATGTACATGAATGTGTGTGCATATATATATATAAATACATATATTTATGTATATATAGTGTGTTAATCCATAATGTGACCAGTGGGAGTGTTTGGGTCTGTACCTCTTCCTGTACTTGAGATTAAATGCATTTACCACTTTGACTTTAGTTTAGATATCTGGGTTGCTGCTTAGACATCAGTGACAATTTGCAATTGAGAGTATTTTTTTATTGTGAGAGAAAACTTGTAGACTTTCTTTTTGAAAGTACTGTGGTGCTAGGAAGCATACTAATCCATGTAGGAGAGGTGGGTCATTAATTACACATTAGTGAAGTACAGGGTCTACTTCATCCCTATGGCTTAGATGAAGTCACTAGATTAAACAAAAAAAAAAAAAAAAAAAACAAAAATTAATTTAGCCTAATCAATTTTGGTTTTTATACAATAATTATTTTGCCTCATAGGATTTTTTGAATTGAACTGTGTTGCAATACTTAGGAAAAAGCGTTAAATCTGTATTTGTGTTATTTGTGTTCTATTTTACATTTCACAGTATGGAGCTTTAAGAAAATTACTGCTGAGCTTATGATATACTTACTAACAGTTCTAAAATCTGAGGGGAAGGTAACAATCTCTATGCATTATTTCTACCATGAACAATTTAAGTAGTATTTTTAGATCTCTTTTATGTTGCAGCTGCTGCTCTCTATTTCTCTAAGTCAGACTGCAGACACTGAAAGGCCTCTTGCTTCCTCTCTGTCTTCTTCTGAAGAGAACGACATGTCATGTCTGTGCTTGCTGATTTATCAACTGGTGAGGAGGAGGAGGTTCATTTAGGTTCAAATAAGCCATTATTTCCTGTTTTTTTAGGGCAGAAGAGTCACTTTTTGACTGTTCTCGTAGAAGTTCGTGGGAGGAGAAAAGTAGCTGCTGTTAGTAAGAGATGTTCAGGAGTGTCCTTGTACGGCTGCTTCATTCTGTGATTGCAGGGTACGAATTAACGAGATGCAGCTAGTCTGAAGGAGGCACATGAGCCAGCATGTGCCCAGGTGGCCAGAAAGGCCAACAGCATCCTGCTGTGCATCAAGAAGAGTGTGGCCAGCAGCACTAGGGAAGTGATCATCCCCCCGTACTCGGCACTGGTGAGGCCGCACCTTGAATCCTGTGTTCAGTTTTGGGCTACTCACTACAGGAAAGACATTGAGGTGCTGGAGAGAGTGCAGGGAAGGGACACGAAGCTGGTGAAGGGCCTGGAGCACAAGTCTGATGAGGAGCGGCTGAGGGAAGTGGGGCTGTTCAGCCTGGAGAAAAGGAGGCTGAGGGGAGACCTTATCGCTCTCTGCAGCTACCTGAAAGGAGGTTGTAGCATGGAGGGGGTTGGTCTCTTCTCCCAAGTAACAAGTGATAGGATGAGAGGAAATGGCCTCAAGTTGTGCCAGGGGAGGTTCAGATTGGATATTAGGAAAAAATTCTTCACGGAGAGGGTTGTGAAGCACTGGAACAGACTGCCCATGCAAGTGGTGGAGTCACTGTTGCTGGAGGTGTTTAAAAGATGTATAGATGAGGTTCTTAGGGACATGGTTTAGTGCCAGAGTTAGGTTATGGTTGGACTTAATGATCTTGAGGGTCTCTTCCAACTGAAATGATTCTATGATTCTATATGCAACACTTATTCTTTGGGCCTATAGCAGAAATAGAGCTTTGGCTATCAAATCTGGGATGTGAAGAAAAAAGTATCTAATTTCTGACAGAAACTGTTGCCTTTAAAGTTCTGTTACTCAGAAAAGTCATACCTTGCAGTTTTTCATTTTTCTTCAGTAAGATGTCTGTCATTATTTCCATTAATTTACTTCCCAAGCGTGTATTTTCTCATTCTTCCTGTCTTATTGACTATATTGTGTTCATTTGACCAGAATTTGTTTTGCCTTTTTAAGTCGTTTGTATTTTTAAATCAAAATTTGCTATTGAAAAGGGCAGTCTGGTATAGTATGACAGTTTCGTTGATTGCTTGTATTTTCAAATATTACAGAGACATTTGGAGTACTGGAAGATAGACCTTGGCAACTGATGATTTCTGTATGATTTTAGCCATAAATAATCTGAAAATGGCATTTGTTGCTTTAAAATATTATTGTGATACCATGAAAAGCAGAACCCTGCTTACTTATCAGAGCACGTACTTGCATGTCCCAAAATGTTGCCATTATTCAGTAATAGTCCCATTTTCAACCTATTTTGAGGCTGCGTAGTAGGAGGCCCTGTAAAAGCACACGGTTTGGGTACTGTGCCTACCTTGAGTTTTACACACTAATCAGATGAGGCAGAAGGTGGAAAGAGAAGCACAATAAAGTGAAATGCATAGAATATTTTTCAAGCCAGGACAGATTACTGTCTATGCTGCTCTTTCTGCCAGGCCAGTGTTACCTCTGCTGCAGCCAGATAATATTTACAGAAAGGTTTCCAACTGCATATTCTAAAACATGCAAGAGTTGTGATGTTTTGGGGTGTGTATTTTTGGTTTTGGTTTGGTTTGGTTTGTTGTTTTTTCGTGGGGGGGTAGGTGTGCTTCCTTCAGTATGACCATAACTTCTGTATTATCTCCTGCAACTGTTAACAAAGGTCCTCTATGCTAAGGTGATCCCAAAGTAAGTAGAGTTTCCAAGGAGATTTTTCAATGGGCTGTGGATTTTTAGTGTGTTTACACTCACCTCTACTGTATCACTACCCTAAGAAATTCTTCTACTATCATAAAGAAAGTTAAAGCAAGTTTCTATAGCCTAAATTGGTGAAGAATAACCCTGTTCTCATTGCACTGGGACAGGCAGCTTCTACTGGAAAGCCAAGACTGCCTCCCTGTCATCTCCCAAGTTAATAATATCTGAGCTGAGATGGCTGACTTGTTTTCTTTGCAGTGTCTAAACGCCACCCCTTTCAGTGTCTTTTATTAAAAACTCACCCTTCACCTTGTTTCCCCAGTGAAGCTGCATTACTTGAATTTGCCCAGCAGCTGGAAGTTCCGCTCAAATGCAGTAGGTGATATCTCAGATTTACAATGTTTTTAATGTACCGCACATTTAACGGCATCTATGTAAGATATTAAAAAGCCTGTTCCCTTAAAATTTGTGGTTAATGCTTAGTAGTTTTCAGAAATGTTCAGATTGCAGAGCACGAGAATAATTTGCTAAATTCTCCTTACAAGCATATCTTTGTCAGGCAGTCATAAAGTAAGTTGAAAGCAAAATGGTTTATAGAAAATTAGTTACACAGCTTGTAAAATGCTCTACAATGTTCTGCAAACAAAAGGGAAAATTTCCTGCAATTTCACAATTTTGTACTTGCTCAGATGGCCATTAACCAACAAGATGAAAATCAAATTTATCCTATTCATGCTATGAATTATCTATGATTAGCAGTGTATAGAATGTGATTTTCTAAAGCTTCTTTCATAGTCAAGGTATCTTCAAGCACTTTGTAAAAAGAAAAAAAAGGACAAAATAAACACCACAAGTATACTAAACCTGTATAGGGTTTTAAAAAATGCCCATTTCTTCAGGCCAAGATAGAATCTTTGCTCGGTGGCTCTTAGAAATCATGTTGCATAGAATCCTAAAAGTCAAGTTTTCTTTGCTATTTCTAGTCTTGTCCCAGTACCTTATAATAATTTCTGAAGGCATGTGATGTCTCCTGGTTTCAAGATCAACTCCAAATTGGCTAGCACCTTCAGTGACTGTTTCCT
Source organism: Streptopelia decaocto (assembly GCF_964273445.1). Classification (NCBI taxonomy): domain Eukaryota; kingdom Metazoa; phylum Chordata; class Aves; order Columbiformes; family Columbidae; genus Streptopelia; species Streptopelia decaocto. The sequence goes on from NC_138663.1 coordinate 155,676,834, forward strand.
TTGTTACTTTCTTAGTGGTATGAATTCTATGCATACAACTTAAACTGGCTCTGTTGTATAAAATATATGATCCCTCTATATGTATTTAGAGGTTGTGATTCAAGCTCTGAAGAAATTGGGGGGAAAAAAAAGATAAATTACTCAAAATAAATATTCATTTTTCTGTTTGGCTTACTGTTTTCTGTGGGATTGTAATGAACTGCAGTCATGCCTTGTTAGCTCTTCTGACCAAGAGTTCTGTGTTGGGTGATACCCATATGACCCGAGCTAATGGGGCTTTAAGAAGTCTCCAGGTACCATAAGATGTGCAGTGCAGTTACAGAAGGTGCCACCAGCACAAGTCATGCACTGAAATGAGCTGGGAGTTGTATTTGCCTTCACGCCACTGCAGGGGTATAATCTAGGCCGTGACAGGCCCATAGGTAGAAAAAATACTGGAGTAGCAAAAATGTAACCTTTTCAGTTGTGATAACTGTTTTAAATATCACCCAGCCCTGTTGTACACGTCTAAACAACTTTGACAAATCAAAATCTGTTCTAGCTACCAGAGAGGATGATCTTCCAGGAGGCATGTGTAGACATCCGTACAAATAACTACAGTATCATTAGAGCAGTAGGTACAAAATTAACCATAATAATCACATAGCCAGTATAAGGTCTTTCAACAGGTATAGCTGGAAGCTTGGCTGGAATCTTTAGCAGGACCTGGCTTCTGTGGGCAAATAGCAAAAACTAATGGAGAAGGAAAGGGAGTAAGCAGCTTGCCAGAGCCATCCTCAGGAGGAGATGCTGTTGTTTCATGAAATGTTAAAGTATATCTAAAATATAAAGAGATAAAGATACAACTGTGTTTTTCCTGCAGTTGTGTGTCGATGAATACACAATTCGAGAGTGTCAACATTAAGAAAAAAAATGCTAGTTACCCATATAGTGATTATCAAAGTCTTTTAGTTAAATGATGTTTACTGTTCATTAATTGGTTTGGTACTTTTGAGAACTACCCTGCTAGTTTGACAATTGTGCACTCTAAGCTTTTCACACACTAAACGGCCAAAATACGCAGAGCTTTTCTGCATATCAAATCCTCACCATGCTCAGTACTAATAAGCTTGAGGACATTGTCGTAAATTTTTATTCTTCAAGCCAATTTTTCCCTTTTTTTTTTTTCCTCAGACCATCACCAAGAGTGTTAAGTATTGTCAAATTCAGTCTGCATTTCTGTAGGTCTGAACTAACACCAGTGAGCCCTTTGAGGTCACCTCTTTCAAGGGTTCACATGATAATTACCAACCTGGCCAGTTTTGAGCTAGTAATATCAGGGTAACGCAGCCCACGTGTTCTTTTATTATTGGCAAGTCAGTCAGACCCTAGAAGTTTGCAACACTTATAGACTTGAAACGAAAGTCCCATGTAAAGGATGGTGGCACAAGGAATAACCGCATGTACATATCAAGCCCCAAAAGGGGTTTAGCATTAGGAAAACATAGTTTCATCTTCAGTTATTTTAGTTTGCTTAGTGACTGCTTTCCTGAGCTGGGCTCTGTGTGGCTCTGGCTGGGTAAGGTGGCAGCTGCTGTGGGTTTTCTCCTCAGCAGTGAGCTGGCAAAGGCCAGTTTATGTCACTCATCCTCCCTCTGCCGTGCAGGAAGGTGAAAGGATCATTAGGACAGTGTACCCAAATCTGGTACTTCTGGAGTGACAGAAGACCGCGTTAGGCCGCGCATGAGACAAAGTGACCCAGGTGGGCTCCTCCTGTCAGCAATTCCAGTGTTGTTGCTTACTTGGGCTTTTGGGTGAATCCAGGATATTACGTACATTTCTTCATTCAGAGTTCCTCAGCTGTAAAAAGCACACTCCTAATGTTAAATAGAAGAGTGGCATTTAAAAGTCTTTTCTGCTTTCATGAAATTCCCATTCATGCACAAAGCAAATCCTCAACTCCTTTGTTTGTTTCCCATACTGAAAGAACAAGGATCATTAATGTTTTGTCTTGTATTGTTTTTCATGGCCGTTGCCTCTTCAATGTGCCATTCACATATTTCAGTGTCTTGGACACTGAGAATTGTCATCCTGCATGAAGCCAGATACCAGCATTAAAAATGATTCATAATAAATGTAAGAAATTCTTCACTTATGGTTGATTGATGGCAGCAACAGCGCGTTTCACTTGAGATTGCTTCAACACAGCTAATCTTAAGTCCAGTTTAATATTAGACACAATTTTCCCATCTTGCAACTGGCTGCAAGCAACATCAGAATGTTTCTTTCATCTTATTCCTACACAGTTTAAGACACACACATCCGAGGGCTGAAAAAGGTCAGTAAATTAAACAAGAACAAAAACTGGCATTACTTCTCTTCTTTCAAGTTTGCATAGAGGATTTTCAATGCTTGGGTGCTCTGAAAAGAGCTATAATCCAAACAACACACTGCTGATCCAGTGATCCAAAATTATTTTCAAAGCTTGGGCAAGTGCTGTGGGCTAAATTCAGCTTTCTCTTAGACCTTGTTCCAAATACAGAAATGTGTAAAGAGGCAGTGAACTCTCACGGTCAAACATTACAGCAGAGGTGCAGTTGAGCTGTTTCAGGAGTACAAATCCAAATTAAAATTCTGTGATGCAGAAAGAACAAACTAAGACAGATTAAAGTAGGGGGAAAGTTGGGCACCGGAGGTGTGTGGGCTGGAGCAGTGTGATTGATCTCCTGGGGATATTGCAGTCTGTCTCTGAGAGGCCAGCAGGAAAGCTGCTTGTCACGTGTGGCGTTCATGACAAGTGAGCAGCTAGATTGTGACATGCAGCAGAAAAAACGAAGAAACACAGATGCCAATCTGGCCCCTGCGAGCGGGCCAGTCCTGGGATTTAAAAGCAAGTGTTTTTGCTGTGCACGTGTATTTGCTCAGATCCCTCCACCTTGCTGGCCCTGTGGGCTCCCTGTCCTTCTGCCAGCAACTGGGTGCTTTGCACGTTGCCAGCTCCTCAGTGCCTTCGCCAGCTGTTCCTGCCTTGCCATAGCCTGTGTCTGGCTTGTATCTTCTCTGAACTTCCTTCCGGAGTATCGTGGTGTTGAATGGTATTATGCCAACATAATACTCTCTGGTAACTAAATTGTCTCCTTTCAGTTCAGTTGAGGTGGGAAGGTGACCTTTAGTAATTGACCAGAAGCTTTATTGAGTTTCACTGAATCATGCTATGATTAGGATATTATTTATGCTATTGTAATTTATTTCCCAGTATCAAATGAACCACTAAAAAAACTTTTTATGAATGTCCAAAGGTACAGACTGTGTGAGGAAGTATGTATGTATGTACATGTATGCCAAGGCAGTTTATGCATTTTTATTCTTCCTGTATTAGCACTTTGTTTCTCTGTTGGTTTTTTGTGAAGGGAGAAAAAAGTGCATTTTACAGCCTCACCTACTAGTTTCTTTTAGCAAGTCCTTCCACAACTGAGGCAGAATTTTGACACTATTGAAAATACAGTGCAAAATATGCAGAGCGACTATCTGCTTAAAACTTGTGTGAAACAGAAATGTAACAAATACAATGCTACCTGTTTTGAATTATGCCACTGACAAAAATGCATGACTGATGCCAGCAGCCCTATCTTTAATTATTGTATCCTTATAGCTTGCCTTGGGGATTAAAAATAAAAGCAAGACCTCATTTAGCCACTCTTTTTTTGGAGACTTCACTATGCTTTAGGCATTGTCATTAGCCCAAGCTTGTTCTATAAATTCCTGACAGTCAGGCTTTGTCTTCTAAGCCCCCCTCTCTAGATTGGAATACACAAACATGTTGTACCACCAGGAAGGCAGCTGGTGTGAGCAGGGTTGAGCTGTCTTCTTTCTGCAGCACTATCGGTGATTTGCAGAAATCCGGATGTTAAGAGAAAAGAGGCAGTCCTGTTAGCTGAATGCTTGTAAATATGTGCTTAGTCTCCACTCAGCTTCAATTTAAGCAAACTCAGTTCAAGAAGGATGGGGAACTGCTTGAGAGAGTCCAGCACAGAGCCACAAAGATGTTTAAGGGAGTGGAGCATCTCCCTTATGAGGAAAGGCTGAGGGAGCTGGGTCTCTTTAGTTTGGAGAAGAGAAGACTGAGGGGTGACCTCATTAATGTTTATAAATATGTAAAGGAGGAGTGTCACGAGGATGGAGCCAGGCTCTTCTCGGTGACAACCAATGGTAAGACAAGGGGCAATGGTTACAAGCTGGAACACAGGAGGTTCCACTTAAATATGAGAAGAGACTTCTTCACAGTGAGGGTGCCAGAGCACTGGAACAGGCTGCCCAGGGGGGTTGTGGAGTCTCCTTCTCTGGAGACATTCAAAACCTGCCTGGACGCCTTCCTGTGTAACCTCATCTACGTGTTCCTGCTCCGGCAGGGGGATTGGACTGGATGATCTTTTGAGGTCCCTTCCAATCCCAAACATTCTGTGATTCTGTGAAACTACATTACATACAAGGGAATTAAACAGGGGATGAATTCTCCTGTAGTAAGGAACAAGTCTTTGCTTAAAGTCTGGAAAAGTGCTAGTCTTTGCAGCCTCCCATGCCTAATATTTTGTGTTCTAAATTGATCACACACACACACACACACACACACACACATACACAAACAAAAGTAACATGAAGAGTCGCTTCGTTAAGACCCTGAGCTCTGGGCAGGGTTAAATATAAAATGTTTAACATAAAATGTTAATGTTTAAACATAAAATGTGGACAATGCTTTATCAGCGTAACAACCTCAGCTCACTAAAACGACTGAAATTCTATTTTACAACTGTATGTATGAATCTTCTAACAAGTTAACATACCTAAAAACGTAAAAATGTGTGTTACTTAATATTTGTATTCTTCTATAATGTCTTCACATTCACAGGCCCTGGTTCTCTTGGGGCAATTTAGTATCTGCTACAAGGGCAACACAGCAGGGAAACAGTCCAGATTTTTTGATTGCAGTGGTGATAACTTCCTAACATATGTAAGCTGATGAGGGCAGGTATTCTGGCTAGACCTCATACTTGCAAGTAAGGAGGAACACATCAAGTTGTGAGTTTCAGGGGCAGTCTTGGTTGCAATGACCATGAAAATGTGGAGTTCAGGATCCTACCAGGAGGGAACAAAGCCAGAAGACAGGGTTATATCCGTGGTGTTCAGGAGAGCAGACTTTTTCATGCTCAGGGATCTGCTTGGAATAATCCCACGAGATACAGTCCTAGAGATAAGAGGCTCTAGAGCAGGCGTGTCAACATCATTTTCACCGGGGGGCAACATCAGCCTCGCAGTTGCCTTCAAAGGCCCAAATGTAATTTTAGGACTGTGTAAATGCAGGTGTAGTTGCATTTGGTCTGGAGGAACTGATTGGTTTTCAAGGATCTTCTCCAAGCTCAAAGATGGTCCCCTTCCAAGTAGAAAATATCAAGCAAATATGGCAGGAGGCCCACATGGGAAGAACACATAGCACAGGACAAAACTCAGCAAAAAAGGAAATGTACAAGAGGTGGAATCAGAGCCCAATAGCCCAGGAGGAATACAAAATGTGTGTCTGAGACTGGAGGGATAGGGTTAGGAAAGCCAAAGCCCACATGGAGTTGAATCTGCCAGGGGGCATGGACGGCAACAAGAGGGACTTCTACAGATTTAAGAGCAGCAAAAGGAAGATTAGGAAAAATGTCAGGCTGCTGCTGAATGGTTTAGGGGACCTGGTGACATGGAAATGGTTGAAGTATTTAATACCTTTTTAACCTCTGTCTTGATGAGTAAGACTGACCTTCAGGAATCCCAAGCCCTTGAGACTGGTGAGAAAGTCTAGAGCCACTAGACTCTTGGTGGAAGAGGATTGGGTTAAGAAACTTTTAAACAAACTGGACATACAGATGTCTATGGAATCTGATGGGATGCAGCTATGATTGCTAGGAGAGCTGGCCAATGTTATTGCAAGGCCATCCTTGATTCATCAACACTCTTTAATGATCTAGATGATGGCACAGACTACACCTTCAACAAGTTTGCAAATTATAGAAAACTGGGAGGAATGACTAATACACTAGATGGTTGTCCTGCTATTCAGAGGGACCTTGATAGGCTGGGGAACTGACCATGCAGGAACCTCATGATATTGAACAAAGGGGAAAGCAAAGTCCTACACTGAAAAAGAAATACTTGCATGCACCAGTGCAGGCTTGGCACCAACAAGCTGTAGTTTAGCAGAAAAGGTCTTTGGGGTCCTGGTGGACAACAAGTTGAACATCAGTGCTCTTAAGGCAAAGGCCAACGATTCTCCGGGCAGAATTGGGAAGAGCATTGCCAGCATATGTTGTAATAGGTGGAATAGGTTGCACAGGCAGGTCGTACAGTCTTCATCTGTCAAGGTGTTCAAATGCTGGCTGGATACAGTGCTGGAACACCTGCTCTAATTGACTCTGATTGAGCAGGCAGGGGTAGACTAGATAATCTCAAGAGGTCCCTTCCAACCTAAATAATTATGTGATTCTGTGAATATAAACTAAGACAGGCACATAAAGTCTTTAGGAAGAAGTTGAGAAGAGGAAGCGTTCTTCTAAACTCTGGGGTTTATTTTTCCTGAAATTGTATCATGTGCTTTTACATATAAACTCAGGAGCAAATAGAAATGGCCTTTTCCAGTGTGAACACAAATTTGCACACAAACTTAAGGAACCATAATGGCACATATCTTACTTATGGTGGGTTTGAAGATAAGCGTTAAAGACATAAACTCTATTACTTGTGAAAGACTGTAAAATACAGATATTAGCGAACATTCGTTCAAAGATGGTTTAGCGTAAAATAACACCACATTCTGCCTGTTTGACTCTGGCTTCTTCTGGCAGAGCTGTGATGGGCCCAGTGATGCTTCCCTCCATTCCCCTTCCTGCACGTGAGATTGCAGCAGCAGTGCCACAAAGCATTAAGTGCACAGATATGTGAATTGTCTGTGAAGTACTTGATGATTCATTGGCCCAGATGTACATATCTACTATATGTAGATATGTTTTATACTTTCAGGCAATAGTTTGACATCAGATGAATCCCATATTACTTGTCTTTCTATAGCAAAAGCAGTGCAAAAGATAGAATTGATGTTACTTTTTCCTGGACACTAAGTCATTAAGATCTGCATGAATAAATCATAATGAAGGAGTATTAATCAAGGGCAACTGAATAGTATACAAGTTTATGCTTGAAAAACGTATTAAAGCAATGGAAATCATATTAAATGATAAACCTTCAGTAAGAGGTCAATTGGCAAATAAAAAACTGAAAATAAAAAAAAAAATATAAACAAACATGCAAATGAATTGAGAAAACATTTTAGAATATATTTTAAAGTGTGATAAATTAGAATAATGTAAAGAAACTTTATAGAAACATACTATTATAGCTGATTATGTTTTGATAGTGTGATAAAACTTTAGAATGCATGTGGTTTGACTCATGTTGATGATAAAACTTTATCTTTCTTTTGCAGAAAATGATGAGGTCATCCGTGTTTCATATGTTCATACTAAGCATGGTGGCTGTAGATGTGATTGTTGCTGCTAGTAACTACTACAAAGGAGAAAATTTCAAGAGACAATATGATGAATTTTACCTAGCTGAGGTGAGTATGCTGAAATGACTATATGGATATTTTTCAAGATAAGCTGAAGTAGAAAATGTGAATGTAAAGCACATTTTAGCATGTAATTTTTTTATTCCCTTAAGCATTCAGAGAATTCTTTGCTAGCTTTTTCAAGTTCCTCTGTCTGACAATGGTTGACAGCCCTATCTCACAACCTTTTGAAAGGTAATTTCCTCAAACAAAATGTCAGGGGTAATGAGCTTTAGCTTAAGTATAACATCTACAGGCAACGCATGGCTGCTGAGTTGCTATCTTTCTCTAGCAGGAGTGTAACATCCAGAAAATTCAACTTCAAAAAAATGACAAAACACAGTCTTTAAAGAATATAGTACTTCTTCCTAAATCATCTTTATTCAACATATACCTAACTGCAAGAAGGCCCTTAAGCATAACCAAAATATTGTTGCAAATAGCCTGGCTTCAGTAACTTTAAGAGCACACTGCAAAAAAACACATTTATTAAGTCACGAATTTGGTGAAGGAGGAGGCTATGCTCCTGAACCAGTGACGTGGAGGTAAAAAGTTTATTTGTAAATGACATTCTGGCATGGAGCCTGCTTGAGTCATTAGCTGGTCAAGGATTTTACTGTAGAGCATGCACTGGAGATCCTAGAATCTTGCCTACATGTCTTTTTAGTACTATCTAATTCAGTTAAAAACAATCAATAAAAACTTGAAGTCTTTGGTACTAATGTACAGGCACAGCTGCAAATAGATACTTGTTTTTCCTGAGTGAAATCGGTACTGTAGCATTCTTTATTAAAAATACTTTTTTCTATGGGCATTCTGAATTGTCACGTGATTTGCGTATAAAGCCACCAGTGCTGAAGTTCATGGAGATCAGGTCTCTGAAAGCATTGATCATGGTTGCCTGGATTGGGCACATGCCCAGCTTTACAGTTACTGTAGTTTCCCTGGCTTTCTTTGGTACACAGTCCTCCTTTGGAGCCAGGGGGAACATCCTTAGGGTAGAGCACATGGTAGCAGTGTATTCCTTGTGATTCCTCTGCTGTTGCTATTGCCTTTTTGGCAGCCAATGTTGGTGATACCAGTGACGGAGGAGTCACAAGTCAGAAGTTCGATGATTCGCACTCTTGGGGTTTTAAATGTTTAGATACTTTTGAGAGTCAGGCTCAAGTGCCCAACTTTAACCTCTTTATATAACATTATGGTGCTATATCAATCTCCATTTTTGAAGGGAAGTTGAGTTGATATCCATTTTTAAATTTATCTTAGATTTAGAATTTGTATCTGATCTCTTAAAATCTTATGAAGCTGAGACTTCACCAGTTCTGGGACAAAAGTCAAAGAAAAGTTAAAGGTAGCACCAGAATCCAAACCCACAAAAAAAGAGCAAGTTGTAGACAACAGTGCTGTGTCATGCTCTGTTGTCTCTCATGCCCCTGGAAATGGCTGTGGTTTGTATGAACATTGAATAAATGTTGGCCCAGCCAACAAGCACACAGTAACTGTGATCTGTATTATCTTTATTTTATCTGGAGTTCTGAGCATATTTGAAAAGCAACAGGAACATGAAAGAGGATGATCCTGGGAATAAGACATCAGAATGAAACCAACAAATGCTGGATTCTCTTATGACACCTTCCACAGCTTTGGGGATAGAAGTGAGGACAGGGAGACACATTTTAATCTCTGTCCTGGTTTAATCCCATCCGGCAGCTCAGCCCCACACAGCTGCTCACTGATTCACCCTCAGTGAGATGGAGAGAGAATCAACAGGGTAAAAGTAAGACATCTCATGGGTCAAGAGAAAGTTTAATAAGAAAAGCCAAAGCTGTGCACACAAACAAAGCAAAACAAGTCATTAATTCACCAGTTCCCATGGATAGGCAGGTGTTCAGCCATCCCCAGGAAAGCCAGGCTCCATCACATGGAACAGTTACTTAGGAAGACAAACACCGTAACTCTGAACATCCTCCTTTCCTTCTTCATGCCCCCAGCTTTTGATTGCTGAGCATGATGTCATATGGCATGGAATATCCCTTTGGTTAGTTGGGGTCAGCTGTCCTGGCTCTATCCCCTCCAAACTTCTTGTCCACCCCCGGCCTGCTCGCTGGTGGGGTGGTGTGAGAAGCAGAAAAGGCCTTGATGCTGTGTAAGAACTGCTCACAACAGCTCAAACATCCCTTTGTTATCAACACTGTTCCATCGCAAACCTAAAACACAGCCCCATACAAAATACGATGAAGAAAATTAACTCTATCCCAGCCAAAACCAGTACAATATGCTAGGCAAGAATCAAGTAATTAAGTCACCATTAGAGCCTGAAATCGTGAACTTTTCATGGTAAGCATTTTTGCTTTACGTCCAGGATACAGCAAGTAACAAAATAACATTAATTCTATTTATATTCAAAATAGGAAACACTGCATGTGCTGTTTCTATTTTGGCACTGAATATATAGCCTAATTATGCTTTTATTAATCAGTGCTAGAAACATTCCATTCAACATCTATTTCTAAAAGTAGGGTTTGTTCATCTGGGTTTTTTTCCAGCAGAAATACTTGCAAAGGTTTAATAATTCAAGATCAGTATGTCATGTAGACTAGTGTGTTGTAATTCTGTCCTGTAGGCAATGGCCAGTTTTCTTTAAAGATACACTTCACTGTACCTGCATCTTAGGTTACTGATTTACTAGTGGTGAGGTTGCCAGAAAACTCATCTGTTTATATTGTACATGTTTGCATTTTTAAGTACATAAGGTAAATCAGTCTGCAATAGAGAAAGGTATTTTGTTTATTTGTAAGGCATACTCTTGATGTCCATTTGTTGGTTTTAGTTTTGGTTTTTGTTTTGTTTTGTTTTGTTTTACTTGTGATGCCTTTACCAGAGACATTATAAAAATCAAACAAGCAAACCCCTAGTATCTTATAGAAGGATGTATAAAATACAGTAGCAGAAGAGTAAAACAAATCCTGGGAGAGAGTAGAAACTGATAAGGTGGTGTCATTTCCTACTTGGTGGTTGTGAAAGTTCTTCTTTGCAGCACAGGGCATACAAAGAAATTGTTTTTAAGAGCCTTGAAGAGGCTGAATACTCAAACAATGCAGGTTATTCCACAGTGGCTGGTTTGTTTCCTTAGTGAGGGAGAGTGGTTGCAGCAGGACACACTGCCGTTGCTCTGTATTTTCCAATAGACTAGGCTGCAGAAAGCTTTCCCTTCAGAGGGAGCTTACCTGAGCAGCCAACAGCAATGGGGATTCCACTTGCTAAAGGAAATAGCCAGACAGATTACAGCAAGCAGATCTGGCTTTCTGATTCATTTTTCAGAAGTCATCCTGGAAGCTGCTGTCCTTAGGAGCAGACATGTTCTAATAAAATAGATCACTCAATCCCTTCTGTGGACCACATGCAGTAGTGGCCTAGAGCTGTAGAAATACCTTAAATTCAGTAGACAAATCTAAGTGACATTACTGAGATACCCAGTACCAAGAAAAAAACACACTATTTTCTTTGCTAGAAAGATAAGACAGACTCAAGAGAAAAGGAGGAAAACATTAGACAAAAAGATAGAAGTGAACTTTGAACCCAGATCCCATTGGTCGCACAATTTTGTATAACCAGTAGTAAATACAAGGTTCTGACAAGCATTTCAACTTGTATACGTCAGCCTTACAGATGAAGCAAAACCAGACTTTTAACAGAGTGACTAAAACCCTCAGTGCAGTGTCTGAGAACCTGAAAAGAGCAGAGCTTCAAATTCAATTTGGTAATTGTTGTTGAGGATGTTGACTTTACTTGCTCAGTACTTGGAACAGTGATAGGTGTTTGTTTCTATATGCAACCACCACATTGTCTTCCGTTAAAAGAAGATATTAAAAGAAGGCTCCAGGGAGACTTTATTGGGGCCTTCCAGTATTTCAAAGGGGCCTATAAGAAAGATGGGGACAGACTTTTTAGGAGGGACTGTTGTGACAGGACAAGGCATAATGGTTTTAAACTAAAGGAGGAGAGATTCAGGCTAGACATAAGGAAGAAATTTTTTACGATGAGGGTGGTGAAACACTGTCCCAGGTTGCCCAGAGAGGTGGTAGATGCCCCATCCCTGGAGACATTCCAGGCCAGGCTGGACAGGGCTCTGAGCAACCTGATCTAGTTGGAAATGCCCCTGCGCATTGCAGGGGTGTTGGACTAGATGACCTTTGAAGATCCCTTCCAAGCCAAACTATTCTATTATTCCAAAAGATGTTACAGAGTAGATGTCTTATTGAGGAGGTGTGAGATTCCTACAAGTACTGCTTTGTAGCATCTGTAAAACCAGAGTTCAAAACCAGGTGCTCCTACACACACTTCCTCCTCAGTTCTTTTGGCAGTCTGTCCCCTTGCATGGCTGCCTTTCTGTAGCTTTTGCCCTGTCCTGGCTGAAGGAAGAATTGAGTGCTGTGTCAAATCTGGTAACAAGGGAAATGCTGGAGGTCTGTTCCCTTAATCCCACTGATCCTGCTCAGAAGAATTCTTGTCTTTCCCAACAGCTTGATAACCTCCCAAGTAAGCCACAGTTACAAAGAAATCTAGCTGGGTCTGTCACTGTTGGATGTTGACTCATACTGAGCTCTGCCTCTGCCAAAAATGTTGAGGGGCTACTGGTATAAGTTAATGTTGTTGAAGGCAATATTAACACCATGAAGCTTCTAGGTGATGGAATGGGAGTTAGCCCTCAGAGAAGCAGCCTGTTTGTGGTGTCTCCTCTTTTGACCCCCCAAGCAAAATGGGCAGCCTGGTGCAAGGTGGCTGCTTAAGTGTCACACCTGCTTTTCCTCTGTGAGTCTGTTCTGGCTTCTCATGTGAATTTGCCTTTCCTCTGTCTCCACAGAAATGAAAGGAGTGTTTTCAGTTGTTTTTTTTTTTAAAAAAGTCTATAAAATTTTATTACATTTCACACCTAACAAAAGTTCTAGTCAGATATTTTGAATCTTCTCCTGTAATTAATTACAAGGAAGGAAAAAAATACAAGCTCTGTCAGCAGGAAGACAGGTGGATAAATGCAATCAGATGTTATGCAAACCATTTGATACATTTTTAAGTACTAGTGGTTTGAATTCGTTTGACAAGCATGTAAAATGCAAATGATCCCGCCCACACATTTTTAGAATAAATTAAAATACACTTAACATCATATTTGTTAGTCTTGTCCTAATAGGAAGCCTATGTGCTCTGAAGTACGTGTGTGTGTATTTAAATGGTATTGTTATTCCACCTGGTCTGAAGTTGAATTCCAGCTGCTTTCTACCCACAGTTCCATTTTTCCTAATTCTCCCCGCTTATTCTTTCAGGACTCACTTTGATGTTGTTTGTTTGTTTTTTTCCTTTGAAAGTGTGCTTTCATTTTTAAATTTTTGATAAAACATTTCCCTTGTGTTTCAGGTAGAAATTTTCATAAACAGGGATATTTTCTTCAAATGTGGCTCATTGTTCTCCTTGAGCTCTTTGAGCTACTAGAACAAGGGCTGAAAAAACTGGCCAGATACATTGAAGAATACGAGCGTGAAAGAGTCCCTACGTTGTGTACGTGGATCCTTGTATGCCTGAAATCACACCAGTATTTTTAGTAGCATTTCTTTCCTAATGTAAATAATTTTTTTGAGTGCTCTGAAGCATTTCACCTTGATTTAATCATTCAGAGGACATTTGAAGCCTGATAACTGATTTACATGCCTTGAGGAAACCTTATAATAGAGGTGGTAGCACTGCTCATACACAGCTGTGTGGACTAGGGGAATAAACATAGGGCATAAACTTCAGCGGTTAATTTCCATCTCCACTCCTGCTTTTGGCAATCCTGTATACACAAAACATGTGAAATTTCATTTAGCCATCACACAAAACCCCTCTTTCATGTTGATAAATTTATTTTTGAGGGACTGGAGAGTTTAAATTTTAGATAATGTAAGTACTTAAGGCAGCATCCCAGAGATTCAGGGTTAAAATCTAATTCTCTATTATCCCTTGCCAAGTCCGGTAAACATTATGGCCCACCATCAATTAATCTCTCCATCTTAAAAGATGAATAATGCTTTCCCTCAAAGGAGGTTTGACCTGTATTTTGTTAATGTTCACACATAACTTTGAAAGTATTCGTTGTATAGAGATGCCACCTAATGTTATTACAGCGTCTCTTTTGAGCCCCAAAGTGTGTGAAGGGTCAGAGAGGAAGATTGCTAAGTCAAGGAGAAACTTTTCCATTGGGTTTCCTGGCTGCTGGGAAGTGAGGGCGTATCTGAGTGTATATACAGTGGTAAATTAGGAAGATGGGTGAGGAGGAAGTGTGTCTAGCCAGGATTTTCAGTAGTGAGAGAAGAGAGAGAAAATAAATGTTGAAGATGTAAACCTGTGTAAAATTGTCTCCCCTTTTTCAAGCTGAACATGCTGCATTTTAGTGTCTAAATATTACAGGAGAGGCCTCTGAAGGAATCCCACAGTCATCCAGTGTCTACAAGTAGTTTTCTTCCCCTATAACTTCCCACTTTTCTATCTGTGTTTTACTGGGATGTTTACTTTAGCTGTTTTGCTAGGGATGTTTTAGAAAATTGAAGTAGCAGTTTTTAAATGAGATCTTTAAATTTTGCTTTGTTCCTTATATCTCTTAAAATTCTTCAGACAGCTCATACGTGTTGCTTCACATTTTGAAAAAAAATATCTTATCAGTTTTTTACCTTTTCATCTGTACACATAAAGTGAAAGGTCAACTGAATGGATTTATTATTTCATGCCTTCCAAATTGTGGAATCTACTTGTCTGTGTTGAAACTTCAGAAAATTTCCTAAAGTGTACATTTTAAGGAAGAATGTGAGCCAATATAAGAAATTTTATTGTTTATTGTTTATTCTGTAGAGTATGAGTGTTTTTGTTAAATATCATGGAGATCTTTATTTTTGACATACAAAACCTCGATAGATGTCATGACATAGAAACTTGTTAATTTAAATAAAAGTTTTGAAAACATCTTTCTTGTTTTATGTATTTTTCTAGGTTGCTTTTACAGTTCTATTTGATTTAGAAGCTCTCCTGAAGATCTGGTGTTTGGGTTTCACAGGATACATCAGCTCATCTCTTCACAAGTTTGAGTCGCTGCTTGTAGTTGGAACCACTCTTCATATTTATCCAGACCTCTATCACTCTCAGTTTACATATTTTCAGGTATGATCAGCTACTTTTATGTTTTACCCTTTATACCAATTAAAAACATTACCCATCAACATTACGCTCTCATTTACTTCCCTTCTCAGACTACTGATATTCTCATGACATTGACTCATTTTGAGAATACAAAAAATATAACAAATGTGTTTGTTCTTAACTATCTTTATTGGGTGGATCTATAGAAACAGGATTCTTCCTCACTTTGCTGTGAAGTCCTTTCTGTTTTCAGCAACTTTTATTTCTTATCTGAACTACTCTGTTCAGTAGGTTTTAGATTAGTTTATTATTAGTTTATTATGGGTTCACCAAAGGGAAATGATGCTCGGCCAACCTGCTAGCCTTCTATGGTGGGCAGATGAGGGGAGAGCAGTGGATGTTGTCTACCTTAGCTTCAGCAAGGCTTTTTGACACAGTCTCTCACAACCTCCTCATAGGCAAGCTCAGGAAGGGTGGGCTGGATGAATGCACAGTGAGGTGGATTATGAACTGGCTGGATGGGAGAGCTCAGAGAATTGTGATCAATGGTGTAGAGTCTAGTTGGAGACCTGTAGTTAGTGGGGTTCCCCAGGGGTCAGTGTTAGGTCCAGTCCTGTTCAGTGACCTGGATGAGGAGACTGAGGAGGAAGGGCTGACACACCAGAAGGCTGTGCTGCCATTCAGCAAGACCTGGGCAGGCTGGAGGACTGGGGAGGGAAGAACCTGATGAAGTTCAATAAGCACAAGTGAAGGATTTTGCACCTGGGGAGGAATAACCCCAGGCACCAGTACAGGTAAGGGAAAGCAGCACTGCAGAGAAGGACCTGGGAGTTCTGGTCAACAACAGGTTGACCATGAGTCAACAATGTGCCCTTGTGGCCAAGAAGGCAAATGATATCCTGGGGTGCATTAAGAAGAGTGCGACCAGCAGGTGGAGGCAGGTTCTCCTCCCTCTCTGCTCTGCCCTGGTGAGGCCACATCTGGAGAACTGCATCCAGTTCTGGGTCCCCAGTTTAAGAAAGATAAGGAATTACTGGAGGGAGTCCAGCAGTGGGCTACAAAGATGATTAGGAGCCTAGAGTTCCTTTCCTATGAAGACAGACTGAGAGAGCTGGGTCTGTTCAGCCTGGAGAAGGCTGAGAGAGGATCTCATCAATGTTTATAAATATCTCAAGAGTGGGTGTCAAGAGGATGGGACCAGACTCCTTTCAGTGGTGCCCAACAATAGGATGAGGGGCAATGAACACAGACTGAAACACAGGAGGTTCCATCTAAACATGAGGAGAAACTACGTTGAGGGTGCCAGAGCACTGGAACAGGCTGCCCAGTGAGGCTGTGGAGTCTCCTCTGGAGACATTCAAGACCTACCTGGACACATTCCTTTGCGATCTGCTCTGGGTGAACCTGCTTTAGCTGGGGGGTTAGACTAGATGATCTTCAGAGGTTCCTTCCAACCCCAGCTGTTCTGTGATTCTGTGATTTGCTGTCCTTCATTCAGCCTTAACCTTGCATACAGCTGGTAACAGCATCACCTTCCTGTAGTGTCCACCATTGCTCTCCTGACTTCTGTCCCTGAGGCCTCAGTACACTTGCTGTTGCTTCTCCAAGTCCTCTGTGGCAGTCATGTGCCTAAGAGTCTCTTGTCCAGTTGTTTCTGGTCTTCTGAGGTCGTTTCCCCAGAATCATCATAGTGTTTGTTTTTATAGCTCTCCAACCATACTTTTTGTAGAGGGAAAGTGTGTTTATTAGACTCTTCCTATGTTTTCACTTTGGGGAAGAGCAGGAAGGAGAGACAAAGACAGACTGATTAATTCAGACTCTGATTCCTCCTCTCTCAGTCAGTGCAACCAATTCCCCATTCATTCTCCTTGAAGTGCTTAGGATTGTTCCAGTTGTGGGAGAAAGCACTGAGATTCATTATAATGTGCTATATTCTACAGTGCTGAAGAAAGGGATTTTCTAAAGAAAAAAAATCAAACAATTCGTATCTGCCCATTATTTAGCAATGAATTGCTATGGTGAATGATTAATAATAAAGGCAAATAATAAATTGTCAGGCAGAGTCCTGTCAACAAATGTGATTAGCTATAGTGACACATATTATAAGCGAGTACAATATGGGGGAGAAGTCTCCCCAAGTGTGGGTTGAAGTGTGATGGCCTTTTCAGACTTCTACAAATGTGTGGTGGTTTGACCCTGGCTGGCTGCCAGGTGCCCACCAAAGCCGCTCTGTCACTCCCTTCATCAACTGGATGGGGGGAGAAAATATAACGAAAGGCTCGTGAGTCAAGATAAGGACAGGGAGGGATCACTTGCCAGTTACCATCACAAGCAAAACAGACTCTACTTGGAGAAACTGGTTTAATTTTATTACCAATCAAAATCAACAAGGCCAAGTGCAAGGTCCTGCACCTGGGTCAGGGTGACCCCTGATATCAATACAAGCTGGAGGATGAAGGGATTGAGAGCAGCCCTGCCGAGGACTTGGGGGTACTGATGGATGAAAGATGGGACATGAGCCAGCAATGGGCAGCCCAGAAGGCTGGTGTTTCCTGGGCTGCATCAAAAGCAGCGTGGCCAGCAGGTCGAGGGAGGTGATTCTGCCCCTCTGCTCCGCTCTGGTGAGACCCCACCTGGAGTCCTGTGTCCAGCTCTGGAGCCCTCAGTACAGGAAAGACATGGACCTGTTGGAGAGGGGCCAGAGGAAGGCCATGAAAATGCTCAGAAGGATGGAACACCTCTCCTATGAGGACAGGCTGGACTGTATGGCATTTGAAGGTCCCTTCTACCCCAAACTATTCCATGATTCTATGAATGAGAAATAAAAACTAAACCTTAAAACACCTTCCCCCTGTCCCTCCCTTCTCCCTGGGCTCAATTTCACTCCCTATTTCTCTACCTCCTCCCCACCAGCAGCGCAGGGGGACCGGGGATGGGGGTTGTGGTCAGTTCATCACACGTTTTCTCTGGCGCTGCTTCCTCCTCAGGGGAGGACTCCTCACACTCTTCCCCTGCTCCAGCCTGGGCTCCTCTCTCCATGGGACTACAGGTCCTGCCAGGGGCCTGCTCCAGCGTGTGCTTCCCACAGGGTCACAGCCTCCTCTGGGCATCCACCTGCTCTGGTGTGGGGTTCTCCACAGGCTTCCGATGGATCTCTGCTCCACCATGGACGTCCATGGGCTGCAGGGGACAGGTGGCCTCACCATGGTCTGCACCATGGGCTGCAGGGGAACCTCTGCTCCCTCTTTCTTCACTTACCTGTGTGTCCCAGAGTTTTTTCTCTCACAGAGTCTCACTCCTCTCCTTGGCTGCAATTGCACATATGCAGGGTTTTTTTCACCCTTCTTAACTATATTATCCCAGAGACACTACCATCATTACTGATGGGCTCAGCCTTGGCCATCAGTGGGTCTGTCTTGAAGGTGGCTGGCATTGGCTGTATTGGACATAGGAGAAACCTATGCCATCCTGTATTTTTTCTAAATGGCTCTACAAACCTTCTCAAGAAGTCTTTCAGGATCACATATTCTGTTTTCTCTTAGTATCATTTGAAGGCACTCAGATGGTTATAGCTTTGATTTTGCTGTCCAAATATGTAAAATGTTGTTATTCAGTATTTCGGTATTTCTTAATAGTTGGTCGATATTTATTAGGGGAGAGTTCACTTCCATCTGATAATTTCTAGGAATTTTAAGTATAAATTATTAGTGTGTAGGACTAAATAGGTAATGTCATTACTAACTCATGATTTTGAAAATAAAATGTAACCAGATGTTGTTAATAAAATAAGTATTTTATTTTTAATGTATTTGATTATTTTCCTGTGGCAGGGTGGGGTGTTGTGGGGTTTTTTTTAAGTGCTAGCATTTCTGATAGAAAATATGAGGATATATATGAGACACATACATTTTACAAGCAGAAACACCTACTATACTGAAAGATTTGGGTTGTATTTTGCAATCCAAATCACCTAAAAGGAAAATGACAGTAAGGCTGGAAAAAACTTTACCTTTGATGTCAGTTAGTAAGGGAGGTATGCACCATATTCCCCCGCAATTAAGCTTCTGGGCAAGCTAGATAACACATTTTCAAATCAACCAAGGTCAAAAAGACTTTTTCACATCGATACGTCTTGACGTTAGGCAGATTTCCAGGCCTTTAGGTATTAATGATGACAGGTTAAATGTGTTCCTTGTCAGCCAACAAAACAGATTACTGAAAACAGGAGTCTTATTTGACACATTCCAGGATAGCAAGCAGAAATATCACTTGGCTTGTCTGGTCTTCCTTACCATATATTTCCATCTGCATTATTTGTAGGTCTTTATCATTACCGTTTGCCAACACATCATTCAGTCTTCACTACATTGGCTACTGTCCACCCTCCCACCCATTCCTTTTGCTGTACGTTCATTCAAAACACTTTGCAAAGCCCTCTGTGAAAGACTACAGCAATGCACCACTCCATGGCTGTAATCTGTAGAGCACAAAATCAGTGGAGAAATGACAGAATTTGCATATTATTGCAGAGATCTGTAATGAACTGGCAGAAAAGAGAGAGATTTAAACTGAATTTGACCTATACTGGACTAGAAGAGTTGGTATTGTATTTGTGCTTGGGGAAAATATTGCTAAGTAATTTTCTGAATAAATATCCTTTTTAGGAGATGCAGCCATTCTTTGTAACAAAGCTGTGGCACCTCTTTTCTATTTTCTATCTTGATTTGCTTTTTAACATATTTTTATATTTAATCCAAATAGTGCACCTTCTACAGCTCTTAAATTTAATACAATTTGCAATCCAATTACATAGAATGCATAACTGTTCATTAGAGTGTACTTTTGCAAGATTCAATTTGTCACTTAATGAAAATAAATGAATAAAACAAGTAGTGTCAATAAGATTAATGTGCTGCTTGAAGGTCAATTAAAGTTCTCCAAAGGAAGGGGGGAAAAAGTAAGGCAGGTAATAGTTTATCTAAAACACAGCTCAGAATACCAACTTCACCACATTGGGGTGAGTGCTGAAGCTAGTATTGATGGGAATAGAGCTAACGTTTACACTGCGAGTAGATCTTGTAAGTAAGAAGACGTCATGTTTACATGTTCATAGTACTTGGAAATGTCATTCATCTCGCTGTTACTGCCTTGGTAACCAGTTTCATGGACTCAGACTATAGGTAATGTGATCACAGCACCAATGTGAAAGAAAGGACTTTATCTCACCATGCTGTAACATTGTGAAAGTCAAGATATTTAGTGTAACCTGTGTATTTAGGACCCTTTTTTACTGGAGACAATGAGTGCTCATCCCATCTCTCACAAAGGATCTGGTATGTGTGGAAAAAAAGTTGCTTTCTTAAGTTGGCTTTCTCTCCCCTTTGGCAGTAAAGCCTAGATGACTAGGATATTCTGCCTACCTGGCAGATAGGCAGGGAGATGAGTTTCAGGCGAAGTGCAAAGGTGTACATTATTAGCAAGCTACAAGGTACAGTGAACTTCTTCTGTGAACATCTTCTGTCAAACTTATTTTGTCTCCAAAAGCAGCACAGTAATTGCATTTGACTTGCACATAAGGTCAGCCTGTAATTGCACTGTAATTCCTACCTTTCAGTTTCAGTATGATTCTTGCAGAAATATAGGTGATACTTTGGGCTAGGAAATTTTTTTCTCTGTAAGAACTGCAGACTCTTACTTTCCCCATACGCTGCTGTCTGTTGTCTCCAGCAACTACTGTTGCTGCCATTGCCTCCTGTTGATAGTAATGTTCATGTCACTGTTTGTGCCACAATCAGGGGCAGAAGTAGGAGAATCAGAGCTGTCAGCAGCTTTTCCAAGGTGCACTCAGCAGTGAATGGGTCAGGAGTTCCACACACAATCACAGTTTTGCAGCGGCTACTGAGAGTTGTCAAATACAGGTTGTTTCTAAAAGATGAACCCAATTTCAAAACAGTTTATAGGGTGTTTCAAAAAGGTAGACCCCAAACATCTTTTCGAAACACCCTGTATGTCAAATATATCAAATATGTCAGTGGCACACAATGCCATGCCCTCTGATACTGAGAAGTGCCACCCAAAATTTCCCTTGTTGTATGTAGGATAAAATAGCAAAATATGTACCAAACGTTCTAGATTATATGGTACTCAATGCCAAGCAATTTTGCTTTGGATCACTGAAATGGAAAGATGACCTGTGGAAGAAGAGTTGGCAGTTCTTTATGTGAATATGTTTACCTGGTGCAACAAATAACATAGAGTCACAGAAAAACCTGGGTTGGAAGTGGCCTTTGAAAGTAATCTCACCTAGCTTGCTGCTCAAAGCAGAGCTTTCTTCAGAGACTGTTCAGTACCCTGTCCATTTAAAATAAGTATGACTTCTTAACAGTGACGGTAATCAAACTGGAGCAATTTACATAGCACTGCAGTAGATTCTCAATTGCTAAGTCTGCCTGAAACTATCCTTGTGTGTGGTAACACACTGTAAACCTTCATTGCACTGTAATTGCACATTACATTCAGATTTACTATCTGTGGTGTGTTTTGTCTCTTTGTTCCCTTTGTTACCCCAAAACAGCTTTACCCAGTTGCATTTCTGTGATGACTTCATGATTGGTGAGTTGGTGACGGCCTTGGGTATCCTCCTGTGCCTGTACTCTCAAGGCCTCTGCTGTCATCTCGTACCTGTACATCTCGATGCTGGATTTTATGAAAGGGTCATAGATACGTCTTTCTGTTCCAAATTACAGCTTGTTATTACTATATGTTGGAAAAAAAAAGAGATTTGTAACAATAAGCGTTACACCATGCAATCATAAATAGCTAAGCAAAAAACAAAGCAGGTTAAGTTACCTGGTCATTGGATAACTGCTGTTGCTAGCTAAAAAAATAATCCAGGCAAGCCAAGATGTGTACAGACAAAACCTGACAGGTTCAAGGGCTTGTGTTCTTAACCTAACCCACAGCTTTTGGTCTGTTACATGTGGTAGCAACCTGATACCTACTGGCCTACAAGGCTGCAGGTCCCTTTTTGGCCTTGAAGTGTCTGATCCTGTGAAAAGTTATTGATTAATGTGATAATCTAATAATTAATACAGCTGTATTTTCTCTTTCTCTGCAGGTTCTTAGAGTAGTTCGGCTCATAAAGATTTCTCCTGCTTTGGAGGATTTTGTGTATAAGATATTTGGACCAGGAAAAAAACTTGGGAGTTTGGTGGTATTTACTGCCAGCCTTTTAATCGTAATGTCAGCAATCAGTTTACAGATGTTTTGCTTTGTGGAAGAACTGGATAGATTTACAACCTTTCCACGGGCAAGTATAAAAAACACTGACTTCTCATTGCTTGTTTTTATTTTCTTATGATCGATATTTTCTTACCATTGGTGGTGGACTTGGCAGTGTCATGTTGACAGTTTGACTCGATGATCTTAAAAGTCTTTTCCAGCCTAAATTATTTATGATTCTATGATTTTATCATATTTGTTATTATATTAGTGATCTTTCTTTCTTATTGAGAATGATGGAGCAGCTTATCTCCATGTGTGTAGATAACAGAATTGTATTTTCTTGCTGTAGTCCATGAGTGGTGAAGTTTGTCTTTGGGTGAGGTATTCTATTTCTGCTGTCGAGGGAGTATAGAGAAATTTCATGTATGCACCCTGATGATGACACAACAAAGCATATGGATTAATGGCACTCTAGAATGTTACAGAAAGAGAATTCATGTGCACATTCATGAATATTAGTCACAAAATTTACATAAGACCTGTCTACGCATGATTTATATCTTCATATTATGGAAGTGTTTGTTCTTGATTTGTACAGGAATGCTTGTTTTACACAGGGTTATAAAACCTGTCTTAATTGACAAAATAAGTGTTTGCCTTTTGGGTATAAATAATGGATATTTGTGGACATTGCATTAATTCAGAACAGAACATTGAAAATCAGTGGAAATTGGAGCTAATGTATTTATTGAAGCACACTGTTCTGAATGAAAATACTGCTATTTCTTTAATAATGGATTAGACTGAGCGTACATGGATTGGTTCCAGTGACAATTTATTTCTTTCTGTCATTGCAGTTTGGTTATCCAATGTATCTATTTTAGTGAAAGTGCATTGGTTGGAGCAATTAAATAACAATGAATAAGACAGCCTCAAGGGTCACGCATTTAGCAAACAAAGCAGCTAGGCAACAATTTGTAATTATCAACCTGAACTTGTTGTATGGGAACCTCGCCATCAAATGTAAGACAAAAAATACCTACCCACAGGGAATAGTGCAACACCATGCTTTCTATTTTGGAAAATGTGCTTAGAAAAGCTGCCAGTAGGATCATAAAGAATTTAGTATAATTCATTTTTTAAATGCTGAAGAAAACTTAAGCTTTTTCTAATGAAGCCAGACTTCTGCCTCTAAATTGGGTGATACTACCACTATATTGTGTGTCCACCTCCCATATATAACTCCTGAAAAAGCTTCCAACTGCAAGTTTGAAATCACCATGGAGGGTTTTTTAAGAATTGTTATTTATACAAAATGGCATTGAAAGTCCTGAAATAATTATTGTTGTATAATTAAAATAAGACAAATTCACAACCATTCGCACATTTTAACTAGATAAATTGATACAAGTGTCTGAGAAAGATCCGTTTGCAGTAAAACATTGCCAAGATACCTCAAGATGTTGGTGAAGTTTTAAATTATTTTGAGCATTTCAGTCTAAGGTGATTTAAGCTTCAATAAGAGCTTCTATTCTATCATATTGAATTTTAACAGATACATGTATATACTAAATACATTTTTGAAGAGTGAGAAGGTATTTTCTCCAGAAATTATACAGTTTTTTACAAACAGAAAATATCCAAACTTGTTTTCTATTTTCTGACTTAAGTTTGGGAAAAATAGAAGACCTGTTACCAGTAATAGAGGAGTGTTCCAGCAATACTGATCTGAAAGAATTTTAATACTTTTTATAGGATAGCTAGAAGCAAGAGTCTCTCCTCATTTTTTAGTTACTGTTTATTTGTATACCTATTCACCTTGTTGTGAATGTTTCAGAAGTATAATTTACAGTATGTTGTTTCTCTTTTTTTTTGCAGTTTTTTAGTAAAACATCTCTTAATAGGTTGAGTCTGTGAAAATTGTGTACTTCAAAATCGTGTATTTAAATATTGTGATTGATGGTATGAGTGATGGTGTCCCTCCGAAGGAGTGTGTCTTCCTAGCAAGGCCTGGGAAATTCCTATTCATGTTGCCTGCTCTGAATAAAGAGCCCTGAATCTGTTTACAATAAGACACAACTTTGGGTTTGCCTGGAATGTATTATTTTTAAAACAAGACTGAAGACGTGCTTGCATTTCTATATGACATAGGAGGTGATATGAGGTCTGCAATAGCAGAATTTGCCAAGATAAATTTTTAGGAGCTTATCGCCAAAGAAGAGCAAACCTAAAATGGCCAGGACTGTTGCTGTGGACTTTTTCAGTTACAAATACAGAGAGGACAAGCACCTGAAAATGGTGGTAATAGAGGCTAAATTTTGAGTTTGTACATTAAAGTGCTTTCTGCACTGAAACAGACAACCTAAAATCATTTTGAAACTGTAAGTGTTTTATAAGAAGGCACAGTATGGGTTTTGGAACAAGCAGACCTCCTCCTTCTGCTAATGCCTCTAAATTGCATGTTTTCACATGGTTTCCTGACAACAGTCAATAGGCACAAGCTCGGTGTTGCCATGGCTACAAATTTCACCCTTCTTTCGGCCATTGCAACTTCCCAAATGGTTTGGCTTTCTCTCTAATGCTAAGTATAAAAATAGAGATGTTCCCTATACTGTTTTTAGCCATTTGCCATCTCTGTTTCTACATGTCTTCTCGGGCTGTTGAGCCTTGGGGACGGGGGACAGCTGGGCCCCCTGACGAAGGAATGGGAGGGGGACGTCTGTTCAAAGGCATCAGTGTAAGATGGCTGCTAAGAAATTTTAAAATTCACTGTGTGGAAAACAAAGCCCATTTTAAGTGTCTCTGACTTCCATGCCCTGGTTTCTCTTGGGGTTTGGGGCCATGTGTTGACTACTCGGTGTCTCAAGTTACAAAGCTGGGAATGCTGCTGTTCTTTTAAATGGGTCAACACAAGATGAAAACCAGGCCCAACTGATCTCAGCAGCAAAAATCCCTCAGTCTTCGGCAAAACCAGGACTTCACTCCTAGCTTTGAGCGTGGAGAAAGCTCAAGTTGTGAAATGTTAGTTCAGCCTAAGCATCATCCATTTAAAAAGTTGAGCAATGTACTCTTAATTCTCTGATGCAGTTACAATCTCAGTGTCATTGCCATGTTTTCACAGGATGGCTACTCTTTTCTCAGGGTGTTATTGACCACTCATGGCTTTGTTAGGAGAAAAGGCTTAGTTTACACAGGTAGAACAGATTGCAAACATTTCACAACACTGGCCTAAATCCTGTTAACTGAGCTTGCAGAAGTAATCCCACTGATTGTATGACCACTTCCATGAATGAAGCCATTGAGATTTGGCCCATAATATTTTTTGGACAAGCAGCAGTTACAAGTCAAGAACATCATAACTGTAAGTAGTCATTTGTCAGGTATCACCCCTGTAATAGCTGGACAAGATATCAGAACTGGCACTTGGTCTTGGATGTTCCACTGGACCTTTGCCAATCTTCCCCTATAAATAAAAAGATAGTTTGACTTCCATCATCAAAACAGCTCATTAAGTAATAGGGCATAAATACTCAAAGAAATTGACAGTCTTTTCTATAACACAAATTAATTCAGAAGATCACCATTTGCATAAATCTCATCTTCACAGATGTTGATTCTGTCAGCTAGTTGCATTTCAAATTAATTTTAAAATAAACAGTGGGAAGTATACCTTTCAACTAAAAATAACTTGCTCCAAAGGAGATTGCTAGGTGTGATGCATATACTCATTGTGCAGTGCTGTATTTTCTTAAAACTAATGTTTTGTCATATACTGGACTTTAATGTTATATTTAAATGTTTAAATTATGCTGAAAGGCTATTTTATGTAACTATATGCTTTATGGACAGCTGTTTTAGATGGAAGATTAGATTTTTATGATATTAGAAGAAGGTCTTTTCCAAATTAATCCAATACTTGTATTAATGAGAGGTCTACAAGATAGTATTGAAGGTGTCTTTATACCTTGAGGAATTAATTAAGATACATATTTTTTGAAAGCAATAAACTACAGTAATATAGTGTGATTTAGGAAAAGGGATACTGCACTGATTCAATTATCCAGTCTCTCAGGTGTTTTTAAAGCCAGCTGTGGGGTGTATTGCTTAATGTAGTGCCCACCTTGTATGTCAGCAAGGAGTCTCACACACCAGTCAGGTGCGACCATCGCTGGCTCCAGGGGTGCTATGAGTGCAGGAAACAGTGACAGGTTTAGCTTCACCTCCCCATCACGAAGGGGAGCTGAGGAGTGGTGCTGGGCACTAGTGGCGTGGTTGTCTTCTTCACCCTCGAGCACCCCCAGCAGCTGTAAAGGGGTCCGAATTTCCTGCTTGGTTCAGGCACGCTCCTCTGGCCAGAAGGCCACTCCTGAACTAAAGATCTCAAATGTTTCCTTCTCTGCAGATTTTGCATTAGGAGAGACTTGAGGTATTTTGCAGAGCTAGATAACACTCGTTGGTGCTTTGTTTGGGGTTTTTTCCAGAACTCTTATAATGACTTTTTGTAAGGAAAGGAGTCGCTAATGAGACTCTGTAATTTTGTGCAGTGTGTGGTTGTCAGGAGTCAGGTCTGGGGGAGAATCTGGCCACTGATCAGCAACATGCTAGTTAAGGCCGAGGTTACTGGCAGGAACATACAACTGGAGGGCACTGCAAATTCCAACCCTCGTATTTGGGCTCTCCTAACACGACATAGCAAAGATTTTAGCTGACATAAAGGATTTACAGAACAGTAATTGCAAGCAATTTTCTCTGCTGCTTCTAGTTTATGCTGGCCTTTGTTCTCTGAGGGATCTGTGTGTTCAAAGGAAAGGTGGGAACATTACATTTGGTCAAGATGTTGCTGATGCAGAAAGTTTAACTTCATCTCCCAATATGTGCATTTGCTCACTTGGATGCCTTGATCTGTTCTGTGTATACCTTAGCTTCACTGCTGGTGAGTGGTTTGGATTTGTAGGCTTAACCATCTCTGAAAATTTGATTTGTGTGATTTAATTCTGAAAAGCAACTGTAAAAATAGCTCTCAAACTCCTTGGTCTTAGCCTAACAGTGAGTTTAGGCTGCTGTCTGCTTCAGAGTGCCACAGAACATGACAGCAATAAGAACCACTCTGGGTTCTGGTGTGGGGTTTTTTGTGAGAGCCAGCAGGCAAAATTTACCAAGCCCTTAGCAGCTAAATGTTTGGGACGACCCTAACAGAGTAAAAATGCACAGTTCTTCCTCTGAACATGATAGAGGTAACATGATCCAATTTTTGTACTTTAAAATATGTACTAATTATAATGGACAGAGGAGAAAAAGCTCTAGTCATAGCATCCTTATCAGTGGTCCAAATCCTTGTCACCAAATACTAATGATATGTTGTGGCCATGGGGACCAAGTGCTGTATGCATGCATGTGGACAGTCTGCTCTAGAGTAGATTCTACCCTACACTGCAGGGTAGAGATCACAGCCTGGACTCCCTTAAGGGTGTGCCTGTAATCTTAAGGGTCCTGTTTGCATTGGGAATAACTGCTTGGAGAAGACATTGTTTTGTTTGAAAAACTTTGCAAACTTGATAAGGAGCCCTAGCAAAGTACTTGCCTGTAATTAATATTAGTAATATAAACTTGAAATCTCCCCCTCCAGTTACACAGAATCACAGTGCATATTGCAGTTCAGTCAAAGGTTAAGCTATTTGTTTCTCCTTTAGCTCTGGAATAGCATTTCGTCTGACTGTAAAAATTGAAATACATTTGTTAATTAAGATTAAACAAACAAAAGAGGTGTTCTGCTCTGTTAAATCAATTTGAGGTATGTGTCTGTAAAATCACATTAAAATAATTTGTGAATTGTTAATATGTTTGTGATTCTTTTTCTTGCAGGCGTTCATGTCAATGTTTCAGATTCTCACACAGGAAGGATGGGTGGATGTCATGGACCAGACACTGAATGCTGTAGGACATATGTGGGCACCAGTAGTTGCCATTTACTTTATACTATATCATCTTTTTGCTACTCTGGTAAGTTTTGCCTTGCAAATGTGCTGTGCTTTTCTTTGTTTTGAATTATAGCCATAGCTCTTGGATTATTTTTTCTCAGCTAGTTAAAACTAATTCTGATGCTCATTTTCAGCATAGAGGGCTTTAGGATTAGTTCTTTGATGTGGTGGAATTTCCCCTTCAGCCATGTGGCATAAGGCAGCAGTGAGCCTTCGTTTTGTTGTGAGGTGATGTTCTTCATAAGATCCAAGTCACACTGCTAGACTAATAATATAATTGTTAACTGTCTTGTACCTTCACAGTTCTGATTGCAGAGTAAAGCAAGTGCTTTTATTTATCATGTAAAATCGTCTCCTCAATTTCCATTGCGTTCTCTTTGCAGCAGCAATTAAAGCGAGAAGTGTAAAGCCTTAGGATGCAAACTCTTAACTAAAAATCACTGCTTTCCTGTTGTCTAATGCAAAATCAATGCATGGAAAATATATGATATAGTATATCTAGCAATAAAAGGATGAGAATTAATAAAGAGGTTCCAGCAGGTGAATGACAATGGGGATTATGTCCAAATGCATATCTGTATGCATTTTAAATGGGATTATTACAATTTTTTATAGAGAAAACAGTAAGGAAAACAGTTTTTTTTAATATATTATATCAGTCACGGGTTTGTACTGTGTTTTGAATACCAACACAGAGCAAACACCACCATCAGGGGAATACCCATTTTAACCATCCTTAATTCACTCCTACTTTTGCTTATTTTATATTTTGCATTCACTGCAGTTTTTGAGGCACTTACTCATATTTTCACTTTATTGATTCCATTTTCTTTCTTTGTTCAGTTATCTACTTACGTAAGGTCCGAACTGGATTGACACAATCTCCATCAGCTTCCATCTACTTTTACTTTACAATATGTCCTGTTTCACTTTTAAAGACTAGTCAGACTCTAATTGTGGGTGCAGCAGGTTCTTTCATGCGAACTAGAATCTTGACCACTTTATAAATGGCATTAAAGGGCATCTGATGCTCTTAGAGCTGCTTAACCAAATCAAAGTCTAAGCCAAACAAATGTACATATCAGCAGACGTATAGGACATGTAATTTGCTTGCAAGGGTTGAAGGAGTCCTTGGGGTCTGGAAAAGCAATTTTCATGCTAAAGGGATCTTTAAAACTCCTTGGGATTTGGGGACAAAAAGCAAAAGGGAAGTGGATTTTGGTCATGGATTTGAAAGCAGTTACGGCTTAGAGAATCTTACTGCTGTTTTTTTGATTTTTCACCAAGAACTTTGCCTGAACTGGAATACATATTTAGCTTTTAGATAAGTGTTAAGCAAGTCCATAAACTAAATTAGTGTCAGATGGCCTCTATGCTAGAAATTCACACCTTGAGAAGTAACTGAGCTGTAAGAGCAATTTTAGTATGCTGCTTTATGTTTCATGTTTTGAAAGAGTCATCTGGGACTTCTCCATTTGTTTACTCAAAACATTTATTTTGCTAGGAGTGAAGTCACTGTTTAGTGTGCCATACTCAGTCCTTTTACGGGGAATTTGCATTTAAGTACACAGTCCTTGCTTTTCTTCATAAGTGAGCACATTTCTTCTCATTCACCTATGCAAATTTTACATGGATGAAGAAACTCTGCGAAGACAACTTTGCAGAATTACCTGGACTTACGAAGTTGTTCTTTTCACTTCTAAGATCTTCCTCAGACCCTGGAAGATAAAATCTAAGTAGAACAGTTGTCTACAAGCAAAAGCAGCTTAAAGAAAGAAAATAATGTGGAATTGGTGAAGGAGGAGGAAAACGGTTGGGCTCCTAAAACCAAAAAGAAGAGTTCTAAGAATAAACAGCCATCAATAAATAACAAGAGTGAAGTGAAGAAATTACTTTCACCAGCCAGAAGAGGGGGGAGGATTAGAATTGAGAAGTGATAATTGCAGGCATTTGGCAAAGCAGACTGTAGAGCCTTGGAAAGAAATGAATAGGTTTCACATTAGAAGGCAAAGAAAAGTTGAAGCTCAAAAAAAACAAAACCTCTGTTGGAAGCGAGGACTGTTATTAGTTGAGATGGCAGCGGAGAACATTAAACAAATACCAAGTTTGCATTTAATTTTTGTGATACATCATCTTTCGTTCTTGTTGAAAGAAAGTGAAAGGGGAGTTAATGAAAGTCTTGATGCTTTAATACATATCTGTGCATCAAGCAGAAGCACTGTCAGTGGTGATCTATTTAATGAGTACTGTACATTTTTTTCATGTGGAACTGTACTTGCTTAACTAGTATGATCTGAGCTGCAGGTATAAAGTATACGGTATACGTATACCGTATAAAGTATACGGCATAAAGTATATTACACCATATTGTAAAATCCTGACAGAATGATAGTAAAACCATTCATCAGCAATTAGGGATCGAAGTAGTTCATGACAGGGATTGTGTATTTCATCATCATTCTGTCTTAGTTTGCCATTCTGAAGGCCATGTTAACTTCTACTGTTCATAGTAGTCAGATCATTGAAAACTATGTGAGGTATTGTTTGAGTATGTGGCATATATAATATGTCTTTTTGAGTGGCTGCATGAAATTCTACATCTTGCTAAAGTCAGTTACCTATTAAAAAGAACATTTATTTTCTAAACAATGGCATCTTATAAATTTGTGGCTGAGACTCCTTCCTGTGTCTTCTGTACCTTTATAGTTCATTGAGGGAAAGAGAATCCTGCTCTGGAACAAGGTCCAGGCACCCAGCTCAGATGCAGACAACTGTGTTGGAACAGATAAGTTCCAAACTCCTTGTCTGGTGTACTAGGCTACTTAATTTCATCTTCCATATAAGTGGGGAATAATTTTCTGATGTGATTGAATGACAGGTAATCTTACACTTCGTTTACAACAGTGGTGGACAGAAATGTCTGCTCTATTTGTCACTCAGTGGTCCAAGACCACAGAAATATTTTAGGCCTGTAATTCTTTTAATTCTTGGATTCCTTCTGATATCTCTAGGAACTCAGTATGTTTGAGGATGTTTGCCTTGAACCTCAGAGACTAAAACCTTGGCAGTTGCTGACAGCTGTAAAGCTGTGTATAATATATACAAATTTACTGCCTTGAGATGTAAGTTGCCTGAGGATATTGCTGAAGATGGTATCCTCCCTCACTTACATCCATGCTCTCCTAGTTCGGTCTCCTTCTCAGCTCCTATCAGTCACATTTTTAGCTTCTTGGGCATCTGGTCAGTACCTCTGCACAAGAAAAGTATAATAATCTGATATATACTTTTTTCCCTAGGATTCTCTCCTCCTAGAGGCTTATCTACACAATATTTAATGTATAGTAAATGAAAATGCATGAGTTGCCTATACTGTAGCCCCCAACGCGTGCAAATAATGAGGCAGGTTACTTGTCCTTCAAAGTGGAGTTTTAGCTATTAACACTTTGCCCAGAGGTAGAATCACAGAACTGTAGAATCATAGAATAGTTTGGGTTGGAAGGGACCTTCAAAGGTCATCTAGTCCAACCCCCTGCGATGAGCAGGGACATCTTCAACTAGATCAGGTTGCTCAGAGCCCTGTCCAGCCTGGCCTGGAATGTCTCCAGGGATGAGGCATCTACCACCTCTCTGGGCAACCTGGGCCAGTGTTTCAACACCCTCACTGTAAAAAATGTCTTCCTCATGTCCAGCCTGAATCTCCTCTCTTTTAGTTTAAAACCATTGCCCCTTATCCTATTGCAACAGGCCCTGCTAAAAAGTCTGTCCCCATCTTTCTTACAGGCCCCTTTTAAGTACTGAAAGGCTGCCATAAGATCTCCCTGCAGCCTTATCTTCTCCAGGCTGACCAACCCCAACTTTCTCAGCCTCTCTCAGGTACTCTGAGCATTAAGCAAGTCCATAAAGTAAATTAGTGTTAGGTGGCCTCTGTGCTAAAAATTCACACCTTAATTGAAAATCACCTTAGCTTTATGAGCTGTTTTTGGATTCTGCTTTGTCTTTTTTTTTTTTTTGTATTTCTGCTTAATTTAATTTTCCTTTCTTGTGAAATACATTTTGAAAGTTATGTTATTAAACACACATAATGCATTCATTGTAATACCTCAAAATCAAATTTTTAAGTTCATATAGTAATTGTGTTATAAGATGAAAAACAATTTACTACTTGCAAAAATGGCTAGCATACATATAGTAGCAAGTGATGTCAAAAGTGATGTCAAAAAGAATCAAAGTCAAGACTCATTTACATCAGTAGCACCCTTATTTTTCCATGTTATTTCATTTCTTGAGAAAAATAAGAAAAGCTTTAACAAATAATTTGCAATTGTTTTGTAGATTCTGCTCAGCTTGTTTGTTGCTGTTATTTTGGACAACTTGGAACTCGATGAAGATCTGAAGAAACTTAAACAAGTAAGAACATGTTTTTTATTGTGCTTCAAACTAGTTTCAAAAAGCATTACTTTACTGGTGTTTTTGTGATAAAAGATGTGAAACATCATCAAAATGAACAAAACAATTGAGGTTGAAAGGCACAGCAGTATTTTGTCATATGATTGACCATCACACAATGTGAGGCAGAAATTAAGACACTGTAAAAGAGTTTTAGAAATTGTTTATATATTTGATGAAAGTCAATTGAGATAGTAATGTAATTATAATAATTTTAAAACCAGAGCTACGTCATGTTTTTGCTTATAATCTAGTGAAAGATGTCCCTGCCCTTGGCAGTGGGTTGAACTAGATGATCCTTAAAGGTCCCTTCTTACACAAACCATTTTGTGAATCCGTATGATACTTTACAAGTACACACCATAGCACCGCTGAAGAGGACCGTACTGGCAAGGGTCCAGAGACGGGAAGCAGTAGAGGTTGAATGTGTGAGGTGAGTGCTGAAGACACTGGGTGAAGTTAACTTGCTTGAGTCTCCAGATTTGAGGACCAAGATTGCCCAAAAGCTGTTTTCTCATGCTTGAAACCCCAAATGACAATCACATAAACCAAATGTAGCTGGAGAGTTCATCTTGTCCATTCTGACCTTGTGCACAATCCACCAGAGAGGGAGGTATCTGTAGCTTTTACGTAAATATATGCCTGTGCTTTAATTTGTGCAAAGAGGAGCAAAGTCACTAACATTTGCCTATTTCATGCATGAAATAGCAAATAGAGGCCTTCATATGTGGGAAACACTTCTGTGATATTTGGGTTATAGTCTTCTTTCACCCAAAATTTGCTGGTTTTGTCCATCTCTTAGGTACATCAGCAGTTGTTGTAATACTATGTTCTTTCAATTCTTGAAAAATATCACCCACACAACTTAGTTATTTTACATTGAACAATTACATTGAAACTAATATGCCAAATAACCATCCCCTTATTTTTTCTTGTATATTATTTTTCTCTTAGTTTAAGAATAGACTAGGCTAGGCTAAACTAGGGTAGGCTAGGCTAAACTAGGGTAGACTAGGCTAGACAGAATAGCGTAGCATAGTGTAGCGTAGCGTAGATAGCATAGCGTAGCATAGCATAGCATAGCATAGCATAGCATAGCATAGCATAGCATAGCATAGCATAGCATAGCATAGAATAGAATAGAATAGAATAGAATAGAATAGAATAGAATAGAATAGAATAGAATAGAATAGAATAGAATAGAATAGAATAGAATAGAATAGAATAGAATAGAATAGAATAGAATAGAATAGAATAACTGTTTCAGTTGTAAGGGACCTACATTGATCATCTAGTCCAACTGCCTGACCACTTCAGGGCTGACGAGAAGTTAAAACACATTGTTAAGGACATTGTTCAGATGCCCCTTACACACAGACAGGCTTGGGGCATCAACCACCTCTCTATGAATGAAGCCTGTTCCAGTGTCTGACCACCCTCTTCGTAAAGGAATGCTTCTTAATGTCCAGTCTACACCTCCCATGGTGCAGCTTTGAGCTATTCCCACACATCCTGTCACTGAGTACCAGGGAGAAGAGCTCGGCATCTCCCTCTCCACGTCCCCTCCTCAGGAAGCTGTAGAGAGCCATGAGGTCACCCCCCACCCTCCTTTTCTCCAAACTAAATAAGCCCAAAGTCCTCAGATGCTCCTCATAAGACACTCCTTCCAGCCCTTTCACCAGCTTTGTTGCCCTTTTCTGGACACATTCAAGAACCTTCACATCCTTCTTAAATGGTGGGGCCTAGAACTGCACACAGTGCTCCACGTGGGGCTGTACCAACCCTGAATGCAGAGAGACAATCACCTCTTCTGACCAGCTAGTGATGCTGTGTTTGATGCACCCCAGGATGGATGTTGTGTTCATTTTCTACACACTTCTCATTGTGGATTTAGAGATTGTATGTTTCATGTATACTCACTGAGTATGTAGAATGCATCAAGCTAATATTGTTTCCCAAGGCACTGGCAAAAAATAGTATTATATAGTTACTTTAAATTCATCTTTATAGAATTCAATACAGAAATCAATACTGGTTTTGCTGTTGCAGGGTTAAATATCAGTATGTATTTCAAACTTGAAATAAGTTAAAAGGGCAGGTATTTTCTGCCACAAAGTAGTATAAATACTGGATTTCAATTAATCAGCTCACATAAGTGAAATCGGAGATCTTAGAGTTGATTTTGGGATGATGGAAAGTCTTTGAGGATGCAAACTGAGAAGACCAAATCAATTTTATTCATTTTTCTACTTGCCAGTCTCAAGAGGTAAAATGATTCAAAATGAAAATGGCTGAGATGTATGATAAGCAATATTATATCATGTTGTCAATCTTACAGTAAGATTTTTATACTGTCTGCATGAGTTAGGAGCACAAATCAACTCTCTGAAGACTTCAAGTTATGAAATCCTGTGGCTTTTCTGTGAAACTGAGCATTTTGGAATCATAAACCCCTTTAAAGGTCTATACCTCTGCTTATGAAACGGCAGCAGCAAGACTTTGTGTTTTAGCAGCCCACTCTGGAACTGGTGAACATAAAGCAACAATGAGAGGCCACTGCTCACAACATTTGCCACTGCGTCAGCCAGAAATCTTGTTAGGGATACTGTCTCCGTAACAGCAGTAAGGTACACTCAAGTAAGAGACATAAATAGAATTAAAAAAAATAGATATTAAAGTCCCTCAGCTGCTGGCAGAAGCATAACTACGTGAATGTGGTGCTGGGCCAGAATAAAACTTCTGCTTAAGTCACGAGATCTGCCATGCAGTGTGGCACTGTGGTGACACTGGCAGTCTATTTCCGCGCCTCAAGTGGATGTTTAACCAGAGGACAGCCCCTTGCCATTGGACATACCAGGTTGGTTGACTGGCATATTGATATGTGCATTATACATCCTTATGATGTATAGAGATGTCCAAGCTGGCTGATCCTGGATCCCTTGTATTTATGCTTTTGAAATGTTGCTTTAAACAGTAGCCTCTCTCCAGAGATGCAGTACTGTCGAATGTATTCCCCTTTGGTATTTTATCTAAAAAATTAGTGTTACAAGAAGTGCTTCATGTATTAAACATGTCTAAGGTGAAACGAGGTAAGAAGTCAGTTCTTGGAGCTGAATCATATGGAATTAGTGGAATGATTGTTCAACTGATTAAGTGTCTAGAACAGAAAGGTTTCCTGTGGGATAAAAGCGATGGTATCACAGGCTCACTGCTGATAGTGACTGTGTGCTATTATACTGAAATATTGGTTGTCTTA
The DNA here is from genome assembly GCF_964273445.1 of Streptopelia decaocto. Lineage (NCBI taxonomy): Eukaryota > Metazoa > Chordata > Aves > Columbiformes > Columbidae > Streptopelia > Streptopelia decaocto. The sequence continues at coordinate 155,712,523 of NC_138663.1, forward strand.
TCTCAGAAGATAAAGCAGAAAGAGTTTTTAATTCAATGATATTTTGAATTCTCCAATAAAGAAAAATGGACTGTAAGGAGAGGGAGGATTGCGAAGTAATTGTTATGTTTTAATCAAGACCATTTCTATAAAGGAACAGATCTGTATCGCTCCACTGAAAAAAATTTGACATCTATAATTAAAAGGTGATTCCAAGAGAGGAATCAAATAATTCAAACTGTTAATGCAAAATACATTGATTAATTGAAAAATGGTGAAACTGTAATGCTCTCAAAAGTATTGCCATCGTCCTGTTTGCATTTTTTCCCTGCCTTTCATGGCTATAAAGCTTGAGGCCCAGGGCATTTTCAAATGATAAAGTACTGAATGATTTTCAAGGAAAGAAGGAGAATATATTTAGGCTAGAAATCACACCTAGATAATGAACCCTTTGGGGATGTGTCCTTCTTAAGTATGACTTAATTCCTTTTCTTGAACTTGATTAGAAAAATAATATTACTTTTCTTTCAGATTATTGGGAAGAGACTAATTAGTTAATATTTGCAGTGTACTCTAAAATGTCAAATGATATGTAAATACTTGGTGTTCATGTTGGTTCAGTAAATATGTTTAAATATGAATTAATCAAAGTAAAAATACATAAGATGTCTAGGAGATTTTAAGTAAGATATTAAAATAATGTATCTAAAAGGCAGAAAACTTAGAATTGAATTTGCCAGTGCAAAGACAATTAAGGATATACATCATGATTCAGTTTTTAATTACATGATTACACAATATTCCTTCTGAATGTCTGGCATCACTTAGTGCAAAAAGTAGCTAGAGCTCACTTTAATAAGCCACTAGTCAGTTTATTTTCTCTTTATTGTACAGTATGTCATCCCTGTGCATTATTTATTGCACAGTATTCAAGTTTTGCTACAAAGACAAAACTATTAATCTCCTTCCTGACTTTTTTACGGTACCCCTCATAAGTATCTAGAACAAACATAAAACTTGTAAAAGATTAATTTAAGTGATTTACTTAGCATCACAGGCACACATAGGAATATAATCTGGTTTTCCAAGACACCATTCAGCTGGTTTAAGAACAGAATTAATCTTTGTACTCTTACAGCTCCATTCATTTGCAATACATCTTTCATACTCTGCCACGTCTCACCCTCTCAGCTGCCGTGCCTTCAGTCTGTCCTGATAGCTCAAGTCAAGTGAAGAGGGTTTGGACTGCAGCTCACAGTCACCGTCTGTCTGTGCAAGAAACTTGATCCTCTGCAGCAATCCAGGCTGACCCTAACACGCCACTTCACCTCCATGTGTGAGGTTGAACCTGCTCATCTTCACATGAGGCCCCTTGCTGTGTGGCATTCAGTACAGCAGTTCTGTGGATGATATCAATCTTAGGCGCAAGAGATCTATCAGCTACAATCTTAACCTCCTTCTCCTTTATTCATGTCTTCTCAACCCTCTCCATCAACTGTTGCTCCAAAGTTAAAAAGAAACTAAAAGGATTTCTTTGATTTCTTTTTGCTCCTAAGTTAAAAAGAAACTAAAAGGATTTCTTTGATTTCTTTTGCTTTTGGTGATAAAGTTTGGACTTTCCTTTTTAGAAATTCAGCACTCTAACAGATTGTGAAGCATGACTTTCCCTTACAGTAGCTGTATTAACTTTTCCCATTATATTTTCCATGTATTTACTAATTCTGTTATTATATTTCTACCAATTTGCCTAAATATGAAGGCAGACTGATTAGTTTCTAATTTCCCATGCTCTGTCCTGCAGCCCTCTTTTAAAGTTAGTCACATCTGCCACTCTACTTTCTCTAGGACCAAGTTTCTTTAGCTGACGAGTTACTCACCACCACTAGTACGTCAGCATTGTGGTGTCTGAGATCTGTTAGAACTCTTGAGTGAGCGTTACCAGGTCTTAGAGAGTAACAAATTGACCTTGTGTCCATTATCTTCTGAAAGGTTTTCTCCTGGTGTATTCTTTTGGAGATTAGTCTTCATCACAGTTCAGGGTCTTCTTTGACCCTCTCTGTGGTTGACACTATTCATTTTGCTTTTGTGCTTTGATTTTATTTTTCCGAACACTCTTGATGAATAGGCTGTTGCTATTTTAGACTCTCTGAGGATCTCACTGTTTTCTTTATGTTCTTAAAAGCTTTCTTATTAGATTTTATTTCTTTAGAAACTAGTCTCTCAAACTCTTCCAGGATCTCCCATATAATAGTTTTATAAAAATATACCGGAATTTATGCTTTTTTGTCTATTTTCTGCTTAGCATATGGCTTCCTTTTCTGAAACATATCCATTTACTTTTAAAAGCCTTCTTTGCACTGCAGTTGACATTGTTGGCCTTTTTGACCTCCTTGGTTTTTCTGTAGGTGGTAGATGTACTCTGTGCTTCTGAAACAGGATATTTAAAGTTACTCCATACACCCCTCCTCTCAGTTTCTGTCATTTAGCTGTTCCTTTACATTTGTTTTCAAAAACTTCATGATTCTATGTAATTAATTTTTTAATTTAAGTTCAATGTGGTAGATGGTTTTGACCTTCAACTTGTAAAAAAAAAATCTGAATGTAACAGTATTTTTATCACTGTTACTGAATAGCTTTTTGTTATTTATGTCATGAACTAGACCTTGCTCTGTACTAAACCATGAGGTGCTTCTTCACTTAAGTGTTCTCTGACTATATAATTCAGTGAGGAGTCACTTATGAGTAAAAAGTTAATCTCTTTCTCTACCCTTTCCTCAACATAATGAGGGTAAACAAAGTCTTCCCACTATTATTACCACTTGTCTTTAGGCCTTTAATACTACTTTGCATATTGAAGTTACTTTCTAATTCACATTTACCTGTATGCAAAGTATTTCTTCCAGCTGGGCATGCATTTGCAATACAGAGGGATCCTATGCTCTTTGTATATGCATTTACCTTACTCACTTTGTTGACTGTAGTCTTCCACTGGTGCAATGTACTGTCAGTCTGGATAATATGTCACCTGGTTCTGCATATTCTGATTCTGTAGGATCCTACTGCTTGCTGCTTCTACCAAGTTTCTGAGATGTCTTTTGTGTCAACATTGTGGAGTTTTTAATAACAGGAATTCTAGTTCAATTGTGTTATTTTTTAGGGTTCTGTTCCCTCATTCCACTTGGGCGCGTGGAGTGAGGAAGCAGCTCTGTGGTCCTAGTTGTTGGCTGGGGTTAAAGATGACAAAATCCTCTAAGGGCTGAGAGCCTCAGTGGTTGTCAAAGCTAAGAAAGCGTGCAGGAAGTATAACTGCTCTGTATTTGATCTGGTTTTATACTTTATTCTCAAACACCTGCTGCTGGTCCTTGTCAGAGACAGGGTACTGGAGAGGTGGACCTTTGATCTAACCGAGTGCACTCATTTTTATGCCCCTAACATTCCATAATCTGAATGGGATTTCAGAAGTAATTTGCAAATAGCATAAGGAAGAACTAAATTCACTGGTGGCTAAAACCATATCTGCCACCACTTTACTGAGTTGTATTTCCACAAGACAAAGAGTAAGCATCTCCAGCATCTCTGAGTAAAAGCAGCGGCCTAACTTCTTTGGCCATATAATCTTACTTCTGCAATCCTAATTTCAAATGTGAAATGTTCTTGATTTTCCTTATGCTGATGATGACAACCCCATCTTACCTGATTAACTTGGGGCGGGTTTCTTTTTTGCTTTATATCAGACAAGGTTATTGTGTCCCTATTTTACAGCTGCAGAATGAAAGCTGAAGAAGTGACATCTCTGGGTTCCTACATAAATTCCCAGTATGGTGAGGAATTGAACAAAGTGTGTTCTAATGCTTAAGCTACTCAAGTCAGTCAGTCATCCACTTTAAATTTTTGAAATCTCATGTAAGTGTAGTTGTGCTGCTTCAAAGGACTATTCCCTTAAGGAAGATCAGATTTGTGAACAGTGTATTAGATAATTCTGGCACAAATTTGCTAAATGTGAATTCGATATTGCTCCGCTTTCATTCGAGAATGTGTGTAAGTGAAATTTTGGTTAAGGTGAGTCAAGACAAGGCAAGTTAGTCTCTGAAGAGATCATGCTGTGTCCGTCTACGTTTTACTCTAAACTAGAATTGGGATAAAAGATTCAAATCAGACATTTAGATTAAGTAGAATAAAATATTTTTTTCAGTGTTGCAGGACTCTGATCACCATAGCATCCTGTTGATTTTAGGAGGGTCGCAGGTACTCAGTTTCTTGTAGAGCTGGATTTTTTATTAAACTAAAGCAGTATTCACATGCCAGACAATTCAAACTTACTTTCCCAGAGCAAACATAAAATTTCCTTTCTGTGATTGCTATAGTATTCTGTTTTGTTTGTCTGTGAGCTGAAAAAAAGCATGATTTGTACCTTTGATCTTAAATTCATATGCAATCAGTTGTTGATTATGCAGTTGTTAGCAAACAGAACACATAACCACGGACGTAGTTATATGTGGTGCTTTTATTTCAGCGCTGGGAAACCAGGGGTTCCTACCCAAAGCTGGCTTCGACCACTGATTCGAACTCCACTACATTTATACAATTTGGTTACATACATATTAATTAGGGTTACAACGTGTGTATTGCATATTCATCAGATTACATCATTATTTCACAATATCAGTTGCAGCCCCTTGGAACTACTCTAAGCATGCGCAGTGTCCTCTGGTGGTCGTTCAGGGGGTCTTCAGGATGAAGTAAGGAGTCTTCTTCACTTGTGAACTTTTTACCTTTTGTCACTGCACATGCGCACTATTCCTATACTCATTATAAAATACTCAGGTTTCTTGGATGCACATCCTCAAGGTTTCTTGGATGCACATCCTTTCCGTTCAAGATAAGATAAGGACTTACTGAGAACTAATAGAACTAATTTTAATTCCCTACTCTCAAACTAAGAGACAAAACCTTGTATACCATCTGTGAAATTTCAAGATAAGACAAGAATCTTGGATACAGTTTACAAAAGCAAAATACAACTAACTATAACACAGTTATTATTTTGATGCAGTTAAAATATTTCCACTGTCTACGCTTTTCATATTTAACTTAAGCAATTAGGTTCACATTTTTAATCCATGTAAAAGAAATCTCCCCAAAATAAAACACTTTGTGCACTTTAAAAATATAGTTGTTTTTAGGAAAGAAGTAAAAGTGTATCTTCTGACATACACTTAAAAAAATAAAACATGAGAATTCTGTGTGCTTATGCTGTTAAGCAGCAAAACAAAATGTTTTCGTGGTTTTATAGTTAGCCCAACACACAGAAGTTTAGAAGCAACTATCCTCAAGTTTTGCAACAATTATATATGAGCAAAAATTCTTGTTCTTTTAGATAAAGGTTGGAATTTTCTGAAATATCAAAGGATAGGATTCATGTCAGCTTGTTAGCCATGCCAAAAGTTAGACATGTAGTCCAAGCTTGCCTGTAGCCATAGTTACCCTCCAGGAAATGTTTCATCCCATCCAAGTTGAATGCTCTCTTTTTCTGTTATGGAGAGAGTCTAGACGACTAATTAGGCAAAACGCCTGGCTTTCAGTGGATAGTTGGATGACATGAATCTCCAACTTTAATGAATTAGGAACCCACGTTTCATTGGCGTTTAATCATATGGGTGCTTTTACATTAGTGAGACCCAAAATCACAGTATGTAACACTGAAGTTCCAGGGTTGGTACCCTAATTTAGCTTAGGGACTTGGATGATAACGGCAGGAAAGAAAGATAAAAGTCAATATTCAAAGCTGCTCACCTCATCTCTCTTCGCTCACAGCAGAGAACAAATTCCTTGTTTGTGAACTTAGGTTCATTAAATGGCAATTTCCTGGCTTTGGTACTTGAGCTAAAGGTGCATGGTGTGAATCTGACAGGATCTTTGCCGAGGTGCCTGACTTCCACCTGGGTTTGCTCAGAAGGAAATACAGGCCCTGGTTCACTTGGAGACCAAAAAACATGCTCAGAGAAAAAGGCAGTGTGGCCTGTGTGAAACCAGACATTCACCATTTGCTATGGAAATATGTCACGAATGTGGATCTCATGTTTTAATGTATCCTACTATGTTTTGTAGTTATGTTTAGTCTTAAAAGACACAAATAACTGCTTTCCCAAAGAATAAGGCTCTCACTGCACTGCCAATAGTGTTGAGGATATCCATTTTATATTCCCTGTTAACCAGTGTTGCTACATCAATATCAAGATACTGGGATTTTTTTAAATTTATTTTTTTAAATTTTACTATGATGCTCTACCACTCTTCTTACCAAAATGTTTGGCACCTTTCTCCCTTCAGGCATCATCATTATGGTTACCATTTTCTCAACTGCTGGTTCTTTTTCTTTCATAAGCAGACACAGTTAGTGCAGTCTTTTGTTTTCATTAGGTCATACATTTGCTATTATCTGTAGTCACTTATCCAAAATCTTTGTCAAAGGAATTAATCCCTGGAAATCTGCATAACAACCATCTGTTTGTTAATAAAGCCTCCATCAGTTCAGGGATGCAGTACTGGTTTCCTTGAAAACTTTCAAGCTGTCTCTCTTTACGGAGAGTGATCACTACTCTCTTTTGGACTTAAACATCCTTCGAATCATTGATTATCAGTGTTTCCCTATCCAAGGCATATACTTATTGCTGAAATTCATTATGTGAGAGAAAGCTTTCACTCAAACTAGTTTTCCAATATGGAAGTCGCATGGGCAAAGAGAGAAAAATGAGCAGTGCACTGTTCTTTTTCCAGAACTAGATACAGAAGTTAGGTCTGCAACCTAATCTTCCGTTAGTTCTTTTGTCTCTCTCACACGGAGCATGTTTCCACTTTTAGTGCTGGTGATGGTTGCAAATGTAAACTTGTTTTGAGGTTTGGGGTTTTTTTGGTCATTGTTCTGTTGAAATCGGATGAACAGGAAGAAAAGGCCAAGGTTTTGCTACGGACTTCTTGAGTATACATTCATGTTTGCTGAAGCAGTCTATTTGTATATTTATGCCTTTCTAGTTTTTGTTTGCTTTTTTCACTGTTCCTATTGAATATGATTTCCATACACGCTTGCCCTCCAGATATTCCTCATCTCTTCACGCAAAGCAGTTCTAACAATTGAAACAGCTCACTGGTTTTCTAGCTGGTGAAAATACATGCGATTTTTATAGCTTCTGCTAGATACTCCTGCTGCTGTGGTTTTGTATTATTGTCTGCAGAACAAATGAAGAAAGCAACCTGAACTCAGTGCCCTGCTTATTTTTCTTTAGCTTTTTACTGTGAACTACTAAGAACAAATATTTATGCATTCATCTTTACCTTTGTTTTGGTTAAGAAATCTTCATAATTAAACCTCTGTGAGAGCTTTACAGAGATGAGGGCTAACAAAGTGATTTATTCAGCAAATCTGGTTGTAGGGAGAAGATAAGTCAAAATCTGACTGTCAGCCAAACTGAAGCCCGTGGGCTCCAGCACCATGAGTGAGGCTGAGAAGTTCTTCTTCCTAAGCCTGATTCTGGTAAGAGAAGGAAGTCAAGATTGTCTGGTATGAAGAATAATTGAAATGGTGTGCCTGAAACAATGCAGAAAATAAAAGCATTTCCTTAATGTGGATTTGGGAATTGATAAAATATAGTGACACACTGTAAGAGAGCTCTAAAAAGCAATTATTTTCATCTCTATTAAAATGAAAGTATATAAACTAAGCAAGGCTCTACAGGGCTTTATTTTCCCCATGCAGAACCCTGCGTTCTCACAGAACATGTTCACATGGCGGCTAGCCAGTGGTCTATGAACTGCTCGCCATACTGTCATGCATGACTTATTAAAAGAAAAGTACTTTCCTTTTAGGAGGGAAATAACTCCTTGGAAAGCAAGGCATTCGAAAGAGCACTCTGCTAGGGAAAAGAAAATAATGTATTGGAAGAGTCCTTGAGCCTCCTTTTCTCTCTATTATGAAAACCAAACCATAAACATTTCAGGTTTAGGAGTAAGGCACAGTTACACAACTCTCTACAGCCCAAACCATCGGTGATTTGATATTTAAAGTGCAAGAGTCTGCATTATTCTGAAACCAGAACAGTGATGCTTTAAGTAGTTGGCACTTTTGTCAACATTAACCAAAAAAAAAAAAGGCTGTCTTGAACAAGGTAGCTGTATTTGATATCCTGTTTTTTTCAGAACACGCCTCATTTTAAGTATATGTCTTATGCCTTTGAGTCTGGAGAGTCATATGTGTAACAGAAGAGAAAAATGTGTTGCTTTCATTGGTTCACTCTGTCTTAAGGAAGTTCCTTGTGCATGTCAGCTAGCTCTAGATTCGTTAAAGGATTTAGATGAGCTTAGAGAAAACAAGTTGCTTGCAATAGCTGCAAGTAATTTTAACTTGCCAGAGCTACTCTAGGAACTGTTAATTCTGGCTGTCATTTTTAATCTTTGAATTGTGATATCAGCAAATCTGCTTAAAGCTTTCTGAATGTACTTCCGGTGTCAGGTCTTAGATTAAAGCCATTCAAGAAGCAAGGGACACCTAATTTTCATGGGATATATTGGATGCAATCCCCCACAGTATGAAACTGTACTTCAGCTCCATGGTTCTGGGCTTTCCTTCATTGTCTTCCTCTTCTTCTTCCCATTTGAAACTTAGTGCATGTCTCTCAGAATTCTTAATATATGTTTCTATTTTAAATGATGAGAAGAAAATTATTTTCTGGTTCAGTTCTAGGAAATCAGACTTTCCCAGTTCATTTACTGAAGCTGTTCCTTATATAGAATTCAGGAGTTGTAACAAATTATTAGTGTAAGATTTTCTCCGTAAGTACCGTAATGTGCTCTTTATATATGGTACCACTCATATTTTCTCTTATTTCAAAATGTGTCTGTCTTGAAAAACTGACTTGAAAGTCTGTAGTACATTTAAGCATTAATGAAAATAGAAGAATACTTCTGGAAACTTCAAAGTTTTAATTTGTAAGAGACAGTAGGAGTTTCAACAGATACTTTTTCAGCTTAAGGTGTTATTGAGATTGCATGTCCTTATGCATATGTGTGGGGAACTCTAAGCTCACGGTAATGTGGCAATTTGGACTCAGCAAGGGCAGGGGCAGGAGACAGAAGGTCATTCACAATGAGATGGCTGTTGTTTTCTAATTTACATTGTATAACAACTAAATTTTGTCTTGTTAGTGTTAGCTTGAAAAGGTTCTCTCAAACCTCCTCTGTGTTGTACGGGCATATGTGCACATACACGTGTCTACTAGAAAGTTTTCTTTTAAGAACACCACTAGCTAAAGCCCGTTTATTGGATCTGCCACTGCAAAATGCTACAGCTGACTTACAGATGCAAGTGAAGCTGACAGGAGCTTCAACGTTGACTTCAACAGAATAAAGTTACATAAAGCTAAGGAATGGCAGTACAAACTACATAATGATCATCATCTCCACTCAGTATCACTTTGTGTAGAAATCAGCTCTGTTAATTCAAGGTCCCCTGTGGGCAGCTGAAATGAATATACTTTAAAATGGAGCTTCCTATCCACCAGAAGAAGCATAAAATCTAGAAGATACATAGCCGTGGCAATATTTTGAGTGTGTTGGCCATCCCAGCACAGCAATGATGCATTCCTGTTGGCCCAGTGTTTCAGTAAAACTTTCACACAATGATCAAGTAGTAGCTGAGATTTCTGACTTATGTTACCAGCTATCTGGTCGCTGACTTTTTAGGTCAAGTACAACCTTAGGACAACATCGCATCGTCTCTACCACTGTTGTCTTTCAGGACTGTCCTCACTATGTCGTGCCCAACAGAGCAGAAGTGACCCCTTGCATGGGTTCAAATGACATGGGTGACCCACCGACCTGATTTAATCTTTTCAGACATTCGTTTCTCCCATGCCTCTTCCACTACCGCTTTTCATTCCTGAGCTTCAAAATGTCTTGCAGTATCCTTGTGCAATCTGAGACAAAAAGAGCAAGAGCTGGCTTTGTTTTTTACTTTGGGCAAGTCACTAAGGACCAGTCCTTATTTCTGTGGCGGCATCTTAGTATCACTTAGAATCCCCAGTAATTCTTCCAGTCCAATCTTCCTGTGGCTTGGTGAATTCACATTCTAACCTCATGAGGACAAAGAAGGCCTGTTCACAGTGTGTGTTGATACACCTTTGGCACAATATGGTGCCCCAGGGTCTGCTGGAATCTCTAAGAACAACTGTAATATCCATCAGACTTTTGAAAGGGTGTTGAGTGCTTTTTCTAGGAGAGGAGAAAAAGGATCCTCGTGCTTTCCCTTTTTCTTTACAGAAGTTCATAGACTGTGATGATTGTGTCCAAAAGAAAAAGATGCGTGATATGAACAAATTGACCTTTACTCTCATATAACCAACTTTGTAATTTTGATTTATATGAGTAGATCATTTGAAAGCACTAGACAAACATAAATCTCAGTTAACAGGTTTATGCAGCTAGTAGTTGGGAAGTGCTGCTAGCTCAGCATAGTAAACTAGTGCTGTTTGTATCACTTGGCAAGATATTCTAGAAACTTTCCAAGGTGGTATGTTTTTTTCTTTATAGAAACATAAATAAACTAATTTCTGGTTTAAACTATTAGTGTAGTAGGGTACAAAAATACAAATTTACAAAATTTACAAATTTACAAAAATACAGCGTCATGTCTACTAGTTAAGATTGAGCCAGTCCTGTAAATGCTTCATATTAATAGCAAAGGATTTTGGATTATAATGGCTTACAGCTATTCATTTAAATATTAAAGCCCTGATCTGGCTAAAACTCATGGGCCTGAACCTTGTAGGAGCTAACTTTAAGGTCTGGGTTCATTCCCTCTGACTTCTGTCCTCAGCGGTATAGTTCCATCAGTTCTCTGAGCAACAGAGAGGAATAGGCTTCTTCAAAGAGGGTCAGGTACACTGTATTGTCTTCTGCAGGTCTCTCTCTCTCCATCTCATATTCTGTCCTGTGGCTGGAGTCCAGGATACCTGTTTTACTAAGCCAGCTGCCTTGTTTAATTGCTGACAGTTGAGGTAAACTAATGTAGTGTCAGGATGCAACTTTTACTGCAGAAGTTATTAAATTTTCAAAGTCACATTAGGTTCTTCTTATACCTTTATACCAGTCAGCTATTAAAGAGGCAGCTATTAAACATGCAAGCCAATAACAATTACCTTTTTACTTATGGGTCAGAGAATTCCAGACATCAGGTTAGAAACTAGGATGGGGGAGCACAGACCCATGCAAGGAACTTGTAGAAAAGGTATAATTCAGCTCCTGGCAAAGAATGAAGAGGCTATTTTTCATTTGCATTAACTACACCCTTCTGAGAAGAAACATGTACTTCAGTCATGTTTAAAATATTTCACGCAAGTTTTTTAACAAAGAGAAAAAACTCTAAAAAAGTAAAGAATCTTAAGCTTTATCTTCTAAAACATACAAAAAATACTCTGAATCAGGTATTTTTTAGTTATATGTGTAGTGCATTGAGGTGGTTAAAATGCTTGTGATGTGCTACATTCCATTCTGAACTAAAAATAACATGTGAGTTCTGTGAGGATGAGGTACCCTCTAGGCAGTAGTATGAGCTATTATACTTGGGGCAAAAAAAGCTCCGATCAAAATGTCAGGACAAGCTCTTATGTTTTTGCAGTTGTTTTTGTGTTATTTGAAAAGAGTGAAGAATATGAATACCTCCTGAGTGTACCTGCAGATGTGTATTTTTCTGTTCTAGGCATCTGATCATCGTATTCTAAATCTATATTGTAGGTCTGCTTTCCAGCCCAACCATAGAAACATGATATAGTTTTGCTGTCCAATACCAGCAACCTATATGATTTTGAATCTACTCAGACACACACATATGTGCAAACTGTTTCAGAATCTTAATAAAAGTTTTCCTACATTTTAGCTTCTACAAATACCTTTGTTGCATATGCATATGTGAATGCAGGTGTACACACACCCACACACATCATAAACTTGTTAAAAATACAGTTTTTGAAAGTACCCTGATTTTTACAAGTTACAAAACAACAACAGATACCTTTTAAAATCAGGCTAATTTTATGTTAAGTGCTGAATATATTCCCAAAGCTTGAAAATATGTGTGCATGCCTTATAGAATATTGTTCTTTAAAAAAAAAATCCTGAAATCCTTAACAGCTCAATCAGTGTCTCTAATGAGCTTTCTTATGTTTAGTGCTTTCCACTGGGCCCAAAGAGTTGTGGTGAACGGACCCAAATCCATTTGGTGGCCAGTCACAAGTGGTGTTTCCCAGGGCTCAGTATTGGGGCCAGTTCTGTTTAATCTCTTTATCAATGACCTGGACAAGGGGATTGAGTGCACTCTCAGTAAGTTTACAAATTAAACCAAGTTGGGTCGAGTGTTGATCTGCTGGAGGGTAGGAAGGCCGTACAGAGGGATCTGGACTGGCTGGATCATTGGGCTGAAGCCAGCTGTATGAGATTGAACAAGGCCATCTAGATATTTCTTTCATTTTGAAAGAAATCTTATCTTTCTTTCTTTTCTGATCTTGATGATACCCCTTATGATTGCACAGTACCTCATCTAGTCCTGACTGTCTTGCTGCACCCTGTTCTGGGATGTTGAATTTGTTTGGTTGCCAAAACCCACGCATTGCCAAAGCCCTCAGCCTTTCAGCCAGCACCGCCAGGCATTCAGCAGATCTAGGAAGAAGTCACTGACAATCTCAGCAGTAGCATCACTTCCAAATTTCTTGTGTTGGGGTTTCAGCATTTAAGTGAGAGTTTCAGCATGGGAATTTTTCACGGACCTATTGTGGGAACAAGGTGTTATAATTGGTATATCTAATTTAAACACACTCGGCATAGAATTTCATATATATATGTGAATGTGTGTGTGAAAAACAAGGAGCTTTTTAAAGCCTAGTTAGATTTACTTGCCTCCAGAGTATTTTTATTCAGAGGACAGTGCTTGAGGTAATTCCAGACGGGAAATAACTACAAAATAGAATAAAAATGAAAAATTACCTTTCCATTATATCTGATCCCATGTAAATGGATTTTTAACAAGCAGCAGGAAAGATAAGTGTCGAACACTTTTTATTAACAAATGAAAAGTACAATAATGGTTCCTAGTGGAATTTTAAGTACTACATAAAATGCATCAAATCCTTATTATCATCATAGAAAAAGATAGTAGAAAGTTCACAAAATTCTAGTTGGTCCTCTGTTCCCAGGCCATATGCAGAGCATTTAAAGTAGCACTATTTCAAAAGTAGTAAACTTTACAGACAAAATGTCCATTTTTAGAAAACAAGCTGTTCTTTCAAGGCTGGAAAATGTGGTCATCTAGAAGACTGCTTATGCCAGACTCTTTCCTTTTTTAATAATTAAGAAAGTTTTAAAACTTTCCTGAAGACTGTAGCTTCGACTTCTGTTTTTTTTCTGCCTCTGACCTCATCTATCACCTTTTTTAAAAACGATATTAGTGAATCACAAATTCTAGCTTATGTATTTGGTGCCCAATGCTGAAATAAACACCTAAGTATTGATTCAGAGGTTGCCAATCCCTGCTATATGCAACACAGTATTATTTGTCAAGAAAACACATTAAATTGAAGAGGGGTTCTCTTGGAGGAAAGTTTTCTCGTATAAAACAGGGACCTTTGAAAATTCTAGTCAAAGATCATATTCAAAGCATACACTTTTTAAGGAGGAGAGGTGGGAGTCAGATTTGCTATGAATGTGTTAATAACAGTAACAAAAATTTAAACGTAAGCTTGTGCTGCTTCATTTATATCACAAGAGAAGAAAATGCTTACCTAGCTTTTATATCACCAGGACCTCATCTAATCTTTATTTTTTTGCTTTATTTGGTTAATACATAAGAAAAATGCAAGTACTTCTCAGGGCATATCAGCAATTCTATATGCTCCATCCTCTGAATTAAGGGACAGTCTGGTAGCTCTTTGGAAGTAAGGAGGGGGATTGTGTAGCATTACTCATTATTTTGATGGCAATTGGATCCTGAAAATCCGTGCTGTGTTTGCTTTTGGGTCTTTTTGTGTCACACAGGTCCATACTGCCTTTTCTGAACTCTGTCTTAGGCCCATAGGAGCTTGTGGATCTATGTACTTTTGTGCATGTATGTAACATTTGTATGCTTACGAAAAATACAGGCCTGACATTTGCAGGAGATTTAATTCCTTGTTCAGTCATTTAAAAAAGCTAGCTGCTTAGAAGGATGAATTTATCGTCTTTTTACTGAGATTTTTAGGTACCTGAGTGTAAGTCAGTCACTTATTTTCCACTTAGAATTCAGAGGACTGCTCTCTATAGTTCCTCGAGAATGGATCAGGCACTCTTTTTAAAACATGACATAAGATGAGGAAACCTACATGGTTTTCCTGCATAATATCCGAAGAGTGGAAGCACTATTTCAGAATTAATAGATAATTCTTACCCATATCTCTCCCTTTAAAGAAGCAATTCATCACAATGAGAACACAAAGAGAACCATCCCCATCTCTTGTGAAAGGGAATAACAGAACGCAGGAATCTAGCCCCGGCTAAAATTTCATCAGCAAACTTATGTGGAAGAAAGGGCAGCCGGTAACACCAAACATGAGCTATCTTTATTTTCATCTAGTCCAGCCAAGAAGGTTTCTGAAGTAATTTGGATCAGCCTCTATGTCCTCCCAGTTACCTCGTATAGTTTTGCCTCTGCATGTCCTTTGGTTAAATTCATTTTCTGTGTGAATTTCCATACCAGAGAAATACTGAAAAACTGCATTGAATCTAAAACTCAGGCCACCTGTGTCAAATTAAATGTACTGCCTCTGGTTCAAAACAAACAAACAAACAAACCACAAAAAGTCAAGGGACGGCTAATTTGTGCAAAGTCTTTCCTGTTTAAAGAAATCTACTGGATTCTGGCCTCAGCTAAAGCTATGGATTTTTTCTCGACTTCAGTTACATTTTCTCAGTGTTACAGATACTCAGTCATAGAAATTGGTCCACTATGTGGGTTTCACCCAAATCTAAGTTATATTAATTACCTTCTCACAGAATCGAACAGAGCCCAGTCATGGTTTGAACAAGACTACAAGTTATGAAGAGATGGCAGATGAATATACACAACAGTGAAACTGAACAGCATAGTTATCTGTTTTCTTGCAGTTCATAGCTATCATGAAGTCATAGAATCATAGAAAAGTAACAGTTGGAAGGGACCTTCAAAGGACATCTAGTCCAACCCCCTGCAGGGACATCTTCAACTGAATCAGGTTGCTCAGAGCACAGTCCAGCCTGGCTGTGAACGTTTCCAGAGACGGGGCATCTACCACCTCTCTGGGCAAACTGTTCCAGTATTTCACCACCCCTGTTGTAAAAAATTACTTCCTTGTGTCTTGCCTGAATCTCCCCTCTTAAACCCATTACCCCTTTTCGTATCGCAACAGGTCCTGCTAAAAAGTCTGTCCCCATCTTTCTTATAGGCCCCTTTTAAGTACTGAAAGGTCTCAATAAGGTATCCCTGGAGCCTTCTCTTCTCCAGGCTGAACAACCCCAACTCTCTCAGCCTGTCCTCACAGCAGAGCTGTTCCAGCCCTGTGGTCATTTCTGTCTCCTCCTCTGGCCCCTCTCCAACAGGTCCATGTCTTTCCTGTTCTGAGGGCTCCAGAGCTGGACACAGGACTGCAGGTGGCGTCTCATCAGAGTGGAGCAGAGGGGGCAGAATCACCTCCCTCGACCTGCTGGCCGTGTTCCTTTTGATGCAGCCCAGGATACAGTTGGCCTTCTGGGCTGTAAGCACACATTGCTAGCTCACTTCATCTTTCATCCACCAGTACCTCCAAGTCCTTCTCCAAAAGACTGCTCTCAATCTCTTCATCCTCCAGCCTGTATTGACAGCTGGGCTTGCCCTGACTCAGGTGCAGGACCTTGCACTTGGCCTTGTTGAACCTCATGAGCTTAACATGCGCCCACTTCTCAAGCTTGTCCAGGTCCCTTTGGATGGCATCACGTCCCTCAGGCATGTCAACTGCAGCACTCAGCTTGGTGTCATCTGCAAACTTGCTTTATTTTTGCCTTCCAAAACTTGTTGTGCTCTGCTTCTTGACCAGTGATGGCATGACAAGCTCTCTCATGCCGGCCTTGCACTTGTGTTGCACACAGGAAGAGACCAAAAGTGGCAGCTCCAGACAGTGCAGCAAGCCTGGAGCCTTTCCAAGGACAGGCTGTTTGGCACAAGCAAGAAGCCCTAGGTAAATGGAGGCCAGGGAAGAGCAGAGCTTGCTCCCACTAAAGACTTACATGGGGCAAGAGAGCCAGAGAGTACCAGGGCACGAGTGGTGCCTTGGAGATGGAAGAGCAGCAGGCAGGAACTGAGCAGAAAGGGCGCAAAGGAGTCCTGACAAGAAAGGGCTGTGCTCAGTGCTACAGAGGATAAGAAGCAACCCACGGGGACCACGCTTGGGGCCCACCTGGGGAGCCTAGAAAGCTTCCTCCCCTCAGTCATGGAGCATGAGGGCCACCTTTGTGGAACAGGAGCAGCAGGCTGCTGGCCACAGTGATCCAAACGGGCTGTGGCAAGTGGCCATGCTCCATGCTGCAGAGGAAGGCAAACCCCCGCCCGGGGACACTTCTAGGCCACCATGAGGGACAAAAAGCCTCCCTCCCCCCAGCTGCAGGGCATGACAGGCCATCTTTGTGGTGCATGAGCAGCAGGCAGTAACTGAGCCAAAAGGGAGCAGAGAAGCCCTGACAAGTGGTCATGCTCAATGCTGAAGAGGAAGACAAAACCACCGGAGACCAGTGACAATCTCTCCGTAGGAAAATTCCTTCCTGACCACAGACCGTTCTGGCAATCAGCTATTCCCTGAGCATGTGAGCAGGACCTGCCTCGTCATCCCACAGGCTGGTCACGCCTCCCAAGGAAACGCCCAAACCCTATTCTCCCTCAACCTGGAGCCATCTCAGGTGCTTCTGAGAGCGGCCAAATGCCCCCAGCCTGATCGCCGTGGGGAGCAAGAATCCTCACCACGCCTGGCAGGACACCAATGGCTGCTCCAACTGGGACCCCTGGCAACATCTCTGCATCCTGTTTCCTACACCTGCTGCCCCTGACTCTACAGGGGCTGAGGACAGCCAGCTCTGCAGTGCTCCTCAAGAAGGCATTCCCTTGCTTTTGCTGTTGCTCTCCAGATGAAAAGGGTTTCCCTCCATCAGATGAGCTTTGAAGGTGGCCCTGGCAGGAGCTGGCCTTGCAGCAGGGAACCTCCAGCAACCTTGTCCAGCCTCCCTCTGGTCTTCCTCCCTCAGCCTACTCCCAGTGATTCCATCGGCTCCTCAAGGACCTGCTCCCCAATATCTTCAGACTGCCCCTGGGCCAGCTCTGGCAGGGGGACATGGGAGCATGCACCCTTCTATGCTGCCCCGGGGCATTGGGACTGGTGCGTGACCGGGTGGTGGCACTATGACACAGGGGTGATAGGCCCCCCCCATGCAGCCCCGCCCGCCACCCCTCTGCACAGAATCCATTGAGTCAGGCCTTCGGGGTGCTGGCCCCGAGGCAGCCTCTGTGCCCAGGAGGCCCCAGGGGCTGTCCCTGCCCTTGGTGGTCAGCCTCTGGATACAGCTTCTGGGCCTCCCTGTCAATTCATCTGTGCATTCCGACTGTGTAAAGAAGGGCCCACTTAGGCTGTGGGCATGCTGGAGGTGAAAGAAAGGCTTTTGACTGCCTCTGCAGAAAGCATAAACTTTGCAGAGATGTAGAGAGCATGTAGGATTTCCTCCCCATTCCTTTCCAATGCACCAAGGGACATTTGCTACCAGCCTGCTTATGCTGAGGTCATCTTCTTGGAAGGAAGTCCTGAATTGTTTTGTGTTCTTGACCATCTTCTTCCATGCACTTCAGTAGTCCTTTTTCATCTTTGGCCTTCCTCCTTGATATCTTTCCAGAAAGGAATGGCAGCTCACTCAGCCTTTGTCTTGCTCCTGTTACTTTACGGGCTCTCCATGCCCCTAATCAATGGTTTAGGCTTTGTTTGCCTTCCTCCAAGACAGATCTGATCTGTCTTGAACCTGAGGAACGAGGAGGGTCCCTAGCTATACAGTTGAGTTCTCACCAGGGCTTTGCACAATGCTTGCCTTTCCTATGAAGATATCCCGCGTGACACACAGGAAACGTTTTTCTGCGAACCCAGCAGGGCAGGTAACGTTGTGTGTCTTGGGCATGTGTATAGAAGCACCATTTACAAAGCTGCCTCCAGGAATCTTCCTGTGTGAAGGTCTGGAACAGGGAAGAAAACAAGTCTCTGAATTGTCCTTCCTTTGCTTCCTGCTCAGAAACACCCCTCCAGGTTGTAATGCATTTTACCCTGAGTCTCAAAGGTGAACACGTTGTGCCTAGTCAATATTGAATGATTGTACAAGAGCACATTTCATACACCTTGTGCTTTTGTTCACTTGAAAATATTTTAGTTGCTTATTGTTCACCAAGTATACAATTCATAACAAATAATGATGCTTAGTTTAAGTGAAGTCTCAAACTGTTTCTTCTGATGAAATGGAGCAAGTAATACATTTCTTTATTAAAATGTATGTTCTTTTGTGACTCACTAACCTTTGTATAGAAACAAAAATATTTCTTCTGCTTATCCCAAGAGAAAAAAAAAAGAATATGAAAATGGTAAGGTTGCATTTATATGTGAAAAAGCTATTAGAAGAATAGTGATGTAAGCATTAGGTTTATGTTTCATTTCATTATTTATTATATACAATCCATTCAAAAATGTTCCTACCCCTGAACTGTTTTAAAATAAGGATGGGGTTTATCTTACCTAAAATAAGCCATTTTATCATATTATTGATCTTATTTTTGCATTTTATATTATGTGTATTTATATATTATATATTTTATATCTCTGTTATTATATATAATTATAATATACTTTTATATTTGTCTTATATCTTTGTATTATTTATTTTATCTTAAACTAGAATATCTTATCTAAGCTAATCATTTAGTCAATCTCTATCAAGAGAACAAGCTGTCCAGGACCTGCTCTCTGGTCCCTAAAGCTGACTGACCAGCACAGCCTGGCTTGTACATACAGCTAAGTTATTGTCCCTTCCAAAACTATTTACCACTTCAATAGGAGGTTTCCATACTGCCTTCTGGGAATGTCCCTAGCTGGGATAAGCCATGAACTGTGCACAAGCATCATGAGGGGGAGTGCTAGCTGGCTAAGGCCAAAGCTGTACAAGAGGCCTTGCCAACAGTTTAACACAATGGACAATCTTATTCCAGTTCTTAGGCCCATACCCCAGTACATTCCCCAGTACAGGGATGTAGCCTTATACTGTCTCTATATGCGGGGACAGGAGTTGGACTTTGTGATCCTGAGGGTCTCTTTTAGCCAAAACGATTCTATGATCCTTGTAGGTCCCTTCCACCTCAGGACATTGTATGATTCTACTTTCAATGAAGTAGTTGCCCTAAGGTAACATTCCATCTTGCTTATCTTACTTATGTGTTAGTATGGGATGAATCGATATCTGGAGATGATACCTTTTTCAGTTAAATATAGGAAGTGCCTTGATCAGGGGTGTCAAACTCATTTGCACCGGGAATCACATCAGCCTCGCATTTATACCACATTTATACAGTCCTAAAATTTCATTTGGCCCTTTGAAGGCAACCTCCAAGCTAAGGTGGCCTCCAATTAAAATGAGTTTGATACCCCTGGCCTAGATGATTAGACAATGTATTTCACATTTGGACAGCTATAATTAACTGAGTTGAATACCACCATAGATGCTATGGCCTAGATTCATCCTGCCCAGCACTGGGAATCACAGCATCTGATTTAAAGAACAAGAACATACTGGATTCAAGTTCCTTACTTAATCAATGGAAAAAGATAAGCATATCTGAAAGATATAGCCAGCCCAAGATCTGAACTGACCTCTAAGAGTGCATCTTTGTCACTTTGGGCTATAAAGAGAGATTAAGACAACCATAACATAATTAACACAGCTTGGTACCTAAGTCTAAAGTCAAGAATGTTAAATCTGGTCCAATAAGCACATTCCTGGGGCCTGATTATGGACACTGACCATGTAGAATCTCATATTTTATAAAATAATTCTTGTCACTGCAGAGGGGAAGAAGGTTTGGAAATATGGCTGAAGTGTAATCAATAGAGCAATGTTTGCCTGAGTCTGTAGACAGTATGAAGTAATAGCTCTGAAAAATTAATCTCATTTATCTCAGTTAGTCAAAGGAAAACTCTGAAACACTGGATTCCTGTCCTCTATTAAATAAATGGACTAAATCCTAGCTAAATTTTGCTAGAGGAGTTCTGTACCGTTTGAATTGCAATCACATCCTGCCAGCAGCATTTGTTCTTGAAGAACTGATAGGACCTACAATTACTGGGAGTTATTAAAAAACCCACATTTGTGAAACCTTACTCAGTATGTTTTTAATTTGGAACACTTCATGCAAAATTGAAGAGAAAGTTATTTAAATGAACAACTGAGAAATAGCAGTCATAGCGTCAAATTGTACTACACACAGCACATAAACAATGTGACACAGAAAAGTTTGGTTTTTTTTTAAAAATCTTGTATGTATGAGAAATATATGTGTATTCTTGCTCTCCATCTGCCAGGAAGTTTTTCAGTTTATTTTACCCTTATATTGTCAACAGTGTAGTCTCTACTGTGAATGCCAGCACCACTGTAATCATATTTTTTGGTACATTTCACTGAGAATTCCCCAAGGCAGCACAGAATGTGGTTAAAATCAATTTAGGTTCTGTTTTACAGTCCCTACATAAGAGAATTTTTTATTGCTTGCTATGTCCGCATTTGTTTAGTTGAGCCCAAATGGCAAAATTCACAGCTGGTACATGCAGGTAACTGAAAGAGGACAAGACCACAAGCTCCAGCACCAGCCCCTTCTCTGTGCACACCACTTAACTGTTCACTCACAGCTGGCTCTCCTGGACAATACTTTGGTGTGGTTCAGGAAATATTTTAATCGAGAGACCACTGTCCAAGAAAGCACAGACCTCACCGGCTTGGACTCTAAGCCACAGTCCTGTGATGCTGTCCCACCTCCAGCCAAACTCACAAGCTCTTCTCTCTGAGTGGGCAACACACAACCCAAATTTCATCCGACAGAAGTGCTACTCAGGGGCATTGCACATAATGTTGTTCGAGTTTCCTTAAAGAATTGGAAAACCTGCAGAAAAATGGCTGTTGTAATTATGTTATTATGTCTTAGGGCTACCGCACAGGGCCTAGAGGAACCAAGGGCCAAATATTATGAAGTGTGTTTGAAGTCAGCAGGTACCATCTGACCTTAGACAAGGGTACATTGACAGTCTTACATAGCACTATAGACATGCTAATAAGATCTACATATTATAAATACTGGTTTCTAACACTTTAAATATTACTCTTACCCAAATTCAATTTCTAAATTTTTTTACCTTAATTTTCAGATGGCTTTTTACCTGCCTTTTTTCATGGTTCAGTTGGCTCAAACAAAATTGAGATTTTTCTTCATGGTTACTGGAATCGCAGGTATAATAGTAACTGAACAGGTGATTTGCACTGAACTTTAAATCAAATGCAAGTACTAAAATGTTGATGCAAATTGGTGCCAAAGCTGAGTATGGACTGTGAAAGCTTACCCGTATGCATATGGGTGTATCTTCTTTTATGGGTATATCTTCTTTCAGTATAGTTCCTTCGTGTCCAAAAATTTACCAGGTTCTTACATTTTCAGAATAATAACAGAAAGGAAAAAAAATGGCTCATTTAATCTGCCTTTCTGATTTTTAATTAATTTACATGTCATTTAATTACTTGGATTTCATTCAAAGCTCCTTTTAATGAGCCAAAGGTGATGGCAAATCTGAGAATTTGGAAAAATAAAAAATTCTGGAAAACTGTTGGGTGGGTGCTGGTATCAGTTCGTAGTGTCTTTCATCCCCCTTCACTTCCATACTTGAAGTGTTTGTTGTTGAAGCACACAGCATATCCTGCTAAAAGTTTAACACAGATATTGTACAGTCACTTTATTCTTCAAATACATACCCTTCTGGAGATTTCCAGTTAAAAATGTTGATATATAGCAGTGCACTATAATGTACCAAATAATATTAATTTAAAACTATCCTGTAGTGAGACCCCCCCCTGAACTTTCTCAAAAGGTTTGAACTTTTCAGTCACCATGAAATTATTCTGGGCAGCTGGCCAGTTCCTAAATAAAGTGTGTGTACATAAGTAGCAAAGCTTTTAATTTTGAACATGATTGATCTCAGCCTGTTATGAAAACTGTCAACTAAAATGAAAGAGTTAGAGCATTGCAGTAATTTTTTCATGATCATTTCATTTCATTGAAATATTTACAGAGTGTTTAAGTGATTTTCACATACACTTGCCTCACAGACCATATGAAAACTGCATCTTTCACTCTCTACATTTTGCACATTATTGGCTCTTCCTCCATGATCAAAATGAAAAGAATGGAGAACAACAAAAAAATTAGGAAGACTGGGTCTTATCCCTTTGGGTAAGGTTAACTCTGTTTTTCCTTTGGTATGTCCTCACCAAAGTGTCATGTCTTAGAAACACAATGACTGTGTTAAATTTGAGGTTTGGGTTTGCTTTGCAAGAACATGACTTTCAATACTTGCCTTAGTTAGTCCTTTGAACTATTCAAGTGATCGTGTTCATATTTTCAGGCCCTGGAGCACCGCCATGTTCTAGGCTGTCAGCTCCCACCTGAGTCCATAATGAAACAGAATCAGAGAATGTTAGGGATTGGAAGGGACCTCAAAAGATCATGACCAATCCCCCTGCCGGAGCAGGAACACCTAGATGAGGTTACACAGGAAGGCGTCCAGGCAGGTTTTGAATGTCTCCAGAGAAGGAGACTCCACAACCCCCCTGGGCAGCCTGTTCCAGTGCCCTGGCACCCTCACTGTGAAGAAGGTTCTTCTCATATTCAAGTGGAGTCTCCTGTGTTCCAGTTTGTACCCGTTGTCTCTTGTCCTACCATTGATTGTCACCAAGAAGAGCCTGGCTCCATCCTCGTGACACTCACCCTTTACATATTTATAAACATTAATGAAGTCACCCCTTAGTCTCCTCTTCTCCAAGCTAAAGAGACCCAGCTCCCTCAGCCTTTCCTCATACGGGTGATGCTCCACTCCCTTAATCATCTTCACGGCTCTGTGCTGGACCCTCTCCAGCAGTTCCCTGTCCTTCTTGAACTGAGGGACCCAGAACTGGACACAATATTCCAGATGTGGTCTCACCAGGGCAGAGTAGAGGGGGAGGAGAACCTCTCTCAACCTATTAACCACCCCCCTTCTAATATACCCCAGGATGCCATTGGCCTTCCTGGCCACAAGGGCACAGTGCTGGCTCATGGTCATCCTGCTGTCCACCAGGACCCCCAGGTCCCTTTCCCCTACACTGCTCTCTAACAGGTCATTCCCCAACTTATACTGGAACCTGGGGTTGTTCCTGCCCAGATGCAATACTCTACACTTGCCCTTGTCATATTTCATTAAATTTTTCCCCGCCCAACTCTCCAGCCTGTCCAGGTCTCACTGGATGGCAGTACAGCCTTCTGGCTTGTCAGCCACTCTTCCCAGCAAACTTGCTGATAGTACACTCTATTCCCTCATCCAAATCATTGATTAATATATTGAATAATACTGGTCCCAGTGCCGACCCTTGAGGGACTCCACTAAATACAGGCCTCCAACTGGACTTTGCCCCATTGACCACGACTCTCTGGCTTCTTCCCTTCAGCCAGTTCCCAGTCAACCTCACTACCCAATCGTCCAGTCCACGCTTCCTCAGTTTAGCTGTGAGGATGCTGTGAGAGACTGTGTCAAATGCTTTACTGAAGTTAAGATAGACCACATCCACTGCTTTACCATCTTCTGTCCACGTGGTCACGTCCCCATAAAAGGCTATGAGGTTGGTCAAGCACGATTTCCCCTTGGTGAAGCCATGTTGACTGCCCTTGATGACCATCTTATCCTTGATATGCTTTGAGATGGCACCCAGGATAAGTTGTTACATCACCTTTCCAGGGATGGAGGTGAGGCTGACCGGTCTGTAGTTACCTCAGTCCTCCTTCTTGCCCTTTTTGAAGACTGGAGTGACATTTGCTTTCCTCCAGTCCTCAGGCACCTCTCCCTTTTCCCACGACTTAATAAAGATGATGGAGAGTGGCCTAGCAATGACTTCAGCTGACTCACTCAGCACCCATGGATGCATCCCATCTGAACCTCTGCATGTCTACAGGCTGGTTGGAGAATGGATTAAGAGGAGCCCTGAGGAGAAGGACTTGGGGGCGTTGTTTGATGAGAAACTCAACATGACCCAGAAATGTGCACTTAAAGCCCAGAAAGCCAACCATCTCCTGGGCTCCATCTAATGAAGCGTGATCAGCAGGTTCAAGGAGGTGATTCTCCCCCTCTACTCCACTCTCATGAGACCCTACCTGGAGTATTGCATCCAGCTCTGGAGCACACAACATCAGAAGGACATGGACTTGTTGTAATGAGTCCAGAGGAGGGCCATGAAGATGATCAGAGGGCTGGAGAATCTCTCCTATGAGGACAGGCTGAGAGAGTTGGGGTTGTTCAGCCTGGAGAAGAGAAGGCTCAGGAGAGCCCTTCCAGCAGCCTTCCAGTACCTAAAAGAGGCCCACAAGAAAGCTGGAGAGGGACTTTTTTACAGAGGCATATAGTGATAGGACAAGGGGTAATGGTTTTAAACTGAAGGAGGATGGATTTAGATTAGATTAGATTAGATTAGATTAGATTAGATTAGATTAGATTAGATTAGACAGAAGGAATAAATTCTTCACCATGAGGATGGTGAGACACTGGAACAGGCTGCCCAGAGAAGCTGTGGGTACTCTGTCCCTCCAAGTGTTCCAAGGCCAGGTTGGATGGGGCTTTGAGCAACATGGTCTAGTGGAAGGTGTCCCTGCCCATGGCAGGGGGGTTGATTGTGACTAGATGATCTTTAAGGTCCCTTCCAAACCAAACCATTCGGTGTTTCTATGCGCAGACAGTTTTCACATTCTGCTTCTGTGTAAGGGGATGTAGGCTGGAGGACAGACATGGCATTCACCTGAAGATCTGAAGTGCACTGTGGCATGTCTCTTCTGGTCAACATAGAAAGAGGCAGTGAGAACACAGCTCTCCTAAACAGGTCCTGCTAATTATCTCATTCCAATACTTTAATGCTTTTTCAACAGCTTCAGTCACTGCTGTCAAAGAAGTTGCAGTATGTGCTTTAAAAGAAGTCACTACTTCCACCCTGACCACACTTGCAATGATTAATATCTGGGTGACTATAGTACTACAATGTTGTAAGGTAAAAAATAAAATTAGGAACCCCAATTATTGCCTTACTCTCTTCCTCAGGTTCTGCATAACACTGTATATACTGTGTGGCTCAAGTACTTTTAATATGGCATATTTTTTTAATTTTTGAAGGTGAACTCTTTCATTTCTGAAATAGAGTTGAGAAAGCTTTGGAAGCTGTCAGAGGTGGGACGGTTTCTGAACCATCTAATGGTGTGGTTCTGTTGTCCTTGCGGGACCAGGGTGGTACCATGGGAGGTGCCAGCTTCATGCCGGGAAGTCTGCTGTCTCCAGTGGGGCAGTGATGGCTTTTCTGACCATCCTGGCACAATTGTCTGACCACAGCCAGGGTGCATCTGCCTTAAAGAGTGAACTCTGCCCCTTTTGCTCACTAGTCATTACCTGCTGTCCCTTTTATTCCCCCTGCCTCTACCCCAGCCTTCCACTTTCACTATGCTACTGTGTGAATTTAGGACAACAGCTTACAGGTTCTCTTCAGTTTTAAAGGCCCAGATCTTAATTACACTAAAGCTGGTTTTAGCATCACACATGGGGTTTGAAGCCATCTTAAGGACCAGTTGCTGGTTCTCATCCTTACATCAGTCTCAGTGCCTGTGGTGCATTTGGGTGTAACCAAGATGGAGCTTGGGATTTTGTTTCCTCCAAAAAGAACCTGGTTTGGTTACCAACACAGGTTGTAAACTAAACCAGCAAACAGCAGATGCTGCTGATTGGGGGATTGACTTCAAACTGCTTCAAACCAGATGGAAACATGACCATAATGCCTTTCTGGGAGGAAAAAAAAGATTTCTCTTTACCAATAAGTCTGTCTTTCTCGCAGCTCTCTTTTGTATTGATCCAAGACAAATAAATGAACAGATCAGGGGGAGCTTGGATTTCATTAACTGGTACCTAAACATTATTCAAGCTACCATTTGAATCCCAAATTAAGATTTCCTCTCTGCCACTCCTCACCATTTGTGTACTATTTGGATAAGTTCTTCTGATCTAGGTTCAGAGCAGACAGTTATACTGCATGTATTGTTCCAAATCTGCCCCTGTAACTCAAGCACTGTGGAAATAGTGGAAATAGATATAAACTCCTTTATGGCTTTACAGGAACCATTCCACCAGCTGCAGCTAAAACTAGACCTGGCTAACAAAATGTTGGTGAACTGCTCCCAGTAGGTTCTTTGGAGCTGGAGATCGAGGGCCACACAGAGCAAATCATAGAATCATAGAATCCTTTTGGTTGGGAGAGACCCTCAGGATTATTGAGTCCAACCATAACCTGAATCAGACAAGTGTACATTTCCTTGTTGATAGTAATAATAATAAATGAAATTAAAAATCATGGATAAAATGTCCTGATACTTTATTTTGGGTTTAGCTGTTACTAGCAAAACTCTGCGCCATCATGGCCACATTTCAACATAATCTCGTACCTTTAAAAATGTGTTTGTTATGCAGTAAAAGAAGTTGAAATGTAAAGGTATTAAGCAGCAATACAAAATAGGATGTATGTCATGTGGAGCATCAATTACACCATAAGTGCATAGCAAAAAAACTCAGTGAAGCTAAATGCCTTGTGTTCCACAATAAGTAATATTATCACAGCATGAGTAATTGGAGATATTCTGTAGAACTGGTTTGACTTCAGGTTATTTTAAAGCCTATCTTGAATCATTCTCCTGTTTAGACAGGGGATGTTGCTGTCCCTTTGTTTACCTTTTGAACTATAGTTTCCTGCTCCCAGGCTTTCCCTGATCTGTTCTGCACTGGGACTTCAGACAACATTTCATTCTAACATACTCTGTATAGTCTATTCTGTATAGACTGACTTCTGCAAATAGGATTTCATAGTTGTAAGAGACATTGTCCTTGCCAGAAACTGCATATGTATGCAGTGATTTCTTCTTCAAAATTAAGCCTTTTTTTCCCTCTAAAAATTACCCCTTCCCAAAACTTTCCAACAGTACAATGTTGCAGAAAACCTTTGTTAGATTATCCAACTCATTTCCTTGTCAGTGAGGGCTTCCTTTCTATAGTACTTTGGCATTTCAGAGGTTCTGTCTAGTCTGGATTTTAAATGATGTGGCACTTCCCTCTGGAGACCTCTCTGAACACTCAGAGATTTCCCTGTAAGGACAGTAATCTTTATTCTCCTCCTAAAAATTGCCTCATTCCTATATTTGCGGTACTCTATTATATTCTTGAAATACTTTGTTTTCAAATATTTCTTAGTTAAATTTACATTTTCTTCCCTCCCCTTACTTTATTATCAGTTATGGTAGATGTAATATAAATATTTGGCCTCTTTTGTCTTTCTCTTCCTTTTTCTCCCTTGCCCCAGTTGGCTTATGTAGCTTTCTTCTGTTTTTCGTGGCTCTCCTGCACTATTTTGGCTTGTCAGTGTGGGACTGATAAAATGGTACCTAGAAGTGAATGCATACCCAAGTATGGTCTCTTCAAAGCAGCACGGAGAGGAGCTGTGGACCTCTGTGCCATTTCTAAAACTCTATAATGTCTGCCCAACAGAGACTGGTTGTGAGCACAGCCTTTGGATGGTAATGTAATTGGTGGCCAGGGTGGCCTTTTCATGCTGCATTGAAGTCCAACTTATTGTTTGTTTTCCGCTCTTATTCTTGCTCTAGAATGTTTTCAGTTTGTCATTTCCTGCCCCTGTTTCTAAATCTGTCCTTTTCCTTGTCCGCCGTGCTATTTGCAACTCTTCACATTTTAATATCAAATGTGTTTCATTAATGTCATAATTTCTTCCTTTTCAGGATCATTAATGAAGCAATTAAATAGGACTGGACATAATACAGATTTATGCAGTATTCCCTTTCTATTCTGACTCAGTGCTTTACCATTAATCATTAGTCTTTGTTCGGAGCTCTTCAAACAGTTTTCAGTCCACATGACAGTTTGTATCCAACCGAATATGGATTGATTTTCGGTTTAAGCTGTTCTATGGCTGTAAGTGGTAATGTTGCTGATAGCATGACCATGAAGCAGAGCAGTCATTCTATAGCATGCTGTGGAAGCAGGCATTTCACTAGGCAGTGCAGATGAGAGTTAAAACTCTGTTCAACTTCCTGAGCATTGCCCCTGGTAAAAATCTATAGCTGATGTCTATCAGCAGTATTTGCTGCAGGTACAGATGGTAAAAATCTGTTTTAAAACATGAACTTCTAAGCCTGTGCTTACAAGTATGTGGGAGAAGGAGAATTGAAATATTCTCAGTTAGATGTATACTTATTGAAATAGTATGCTGTCGAGGGTTAAGATTGCGGGGTGACAATAAAACCCTGGCAGATGTATTGTTAACCTCCTCTCCCCCCCACTTCCCCCGTTTTGCCCCTCCCTCTCCCCCCTTCCCACTAAGGACAGGCGATCGGGAGGGAAAGAAGGACAGTGAGAAGAGAGTTGGAAAAATTAAAGATGTTTTACTAATGCTACTAATAAGAATAGAGAAAATAATACAAAATATACAAAACCAATCTTGAAAGTCTCAGCAACTGCAGAGCCGGCCACCAAAGTCCTGGATTAGACTCGGCAGCCAAGCGGAGCTGGATTCAGTCTCTCACTAGGCCTCAGTTCTCAGGGATGAATAGCGAGATCCTCTCCTAATGTCAGCCATGAGGAAAAAAGGGAAAAAGGGAAAAGGGACGAGATCCTCGTGGTCTCCCACTTTTATATGAAGTATTCACGTGAATGGAATGTTATACACAGTTGGTCAGTTTCTTGGTCACTTGTTTCTCGTCGCCCCTCTCGCGAGATGTCCATCCATGCTTATCAATATGTTTGCATTCCATTGCTAGGTTTACCAAAACATGTGTCTGGTTCTCCAGGAAAATGCAGTTAATATGAAGGCTTTAGCTGACAGGCAAAATTCACTGAAAAAGAAACTTGGTTTTAGCAAAACCAGGACATATGCAACAAACCATTTAAAATAAAGGTAAAAATGAATTTCACTGATTGTTTTTGACTTGGTCTTTTGTTGGCGATAACACAACTGAATTGCTACATAAGGTAATCAGAAATCATATCCCCATATCATATATTTTTTATCTTCTATCATTAGATTTCACCATCGTCTGTCCACATAGATAGATGTATCTGCCTTTTGTGTACTTAAATGTGTGATATTCCATTGAATAGTAGTTTGTGGATAGTTATAAATGCAACATTTGTTATGTGATTTGCTGCAGCTTAGTATCATAATTTCTGATGTAGATGGATTCTTTGAAGTCCATTTTTATTACTTAAAATACTCATCTAAATGTAATTTTCCTGTTATTTTCATGTCCAGAGAGCTGGATTCCTTTAAAATCACTCGCTATTAAATTGCTGTGTTCTATTTGAATATCAAAGATCTGCCAGCATATACAGAAAGATGTTCCTAATAAGAAAAGATCATGGATGTTTATTTGCTTGATAAAAAGTGTTAGGGATCCATGAAGAAAACATAGAAAAAAAACATATTGAATGGGACACTAATATGCTTTGTATTTTAAAATTAAAATTATCAGCAATCCACCCATTTTATGACTTTCAATTAAAGGCATGGTACTGTTAGGTATTCGTAAGCTTCTAGCACAAGCAGAGCAATAAACTCGCATCAGATTTACCCTCTGTAGTTCTTTGCTGCCATCTTCTGTTTCTTTAAATGGTTGCCGTTATTATTTGGATTCTGAAAAATAAGGCTTCGATATTACAAAGCAAAATTTCCCTTTCTATCTTTTTTTTCATTTCCTTGTTTTCAGCTAAAGCAAAGTGAAGCAAATGCAGATACAAAGGAGAAGCTGCCATTGCGTCTACGCATCTTTGAGAAATTTCCAAACAGGCCACAAATGGTGAAAATCTCCAAGCTTCCGTCAGATTTCACCGTTCCAAAAATAAGGTATTGAAATATTTCCTTTGCTAGTGTGCTGTAAACTTTCCTGGTGCCATGTAGCACCCAAAATATTTAACTGTTTTACTTGTGGACTTGGCAGATAGTTCAGAAAATCAGAAACGAAACAGAATTAGTATTGCTGGAATTATGTCACATTTTGGTTTTACCTAATTTTTACTTTTGAAAACAACAATAATCCTAGCACTCCTTATAACATATTAATGGAAGCAACTAGATTGACCGGAATTGACGCAAAGACAGTATGGTTGAATAGTCTGTTATTATTTCTCCACTCCCATGTGGACTTTAGGTTCTTGGCTGCCACAGACAACTAGCAGTCTAATCAATTCTCATATAGCCTTTTAAAGATAAGGTCAGCTGGCAGCAAATCGTTAGAGGGGATAACACAGGCCATCCAATACCAGTTACTCTGTGATGACCTTGTCCCCTCTTTGTGTTTGCATAGTCACCACTCTCCTCTAAAACTCGCATTAACAAAGCATCAGACACTCAGTTGGCTACTAGATCATAAGTTACAGTACAATTATTCTTGCTGTGGTCCCCAAAAAACCCTTGCAGAAATCCAAGGGCTTCTGTAGCACATACATGCTACAGGGTGAAACAGCCCAGGATGGCCAAACAGGTCCTCTGGTCGTGCCCATTCCAGTATCCCCACCAAGCATGTGTCAGGAGAGAGAGGGTGGTATGAAAGATGCTGTCTTTTTTCTGGGTCTCCTGAGGTTACGTTTCTTTTGATTAATCTCACAAGGAAGATGAGGCAACTGGTTTGACCTATTTATATCATTTTAGCTGAATGGAAGGAATACTGCTGGTCAGAAGAGTCAGGAAAAAACAACCTTCCAAACCTCAAGGAAGCAGTCATAGATGTTTTGTTTTTAGTGTCAAAACACTTTTTGGTTATATATTGAGGGCATTCTTCTCCTAGTCTTAGCCTTTTTTGATATTTCTTTCTAGATGTGTTTTTCCCCACATACTCTAGACTAACAGCTAATCATGTTAACTACTGAAACAGACTTCGGACTATAACTAGCAATTCATACCTTTAAATCTGCACTATTGTACTATGTAGAACTGTCTCTCCAGATAAAAATCAGTTTTGACGTAGTCAATTTGCACCAAAAATAGGGCAACTCTACTAAACTCAAAATACAGCAAGATAAACGTACTTTTATTGTAAACAGAAAGGCTTTTATGTTTTACACGAGGCATATGTGAGGCACATAATTGCTGAAGTGCCTTAATACTGACATTCAAAGCAGTTATATGAACAGATGTTGTTTGAAATCTTCAAGAAATAATTTCTTGCAGAGAGTATGTTTCCTTTGGATTATATCAGCATTTGATTTACATTAAATAACAACTTGCTGTTTAATAAGCTTAGAAGAGCTGAAAACTGCAAAAGGCACTTCAAATATTTAGTACTTTAACTGGTAAATAACTAACCAAATTATTATTTAAAGGAATAAAATTATTTTCTTCAAAACTACATGCTAACCACCCGCTTCTCAATTCAGTTATGGATTTCTTTAAGAAATGAATTTAAATTTTATCAGTTGTTTCAGCACTCTGTCCATTTATATGTCTGTAGCCCAGTACAACTTCTTATTGGAGTTTATCTATCTTAGCGCTAATAGGTTGTAACGTGTCATAAAGGACACCAAATATTAACTCTCCCTGGGGTTTTAATCCATCAATATCTTCTGTTTGTTCACAAGGGAAAGTTTTATGAAGCAGTTTATTGATCGCCAGCAACAAGATACCAGCTGTTTGCTGCGAAGACTTCCTTCAGCATCTTCCTCCTCATGTGATCACTCTAAAAGATCAGCTATTGAAGAAAACAAATACATCGATCAAAAGGTAAATCAGGAGTGTAGGGCAGTATGTGTCTTTCCCTGAGTATTTTGAGGAAAGTCCTCGGATTATTCAGTTTGTCGAACTACATAAAAATGAACGCAAGCTGGGATGACTGAACAGAGGCTAAAAAGCTGTATTTAATTTAGCCTAAAACAGACATCACAGCAGATCCTCATTTGGCTTGAATTTTCCTGTCCCCTTTGACTTCAAAATTTAGGATTTGGTACATAATTTTGTTCAATGTATATAACTTATGAAGCTATTTTTTTAAGTAGTCTTGCTGTTAATCACTGAGAAGCTAGTGGAAAATTAAAATTTGTGAATACCACATTGGATTTTTGAGTGCCTTGATGTTGTTACAATGCTGAAAATACACTTCATTGAAGCAAAGTCTCTGTGTAATCGCTGGAGATGAGTAAAAATTTAAGAATTATTCTAATTATTTAGAGGATATTAACCTCTCTGTACGCCTGGGAATCACAAGAAGACAGGTGTTGAAGACATATATTTGATACTCATTGTGCTAACTGCTGCTAGTGTCCCAGCTAGACTGGCATGGATGGTTGGATTTGAAAAAAATCTTCATGTGCACCATGGAAGATACTGGTTTCCCAGATTTCTAGTGACATCTACACTGGCATAACTTCTCGATCACTTATAATAGTGTGTAGCTTACTAGTGACAAAGTCCTTTCAGTATTCATAACAGGGTGTTGACATCCTGTTTGAACATTAACATCGGGGGGTTGTAAATACATTCGAAGTTAAAGAACCCCAGAAAAGGAAAAGAAGGAACATATTGTAGTTACACAGTGCAACTCTGGCTTTCCTAGTGTGTAATTTGCAACTATAACTCAGGGCAGTATTCATATAGGCAGGAAGCAGGCTTGGGGAAAACAATACTCTTCTGATAATGAAAAGAGATAATTTGCAAAATACTGTTAATTTCTATCCCTCTTTCAAAATGTGCAAGAGCCCATTCCTGTGGCTGATGCATTGTATGGCATCAGTAAGCCAAAGCTGAATAGCATGGCAAAATACTATTTACCAGACAAGGAAGGCCATAGGGAGGAATCAAGCCTAAATGGACGTCATCTACTCTAACAAACACAGCAGAAAAATTGGAGAAGTTATCAGATGGAAGCCTAGAGGTCAGCAGAACTGTGCCAAGTATCACTAATGAGGGATCTCAAACACTGTGCCAGGGAGATCAGAGAACATTTCTACCATGTAATGAAGAGATGAACAAAGACCTTAAACTTCTCCCAGGGACACAGATGAGTCCACAGTATGTGATGCAGAGCTGTACAATGATTCAGTAGATCTGTTTACATGAATATACTTTAGGTATATTAAATTGCAATCTTAATTCCTTCTGCCTGCTGTTCTCAAAAGTGAATTGGTATGGTGTTTGAAGATAGATGAATACATGGCACAGTTTATTCATTAAGATCTTGCAGAATGAAAACAGAATGCTGCATTCTTTTCAAATTTTCACTTCAAGAGCAAATATGCGTGTTCTGGCTTTCATTTTTTATTTGAAATAAGTGTCTGCAAATTGATTTTGCACTATTCAACCTGCTTTAAGCATATGCTTTTGGATTCCCATACCTCAAGGGTAGAATCAATGATGAATAATATTTCTGATAAATGTAGCTTAAAACAAGGTATTTACACATTCCTATTAAGAGGGAGAAAGCCCTAGGAAGGATTTTGTGAAAGTAATTACTATGGCTTTCTGTAGCAACAGTTGCCAAGGCAACCTCACTTTTGTGCAAACAAATCCTCTTAAAAATATCTTATCCTTAAAACAAGCTTGGAATGACCGGTTGCACTTAAACATAAACCTCACTTTCATACTTTTCTTTGTAAAAAAAGAAACCTGACCGAACATTTCAGTAATCCCAGTGCCTAGTAGGATGCATTCCCACTGCTCATGATAGGAGTGCGATGGCTTCAGAAACCTTTCACATCTTTTTTGCATTGTAGTTGATGAAAAAATAGGGTGACATCAAAAGCTGGGATTCTGCTGGCAGATTTGACTCTGTCCTTCCTTTGTGGTGCCTGAACTGTGACTAATTCCACCAGTTTCCACTGGACTTATAGCAGTACTTCTGCATTCCACACCTGCTGAAGCGATAGGAAATATTTCCACTTAAGCAAATTTCTTTTTTTCTTTCTCTAAAAATCTGCTACTTTATATATGTGGAGTCAATTTTGTGTTCAAAATCAATCTGACCCATAATTTGTGATGACAGATAAAGTAAAATGGTTTTTGCTCTCTTATATAGTGGGTTTAGTAACTTTTTCACTATTATAGTTACCCACTTCCTTGAAAAGATGTTTTAAGTTGTAAAAGGGGTGTAGATTTTCATTGCATTCTTTTTTTAATGTATTTTACCCTCTCAAAATTGAAAAATTTATTTAGTTGTATATATTACCATAACCGTGATGACAAGCAGTTTTGAATTATTTTCATCTATGCCAAATCAAAAGAACAGCTTTGGAAAACAGATTTCTCTGCTCTACTCCTTTTTTCTGGTCAAGTCTGTGACCTCCAGAAGGTTTTCTAACTCTCCCAAATTTCTAAACTCTCATCAAAGTAATAAACTAACCAAACACTAATATAAAAAACTACTTTTAGATACCTAAATGTCCTTTACCTTGTCTGTATCCCCTAAGAGTTCTTTCCCAGTGAGTGGGGTCTGAGTGGGTGTGCAGGGACAGACAGTGCCACCTTCATTCTTCTACATCCAATGCCAGTGACACCTGGGCTGGCTCAGACACGGTTGCTCAGTAGGCAGCTTAGTGTGATGCTTTGCTTGAGTTGTTTGTGATTATCTGTAACTTTGTGTGCAAGACTGGGATCCTCTGCGGTTCTCTGAACTTAACCGTGCTGGCAGTGCAGGATGGTCATTCTTTACTCTCTGCTTGAGGTCCTGTTGAGCAAATTTTCTCAAACCCATTGGTTTTGCACCAATCTCCTCGACTCCATGCTGAGCTATTGTATCCTGATGGAATCTGCAGGCCATGAGGTGAAGTGCTCTGGGTCTAATTAGAGAAACCAGGGCTGTCAGGGTCGCTGAGGATATCCCTGTTGTGGTAGAAAGTACCATGAAGATGCTTTCTGGTGGAAGAAGGAACACTGCTCAGAATAAGTGCAAGTATAATGAGACAGTGCCATTATAAAATTAAAGGAAAAAGTATCTGCAGAAAGGGTTAAGAAATGAAAAGAGGGAGCGTTATTAAATGAACATTGTAGATGCAGGAGAAGGGGAGCTTTAGAGACAGGAAGGTGCTCTTTTATACTTTCACATTTGTATGAAAATTATTCATGGTATGCTGGGAATTTCCTTAGCTAACCAATATTTCAGTTAATTCTTGGACAGGAGAACTGGATGAAATATGGAAACAGATAATTTAGTGTAAGTGGGTGGATGAGAAGAAAGGAAGTTGGCAGAAAATATGGACATCTCACTGTGGTGACTCTCACAAGAGCCCAAGGGATAGTCACCACAAGTTTTAGGGGACAAAAAACCTGAATGAGCTGGAAGTTTTGCAACACACCAGGTGTCCAGTAAAATAGAGCTGAGTTGGCTGTAGACCATTTGCCTTGGCCTCTTGACTTTAAGACTAGGATTAGAGGAGCACAGAAAGACGTCAGAGTGCTTTCCTAAGAGACAGCGTTTGGCAGGCCCCGCAGAAAATTGTTCTGAGGAGGACACTCCTGAATTGGTTACTTATCTTAGACCACACAAGACAGGACATTGCTGCTGAAGTAAAATTCAAAACTGACAGGGTCATGAGAGGAACTTCAAAAACGCCTGTGGCTCAGTATGTATGGATACCCATGTACATGTTTACAGCTGTGGCACAGCAGGAGTGAATTGCAAAACAAAGCAAAAGGGCATTTTAATATATGAATATATTTAACAGTTCAGACTTTGAGCATCTCCCATTTAATTGAAGACATATAAACAAGCCAGCCCCCTTATTTCTGCATTTGTAACATTAATTGGATAGTACCAAATATATCTTCTATTTTCTGTCCTCTTTGTCATCCTGTTTCCTGTTTCCTTTCACATATATGAGTTTGGGTTTTAGCTCTGCAAGCAGTTAGTAGCCGTTCCATTTTCCTGTGGGAGCAAGATCTACATTGAGGTCCAGCTCCTGTGAAAGCTTGACCACCCACACCATATGCCTCTCCCATTGATTTCCCAGTTACAGCAGAACGTACCTGTATGATCGGAGGCCATGGTCAGAAAGTGAGAGCTGAACCATTGTCATGGAGGACTATGAATACTAAGCAGCAGTCATCATGCTGGATTCTGCATTCTTTGGAGGCTTAATACAAAGAATAGAGCACCAAAGTGATATGTTCACGATGACCAGGATCCCAGGGTATCTCTCAGAAAATCATCAGGCATGAAGACATACTCATAAACTTTATTTGTATTTTTTCCTTCTTACAAAAGTAGCAAGGGTAGAGTATTTATTAATAAACTGTCATTTCCAGAATTTCTGCTTATTCTTTTAATAAAATTATGTCCCAAGTTAATGAAACTCTTCTGAACTTTACTTTGGGCATTCTATTGTGCAAAGAAGAATATTGGCACAAGAAGTACTGTAGCATTCTGTTATGTTCCTGATTATTCTTTTCTCTAAGTAATTTGAAAGAATAATTTTATCACATTAATTTTGAATATAGCAGAATCTAGTAAAGTATAATTGCACATTAATTCCAAGTAGAAAATATTATTTATTTTAAACACTAATACTGATTTCTTTTCTGAAGTAATTCTTGCA
Organism: Streptopelia decaocto; assembly: GCF_964273445.1. Taxonomy (NCBI): domain Eukaryota; kingdom Metazoa; phylum Chordata; class Aves; order Columbiformes; family Columbidae; genus Streptopelia; species Streptopelia decaocto. The sequence goes on from NC_138663.1 coordinate 155,749,497, forward strand.
GAACTTTGCGCATAAGTATCAACAAAAATCATTCAAACTTTATCTTGATCTCCCTTTACCGAGTATCTGAGTAGAACTCTGTCCTACAGTTTCAGTTGCCATATACCACTTGTTAATTAAACACAGCCAAGTGCTTCAGTTTTACCTGTTCATATTATTCACAGGACATTTCCAAAATCTATCTAGCTATAACATTCAGAAAAATCATTAAAGCAGTCTAACTACTGGAATGAGAATGGCTTATGAATCTGGCATTTTCTTGCTCATTACAGTCTTGATTTTCAAAGAAGATTATTTTTGTCCCATGTCTGTTCTCATGAGATCTTTCTAATGAAGTTAATATATGTATATACAGGGATGTATTTCAGGTTCTTTGAAAATTAATCAGGAGACTTCTATGTGTATTTCGCATTTTTTAAAGGTTTGGTTTATTTTCAGAAAAAAAATGGTTATGTAACAATTTCCCAATGACCCTATGTCTAAATTGTCAATTTATAGAAAAAAGACAGTTTCTCATTAAGCGTTTTACCACATATACATTACAGCTGGTAATGTTTGACTATTATTACTATGTTTGCCTTAAAAGCAGATAAGACAGACTGAAAGGACTCTGTTCTTGTTATGGTCTGTCTCTGGCTTCTGTTGCTTTTAAATTGCTTTGTTGCTTTTGCCTCTAAATAGTATGTTCAAAATTCTGCCTGGAAAAGACCAGTTTTCAATTACATTCTGAGAGAAAAGAGGCTGGGGACTGGATACTTTATATTTTTCAAAGTGCCGTAATTTAGCACTTCTTTGTGACATTAGCTTTCTACGTCATCGGTTTTGTGCTAAAAGATTTCAAGGGTTTGATACAAAGGCTGTGAAGATGCAGTAAAACACAAGGGACTGATCATACTCTTGTTGTTTCTTCAATCAAACAAAATTCAGACATGGAAAAATTTTTAGTTCTGCTATATTTTAATAGAAAAAAATATGTATTAGTTTGGGGTGAAGGGAGAGGCAATGAGGGCTGGATTACAGGAAAGCCCTTCTGCTGGAGCCTTGTACTTTCCCTTTCTCTGCTCCTACCAAGGAATCCAGATTTCCTTCTCCAAGCCCTTGGGTCTTCCTCACTCACTCACAGGTCTTATTCACAAGAACAGATTAAATACAGTTGTGATCCCTTTGTGCTGGTGAAGGGGATTATATGCATGTGCTTGTACAACTGGGAGTAATGTCCTTCCTTGTTGTTTTGTTAGGACAGGCCAAGAGAGTTGGAGTTTTTTAGCCCGGAGAAGAGAAGGCTCCAGGGAGCAGCCTTTCAGTACTTAAAGGGGGCTTGGAAGAAACATGGGGACAACCTTTTTAGCAGGGCCTGTTGCGACAGGACAAGGGGTAATGGTTTTAAACTAGAAGAGGGGAGATTCCGACTAAATATAAGGAAGGATTTTTTTACCATGAGGGTGATGAAACACTGTCCCAGGTTGCCCAGAGAGGTGGTAGATGCCCCATCCCTGGAGACATTCCAGGCCAGGCTGGATGGGGCTCTAAGCACCTGATCTAGTTGAAGATGTCCCTGCTCATTGCAGGGGGTTTGGTCTTGATGACTTTTAAAGGTCCCTTCCAACCCAAACCATTCTATGACTCTATGAAAAACCTACCCTTTACACCACTGAAAGTAAGAAAACTCAGATATGCCAAAGGGAAAAACCCAACTGTAGCATAGCAAGACATAAAAGAGAGGGTTTTTCTCCTTCTCTGAAGCTGCTCCCCCATGTGTTTGAGATGGACTATTATCATCCCCTTCAAGTCTTTGGGGGCTTTATTCATATGCTAATATTAGCCTTGTCCACATTCTCAGACTTAATTGAAAAAGGTTCTTGGTTATGAAAGGACATGTAGATTTTCCAGACCAGTAGTCAGCTAATTAGAAGAACATGGCTTTCCTTAAGAGGCGGGCTGCAATCAAGGGCTAGGAAAGGAATTAATGCTATTTCAGGTCAATGACTCCCAGGAGTTGAGGAGATTATGCCCATTTCTCTTTCTAGACATCTGATCAAAAGGGACAGCCTTTGACTCCTCAAGGCACTTACCTAATGCTAGACCACTTTCTTGACTGCTCAGCGAGCCTCTTTCGTATATGGGACAACCTCACCAAGGGCCACATTTTCAAAGTCCAAATGAAAATAGTTCTGCTTTAAGAGAGGGAGATGGATTAGGTGATCTCTAGAGATCCTTTGTGATTGCATCCTTTATGATTCCGCAGGCATTAAGCAGAGTTTTCAAAAGAGCTTAAGAAATTCTCCACTTATTTCTATAGGATTTAGTCACTTAACCTGCTTCAATTCCTTTGAAAGTTTTGTTAGGGACCTACCAACAACCCGCAGTCTACCTTCCATCACTCTTCATATTTTTGTCATATGCTTTTTGATAGAGTCAGATCTTTTCAAGGCAAAGATGCCTAGACAGTATGTTGTTGAACAGATAATAATGTATGCATGTAAGAGGCTACACAGCAAACTCCTTTGAGCCAAAAATATCCTATATTTAATTGAATGCTCAAGCTTTGAACAGATTCTGCCCAAACATCTCCTCTCTGTTTCTTAAAAATCACTCTGAGATATTGCTCATTGTAGTGACTCTTCATATTTTCCCGAGAAGCTGTACATATTTAAATTATGATATAATACCTAACAGTCTGTTCATTCTGCACGTCTATATAAACTGTCAATTGGCATCCAACAAATTCCAAACTGAAACAGAAGCTTTGGATTATATTTTTTTCTTGCTTGGAATTTCTGGCATGGTACAGAAGGCTATCCCCATATGGTCCTGCAGTTGCTATCAACAGCACTAAGCTAAAATTCCTCAGATAACACTACAGAAATGCTGTAGAAAAATATATTGCATTTGTTTTTTTCTCTATCAACTGAATATTTTAGACATTTACATCTCGTTATTTACTTAAGATCTGTCTTGCCTTTTTTTGCAGAATACCCACCAATATTGCCTCTTTTGCCAACTCCACAATGGTCTGATGCAGAAATAACACACTACACCAGTTTTTACCTGTTGATAGGATACAATTCTCTGTCAAATTCAGGTTAAAAACAATTGCCTTATGCAGTGCTTGCTGGGATTGGTGTACCATAAGTATGTTACTAGGAAAATATATTAAAACGTTGACAATGAATAGCATTTCTCAAAACTACTGAGCCGTATCTTAACTGCTATAAATTGTCATGGATCCTCCTGAAGTCAGCAGGGCTGTGCCAATACACTCGGTTGTAGGCCTGATCCACAGTCATTAGCTGTCACGTAGCAAAACTACGGTCCTGTGTTGCTTTGCTTTTAATCTTATGCCAAGGATATTTTTTTCCAGTGTAGAAAGCCTGGATTTTTAAAATATACTACTAAATAAATAGTCATTTAAAATGTCTGCAGTACCTTTTCAAAGCAGCAGGTGGCACTTGCAGAGCAACAATGTTCTGTGATTTAGCTTCTTTTACAACATTTACAGTGGTTTATGGCTTTGTCCTTGTCATTTTGGACAAATGGGATTTCATAGGATGCAACATTGAGATCAAGTTCACACTGACTGGACTGAAGTTTGTCCTGCCAGCAGCAGCAGTGAAGGATGCCAGTGCTTGTGGAAGATCTGCAGATCTCCTAATTCTGTGCCTGCAAGCACATCTGTGTAAATAAACACAAAGGAATGTGGGAACTGAGACATGGGCTTTATTCATGGTTTTGTAGGAGCACATGCTTTCCATATAAAACTTTTTCATCCAGGAATTATTATTGGTAATTTGCTGACCTGTGACAGCTGTTCCTCGAAGATTAAAGTATTCTGCAGGAGCTCTTTAAAATGCATTGTTGAAAACATATCTAATGGTAATCAGATGCTGTTAGGTGATTTCAGGACAGTGTCTTATGCTAAAAAATAATGCTCTATAGCAGAAAGCTACATGGCACTGTTATTTCTGCACTGAGTGTACTTCTAGGCTGCGTAAAGAAGTAAATAAATAAATAATGGCCAATAAAGATACACTGAGGGTGTCCTCACAATGCATCACAATCTGTAATAAAAAAACCCAGCAGGCTAAACAGATATACCCTAAAATAACCACAATAGATTATACTGTAGTTATTTAATTCCACATCATCTGGTTGAGTAATGTCTTTTGTACACTAACACTGCTAGTAATTTCCTCTGCAACATTCAGGAACTCGGCAGGTATCACAAGTTTTAATTGCCAGCCTCCTTCTGTACCAGCATGCGGCATCTAGATATTATTAAACAAAATACTGATCATCACTCCTGTTTTCTGTTTGTAGAGTTCCATTGCATTTGTGTGGTGTGCTAGGCAAATTTGGAAAATTGAATGGGAAGAAGTTTGGTTTATTTATCTAATAAAGAAATAAGGACAAAGATTTTAAAAACCTGTAGTAATGTTTGCTTTTCTTAAACATGCATATTGATATATGCAGGTTGCTGTTTGACTGCTGAATCCTTTAAATATGACAAACAGATCAGTTGTGCCTATCTAAAAATATTCGCTGTTATTGCTTCTCTGGATATTTTAAATTTAAGATAAATTCACCAGGGTTCTGCTGAAGTGAGGATGCCCAAGTCCTAAAGAGCAATGAGGACCATCATCTCCAAAAACCGTAATCCTTGGAAGTGCCTGGGTTGTATAATCAATTCCATTTTGGACCACTGTGATCCCAAGGCACCAAAGCATAGGATCTTCTGCATGCTTGTGTATTGCTGGGTTATAGAACTGGATACATGGCTCCAGTTCAAGTTCTGACCCATTGCAGAGACAGACAGGATGGGAACAAACCTTTAAAAGTTTCCGTCAGCCTCAGCCCATTGGGTGTGCTTAGACCACAGTCAGTGCCCAAGGATGTGCTGCCTCAGGTGCAAATTTCACAGCTGGTCCTTCTGAAAAAAAAAGTGCGGGAAAAATAAATGCACTCTTTGCACAAATACCCTGGTGCAACACCCTGTGTTCTGGTCCCTTTCTCCATTCCCAGGACTTCTCAGGCATTTAATTGTTGAAGCATCACTGAATAAAATCCATGAACAGCTTTGGGAGTAGGAACTAGAACACAGTCTTTTCTCCCCCATCTAAGTGGCTCCAGATGTGGGCTTCTTCCTGCTGCTTCGCTTTTTCTCTCTGGCTCCATGGATGTTGCACCTCTGGCTGTGCGGTGGCCAAAGACCAGAGTGCAGCACTCTCCTTGCATATCTCCAACAGACAGCTAGAGTTTATTGAAGGCATCAAAAACAGAGTCACACCATTTCCAAATGAGATGTGCAAGGGATTTAGCAGTATGCTTTTATGCAAAATATAGACCACCCTCTTCTGAGGTCTTTGTTAGTCTGGCTACCTAGAGAAGAGGATTCAGCAGTCCCTGGTAGGCAAATGTGCCAGATGTGAGTAGACTTTGGCCTAGACCTGCTACTAGCAGCTTTTCTTGAGATGTTCTTCTTCCTCGCTGGCACTAGATCGTTTAGCACTTGGCTTGGTGAAGCACCGAATGTATCTGTACAAGCGCCCAACCTCCTGTAAAGTCTGAAGAGAGGTCGACACCTTGCTCCCGCTTTCCCAGGGCACGTTCCCTTGTTGACAACCTGGCTGAATTTCCCTGCTTGGACCACACACTTAATGTGTTTTGGCACCTCATAGATGTGGTCTGTGCCATATAGGAAGCTGTAGACAAATTCAGGAAAAATTATTTGCCTCAGCTTTTTCCTGAAATCAGGTGAGCCAACACTCGAAATCTGAAAAGAAATTAATGCTCTGTGTGTTTTAGGTCTTTTCTAAGACGTTAACAAGCAAAGAATTGGTATTAGAAATAAATGGACATAACACATCAGTAAGCAGCACGCTTCTTTTTCCATGTTTGATGTAATTGCAATTATTCTAAAGTAGTTATTTCTAACATGAAAAAACAACTAAAACAAACAAAAGAGCTGGTTTTCCACCTTCATTATTCCATTAAGTTTGATATTCACAGCTGAGTCTTAAAAAAATTAGTAGCTAAATCTTGCAAAATGATAGATACTGCTGTGGTTTGGCAGCTTCTTTCTGCAATCCTGATAAGAGGAAAGAATCAGTCATCTGGGATTCCAGCTACTCATCACTGACATAAGAAGAAAAAAGATGGGAGAGTTGCCATTACTTTCACCATTGTGAGATATATCCAAATCCATAATAAAGTACCATGCTGATAAAGCCACTACACCTGTGCTGAGGTACTGCAAATGAGTTAAAACCTGCATGAATATATTTCAATATATGAAATATTTACCCCAACACAATGATGTTTAATATAATGGTATACCTCATTCTGTGATTTTCAGTTTATTTTGAAGTTAACCATATCGGGCAATTGAGTGATATTTTTGTTTCGTGTTCAAATATTCAAGAATTCTGTTACTATTTTTTTAATCTTATCTGGAATTCCAGTACCTTTATTTTCCAAAATACATTCTGAAGTGTTGCATACTTTATTTCAGTTTTCAAGTTGCAGGTTTCTTAAGGAACCCACAATATCTGAAAATTGTGGCGTTTTCGGGTCATCTATGTTCTTACTTCCATAACCTGTACAGAGATGGGTTAGGACTTGAGAGCGGTTAAAGGGGCCACACTTGAAAAAGCAAGTGTTAGGAAAGAGATTGTAGCTTGCTGTTACAGGTGTAGCTTAAAAAGCAATAGTCATGTTATGAAGAACAGCCAGTATAATTAAGATGTTTTAAGGTATTTTCTAGGCTTCTGTTTTTCTGTAAAGTAAGACATCTTACTGTGAATCAGAGTCAATCTGAGTCTTTAGAGAAGTTCTAGCAAAATTGTTCATCAAGTAACTCTGGATTTGAGGTGGTGTTTTAGAAATATATCCTGAGGTCAAACACAGATCCGTTACACAAATCCAGTATTTATAACAAATAGTTTTAAAGAAATGTGCTCAAAGATTCCATTTCAGATCAATCAAAAACAGGGCACATATTGCTGGGAGCTGCCAAATCTCTCTCAACCATTTGCTTCAAGAAAATGATCTCTAAACAGTTGACAGAGTTGAGTCTTATAAGGTGCCAGAGGCTTTCAGTTCATCACAGGTGCAATTCCTCAGCTAAATTCTTCAACCATGATTTGTTCCTTGATTTACCTTGTTTGTTACTACTCACTTAGGAATGAAGTGCTTGCGTCTTCTTGTATCTTGTCCCGCTCTGCTCTGCACTGCTGCGGCCTCACCTGGAGCACTGTGTGCAGTTCTGGGTGCCACAGGATAAAAAAGATATTAAGCTGCTAGAGTGTCGAGAAGGGTTTGGAGAAGAAGCCGTATGAGGAACAGCTAAAGTCACTTGGTTTGTTCAGCCTGGAGGAGACTAAGAGGAGACCTCATGGCGGCTGCAGCTTCCTCACCAGAGGAGGAGGAGGGGCAGGCGCTGATCTCTTCTCTTTAGTGACCAATGACAGAACCTGAGGGAATGGCAGGAAGATGTGCCAGGGGAGGTTTGGGTTGGACATCAGGAAAAGGTTCTTCCCCCAGAGGGTGGTGCAGCACTGGAACAGGCTCCCCAGGGAGGTGTCACGGCCCCAAGCCTGACAGTGTTCAAGAAGAGACTGGACAAGCCCTCAGACACATGGTGTGAACTGTGGGGTTGTCCTGTGCAGGGACAGGAGTTGGACTCGATGATCCGTGTGGGTGCCTTCCAGCTGAGGACGTTCTATGATTCTATGATCTCAGTCCATTCGTTTAACATCCAGGAAGTCCCATTCACAAGAATATGCCTAAAACAGTGTTCATAACTAGAGGCAATCACAAGCATATTTTGTTCTCCACATTTTTTGCTCTACATCAGGAAAAAATAGGATAGTGAAGAGGGCAAGAACAGGCAGGCAGGCCTGGATTCAGGAGAAACAGGACACTGACTTTAATCTCACGTAGCTCTAGGCAGAGAAGTGAGACATCTAAACCTTGTTAGCCGGCTCTTCTGTAAAGCTGAGGCATCTCCAGAGTATGATGCAGCCTAGTCAAAATCCACAGTGGAGGAGGAGTAGCCAGGATCAAGACAAACGTGTGACTTGGCCAACCGGAGAAGAAAAAGTATGTGTAGTAAAGGCAATAATACTAGTACTAGTCAACAAAACTGTCTGCTCCTTTACACCTGGAACTAGCTATGGATTGGGATAGGGAGGACAAAACCTGCAAGATAAGGCTAGGATCTTATACATTCCTCAAAGAATTAGCTCTGTGTGACCATTTTGATCTTCTCTACCAGTCTCTTCCTGGAAAAGGACACCTGTGCCACAGACAGTGAAAAACAGCTGTATGACAGAGAACATTATGTGTTCAATTTCACATAAACAGCATCATTATGTTTCATTGGTCTGTCAGATACATGTGCTATATTTTATGACAATTAAAAAGAATGTTCTCTTTTTCTTAATTTTATAGCTCCGTAAATCTGTTTTCAGCATCAGAGCAAGAAACCTTCTGGAAAAAGAGACAGCAATCAATAAAATTCTAAGGTAAGAGTCAGCAGTGCTTTGATATTATTGTGACTGTCATCTGATTTCTCATAACCTTGTTTTTCATGAATGTTACTGTATGTATGATATTTATGACAGTGTATCCTTTTGTACTACTTCTATTGCTTTCGTTATCAAAGATAAATTGTTCTTTTTTCTCTGGATTTATTATATACTTGAACAGCAACACGAGAGAGATTGTTCTTGTTCAGTGTGTATTTGAATAATATATCATGCAGGAAGATGATTTTTCAGCTATTTTCACATCTTCCTTCTACACCAGAAAAAAATGTCTCTTCGTAAGTGGCGTTATTTTGCCTAAAGAATTCCAGCTTAGTTCTTGCATAGATATGCACATAAACATTCACAAGGGTTGTGTGCTAGAAAGCATAGATCACAGCTGATCATATTCCAAGTAGGAAACGTACAATGGAGAAGACTGCAGAACCATTACTTCTGTAGAAGGAATTCCTGAATGTTCTAATAATGACCACTCATTTCAGTATTCCATGTCAAGTAAGTAAAGAGCACCATGAGTAAATAATGCACTCCTACATCTCCAAGACCACGTCTAAGGTTATCATATGGGGGTAACACCGTGCTCTAGTTCTTCAGGTCACTATTGGTTTTACATGAGAATTACTGTCGTTGATAAAAAGTACATTAACAATGCCAACAATGTATAGCGACAGTCTTTAATCTCCTTCTGAGAAAAAGGAACAAATACTGTTGATGGTTCCTTGTAACCACCTCAAAATTGTTATGTAAGTTCTGAACTGTGACATCTCCAACACATCTGGCATAAGAAAATCATGTTCATGGATGCCAGTGATGAGCATGCTGGTCCTGAGCACTGCCAGTGTTTCCATGTTGGTGCAGGGGAGTTTTAGAAACAGAAAAAAAAAAAATATATAAGAAAAGATGAAATTTACAGCTGAAACTTTGGATTCAGTTCAAGGAACACAGGAAAACTCAAACTCACAATACACGAGAGATTCTTTTTCTTATTTTTACTTTAGTTATAAATGCTGTATACTCCTCAATAAAAGTAGCTGAGTCTCAGTTATTTGGAATATTTGACAAAAGAAGAAAGGATGTTTATGGCAAGAACAATAAAAGATAACTCAGGGTGTGCCTTCTGAAAAGATTCCTTCTAGCATCTTTTTAATTTTTGACTACCTGAATTAAGGAACTTTTATCTGAAACAACGCCTCTACACAGAAAAGCTGCCCATGGGCAACTTCACCTTGATCAAATTGCCATAATGAAAAGAGAATTTTAAGTCTGTTCTAGCTTAAGTCCACCTCTTACCTTTCCCCCCTACTTTTTAAACTTTGTCAAATTTTATTTTAATCAAATACTGTATCTTTCCATATAACCAACCACATAGATGGAATATGCATTACACATAGATACCTTTCCGTCTGTCTTGTGCATATTCCTCTATCTAAACCTTGGTTTTCACCTTATGTACTGAACTGCACCTTGACATCTCCTCTTGGAGGAAGAAAGACATAAATAGCCATCAACCACCCAGAGAGGCAGGTTCATGCACTCCATCCTAAGTGTCTCATCTACTCATCTAATACTACATTGTGCAGCAAAACTGAGGTCTCAGGTCTTTTCATTTTCCCGAAACTTTCTTGCTGCAGGGAAACCACATATTTTCTGAAGTTCTTGCTTGGAAACTGACATTCACTTTGCCCTCTTGAGGTCTTGGTGCAGTTCATCCTAGGAACAGAGCCAAGGATGTAGCAACTCCTGTCCTGAATACTTTGACCAGTGATTTGCATCACCCCTACCAGTGTCAGAGCACAGAGAGACTTAACTCTTCACATAAATCCATTCTGAGCTGGGCACTTCACCCTTCCAAGGAAAATGAAATGAGAGAAAAATGAGTTACAGACAGAACAATTTTTTCAAAACAGGATCACATTTAATAGTGCCTCTGAATTACAACAGCTCCATTTCTTTCTGAAAATTATGATACCTTTCCCTCAGCAGCAATAACCATAACTTCTAGTAAATTTCATTACAGCTGCATTATGTTCAGTGTTTCCCACTTTTGTCTCACTTTCTCTTGCTGTGGGCACTGCTTTTCATCTTAAACACAAGTTTTCTGTGGTTCTTCTGACCCTCATTCCTTGTGGGACCATTATCCAAGAATGGGTTCTTTATTAGTTCCACTGGCTTTCTGGGGTAGACAGGGTGGATAAGGTCCAATTAAAATGTTGTGTATAAATCAGTGCATTCTCTCCAGTGCTGAAGATAAATTATAGACAACACAGAATGGTGAGGAAACCGAGCAAATTAAAAGTAGTCTGACATAGTCCAAAATATAACCAAAGGATCAGTAGTACAGAAGCTGACTCTAGTCTCTATTAAACCATGCACCACAAAATGGTTGAGGTTGGAAGGCACCTCTGGAGGTCATCTGGCCCAACCTCCCTGCTCGAGCAGGGCTACCCAGGGCTGGTTGCCCATGACCATCTCCAGGCAGCTTTTGAAGATCTCCTAAGATGGAGATAAAACCTCCCTGGGCAATCTGCACCAGTGCTCTGTCACCCTCACATAAGGGTTTGTGCTCCTATTTTATAAAATACAAGGAATAACATAAAAGTTTTCTGGTCTGTTGATAAGAAAATCAAACTCACAAAAATCACAAAAAAATCATTTTATTATAAAATATATAACAATTTGGGAAACTAACATTTTTTAAATGGGCAGATTTTTATTTGCTTTTCATTGCAGCTCATGCTGTAGTCAAACTGTAAACTGATGCTAGCAGTATGCAATGGGGTTTTCACTGTTCTAGTCAAGATTTGTCTGATGTATTTACTGGGCCTGAGGGAATAATATAGCTCGTGGTTAAGTAGAACTTTCCATTTCATAAATAGTTAATTCAATAAAGTGTATTTATCCTTTGTTTGAAACTGAAACTGCTATGAGTGCATCTTGGGGAAAAAATAATAAAAATAATTGCTGGAATTAAGTATCCAGTTCTACTAATTTACTAATATACTAGAAGATAATTCAGAGTGTGTTCATATGAGTATTTCTGCAAAATACAGTGTTTTTTTTCTGAATATTAGAATAAGCAAGAAATGAGATTCCCTGTGCTTCTAGGAAAGTTATAAAGTTAATCTCTGAACAAATTATCTCTGGACACTAATACAGTTGTATAATATAATACACCACCAGTCTGACGAGAATGAGCAGACGTTTTCATTAGTTTGTGTATCATAGGAGCGTAAAAGTCTTGGTCAGAAGGGAACTTCAGAGGCTGTGTTATCCAGCTGCACACTTAAAGTAAGACTATTGCTAACCCTGGATCAGATCAGCTTTGCGTCTTCCACCTACTCTGGTTCCAGCACTGCATCACACCTCCCTTGAGAGGGAGTTTTCCTGATGTTCAGTCTAAACCCTCCAAGCCATAGTTTCTGGCCTTTGCTCACTGCACCGTCATCCTGCAGTAATAAGAGTTCATCTTTATGCTTCAACCTCCTCTTCACCAAAACAAACAAGCCCAGTTCTCCTAAGTCTCCCTGGAGGTCACATGTTTTGTAGGCCACTGACCTCTTGTACCTGCTCCTGTGTTTCAGCATTGCTTTTGGAGTACCCAGAACTTTGTCCCAGGTGCAGCCTCTGCTGCTCCAAGTAGAGGAAGGATGATAAATTCCATGTGTCTGCTGGCTACACTCCTTAATATAGTAGGCAGTTTGTCTTACTGGTGGCAGGAACACACTGGTCCAGTTACCATCCAGGTAACTCCGTCCCAGCCAGAGCCAGTGTAACCCTCAGTTCCTTTTCCTCAGACAGGAGCTCCACAGCCTGCAGGGATGCATGGAGCTATTCTGCAGCAGGTGGATAGCATGGAGCTATTCTGCAACATCCTAAAGCTTTTGCTGACTCAGACCTCAAGTTTATCAGGGTCCTTCTGGTTTATTACTGTACCATTCAGTGTGTTAAACACTGCTCTTCAATTCTCCACGTAGCCAGTTGTTTCATCGTAGAAGACATAGCTTTGGTATCCTGTATTAGAAATTTGTTTGCATTACATGACTGACTTGTACTAGTTCTAAAACATTTACAACGAGTTTCTCTGTATGTAATTTATGTTTTCTCTTAAGAATATGATTTCTTTCTTTGTAACTGTGAGGTTTTGAAACCATGCATTCTCAGAACAAATGTTCCAGTTAAGCTCAGCTTATGAGCTGCCAAGCTTTGATACCATGTATTTCTCAGAACAAATACTCTAGTTAAGATCAGGTGATGATTGTTGTCAATAGGAGCAAAACCCAGACTTAGTCACCACCTTCTTAAATCTCCACAAGTCTATGACATAATTGGATTTAACCTGCAAAGACAAACAGAAAGAAATAATGGAATGCACATATCCATTGGTATGAAACTTTATGGGTTTAGTACCAAGTCACTGCCATGCTATAGATAACTGTAAAGCATTGTTGTGAAGTAGATTTAGTGGGCTGTGGAGTCTCCAACACTGCAGGTGCAGAAAAGTAAGTTAAACAAACATCAGCCCAGAATAGTGTAGATATTGATCTTGCTTTGAGAGAGGTGATGGACTAGATGGCCCTTTGAGGTTCCTTCTTCTCCATTGATTCTTTCAATTCTTCTGTAAGCCAAGGAAAATAATTATTATACAAATATCTGGTAGAGGAAAAGCTGAACCAGCAAGGTAAGGATGGCAATGAGAATACCAAACACCTAAAGAAAAGAAAGGATGTTACCGTAGTTATGGTTAAAAGACAGTATGTTACCACAGTTCAACAAACTGAGCAGACACTGAAGAAAATCAGCGACTATTTGTTTTTCTCTTTAGAGGCATATGGAAGGAAACAAGAAAAACATGGAAAAAAACCCCAGGAATTATCCAACTCACATTGATAATTCATTTTATTTTACTAGTGCTAGATTCGGTTCTCTTCAAAAAATAGTATCCTTTTCCCCAAAAGACAGTAGTGTAGCTGTGGTGAAAATGCATGTTTTATTTGCTATTCAAACAGTGCCTTATTGAATTAAATTTATAAAATGAAAGAGGGAAACACTAACACACCAATCAGGTGGATTCACCACCTGCCACATTTAACCATATTTTCCAAGTTAGATGGAAGCATAATCAAAGCATAGAAATATGTAGCAAGAATATAGAGTCATAGTGAGAACAGTGCTGAATTATGATGATAATGTTGTGTTTTGCTGAAGCAATACCACACTGCTACTATGACTTCAGTGTGAGTGTGTTTCAGGGAGAACAAGAACAAAAGTACATAGCAACATGTGCAGTTACTACATAATGCGTAAATATTCACTCATTAAAACAATACAGAAGAACAACAAATCAGTGTTATATTGAGATGCAAGAAGATGAGTGACCTGTTGTGGAAAGGAGGCCTCCCTGAAAAGTCCAAGCGTGAGCCATATGCATAACCTCTGCAAGAAACCTCAGAATATTCCTGAAAGGTATAGTATTTTGGAGTATTGATCAAAGCATTTAACATTTTGCATTAGCTCAAAGAATGCTACTCGAACACTGCGGTCACTACTTATTTTTCAGGGGTTCCAAAGCATGAAATAGTTCAGAGGACTTCAAAAGTTTGGACCTCATAATTGCTTGCAGGTAATACAAACTATGTAGTATTCCAGTATCATGTTCTGTATGATCTTAACGTGTAGCCTGGCTTTCTGATAACCTACCAAATCACACTTTATTTTTCGGGGTATTTTATTCCATTGGTGCTTTTCAAGGCAAACTAAGAACATGTGGTTTAGAATCATAGAATCATTTTGGTTGGAAAAGAACTTTAAGATCATGAAGTCCAACCATTAACCTAACACTGCCAAGTGCATCACTAAACCATGTCCCTAAGAACCTAATCTCTGCATGTTTTAAACGCCTCCAGGGATGGTGATTCAGCTGGTTTAGCCACAGCCAGCAACTAGAACCATGTGCCTCTCACTTCTCCCTCCCCTCGCACTGGTGGGATGGGGAGGAGAATCAGGAAACAAAAGGCAAAACTCACGGGTTGGAATAAAAATTGTTCAACAGAACAGCAAAAAAATAAAAGACGGACAATAGCAATAATAACAATGAATATGGATTTAGGAATATAACTTAGGCAGAGATCATAAACAATGCTAAGAGTCTTTTCAAAGGTCTTACCTTTTCTGCATGCCCATTCTGTACACTATATGGCTAAGCGTATTTTATTATACCATTAGTGATCAAATAAGGCATCTTGTTCGTTAGTCAGGTAAATAATTTGTTGTTTGAGCATTTAATGTTCTCTCTTAGTATGGACACTAAGAGTTTATGTAACTTCGTAACCTGTGTACAAGGACATGAGAAGTTTATGTGCAAGTGATTTTTGATGTCAAGAAAAACCTTTCTAGCAGTTAAAAGCAGAGCACAATAATTTATATTTATAGGGAAAAAAAATATAAGTTACCTTCTATGTCACAGCAGGAAGCCTCTATACAGAATCAGACCACAGAACTTTCCATTGTCTGTTACCAAAACTGGATTGTCATTTTAATGGAGTTAGGTAGGATCTATTTTTTATATTTTTATATTTTTTTACACGAAAATTGCACAGGTATTCAAATGATATCTCTGTTGTCTTCTGACAGTGTTATGTAATATCATCCTCCCTAATTTAATGCTTAAAATCCATTGGTATTATAGTGTTCATGTTCACTAAGATGAGCTGTTTTTTATAAGACATACAGTAATTTTCTTAAATGGCATAATGCTTCCATTCAGTGTAGTGTAATCTAACGCCCTCTGTAATGAGTGTAGGACAATGTATTTTTCTAGCATGTGAGTATGATTGGCAGTGGTGACACAAGCATTCTAAGTTTCTCATTTTTTGTTCCAGACTTCACTTTGGATCCCTACTCCTATCATTTATGTGTTTAAATCCAAAAGAAGGAGAAATAGCAGAGAAGAGTGAAAAACAAAGTCATAGGGGGGAAGAACATGCCTGGGACGCCTTTTGCTATCAAGTGTGATCATTCCATGGTGTCAAGGACAGCATTTATCCAAGCATTACTGTAGACCGGCGAACAGAGTGGTCACTCCAATAGCATGTAGTTTTTTTCATGTTTTCAACAAAAATGGAGATTTGATTCATTAAAAAGTATGAAATATTACCAGCTGGATCTTGTGTGTGTGAGTTTCTCTTAATGATTGTAAAGCCCAAAATGAGCAATAAGCAATTCACTGTGTAAATGGAAAATTGCAGCATTCCAGGAAAGTGAAAATATTTTTCCAAAGTTGCCCAAAGTGCCTTTTCTGAGCCATCTGAGGAGTTGTGTCAGCTCTCTTTAGTGGGACCCTCCCTTTTTCTTAAGCAAATCCATTTCATTGTAGCCAGCAAAATAAAGACATGCATGTCCTGTTTCACTGTAGCACACTTACTAGCCAACCATCCGAATGACATATTCATTTCTGCCAAAATAGTGTAAAATATATTTGCCAAATTTCAGGAAAAGCAAAATGAAACAAATGAACTAACAGGTGAAAAAACCCTGTTACAACAACAAAATGCTGCGAGCTCAATGCATTCCAAGAGAGCTGACATGTCATATTACAGCATATCAGCAATGTGCAGCTTTTCATTTCAGACTACACATGGTCCTGGTTATGGAGAAGAACCCTCAAAGATACGCTGCAAGTCTTGATTGTGTACATAAATATTTTGTCACATACAGCCCTGAAAGGGAGCTGCCCTAAATTGACAGCTGTATTTGTACTATTCCATTCTTTATTGCTGAGAAGCTGGTTTTATGGATGATTAGTGAATTGCTTGACCCTTTTCACACTTTATGAAGTCTTAAGGGACCATCAATTCTACAGCAAACTGAAAAAACTTCAAAGGTGGGCCTTGCTATGGCATGGAGAAGGTTCATCAGATGACCAGCTTTGTTGCAGAGTGGGGACCACTGCCTTGGAAATAACACGTTTTCATGGGAAGTCCATTGCTCTTTTATTGTTATTCTCCGTTAAGCTGTGCACTTGCTCCCCAGAAAGCCAAGCTGACTTGTCTGAACATGCTGCCTTAGAAGTTCTCATTTATACTGAAAATTCTGTGGCTTCATCATTATATTTCTTTGTAGGGCCTGCACTAGACAACGCATGCTGAGTGGATCCTTTGAGGGGCAGCCTGCAAAGGAAAGGTCGATACTCAGTGTCCAGCATCATATACGACAAGAACGCAGGTAAACACAGGAAGGATGGTTTAAAAATATTCTTAAAATAAAGGTGAATGAAAAAAATAAATTTGAGCAATACCTAATGTGTGAAAAACTGAAATGACTTACATGTGCAAAGAACTGAAGTCTACATTCTTCATTGTAACAATAATGAAATTCATTGTACTGTATAAATGGAGAAAATGCCTTTCTATTTCAAATGTCATTTCCTTCACCGACTACAAAGCTATCAGTTTAAAGATCAGAAGGAAAGAAATTGGCTTATGTTAGACCAGATTGAAAACAATTGAAGAACATATAAGCTTCTGATGTCAGCAAGAGAAAAATGATAAGATTTTGATGTATTGGGTGGCTGGAGAGCAGTGCTTTATAATGGGCTTCCTATAAAGGTCAAAAATTTCATCTAAGAGATGTATCATTAAATTGATTATGATTGTTTCAGGTCACTGAGACATGGTTCCAACAGCCAGCGAATCAGCAGAGGAAAATCTCTTGAAACGTTGACTCAAGATGTAAGTCCTCATAGAAATGATGGTTTCAATTTGAGGATATAAGAAATAAGCATATGTACTATATAATAAATGCTTGTGTAAGACTTGTCTATGATCTTGTTTACAATTTGTCTTTTGAAATCTTGAAAGGAAATCATAAATACTGTAGTTGCTTTAGAATTATCCTCAAAATAATTGACACGGTTATTTCAGTGACAGACTTACTGGTTTTGAAACACTTGCTGAGATGGATTCACTGAAGCTGTAGACACTGCATTAGGAACACAATTGCTACCCAGGACACCTTAAAAAGCCTTACTATGGAATTATACAAATCACTCAGGCTGGCAAAACAGTACTTCAAAATTTCCGTCAGAAGTTTAACAATACTTTTCAAACACAAGAACTGTCAGAGAAAAGGACAAAGACTAAAAGGGAGAATAGTAATCAAGGATTTCACTGTGCCGTAGTTTCACGCAGTTAAGTGCGTTTTCACTTCTGCAAATTCACAACGACATTTGGTGGATCTCTGTGACTATGAAATTTCAAGGGGCAATATAAGTCCCTCAATTTCCAAACTTTGATAGTCATTTTCTAGATGTGCTTAGTACTTAAAAACAACTGCACAAGAAGTAATTAATGAACTATTTTGCATGGTGGTAGAAAGAAACTGTAGGTTACTCATCTTTTAAAGCAAATGTAGCTGACATGCAGCCACCTTGAGAAGCTGAAAGGGTGTCTAAAGCCTTTTTTTCCCCAGTCTTTGCCCTTAGTAACTTTGATGGTATTCATTCCAGTTCAGAGACATTGGCTGAGCTTACAAGACCTTTTCTTTTAAAGTTAAAAGTTGCACTGCATGGGACTTCGTGCATGAAATTAAAACTGAAATTAACCTTGATGAAAATAAGCAGCCTTGTGCTGTAGATAGGAAATACAATATGCTTGATAGAGTTGATGTGTTGTACATTTGGAAATAAAGATTGCTTTCATCTGAAACTTTCAAAAACAACAACCCGCAGACCCCTATTAAAAGGAATCATTTTCCTTGTAGCACTCCAACACAGTGAGATACAGAAATGCCCAGAGAGAAGACAGTGAGATAAAGATGATCCAAGAAAAAAAAGAACAAGCTGAAATGAAAAGGTATTTAAAAATCAAAAGTCTGAGTGCACGCTTTTCTATAATAAGTATTCTCTATATGAAGTAAAAAGTATTGAGATTCATGATGAAAATAGAAAAAGTATAAGGGATATTTTTGCCAGGTATAATGCTTAATAGTTTACCTTCTGTCTTTCAAAAGGAAAGTCCAGGAAGAGGAGCTGCGGGAGAATCATCCGTATTTTGATAAACCACTTTTCATAGTTGGTCGTGAGCACAGATTCAGGAATTTCTGCCGAGTGGTGGTACGAGCTCGCTTTAATGCGTAAGTTTATTCCATACCAACCATTGGTTCCAACAAGTGTTTACTTTAGTGGCCTCAGAAATCTAGTTCTAACTTGTATTTTGGAAGAAAAACTGTACAATATGGTCATCCCACAAGCTGGCAGTCAGTTGCCTATGGTATAGCCTTGCTGTTGAGGAAAGGAAGAAATCAGATCTGTGTAAGGGGTGAGACGTGTTAGAGCAACCTGCCCTGCTGATGAGTTGGGACAAGCCCGTGGGGAAACTGCAGGCATGAGCTGAGAGGAAAGGGTAATGTTTTATATCCCCATTTTTTAACCAGCTTGCTAGTCCCTGCCTATCGTAAGGTGAGAAGTCTTTATACACCAACAGTTATTCAAAGAACAGAAAAATATGAAAATAAAATAATCCCACTGTGCTTACCCAAAGACTCCTTAGTCCATAATGAGAGACCCAGAATGGATGGGAAGATATTCAGCTGTGGGAGATAAAAGGAGAAAAGCTGAGACCAAGTGAAAACCAGGAACATTCAGGAACTAAAGTGTGTGCGAGTGTGGCAGATACAGGTCTATGTACAAGCAGCTTGATATAAAATCATCTTACAGCTTTTCTTTTAAACCTCTGTCTATGACTGGCACTGTCATTTTGGAGGGTTAATGCGTGTCACCTTGCAAACAGACAGGTAAGACAAAAGATAGCTCGATACTGTAAGTTTGGCACTTGGAAGACCTGGTTTCAGCATGTGCTTTACTATGGATCTGCTTTGTGCCCTTCAACAAATTACTGCTAAGTAGAGCAACAGGAAGGTTAGATACTCAGTTTCTACAGTACCCATATTTAACTGTTCTGCCACCTATGTAGAAGCACGTCCTTCAGTTAGGTGCCTACTTTTCTATGCAACTGCTAGCTTGATTGTGGCTTGCACTTCCATGAAGTAGTTGCAAATTAAAACGGCAAAACAAAACACACAAACATACATTCCAATCCACTTGTCAAATATTAGATGTGTCAGTCCCTCTTAGCATTGTGGATTGCCCAAGGGTAGCAGGATACTTGGATTATCAGCAGTTTAATGAAAATGTTTACCATTCTAAGATTAAACTGATTTTGTTAAAGTCATTTTTTCCATTTATTTTAATCGTACCTACTTTATTCATTGTTCCAGCTTGCCAAGTAAGATATTCTAGATATCTTTTTCAAACTGGTGGGGTGCATATTTTCTTCTAGTACAAAAGGCTAAGGAATGCCACTGTGTACAGTGTGGGGAAGAGGTATGAGCTTAAGAAGACACAAAAGCCAGCGCCTTCAGTGGAAAGGCACTAAAATCAGTAGATTCTGTATACTGACTGCTGTAAGTGGCTGAACCTGGCCGGTGGAAGATTCCTCTCATTCTCCTTTTGTGCATCTTGTGTTCTTGTTGTTCATGACCATGAAATCTCTTCTAGTGGTAATGGCTCAGTTCAGGTCAGTCCATTTGTCACTTTAAGGAAGTGGTAGCAATTTCACATCCCAGTCGCTAGAACCCTCACATGCAATATCAGACACATGGTTTGTTACAAGGATTTGAAAGTTAAATTAAAAGTTCCCATAACCACTGGGGCAGGGGAGGCTTCCTGGGTAGGATTTTTGCAGCTTCTCCTGCTGAAGCTGTTCTGCTTTGTATAAAAAGGTTAAATAATTGCTGGAGCAAGAACTTAACTTGTGTCACCTAAATGTCTCCTTATTACTTACAGAGGGGTTCTCACTCTCTCTGGCTGCCTAATGGATTTTTTGATATGGTAGGTGAAGCACTGCGATTTCACAGAGAAATTCAGATATGGAGAATCTAAAAATATTCATCAGAAAATGATTGAAGAAGTAATAAAAGAAATAGGCCTTGAGGAAGGATTTTTTTGTGTGTGTCAACTGCGGTTATCAGCCAAGAGGTTTTGAAGTAGAAGGAAAGAACTCCTGAGGAAGTGCTTTGGTACATAAAATTTGGTGGCAGGTTATCCTCCACTGCCCCCAAGCAAAATACAAAATTAAGTCCTTGTTTACAAAAGCAAGACCCAAAAAACTACCAGTTTAAAGAATCATTAGAGGAATTACAGGTAAGCCATTAATTAGAGGGATACTAGCTGTGTTGATAATATGACTAAAATTACATAGAATTAAATGAAACTCATACAGACATTTAAATTAAGCCAAGATAAAACATAGCCTTGATTTTGGACATAAATTACTTTGACGTGATGGATGCATGGTATAATACTGACTAAAATAAAATGTAAATGACTGTTATCTTTTCTTCTTTTTATAGTTCTAAAACAGATCCTGTTACTGGAGCAGTGAAAAATACCAAATATCATCAACTTTAGTAAGCACTGCAAAAATAACTTTGCTTGGTCACATCAGCCTGCAGTATAAGTGTGTGAGCGCACACATGCATGTGTGTGTGTATGTGTGCATGCACATGTGTATTTCTTTATTTCCCTCAAAAAGGTTTTTCTATTCATGGAGTTGTTTGGGGATGAGGATTAATAGGAAGAGGATTTTTTTATCAGACTTCTCTTCTTCACTTGCATGTAACTTCCTTAGTTTTACTACACACTTCTGAAATATTGAAATCTTTGACACTCCTCAGCTTAATTTTTTTTCATAGGAAAGCACTTAACTGTGGTGTAGACACAATACAAGTGACCCAGCACTCTT
Organism: Streptopelia decaocto; assembly: GCF_964273445.1. NCBI lineage: Eukaryota > Metazoa > Chordata > Aves > Columbiformes > Columbidae > Streptopelia > Streptopelia decaocto. The sequence continues at coordinate 155,770,837 of NC_138663.1, forward strand.
GACACGTTTGTAATGGTTATCCTTGTGTGTTTTCCACAGTGACTTGCTGGGTTTGGTTACTTACCTGGACTGGGTCATGATCATCGTTACTATCTGTTCCTGCATTTCCATGATGTTCGAATCCCCCTTTAGAAGAGTTATGCATGCTCCAACACTCCAGGTACTGTCACTGAATTGTTTGACATTTAATGAAACACTGTCACCTTGGTTTTTCCACTGCCTTTTCCTAAATTGACTGTTCTCTGCTTTGATTTTCAGATTGCTGAATATGTTTTTGTAATATTCATGAGCATTGAGCTTAATTTGAAGATAATGGCAGATGGCTTGTTTTTTACACCAACAGCTGTCATTAGGGACTTTGGAGGAGTTATGGACATATTTATATATCTTGTAAGTTTTTATATTTATGGGAAGTATATTTAGCATTCTTAATTCTGATATCTTTGAATGTATAAATGATTGACATTAAAAAGTTTGGCTCTGCACCCCAGTGCAAATGCAGTAGTGTAATTGACAATTTTCTTGTGCAGTCTTATCAGTTATGTGTACAAACAGTTGTTTAGACATCTAAAAACACACTGACGTGATAAGCACCCAGCAATTTAGTGTAGAGCCATTGTATGGTCCCTTTTAACTGTTTATATGTTGATATGTTTTAAGTATCAGACCTGATTTTATTCCAAAGTAAGCTCAAGATCTCTGACTTGCTTCAGCATTTTTACACAGGAGAATCTTTATCCATTTCTTAGCCATTCATTGCTTCCTTCCCTCTCAACAGTTCTGCTTGATAGAAGGTGTTTCAAAAGCTTTTACCATTTGACAGAAGGGCGAATCCTTGTTGCTGGTGTTGCTATAGCAGAAAGAAAGCAAAGCAGCATCTTTTTATATTGAATTACCTGTCAGTAGTGGTTTTCAGGAAAAAAAAAATCTTCTACCATTTTCTTTGTCCTTTGGAAATTTCTTATATTCCATTCATATACAAGAGAAGGGGCTCTGTTTCCTCTTCACATATGACAATAAACACACACAATGTGTCAAAACCAGAGCTCAGTATAATACAGTATGAAATATTTTCTAACTGAAGAAATTACTAAGCAAAATGGCTTTGATGGATTTAGATTAAATCTTTCAGAGATTAATCCACCAGACAGATGTGCTGCATAAAATTTGTCATGATCAATTTGTATCAAAGATTCCATTGTTAGCATAAATGAAAATATGCATACTTATACAAAACTCCTACTGTAGTATGCATAATCAGTATGTGCATAAGTTTCTTGAAATCCCTCTGAATCCCTCTGCTTGTCTGAAGGAAAATTTAGGTGGTGTAGTTTGGATATTCCAAATGTGCCTGTGGCGATCTTAAAAGAATATGAAAGAAAGTCAGAAGCACATGCGCATCTTTTTGTTTTGATGGGCTGGCTGTCTTTTACCACTGTTGTTTTTAATGAATTGTATTATGTTTTAAATCATATTGATGATATCAACTTGATCCTCCATTTTTTGTGCACTTACCTCTTGGTAACACTCATCTCTGTCCCCCTGTAATAACCTGGGCTTTAAAAATACTTTTAAAAAAATAAAAAGTCATTAATGGGCTTCATAATCACTAACCATCTATCAGAAATTGTGTGGACAACAAGACAAAACTATGCTGTTTGAAAACACTGTTGAATGCATAATATTCATCTGATAAAACCACACAGTGACAGAACTACTAATGCCTGTAGCAAAGTGGTAGGAAGAACTGTTGAGGAAACTGTTCACAGACATTCCCCATGTGGATATCTCAGGTTTAGGATAGAATCTCTGCTTGAAATGAGAAGTGGAGAGAGATTATGCTGCCTGTTCTGAGAATATAGTTCGTGTCCCTGCTCTGAACCAGCCAATTTGATTTCTTCTTTTGGAACAGGTCCATCTGCTGGAAGGAATAAAATAGATTTTGAGTCAAAGGGGAAGACAGAGACTGAAGCTGATGCCCATTTGTTTGGACAATCAGCCAGGGCACAGGAGATCCAAGTCGTTTCTCCAAATTAGGCTTTTTTTGCCTTAATCTTCCCTTTAATTTTAAGGAAGAGAAGTGTTTATTGATCTTCTGCACTGTGCCTATGTCAAGTAAGATGTTGTGAGCCTCATCCTTTGCCTTTTTCTGCTCTGTCTCCCCAAGGTGAGTTTGATATTCCTGTGCTGGATGCCTCAGAACGTCCCTGCCAAATCTGGAGCTCAGCTCTTAATGGTACTCCGCTGCCTCCGACCTCTTCGGATTTTCAAACTGGTCCCTCAGATGAGGAAAGTGGTGCGAGAGCTGTTTAGTGGCTTTAAGGAAATCTTTCTGGTATGTGCCAGATATTTTGTTCTCATTGTTAAAAAGAAGACATGAAGGAGTAATAAGATACCATTTATGCTATAATGTTTATGTATTTTTATCTTTTATCCATTGTTGTCTGTTTACTTTTCATTGTAGCTACCACTGCAGATGACCACACAACAGGTTAAGAATTAGGAATATAAGTAACTCATTTACATTTGTACTGAATAAAGCTGTTGTAATAACTCTTTTCTAAATTATATTATTCATTCAGTGGCCATCGAGACATAGGAGGATTAATGAAATAAAAATCTACCCCTTATTCACAGATCTAGTTGGGGAACGAAGATGAGAAGTAGGGTATGGCCACTCTGCAAGAACAAAAGTAAATCTCGTTTCCAAGCTGGAGGTCTCTACCTCCAAGTTTTTTGAGAGACAGCCAGAGACAATACAGTTGTTCATTGGAGATCTGGATCTCATTGTTATGTCGTCGTTATTATGATGATCATGATTATGCGCTTATAGGAATAACAACAAGAAAGGAGTCAGTGATTGCTTGATCAGAACCTAATCTATTTTTTCAGGACACTATGTGATTATTTGTCACCCTAAATAACAGACATTTTGTTCCTTAACAGAATGCTGTGTTGGGTCAGGTTTTTATAAAAAGCTAAACTGCAAAATATTTGCAGACAGTAATAGAGAAGAAGAAAAGCTATAAAGCTAGTTAGCATTTTAGCGTTTCGTAGATACTGTATTCTATTAAAGATATTTACATCATAATTTTCTCATGCATATTTTTATTGTAGCTGTCCTGGAATTAACTATCTAACAGTAGCTTACTTAGATAAATTAGTAAAGCCTGATTCAGCAAAAGAGAAGTAGCACGTATTTAAGTACTTGAAGAGTTTTCTTTAAAGTGAATGGCAATTCTTGTGCATACAGAATTTGACAAGGTGGTACACTGAGTGCAAGAAAGTTTTGATCCTTATCTACGATTTTTAGATGCTATGTTAATAATAGTAATAATAATAACAACAACAACACAGCACCTGGTTACTGAATCAGAACCTGACGTAATATGTCTGTCACAAAAGCCGTATCTCCAGGTTTATGCAACTGAACAATCCTCCCTGCAGTTCACAGAAGGATCTAAGCCCCTTTTTCAAGACTGCAGGAGGAAAGCTTGACAAGTGTAACTTCATCTTTACAGGTTTCCATTCTTTTGCTGACATTAATGCTTGTTTTCGCAAGCTTTGGAGTGCAGCTGTTTGCTGGAAAACTGGCTAAATGCAATGATCCGCACATCATTTCTAGGGTAAGAACTGCTTTTTTGCTTCAAAATAATAGTATGTTGTCCCATTCCTGCCTGCTGAGGAAAGCCAGTGGGGCAATCAGCACTGTCATATGAGAGATGGAGAGCTTGGGCATTTGTTCAGAAGTGGGCTGATGGAGGGAAAGGTGGTAAAGGAGTGAATAAAGGAAAGGCTGGGGTTTACTGTAAAACAGTGAAGCAAGTCCAAATACTGGGGACTGTCTGAAAAAGCTGTCAAATTCATACCCTATTATCTGCAAAGGGCTGGATGTCACATGGAATGAACCATGAAAAATGACACCTTTGTATTCCTAGGTCAGCAGCTAAAAACCAGGTGAGGCTGCAAGAGGTTAAAAGCACTAGGAATGCTGTGTAGGTTACCTGGAGAAAGTTAGCTGTGTTTTGTACTCTATTTGGAGAAATATCATCATCACCTGAAGAGAGCACTGGTCTTTAGGAAAAGAGGTGAAAGGCTAGATGGTCTTGCAAAATGAAAAGCACTCTCAGTCCTGGAAGGAGCGGGTTTTTTTTCATCATTCCTAAGTTGCACTTTTGCTTTTAGTAAAGGTCCATGACTATTAATCTCAAATCAGCAAATAACCCTTGATTTCTGTTTACATTGCTTCCCCATCATGTTAAGTGTGCTGTCTATACTGGCATTTTGGCATCTCTCACAGGCCATTATTTAATCTCAGGCTGTGGTTTATTTCACTATAGGAAGATTGTCATGGCATCTTCAGAATAAATGTGAGTGTTTCCAAAAATCTCAATTTGAAGTTAAGACCTGGAGAGAAAAAGCCTGGATTTTGGGTGCCACGAGTCTGGTGAGTTGCTACACATTCTTTCTTCAAAAACTCAGCTGTGGATGTAGAAAACCACTCAAATCTCATGGCACTAAACTATTGATGGAGAGTTGTTTTTTTTTAATTCAAAGTGTATTATGGGCAAAAATTCTGGTATATTTAGTAAGAAAACAGATATATGAAACTTTTCCAGACTTAACCTGCTGTTCTGTTTGTAAAGCAGAAAGGAAAAAAATGACTGTAGGTACTGAACTTATATAGGAATTAGATGTGATTATTATTGCAGTGGGAGTTATTGTCTTGAACCAAGATTATCGCTTAATTGTTCTTTAGTACTATTAAGAAGACATCCTGTGAGCCATATATTAGCAACAGAACCTAATAATAAATAGGAAAAGATGGGAAGAAAAAGAAATGAAAATGAACCTGCCTACAGCTACCCATAAAAAAATGAACAAGTTAGCCCTAAAAACCAGCCTTTCTCTTCTATGGTCATCAGCTAAGCCAGTGAACAGCTTCTTTCCATTTCTTGTGCAGGGGAATCCTTGTGGTCTGTCTGGTGCAGTAGTGCAATAAAAGTTATTTCAGACCTAACATTATGTTTATGTTAGTATTCTGGTAAAGTCTGTTTAATATTTTCCAACACCTGAACAGGCAAGAACTCCACTTTTTAATTGTTTACATTTTTAAGTTGGTTGGCATTTTGCGAAATCAGCTTAACAGCCACAATTATTTTAATTTACTATGTGCGTGGATAAAGAATGTACCAGCAGTGGTAGATTCAGAGCCATCCTACACTAATGAAATAATATGCTGTGATTTGAACAGTCAGTGAAACCCTGACATCTGCAGAAGTCTTTGTTTCTGTATGCTTCAGACAAATTCTTCCTCAAGTAAGCAAATTCAATCCTCTCCAGCTTGATCCAGAAATAAGCAAAAACTGTCTTAATCAGCAAAACTGTAAACTTTGGGGAATGCTTTGTTTTTGCAGAAAAATGTTTTACTGCAAGGACATTTATACCACCTGTTGGCTGTGTCAGGCCAGATTTTCAAGAGCCAGATGTCAGTATAAGAACCACGTTTAAAAGAAATATCTGCCTGTGAAAGCTCTCTTTTTCACTGAATGTTTGGATTTTCAGAAGCACCAAGCACCAATTCTTCTGCAATAAAACTATTTACCTTATAAATTCTTGAATGTTAATTGGGCTCCTTGGATTATCTGTTTTGGATTGTAGAGGCAGAACAACATGTAAACGTAGCCCAAAGAAGGCACTTTCAATATTCAGCCAAAAACATCCTCTTGAATCTCAACTAATACAAAAGGTCAGAACATATCGTATAGGAAAAACAAGAAGATAGGATGTCCTCTCAGTAAGTTTTGCTTTAGAACATCAGTGCACAATGATAATGAAATAAGGAACAACATTTTCTAAACAATCTTCTTGATTTTGGAGTCCGACTCATTTGTGTTGGTTTAAGACTGGTCTCCTTCAGGTAAATTTCCGAATTTGGCCAGTGCCATCAGAACTGTTTTTTCAGGAGTCCTGTATTTTGCTAATTTCATTCACAAAAACATCAAAATGTATTGACATGTTATAAGCTTTAGTACTGTGATTCAGATTATGAGTAACAAAAATAAAACATACATAGGGATCAGGAAAAATTACTCTGCACATATTCATTGCTCTTGCTATTGTTTTGTTTTGGTTTTTTTTGTTTGAATGGTATATTTCAGAGGCTTTCACACCAATGTGGCAAGGTATTGAAATATTAGTTAGACTAGGGAGAATCAAGATAAAAAATAGAAAGAACAACTCTATTGCTGAAGTTACACCTATTTGTGTACTGCATTTCAGGGCAAATCCTCGGAATTTTAATTTTGACAATGTGGGGAACGCAATGCTGGCACTATTTGAAGTTCTTTCCTTAAAAGGCTGGGTGGAAGTCAGAGATGTTATTATTCATCGCGTTGGGCCGGTAAGGAAATGCATCAAAGTCTTAGAATTCTACAAGACATACTTTGATTTGGTTTAGTGATTAATCTTATTTTTGTCTATTCAGATCCATGGAATCTACATTCATGTTTTTGTATTCCTTGGCTGCATGATTGGACTGACCCTTTTCGTTGGAGTCGTCATCGCTAATTTCAATGAAAACAAGGTACTGAGGTGGCTTATCATGTGTAGAACTGGCTTCGTAAGAAGCCTTAGATTGAGATTACACTGTCTGTGCTACCTAGTAAGACTGCCTTTAGGACTGATTTACCAATCTTACATTCTGCAAGCTTGCCAGTATGGCTTCACACACACCTGATCCATATTTGCTCCCAAACTCGAGCCGTGGGGTGACAGCAATCTGTAACATGCTCTTTCGAAGCTGTCTGAGTTTATTTACAATGCAGCTGTGTTACCAGGTGGAGGTGGAACCTAAAGCACAATGTATGTACAGATACTCCACACTCTACTGGTTTAGTTTGATGTAGGGATATGTGCAGTGTCAGGTACAAAAGGTGTATTGTACTTCTATGTGTTACGACCAAGGGGTTTCATTAGCACCTTGCAATTGCAGTATTTCAGACTGAAAGTAAAGCTGCGTGACTTTTTACTGGCACACAGCGGAGTACATTATAAAATTAATTGTCTGTCACTCAAAAAAGTAGCTACTGTTCTAGGAAAGAACTGCAGTTCACATGGGCTTTGTGGATTACCCTGAAAAGCAGAAAAACCTGTTCCCAGGTGAATTGTTAAAGAGCAGCTCATGTCAACACTGCTTAAAGACAGGATCCTCTGGATGGGACTGCCGCATACTACAGGGAAAAAAAAACATCTCCAGATTTGAGTTGAAAAGATGAATACGTTAATTAATTATGCAGTGGGGAAAACCTTTCAGGCCAATCAGCATTCAAGTAGAGTGAAGAAATGTCCAGGAACTGAAAAAAATATGAAGTAAGATAGAGAGAAGGCCAGCAATTAGTACAGAAAGAAGAGAGCAGAACAGTTCACTGTCCAAGGTTAAGCTGTATCTTCTTAAAATTAATTTCTTGTCCAAGCGATTGGTGTTTTGAGTAGATGTTGGCTTTAGAAAGTTCATAGTTGATACATGGTTAGAGTGGTGCCAGGAGCTGATGAGGAGGGTCAGAGTTAGACAATTACCAAATGAGCTATTTTACAGGAGAACAAACAATTTTCTAAAAAAACCCGCAAAATATTTTAAGATATGCTGTAGTATTTCATGTGAGCTGTTAGAGCTGCAGGCCTGGAGTAGTTGAACTGGGAAGTACCACAGGTGGCTGTGGGCTGTGTCCCAGCACAGGGCAATAGCCCAAAGTATTCCACCACCCCCTGTTCCACAACCCCCACCAGACACTTGCTGCAGCTCCCAAGAGCCACGTGTTCAGTTGGCAGTGAAGATGTGATCGACTCAAGTATTATCTGGCAGTTTTGAGCTGAAGTCCAAATGCAGATGCAGTTCCTCTGGCAGCAGTCCCACTCGCAGAGCTCTGCGCTGTGGTCCCTTTGTAATGATCCTGCTGGTGGAAGTGGTGGTTTCTGAGAAACTGAGCAACTTGTCATCCCAATTGCTAAATTTTTCAAAGGTCCACCTTTTTCGCCACCTTTCGTCTTCTTTGCAGTGAAAGCTCTCCAAGAATATAAACCAGACATGCCCATTTGGTTGCCTTTTAATCTAAGCATTTCTAAATGTATTTGTTTGGGCCTGACATGAGTAATAGGCATCCTTACATCTGTCGCTTTGTCCACGTTGTGTTGGAAGGCACCTCCTCCCAGGGTGCCGTCTGGGGGTGCAGCTCAATAAGGAGATTATGCCCACTGAGAGGGAGCAATCCTGACCTCATCAGTTGCACAGCCAGCTCCAGTTCCAGCACCTACACAAGCCCCAGACCTCTCACCAGCCCTCGCCCAGGTCAGTGCAGCTCCCTGCTGACTGTGGGAGCAACCAGGTGTCTGAGAGACAAGCTTGTGACATTTACCTTGACAAGGTCCCGCTTGTTTTTTTAAGTCCAGACTCCTTCCATGGGATTTTACAGAAGTGATGAGGATCTCATTTTGGTTTGAAGGTCATTTAAAATAACACTGAATTCCGTTTGGAGTTTGCTTGTTTCTTCCTGTGTTCTGAAAACACTTACACAGGTTACCATCTACCACCACCTGCCCTAACAGTGTATCCCCACCTCTCCTTGTGCTTCCTTTGTGGAGAGCTCTTGTAGATTCATAGCATGTTATTATTTTATTTGAATTACACCCCGACAGAAGAGCTGTGGAGAGTGGCAGCAGTCTCCTAGACGGCTCGTTCCCCAAGGTGCTGCAGTGGCGCAGACGAGCCGCAGGGTTTTCTGCAGAAAAGTCTGGACAAAATCGACCACTCTTTAAAACAGTCCTTCCTGCAAATGATGTTCAGTCGAATGGACAACCTCCTGCAGTGTTTCACTGCCCGCACTGGGCTGCTGCTACAAAGAGCAACAACTGTGCCTGCTGAGCCGAGTCCCAGAAACTCACAGCTAATGCATCCAGAAATCCTCTTGAGTACCAGCAGGTACTTTAGACTCCTTTGCCCAAACTGTGTGTTATTTAAGGAGAGTTGCGTATGTAACTTTATTTCAGGCACCAAAGAGAACGTTGTTTTCATGTTTACAGCATTAAGTGTTCTAGCTTTTATATGACAAAAGCTTTATACGCTTCTCTTTGTTTGTTAAGGGGACAGCTTTACTGACTGTAGATCAGAGGCGATGGGAAGATCTGAAAAGCAGACTGAAGATAGCACAACCTCTTCATCTCCCACCTCGTCCGGGTATCAAAGATATTTTGATTTTATTCATGTTGAGCCCTAGTGTTCATGATTCCCCAGGAGTCTGCGATTCAAATTAAAATTGTAATTGTGAGGCCACTAGGAGGTTGTGCATAAGTTAATGTGGAAACAGGCACCAACTACAGATCTCTGCATAAGGTTATTAAAATCAACCCAAAAAAGGTTGTGCTTCGATGGTTTTAGGATAAGCCTTAATGAAAAATGAATTTCTAAATGAAAAATGTTTGCAGTTTGCTGTTAATGATATGAATGGAATGTATTAACCTGACAGCAGTTGAACGATGCACTTGCCCTACAAGTAGCAAAGTCTTCATGCAACGCTAGTGTTCAGTATTTAAAATTATATGTTCAGAAACCCTATTTGATAAGGAAAATTGTAGCAGAAAATTAGAAATGTCTTTTGAAACTGGTAAAGGATTATTTGGCCACTGAGGAACATGGAAAATATGTCAAGAAATAGGGGAAAAATACTACTGTGTATTCTCTCTTCCTCAAACTCTTTCTTTTTCAGATAACGATGGCTTTAGAGCTAAGATGTATGACATAACTCAGCATCCATTTTTTAAGAGAACTATTGCTGTACTTGTTCTGGCTCAGTCTGTGTTGTTATCAGTTAAGGTAATTGTTTTTCTTTTCAGTGTTTCATTATAGTAGTACAGCATGTGTTGCACATTTCCTAACACCAATTAATGATCAGTTGAGCCGTTACTGTGATGAATGTAGGGAAACATGTTTTCTAGATACAGCAGTCTCGGTTGGCACAGATGACTGTAGATTAATTGTCACTTGTAGAGCTGAATCAATTTCTGCCTTTTCGTTGACTGGTCCATTATTTTTAATTTCCATTTAATCTGTAAATCTGTGAGAAAATAATACACCAAGATGGAATTCCTGTCTGATTATATTTTAAATTGAAATCTATTCATTAACAAAATCTGTATGAAATTTTAAGGTAATGAGTAGACTTTTAGTTCTGTTTAACATCTACCCTTCTGTGAGCAGATTTTGTTTGCATTTCAGTGGGATGCTGCAGATCCAGTGACTGTGCCTTTAGCAACAATGTCTGTTGTTTTCACCTTCATTTTTGTTCTTGAGGTAAAGTAATATATTTTATGACTTCTTAAGACTATTATGTATATATTTCATTTTGGTGACTTCTTAAGACTATTATATATATATTTCATTTTGGCTTTAAGGATGTTGTCTCATTCCTCACTACAGTTTTTATTTCTGAACATGTACATTTGGGGCTTTCCTTCTCACTCATCTTTAAAAGTGTACTCTAGGAATAAACTTTTAATTAGTTATAGTCATACTTCACCATCCTCAGTTCTGTGTTCTTTTTATATATATATATATATATGTATATATATATAAAACTCTGAGCATTTCATCTTGCATTTTGGTGAACCCAGTGAACTCTTTTCTTGCAGAGCATCTTGGATTAAATTCAGTCTCTACAACACAGGATCTGTGTTGTAACATGGAAGTTCTGCTCAATCCATTTCTGTTTTGCTGGTTTTACAGAACAGAGTGCATTAATCCTCACCATTCTATGGCTGCGACATCATCAAACCTCTCTCCATTTTGTTTTGGTGTGTTTTTTTTAATTATCATACTTCACTTTAATACCTTTTAATAAGCTATGTCAAATTCCACTATTATCTATCTTTTGTTATACAGATCTGCATCCTATGTGGTAATTGCTCTCTATGAGAAAATTGTCACCACAATCAGCTGTGCAAATGTAATTAGCCTGTTTTCATAAGATTGGAATCTAATGACTTAAACACATTTTTAAAGCATATTTATTTTTTTTTAATGCATAAGGCTATCTATAGTGTAACAAAGTGCACATTTATGAGGTTAAAAAATATGTTTCCTCTGTGGTTAGGTTAGTACATCATTCTTTTATAAGTTTATGGTTGAATGTTTTCTTTTCAGTCCCCCGTGAACAGCTGATACTGACCGCTATCAGAAACAGGATAGTAGGCTGCATTCCCACTGCTCTAATCCAATGTGACAGTTCCTATGTTCCAGTGATAGGTTTTGCCAGCAGTGATGAATAAACAATGAAGTGAATACCTTGTAGCAGCTGTATCTGGAGTACGTCTGTGTTGTTGCATCTTTTTCCCCTGCCCAGGAGAAATCAGTATCTCTTGAGAGACTGAGCAAACACAGAAAAGTTTGATTTGTATCATACACAGACAGGTTTTAATTTGCCTAGTAAGTCTGTCTTTAGAAATACTTCTTTTCTTTTATACTGCCAGGGGAAACAAATACAATTCTAGAATTTCAAAGGAACTTTGTCAGAGCCAAGACAACTTTGTTGGCTGTCTCAACAGGCCAGCTATCCCACTGTGAGTGCACACGATTTATAGACAGAGGAAGCAGCTTCCTGCCCGGCATCTTCCCTCATGCAGCACAGTCCGGTTACAGAGTCTGCAGTGTATACGCTCTGCTACCACTACCAGGCATGGTCCATGAGGAATGCCAAAGCTTTCTGCGTTGCTCATGGCCCCATGTCCAGTCTAAGGACTCCTGGTTCAGTTTGAAGCCTCTACTGCTCATCTCACCATATGCGGTGTAGAAGAATAGGAAGAATTTGGAGCTGTCACTTTTGTTACCACACTGACAGTCACAGAATAAAGTGAGATGTAATTTTTTATTTGCACAATATCGTATTCTGTTCAGGATTATCACAGTATCACAGTATCACAGTATGTTTGGAATTGGAAGGGACCTCAAAAGATAATCTAGTCCAATCCCCCTGCTGGAGCAGGAACGCCTCGGTGAGGTTGCACAGGAACATGTCCAGGCAGGTTATTATAGACACCTGAACTCAGGTGTTTAAATTCTACGTGTGAGGTGCTTAAGCTCTCACTGTGAGCAATGGAGATGTAGGGTGAGATTCAGTTGCCTAAATAACCAAAGGCATCAGAAGCTTTTTTGCGTACCCTGGCAGTTCTCCCCTTACCTCCACCAGCTGCTACAGAAGGGCAGGGATATTTGCAGGTCTTGTGTCATCCCTGTCAGCCCCATGCATCTATCTCCAGTATTGTAGTGTATTTCAGCTGACTGTATAGAGGTGAGGCAAGATACCTCCAGGTACCTCATCAGAGATTCAGAGATGGTATACTTCATTTTGGAGTCAGGGTTTAGCAAACATTGCATGGCAAAAAAACTAACTGGAAAATCAGACTTCTACATCAAACCAGTATCCTCTTATATGCAGTTTAGGTTTCAGAAATGTAAAGAATCCTACTAAATGGCAGTGTTGCAAGAATCATATAATGAATGCCTGACATTTGTAGCCTTTGTATGGTAACAGTTGACTTGCTTTGAGATTTGATACAAATTCTGTACGAGAAACTGTTGTACCCTCTGCCTGCATCACCCAACCTTCATATCTGTTAGCAATTGTGATTATTTCTTACCAGTATCTATTCTTAAGCTTCCTACCTGCACTCCTGTTGCCTGTATTGGAAATGTCAAGCACTTTGGCTGCTGTGTTCTTTTGCCAGGAACATTGTAAAATGTACTCCCTTTACTGTTCTTAGCTTTCTTCTCTTACATGCTGCTGAGTACAGATGGTGCCGAGTACAGATAATTCCTTAAAGCAAGAAATATTTGCAATATAGGAAAGCCTTTTAGTTAATTTGAAATATGGGAGCTACAGAACACAATTAAATTAATGAGTTCAAGTGTGCTTATGTGATTTTAACCTGCTTATGGACAGCTAGAGATAGGATACTACTTACTCTTTTAGCTACATATTGTCAATAAAATATTTTTTTAATTTCATAGCTTCATTAACTGTTGGAGATCTTAAACCCTCATTCACCTCAGCGATCTATACATTAAGCATTCAGTCTGAGGTGGTCAACTGCACTCCTTTGATACTTGACGGAGAGAGAAACTTCCAGAATACTGTTCATCCCGCTCAGTCATCTGTGGTCTTCCACAAATACCAGCTTTCCTTCTTCTAAGAGAAGCTTATATGATCCACTTAGTCTGGCAACCTAACTTGTCCACGTGGAAACAGTCATCTGACATGAAACCTGCCCTTGGTTGTTTGTAAACATTCATAAGATGTACTCGATCAAACATTTTAGAGGCTCTTATAGTGAGAAATAAACATATATTCAGTACAACTGAGAATTTTTTTTTGTCCATAGGTCACAATGAAGATTATTGCCATGTCACCTTCTGGCTTCTGGCAAAGCAGAAGAAATCGGTATGATCTCTTGGTGACATCTCTTGGAGTTATATGGGTGATACTTCATTTTGCCTTACTGGTAAGATTTAAAAAACGCAATTTCAATGGTTAAGCTTGATTTTGTCCACTAAGTGCCAGCAGTAGGATCAGTGCTATACATGCAGATAAACCCTCGGGAGTTTAATAAGGCTGAAATATGGCTGAAACAAGTTAAGCTTGATGCTAAGAAGGAATCCTTGTCTTGACCAATGATTGAGGTAGAGTCTAAATGTGATTAAAAAAATGGTCTTTGGAAGGCATGTGTGTGAGGAAAGGAAGGAACCTGAAGAGGCTGAGAGCTCTTGCTGACAGCATTCTCATGAGCAGCAAGGAAGAAAGAGGCAATGCACAAAATGCAGATAGCGACAGAGAACTGGAAGAAGGCATAGCTTCAAAATTGCTGAACAGTACAATCTGTCCCAAAACCAGCAGTGATTCTAGAGCACTAGTTTTGATTAAGAGGCTATGTTTGATCCAAAAAGGCTTGGAAGAGAGGGAAGGAAGTCAGCTCTCCCTCCATCTGGCCCTGTTTTTTTAAGTTGGCTACACCCCTGTTTACCTTACTTACGAGGAAACGAGAAAGGATAGTTGATGCTTGTCACCAATCACAAGCTGCGGAAGTCACCACCCTAAAATGGCTGGGGTGTTCTTTCTTGTCTGCCTCAGGTTCTGTTTGGAGGAAAACCTATCTTGTGTGCCTTGTCATTTTGCCCTCACATCTACAGATTGCTCCCTGCTGATGATGTGCTTGGGAAGCCTGAGGAGTTTCTGTGAGGCAGCAGCTGCCTAGACAAGTAGGCTCAGGCTGCTGGACATAATTACAGCCAAGCTAATAGAAGATTGAAGCTTGTTTGGTTTCATGTACAGGGAGGTTTCGTTAGTGTTTTTTAACAGGTAGAGCATCTTCTGTTAGTCTCTTACTGCTCCACTGGCACTACTAGTTTATGATTTCTTTTATTTCATATGGTGACTGCTCTACATTATTAAAAGAATCATTATCCTGATCTTCCCATGAAATCCCTGAGGGACAATGTATAAAGTCTTCCATGTTTCTCTTCCAGAATGCATACACATACATGATGGGGGCATGCGTAATTGTCTTCAGGTTTTTCTCAATTTGTGGGAAGCACGTAAGTATAAATTAGGAACTACAGTTGCAGTGCTCATGTGTAGTTGCTACGTGTCCTTAGTGCATATTCTGTAAGGCTTCATAGTACATGGCAAAAAACTGAGACTTCAAGCAGCAGTCTCCAATTTTACATGCTGTCTTTAAAATGTCAGGGTTTAAGGTACATTGTATAATATCACTGCATGATAGTTACTGGAAAAGCTGCACTTTTGGAAAAAAAAATTGCAATGCAATAATACCAGACAGTTTTTCAAAAATGCTCTCAAATTCTGAAGGTACATTGTGCTGCTTTCAGTCCTTGCCATTTCAGTGTAGTGTGATGTGCATGATTTTTATGTTTCTCTGCAAGACTAGTAGAGTGGTGGTTGATGCACTTATCTTGTTGTCTTAAAAAAGTTTCATCTTCCACAGTGCAGGTCTGTGTCTTGTGTCTCTACAATGTACGTCTTGTCACAGTAAAGAATTTCTGTTCAATTAAAAGAAAAATGTTCAGCCAAGATATTCTTCTGGAAACACTGGCACGGTGACAAAGGAAGTCACTTCTAAAGTTTACATTTCTTTTGTGTTTGGATTTGCTCTGGTGTAATTGAAAGTAGGCTGGCAGAATAAGCATAGGCAGAGAACAAACACCCTTGTTAAACAAGTAGTGACACTCTGCATTCTCTTGCTGTAGAACTTCTTAGACTATCCAAACATTTTCTGTGAAGTCTGACATATTAAAGTAAATGTGATAAAAAGACTGTTGCACTAGGTTGCCAGGGTTAAGAACAGTAAGTCAGAGGGTTTGTTCAGTAAAGATAAAAAGTTTTCTTTCAATCAAACTACACAGAGCCTGTAAAGCCTTGGAAGTCAAATGAAAAATCCTTGCTTCTCCTATGCAGACAGACCAAGTGGTTGCCTTCAAAGCTTTCTGATGGATTCTGAAGTTCTTTCAAGTTTTTAACCTAGTCACATTTGCACTTTCATGTTAGGAGCTGTATCAGTTTCACTAATTTATCTGTTGTGATGCAATGTGATGACTAAAAGTCAGCATGAATTATTGGTGTGACATAATTCTAAAGAAAACTGCTACCCTCAGTTCCATTAAAGAGAATTTTCCAAAGCATCCAAAGTGGTTAAGGGTGTTAGGAAAATCTAGGGCAATAACTCTATCAAGAGTAAAATGTGTAGCATGCATGCATGGGAAACTAATATCTATTATCTAGGCCTATGACCTATGTAATTTCCAAAATTGTGTTCTCTTAAGCTTTTTGGCCAACCTGGCAAGAAAATACTAGTTTTATCAATATATGCTGATCTTATGGAAATCCCCTAACTAAACATCAACACCTTTCTTTAGGTAGACTGCATTATCTATGGTTTCTACCTAACAGCATAATTTTCAGATAAGCCCAAAGCAGTTTACTGCACCACTGTTCATGCAATGCTAATTTTGATACTTCTGGAGTATACGGATCCCAGACTATTATAATTAAGCTTATGCTGTATTATTTCTGTAATATACTACACTGTATTATGCTATATATACTCTTTGAGGAGCAATATCTTAACCTTGTAAACGAGGCAGATAGGCTGATCTCTTTAACAAGTAAAAAGCACACTAGAACTCAGAGGAAGACACAAAATGTTCAGTTCCAAACAGATTTGTAATGTACTGTTTCACTGGGCTCATCCATTAACGTATATATGTAAGGAATTTGTTTTCAAAATGGCAAGTGCAATAACTCTGTTTTCCCTTTTATCTCTGCTTTCCTGAATGACATCACGGATTGCTTTTCCTGTCCTTCCAGGTGACATTAAAAATGCTACTCCTGACGGTGGTTGTCAGCATGTACAAGAGTTTCTTCATCATAGTGGGAATGTTCTTACTGCTTCTTTGTTATGCTTTTGCTGGAGTGGTTTTATTTGGTACTGTGAAATATGGAGAGAACATTAACAGGTACTGGATGTTCTTACTACCTCATGAGGATGTTCTTGAAACAGCACAAAAAAAAATCACATTCTACTAGAGAGGTTTATCCATGATAAAAGCCAGAAGAGTCCTCAGGTCTAGCTGAAAAGCTCTGAACAGAATTTCTAATAGGTGGCACCGAGTCACCTTTCCAGTCCTTGTGTATTGGACCAAATGACACCCCATCCAGCCCAGAGAGGGCTGAGAGCTCTTCTTTGTTGTACCAGCTGGAATATTCTCCAAAGCAGCACTGCACTAGCCACAAGCTGCTGAAACACAGTGCGCCTACTACACCTTATTGACATCATCCAGGAACGGGATCCATGTACCAGACTGATAGAGGGAGAGGACAGCTCTGTGAACTGGCTGCTAACTGCAGATTTCCCAGTCAATAGCATCATCAGACTTCAGGAAGAGAATGGAGACAGATAGGATCTGGCTCCGAGTCTGTGTTTGCTCTTTGATAAAATGACCCAGACCTGTGTCTGAGCTAAAATTCGGCTATTATATCTTAAGTCATGGAATAAATACTTCAATTATCTCACTCAAATAACACTGTAACTATTTTCAGTTTAAGATAGTAGAATAGTAGAAAATGGAAATTATTTGCATTTTTTCATGCCAGCATTTTAGTTCTGGAAAATGAAATGATCTCTCTCTCTCTTATTCTTTAAAACAGACATGCAAATTTTTCATCAGCTGGCAAGGCTATTACTGTACTCTTCAGAATAGTTACGGGAGAAGACTGGAACAAAATTATGCATGACTGCATGGTAAATACAATACTTCCAGAGATAAAGTCAACAAGAAACAGGAGACTCCCTTGCATCTCGAAGTGTTTCCAGTATCTTAGCTTTTAATGTTTTGATTACCTTTATGTCTTCAAGAGGTACAACATTCGCTAAACCTCAGAACCTGACACACAAATTGCAGTTCCAATGACACACTCACAATGTAATGTTTTGTGGGGCTAGGCTATTACATGATTTCAAAACAAAAATAAAAAGGCATTTTCAAATTCAGAAGTGCAGTAACTCACTTTTCCACTGCTTTGACTGTGGCAAGGTGACATTTCAGGTTAACTTTGTCTTTAATGCCCGCACTTTGGCTCATTCCATGCGAACAGTCATCTTAATGATCCCAAAATTTGTCCTGGAATCATGTTATTCTGCCACAAGCAAATTTATTTCTGTGGTTTCCATTGCAATAAAAGTCATATTACCTTCATTTTTTGAAAACTACCACATCTCAGAGCATCAAGTTGTTTCTTTACAGTGGGATAATGCACAATGTGCCTTGTGTGTGGTAGGGAGATCCACACTGAGGCCTTTTTTGTCATACCTCTCTCTGTTTTCTGATTTCTGACTGCTAAAGGAACAGCAAAAAACTGCCCACAATAATGCCCACAGCATTATTCCCTAATTGTGAAGCTTTAAGGAGATTATAGAAGTATTGTATTGGTTACAGAGAAATTATAAATCTCTTTTTATGACTGATTGACATTGGGCTTTGTTTGTTTGTTTGTTTTGAAGGTTCAGCCACCGTTTTGTACGCCAGATAACAGCACCTACTGGAAAACAGACTGTGGAAATTATGCTGGTGCTCTTATGTATTTCTGTTCATTTTATGTCATCATTGCGTACATCATGCTAAATTTGCTTGTTGGTAAGTGAAAATATACATGAATGGACCGAGAGGTCCATCTAGGCATGTAGTATAATAGACGTGAGTCTGTTGTGTAATTCAGGTGTGAGGTTACCTTGTACCTTCACTGGTACCTTATGTGCATATGATATTTTTGATGCTTCCCTGGCATGATGTATGCTAAAACTAGGAAGTTTGGAAATGGAAGTTTTCTGAACAAAGAGTTGCGTCGTATTTGTATAGTTACCCTAAGAAATGTTATTTTCTGAGTTTTTCCTTCCTCCAATTAACATTTTTCCAACACCATTGGAATTCACCTAATCAGGCTTAGAAAATGTTAGATTCAGCATCTCACTGTCATTTAACATACAGCTTTTAAAAGGTGAGCTCAGTGATACTGGTATAGCATAACAGTATATTACCCATTCAAAATCTTTGTCTGAACATACAGCTAAAGGGATTTATTAACGTGAAGTATGCACAATAGAATTCATATTCTGTTGAAATTCATTGTTGCTTATAGTTGTTAACCAGTTAGAATTTAACTACAGGCTTGCTTTAAAGTGTATTTTGGTTTTGTGGTTTTCAGCTATCATTGTGGAGAACTTCTCATTGTTTTACTCAACTGAAGAAGACCAACTTTTAAGTTATAATGATCTTAGGCATTTTCAAATTATATGGAACATGGTTGATGACAAAAGAGAGGTAAGTAACTTGATAATGAGCACAGAAATCCAGTAAGTTTACATTTTTCCTTGAAAAAAAACATATGAGGAAAACAAAGTGTGCTGACAAAACTCATTAAGCAGTTACTGTTCAAGTTCTAAAAGTTCAGTGAGCATGATGTGACATTGTTCATGACCCTTCAAATGATAACCTGTATTCTTTACTATTGTGAAGTACTTATAATAATAGATTTAAAACCAAATGTAGATACTCATAGGATCAATACAGTAGCATCTTTCCTCCCAGCTCCCTGAGAGTTGTTCCCTTGGAAATCTACAGACTCACATCCATTTATGTGTCTGATCTTCAGAAGGGCTTTACTGAGATTTTGACACTGCCTCCTGTAAGATCCTTGTAGAGGAGCTGATGAAGTATGGGCTGGATGAGAAGAAAATGAAGTAGACTGAAAACTGGCTGAATGGCCAGGCTCAGAGGGTGGTGATCAGCAGCACGAATCCCAGATGGAGACCATTAACTAGCAGCGTGCCCTAGGTGTCAATGCTGAGTCTATTCCTGTTCAGCATCTTCATTAATGACCTGAATGATGAGGCAGAGTGCACCCTCAGCAAGTTGGCAGATGACACAGAACTGGGAGGAGTAGCTGATGAAGCAGAAGATCATGCTGCAACCCTTGAGGAACCTTGGCAGGCTGGAGAAATGTGATGACAAGAACCTCATGTTGTTCAATGAGGGGAAGTGCAAAATCCTGCACCTGGAGAGGAATGACAGCAGACACCAGTACCTAGTGAGGGTCACCCAGCTGGAAAGCGGCTTGGCAGGAAAGGACCTGAGGGTTCTGTGGACACCGAGATGAACACGAGCCAACAGTGCCCTTGCAGCAAATAGGGCTAATGATATCCTGGGCTGCATTAGACAAAATATTGCCAGGAGGCCAGGGGAGAGGATACTTCCCCTCAACTCAGCATTGATGAGGCCACACCTGGAATCCTAGGTCCAGTTCTGGGCTTCTCTGTACAACAGAGACATAGGCATACTGGAGAGAGTCCAGCAAAGGAACATGATGATGAAGGAATTGGAGCTTGTCTCCTATGAGGAAAGGCTGAGAGAGCTAGGACTGTTCATCCTGGAGCAGAGAAGGCTCAGGGGGATCTCATCAATGTATATAAATACTTGAAGGATGGGTGCAAAGAAGAAGGACCCAGGCCCAGCTCAGTGGGACCCAGCGACAGGACCAGAGGCAGTGGGCACAAACTGATACACAGGAAGTTTCCTTTTTCACTGCAAGGGTGACTGAGCATTGGCACAGGTTATCTGGGGTGGTTGTGGAGTTCCCATCCTTGGAGATTTTCAAAAGCTGCCTGAACGTGGCCCTGGGTAACTGGCTTTAGGAGGCCCTGCTTCTGTGGAGGGGGTCAGACAAGGTGACCTCCAGAGGTTCCTTCCAACCTCAACCATTCTGTGATTCTGGGATAAGAAGAGCATCTGGGAGATGGAGCTGTTCAGACACCCACACAAGTTAAATCATCATCTGAATGATTCATGACATCACTAAGGCTTGAATATGAATGATGTTATGGTGAAAGTTGCTTATAGTGGCATATGGCTGGGCTGGAGGTGCAAACTACAGTCTGTACTGATGGAGGTGGAGAGTTCTACATCCATCGTGCCCGGCACTGACAGTATCTTTCTCTGATGTGGAACAACAGATTACAGCAAAAATAGTTCTAGTCAGGCTCATTTAGCAGAACAAAATATTTAAGGAGTATGGACACCACAGTTGAGGAGGGAAACACCTTAAGTGCTAATTTTTTAACAGCAGATCAAAATTGTCGTCACAAAAAGTGCAACATGTGCTAGATTTAGAGCAGAAGACCTTTAAAAAGCCAGAAAAGTCCCAACATTCTCCTGTGCCAAGATGCACAGAGAAGGGGACAGGTTTCCAGCCTGGTACAGACCGGGCTGTGAATGTTTAAATTATAGTTTAATTTCCATTTTTCAAAGGCAGCTCTTTGGGCATATAATTCTCATTACAGATTAATGCAAATGTGGAAACTAAATCCCCCAGCAATTTTGAAGGTTTCTGACAAAACTAACAGAACAGATTCTCATTGTATATCAGTTAAATGAGAGAAAAGAATTCCATGAATGTGCTAAAGAGCTGGCTGCATGTGTAGATTCTTCAGTAATGTATTCACAATGACTTAAATAGGCCAGGATTTGACACAGAGTCTTTGGAGAAATAGTGTTTCTCTCACTGATCAAGTTGAATGTCTGAGTTGGTTGTTAGGTCACAGTAATAATTTAGCATCTATTATGCAATTTTACCCAGGGAGTAATCCCTACTTTCCGAGTGAAGTTTCTGCTGAGGCTTCTGCGGGGCAGGCTGGAGGTGGATCTCGATAAGGACAAGCTGCTGTTCAAGCACATGTGCTATGAAATGGAACGCCTCCATAATGGTGGTGATGTCACTTTCCATGACGTGCTCAGGTACGCTGAGATTTTCTCTAAATGTTGTGAATGGGTGTAATGGCCTCTGTTTCTCCCCAGGCTAACAGGTATTTGTTAGGCCTGGGAAAAGGCAAGACTGGTAGCCACAGAGGCACTGCCATTTAAAACATAATACAAAAATCAGATTTCCCTTTTTTCCTGCAAAAATATTAGTGATGGACAGGTCCTAGGGAATCAGCTCTAAGTAATGTTAATGTTTTCATTGGAGACAGTTTGTCATAACCAACACTCACGTGTTCTTGCATCCCAAGTAATGAAATGTCCCCACGCAAGTAGCAACATGACAGTGAATCTGACTAGAGAGAAAATAGAAATGGGAACATCATCCAAGCATAAACACTTAGGGGAAAAAAAGAACAAACCACCACACATGCTCTAGTTGCTTACAGATCAGCAGCTCACCTATTAATATATTGGATAGCTAGATGTAGATTATAAGGTCTTTGTTTGTTTTGAGCACCACAAGTCTCTTCTGGAATCATCTCAGAATTTTTTAGCCTCAAATGTGAATTTATTGCACACACCTGAATTACATATTTTTGCATTAAGTTCTTGAGTATGAGCTTTGATTTTCTAAATTTCTAAATGAATTCTAAAGTAAGGTCACCAGTATTTAATAAAAAAGTAAATCTATGTTTCTTCCAGCATGCTTTCATATAGGTCTGTGGATATCAGAAAAAGTCTTCAACTGGAAGAGCTGCTTGCTAGGGAACAACTGGAATATACCATAGAAGAGGAGGTGGCCAAACAGACTATACGCATGTGGCTGAAGAAGTGCTTAAAGCGAATCAGAGCAGTAAGTCAAGCTAAACCAGCATCTAAGTGTTTGCAGCAATTGTACTGCTCAACAATACTGGAATTTGCTGTCACTATGCCTCATTTACTCTGGAGTCATGATAATATTTATGTGGAGAAGTATGTGGCAGTTGCTAACTCAGCAAAAAAGTATGTTACAGCTCAATGGAAAGCACTACAAAAATAAGCATCTTTTGAAGGCAAAAACTGTCTTCCTGCCAAAAATTTATTAGTCTTTTCAATACAGCAGGAAGATGCATGTGCAGAGACCAAACTCAAAGGAATAAACTAAAATAAATTAAAAAAACAATGTAATTTGATGAAACCTCATAGCCCTAATCCTTCCTCACAGAGTGTAACTATATAATTTCTTGCCTCTGCTGGCAGAAGATGCCATGATCAGTCACCAGCAGATGATCCTTCAAATGAAATCTGTATGGAGACGCATCCCTTGAATGAGCCGTTACAGTAATGGGGTGTGCAGATGAGCGACATGTACATGCCAGTCAGGTGTATGAGCCGTGGCACACAGCAGCTGTGTCTACGCCAGGACATTAAGCAGGGCTGAGGCACTGGCTCAGGACTGGGGTCACCCATCCTCGTCAGTGTGTTCCTGGGCACAGTTTTGGCCCATGCAACACGCCTCCTCTCCCAGACCACCACTGTGTGGTCTCCCAGACCGCTGCTGTGTGGGGTGGTAGGGGACAGATGAGCCAGATCATGCAAGTCCCGGCCTGTCACTAGACGTCAGCACTGCAGGAAATCTTAGGCTGTTTAATTTTCTGGTCTGGACCTAGCCAGCGCTTCTGTATGCTGTTTACACAGTGCTTCTGATTGTCAGAAACATTTTTGCCTTTGCTCAGGGTAGCTACAATATATGCTGATTGAAGTTTGTCTTGGATTATATTTATATTAAAAGATTTGAGGAAGTTCGAATTAGGTTTTGCATTTATTCTCCTCTTCCAAAAAACTTACGCCTTTACATAAAAAGTCACAACTCGGTTGCCTTGTTGACTGATTCTTCAGTTACTGTAAGCCTGAGCCCAGGTTTTCATGTGTATATTTTTAATTTTTATAAAAGCTTACTTCTCATGAGTGGAGGTTTTTCATAGAGACCAATTATTGTGGGATCTGGTTTTTGCTGTTTGTAAATTTATAAAAAAACATAACTGGACAATTTGAATGATGTACATTCCAGCTGAAACATCAGTGTTCAAGGCATATTCAGATAAATAGTTTCATTTTGATCTCATTTATGTAATAATAATAATAATGGCAGTAAATCTAATTTCAGCTTTCAGTTCTGGGTTTGTGTAACTCTGTTGTTCATTTCATTCTGATATTGAATTACACTATGTTAAAGTAAATAGGCTATTCATTTCACTCTAATAATATGGTTCAGATCATTTCACATCATATGAACCTTTTATAAACTGAATGTAATTATGGAAGTTAATATATATTTTCAAATGCTCTTGTTAGTCTCTAAGTCTCTCTAGAGGGAGCATGTGACAACTACCCAGGAAAGTGAAACCCTTCCTAAGGGCTGTTTATTTTAATGTAAAAGCAAATTAGATTGTAAGATCATAATGGCAGTGGTTTTGTTTTTCTATTTGTACTGTAAATGTAGACTTAGTCCCAAGGTTTTCACTACTGTTTTATTCAGTCTTATTGGCAGCCTGTTCCAAAGTCCATGAAAGCAAACAGAATTTTTTCATTGCCTTCATGTAATTCTTAGTGAATCTCTACCAATTTCCTTGTTTCTTTTTCTTTGCAAGAACTTTTAATTCATTACTTCAAAACTTTATATGGTTTTAAACTCTAGGTTTAAACCAAAAATTGAGCAACTCGCCTTTCATTTCATATAGCTTATAAGTTTCATCCTCCATTTCCTACATAAAGGTCAGACATGTGCTGGAAGTCAGTTTATTTAAATAGCAACCATCTGATACCCCTGGCTTTATCAAGGCACCTGGTATCCACATCTGGCACTCACTGTTTGGTTAAATGGTTAGAAGGCTTTGAAAAAAAATCAAACACTGTGACACACCAGTGAGAACATTTTTATTGACACACATTGTACCTTCATAGAAACAGCAGCAGTCGTGCAGCATTATCCATAGTCTACGAGAGAGTCAGCAGCAGGAGTTGAGCCGATTTCTGAATCCTCCCAGCATTGAGACGACACAACCCAGTGAAGATATGAATGCTGTTAATCAGGAGAACAGCGCACAGCCAGAGGTATGGGAACCAGAAGAATACCACCTACTGGGAACAAATTCAGAATACTTCCATGTTTCTGACTTGTCCTTTTGTAAACATCATTTTAACTGGAAAAGTTGGAAGCAATATCTTGTTTTGCTTCAGTCTTTCCTCTCAGGTGTAAAGGCAAGGTGACCTAAGGCAGTAATTCCCCAGCTTGGTTAGCCCCATAAAGGGCAAACTCAGCTGTATGACTGGCAGCACCAAATTTCAGCTCTATCATGAGCTGCGCACAGGCTCAGGGACTTCACATTTTCCCATTCAAGCATTTTGAAGTAGTTTTAACACTGAGAGTGATAACATTGGGCATGCTGGGTCCTGTGAGTAGGAGTCCTGGGCTCTTCCAGGGTAGGGAATGAAGATACAACATAAGGACTCCACTGTAGAAGGGTGAGAACAATTATGTACCCTTCAGTGGGACTGTATAATGGAATGGAGCCCAAATAGTCATTTTTTTTTTTCCTATTCATAGTAGTTTTTTGGGCAGTAAAGAGTAGAAACTATGCTGCCTTAATAAATGACAATATATTTTGTTTTTATTAATGTATAAAGCTTAGAAATAGAATAGAAAGATAACCCTTCCTAGGGTTATCCCCATGCACTGAGGAACTATGACTGAGATTCTTTTTTCTCTGTTCAGACAAGTAGCCAGCAGCAGCTCCTTAGCCCAACTCTTTCTGACAGAGGTGGCTATCGACAAGACTCTGCAGATGCTGGGAAACCTCAGCGGAAATTTGGACAATGGCGTTTGCCATCAGGTAAGTGAAAAATGTGTATCAGTGAAGTCCCTGCATGCCAAATCACTGCGGTACAATAACGAGGCCATGAGAGGCTTCATGATTCGTAGTTCTTCCTCCCGCTTGCAGCTTGCACCCACATGAGGGTTTTTCTACCTTCATGCATGACGAAATACAGCAATCTCTCACCTTCCTCTCAATTCTGAAAGTTTGGAAGATGGTCTCAAGCATTGCCATGTGCAGGTTGTTGAGGTTTTTTTTTACTTTTTCATACATTTACTCAGAATCTTTGGATTTGGGGCTGTACCGTCCGTATGTTTGGACAGCATCTTGTGCATTTAGAATTCTCTTTTTTTATATAAAGCACAGTGAAAATGAATTCAGTTTTTCCTAACAGCAGTAATAACTTCTGAGTGCTTTGTCTTGCCTAAGCATACCAGGCATATGATTTATACCTTACACCATAATAATATATTTCTTTATCTTCACTTCAGCTAGGAATTCACCAGGTGTAGAATCAGTTTCCCATTTATTTTCTCACAAACAGGAAACATCCTGAGGTTATTCTAGTATCTACAGTCTTCTAGAAAAGAGAGGCTGGACTATGCCTTACAGGAGGGTGGGAGAAGAGCGTAGGTACAGCCTGAGACCTTATGAAGTCTTTATCTGAAGAGCACTCTCCACCACCTGAAATATTCTCTTTTCAAGTGCATATTGACCTCTGCTGCATGCCACATCGTGTGACCAGCAGGTCAGGTGTGTGCACATCAACCCGCTTCCGGTTGTCCCTGTCATCAGTCCCATTCCGAGTCAGAGCGCTGCCTGCAAAGGCTGCCGCTCTTCAGACCCTTAATCATATCCAGGTGGAAGAAGAAGATGGTCATGCTATGAGTACCGTTGACCCTGCTTTTGTGACCAGAGCACTTGTCCAAGGAACAGGACAGCTTAACAGAGAGCTTTCAACCTGTGTTTTCCACTTAAATGTCACAGGGCAGCAGAGAAAATCAACATTTTCTTGGAACAGAGAGAAAGACTCAAAGAGAAAATGTGCTAAGTAGGAATTGTACTATTGTAACCAATTGGTTACGTTTTTCAAGAATGAGGAGTTCAGAGTTTCCTTTCTTAGCGCTAATCTTGGCCATGTCAATCTTGAATGTTCCTTGGTTGACAGTCTTAGAAAAGGAGGATCACTTCCAGGCACAGTACAGCCCAGCAGATAATAAGTAGCCTGCCTCCAATCCAAAACACTTGTATTTAAGATCATTAATAACATCATTAAGATAAATTTTGGTTTTTACATACTTACACATGTGTTTCGATGGCTTCCTAAAGCCATACCAGCAGCTTGTACTGGCTTCCACCCCTAGGCCATAGTTAAATATAATTTTCTAGGTGTAGCTGACACTCCTAAATGCACTTTTCCCTCCCTTTTTCTGGCACTTACCACTTTCACCATTTTACCAGCAGTTCAGCTCGTCAAAGTACTGCCCAAGCCATGCAGGTTGCTATTAGCTGGGTAAGAAGAGACCCTATTGCATCAGCAATAGGCAATGGGGCGGTGCTCAGTTAAGCTGCTCTACCAGCAGATTAGTGGGAGCAAGGTGAACAGCTGGAGCTGAAAAAAAAAAGCATTAGAACAGAGACCTACTCTTTCTGCACTTAATCAAAGATGCCCCAGTCTGGCAAGTTCTGTATACCTGAATTCTAATCAAAACTGTTTGAGTAGAAGATCTACTCTAATACAGGACTTTCTGTTTAATTTCAAAGCTCCCAAACCAATAAGCCATTCAGTGTCTTCAGTCAACCTCCGCTTTGGTGGGCGCTCAACTATGAAATCTGTTGTATGCAAAATGAATCCCATGTCTGATGCTGCTTCTTGTGGATCAGAAGTCAAGAAATGGTGGACAAGACAATTAACTGTGGAGAGTGATGAGAGTGGAGAGGACCTTCTTGATATCTGAGAAGAATTTAAGTCATACTGCAAGAACAACCACTTCACGTACAATCTAATTTTCTATGTTTAGAATTGAAGATGCTGTGTGCTGTACAATGTGTTTAAAATCAATGTCATATATTTTTTCAAATGTGTATCCTTCTGCTATATGAAGCATAGCACACACTTATGTTAGAATTCACCTCTATAGGTACTAACTGTACTTTAAGAAACCTGTATACAATAGCAGTACTAACAAAGCTAGAGAGACTATATTGCCTTTAGCGGACAGAGCGTTGAAAGATTTCATATGTTCTGTAGCTACATAATGAAAATGTGTTTTGATATACACACAACTGTGTTTTTCTTCAGCCTATACCGTAATTTAAAGTGACAAGACTTTACAATACAGGGATAATGTATTTCTTCTTTCTGTGTTTTCCCTCAGTTCTTATTTAGGAATATTTCTTTAGAAAGATTTTATTATGCACAGATGACCTGAAGAGGTCAGCACTGACTTCATGTTCAAGGGAAGTATTTTTACAAAGTACAGATCCTGAATTACAACTCTAAGCTTTTTCTGGACCTTTTTTAAAATATGCAAGATATAGGATAACTCATTTTAAAATCAGAAGGTGAAGGATTGGCTTTTAAAATGTAAATATATTTGGGTTTTGATTGATTATGCAAAGAGCTTGATTTTCATAGAGAAAACGGGGGAAAAAAGAAGAAAAAAACATACATGAAAACTGTACATTTACGCATCCAGCAAAAGACCTCCACATGAAAAACGTGGTTTATGCTTCATTTTCAGAATATACTGTTACATATATATGTATGGTGTCATTACTCTCCTGTTAATTGGGTCCCATTTCCTTGTGTAGTCATAAGATAACTTCTTTCTTGTCTGTGTGATAAAAATTAGCATGTTGGGGGTTCTAATTACAGAGTACTATTGTATGGCTTTTAAAATACAGTTCAGTTTTGCCTGCATAGGTAGAAGTGAATTTTACTTACCCACATTACTACTCATGCTACCAGCTGTGTAAAGCTGGGGCATGACACTGGGCTGTGGTTAAGTACCTTTGTCCCATATACCCCGATGCATCATATTTTGACATGTTAGCCTTCTTTTATTTTATGAAGCACCAATTATACTATATTATCACTGCTGAAAAAGCAGCTGTCCCTTTCATTAAAGTTTTTCCAGAGAAAGGCCGGTGCTATACAGAGATGGGAGTGGAGAAGAAAAGCTACAACACAGCAGAGTTTGTTAGTTTCAGAATTTAAGGCTAAAATCTGGGGTAAAAATGCTCCCTTCCCTCAAGGAAGAACTAAGAGGTTGCAGATTTTGTTGCTTGGCCCCCGACTGGGTTTTTTAGCATAGCTGGGACCTTTCCTTTACCTTTGTTTCCTATGGAAATGATAGGTTGCTCTAACTTGGCCTGATGTGAGATCTTGTAAGAGTCTCACAATTAATGTACATCACCATTTAAAATATATATATCCTTTACAAAGCAGACAAAAGCCAGTGCTTTGCGATGTTTTTTGGCCAAAATATTAATGTAGAGTGGTCAGAATAAAACATTGTTTTCACAGATGCCTTCACTATTAATGCAAAATTAGTTTGGGCCATACAATACAGTTTTCTTGGCATCTCTCAATGTTTCGTTCCTAATGTATGGTTGAACATGGTTTAGATATTTTTTTTAAATAGTCATGTTGAACACATCTGTATTTTGTGGTTTCTTTATGTGTTTTGGGCTGTATTTAAGTTTAAAACTAGTCAACTGTAACTCTGTAGTAACGTATGCATCAACAAAACTTCATCTGCAAATCCATTATTTGTGTTCTGTTTTGTGCTTAAGTTGAGCTTTTGTATATATATGACAAAAAGATAAATATTGGATTTATAAAAGTATCTTCTAAAGTTCAATAATATATTGAACTGCAGATCTTTCTGAATCATTCTTGCTGCAAATCTTCTTTTTAAAAAAAATCGGACAAACATTTTTTCCTTGCCTTACAGTACTCTGTCAATAAAAGTGAGTTGCTTTAAGCAATATTCCTCCCTCTGGTTTTAATTCTAACTGCATTTGCTATATCTGGCTCACCTGTGATAATGCTGAGTAGTGACTAGGTGTGTGGTTTGTATAGGATTTTAAAGAGATGCTTTCAGGCTCTTCTGACTGGAGGGCCTTTGGTTTTTTGGTGAGAAGTCCAGCAACCAACTCATCAGTACTGCCACAGGGAGTCCCATTCAAAAAATGGGACTAAATAGGATTGCTTGTTATTTATTTTTATTTAACCCACTTTCTTTGATTGCTTTAGAGCCTGGATATGAATATGTGTGTGTGTGTGTGTCGGGGGAAATTTCATGGTGGAAATATTATAGTGGTTTCATAGACTGACATCTGATATCTTCCAAAACACTAGAGATCCTTGAACCATCTAATTTAACCAGCAAGCTGGCTCTAAGAAAGCAGTGCTCACTTGTTTATTCCCCCATTTTGCTTTTGCAGATCTAGACAGTAAAATAGAGTGTCACGGAGGCACCCCGAGGTTAGTTTAAGGGACAACAGGGTCCAAAACAACTTTTATTAAACCGGTGAGAAACAGGGCTTTAGCATTCCAAAGTGACTTAAATAAAGGTTCGGATATCAGTTGAGGAAAATTATTAAGGGGCAGCAACTAATACAACAGGCGGTCCACAGTGTGCATGCACGTGGCTTCACTCAAAACAATGCCGGAGCCGTCCCCGAGTCCGAGACGAATACACTTGCCTGAACACGGTGTGGGATTATTTTTAAAGGGATACACATACTCTTAGTGAGTACAGGAAGTGTACACTCGCGATTCCGCGAGGGTAAATTTATAATACACTCGCAATCCTGCGAGGGTAAATTTACTTACACGTGCAAGTGTGCACGGAATCCTACACGTGCTTATGTGGAAGCACGGGAGGAAAATACACTCGCGATTGTGCGAGGGACTCTCGGCGGCCACTCGCGATTGTGCGAGGAAATAATTTATACACGTGCTCGTATTGAGCACGGAAAGTTACGCGTGCAAGTGTGCACGGAAGGAAAATACAGTCACGA